>NC_052339.1:27109124-27734124 GCF_016432855.1 Salvelinus namaycush
AAGTAATCATACTGTAAGATACATACTGTTACTGTGGGTTAGTTACTGTTAGGGTTAGTAACTGTTAGGGTTAGTTAATGTTAGGGTTAGTTAGTGTTAGGGTTAGTTAGTGTTAGGGTTAGTTAGTGTTAGGGTTAGTTAGTGTTAGGGTTAGTTAGTGTTAGGGTTAGTTACTGTTAGGGTTAGTTACTGTTAGGGTTAGTTACTGTTAGGGTTAGTTACTGTTAGGGTTAGTTACTGTTAGTAACCGTTAGGGTTAGTTACTGTTAGGGTTAGTTACTGTTAGGGTTAGTTACTGTTAGTAACCGTTAGGGTTAGTTACTGTTAGGGTTAGTAACTGTTAGGGTTAGTTACTGTTAGGGTTAGTTACTGTCAGGGTTAGTTACTGTTAGGGTTAGTAACCGTTAGGGTTAGTTACTGTTAGGGTTAGTTACTGTTAGGGTTAGTTACTGTTAGGGTTAGTAACCGTTAGGGTTAGTTACTGTTAGGGTTAGTAACCGTTAGGGTTAGTTACTGTTCGGGTTAGTAACCGTTAGGGTTAGTTACTGTTAGGGTTAGTTACTGTTAGGGTTAGTGACCGTTAGGGTCAGTAACCGTTAGGGTTAGTAACCGTTAGGGTTAGTTACTGTTAGGGTTAGTTACTGTTAGGATTAGTAAACGTTAGGGTTAGTTACTGTTAGGGTTAGTTACTGTTAGGGTTAGTTACTGTTCGGGTTAGTTACTGTTAGGGTTAGTAACCGTTAGGGTTAGTAACTGTTAGGGTTAGTAACCGTTAGGGTTAGTTACTGTTAGGGTTAGTTACTGTTAGGGTTAGTTACTGTTAGGGTTAGTAACCGGTAGGGTCAGTAACCGTTAGGGTTAGTAACCGTTAGGGTTAGTTACTGTTAGGGTTAGTAACCGTTAGGGTTAGTTACTGTTAGGGTTAGTAACCGTTAGGGTTAGTTACTGTTAGGGTTAGTAACCGTTAGGGTTAGTTACTGTTAGGGTTAGTTACTGTTAGGGTTAGTTACTGTTAGGGTTAGTAACCGTTAGGGTTAGTTACTGTTAGGGTTAGTAACCGTTAGGGTTAGTTACTGTTAGGGTTAGTTACTGTTAGGGTTAGTTACTGTTAGGGTTAGTTACTGTTAGGGTTAGTGACCGTTAGGGTCAGTAACCGTTAGGGTTAGTTACTGTTAGGGTTAGTTACTGTTAGGATTAGTAAACGTTAGGGTTAGTTACTGTTAGGGTTAGTTACTGTTAGGGTTAGTAACCATTAGGGTTAGTTACTGTTAGGGTTAGTTACTGTTAGGGTTAGTGACCGTTAGGGTCAGTAACCGTTAGGGTTAGTTACTGTTAGGGTTAGTTACTGTTAGGATTAGTTACTGTTAGGGTTAGTTACTGTTCGGGTTAGTTACTGTTAGGGTTAGTAACCGTTAGGGTTAGTTACTGTTCGGGTTAGTTACTGTTAGGGTTAGTAACCATTAGGGTTAGTTACCGTTAGGGTTAGTTACTATTAGGGTTAGTTACTGTTAGGGTTAGTTACCGTTAGGGTTAGTTACCGTTAGGGTTAGTTACCGTTAGGGTTAGTAACCGTTAGGGTTAGTAACCGTTAGGGTTAGTTACTATTAGGGTTAGTTACTGTTAGGGTTAGTAACCGTTAGGGTTAGTTACCGTTAGGGTTAGTTACCGTTAGGGTTAGTAACCGTTAGGGTTAGTTACTGTTAGGGTTAGTTACCGTTAGGGTTAGTTACCGTTAGGGTTAGTTACCGTTAGGGTTAGTAACCGTTAGGGTTAGTTACTGTTAGAGTTTAGATGTTACATGTGTATGGATGTCAAGTCAATATAGCAGTGTTGTGTTATGTTGTTTAAGATTGTGCAATATGTTTTATGTCCATGAATTTAAAAAAATACTGAAAATAAAATTCCATGGAAAACAAGAATGCCACTGGACGCTAAAGCGCAAGCTAAAAACCAACAAATGATTGAGATAGTGAATGCAATAGAAAATCAACTGTGTTTTGTGAGACAAATTACACATCTGAATCTTTGGGAGAGCAGCTTGTGTGCTGCTATTCAAGTAGCATGGCTAAGTATCACCGTGGTGACAGATTGACAAATGTAATGATCATTACTTTGATGCATGTTTGTATTATGTTCACAGCTGCAGTATAATGAGCTGAATATATAATGTCATAATCTATCCGAAACAGGCCTCTCTTTTCTAATGAATTATCTGCATTTTGTGGCGAATCCTAACTTTCACTTAAGTAACATTTTCACTTAGTCTCCCATTGACATCAATGCATGACTAAATGGAAGTTAGGATTTGCCCCTTTTTAAGGAAGCATTCATAGATATCAATAGAACTCAACATCCTCTTACTCTCTATGTAGCAGTAACTTCCACCTGGCATATGCTGTTAATACAGTATGTATTACGTCAATAAAACAAAATCCCCAAATAAAAGTAAGCATGTTAGTGAATAAACATCAGACAACATTAGTTTAAAACAATATGTTATCATCATTAGTAAAAACTACCTGTTACAAACCCCTCATGTTGTCTGTTATAACTACCTGTTACAAACCCCTCATGCTGTCTGTTATAACAACTACCTGTTACAAACCCCTCATGTTGTCTGTTATAACTACCTGTTACAAACCCCTCATGCTGTCTGTTATAACAACTACCTGTTACAAACCCCTCATGTTGTCTGTTATAACTACCTGTTACAACCCTCATGCTGTCTGTTATAACACTACCTGTTACAGACCCCTCATGCTGTCTGTTATAACAACTACCTGTTACAAACCCCTCATGCTGTCTGTTATAACAACTACCTGTTCAAACCCTTCATGCTGTCTGTTATAACAACCAGCTGTTACAAACCCCTCATGTTGTCTGTTATAACTACCTGTTACAAACCCCTCATGCTGTCTGTTATAACAACTACCTGTTACAAACCCCTCATGCTGTCTGTTATAACAACTACCTGTTACAAACCCCTCATGTTGTCTGTTATAACAACTACCTGTTACAAACCCCTCATGCTGTCTGTTATAACAACCAGCTGTTACAAACCCCTCATGCTGTCTGTTATAACAACCAGCTGTTACAAACCCCTCATGTTGTCTGTTATAACAACTACCTGTTACAAACCCCTCATGTTGTCTGTTATAACAACTACCTGTTACAAACCCCTCATGTTGTCTGTTATAACAACCAGCTGTTACAAACCCCTCATGTTATCTGTTATAACAACCAGCTGTTACAAACCCCTCATGCTGTCTGTTATAACAACCAGCTGTTACAAACCCCTCATGCTGTCTGTTATAACAACTACCTGTTACAAACCCCTCATGTTGTCTGTTATAACAACTACCTGTTACAAACCCCTCATGTTGTCTGTTATAACTACCTGTTACAAACCCCTCATGTTGTCTGTTATAACAACTACCTGTTACAAACCCCTCATGCTGTCTGTTATAACAACTACCTGTTACAAACCCTCATGCTGTCTGTTATAACAACTACCTGTTACAAACCCCTCATGCTGTCTGTTATAACAACTACCTGTTACAAACCCCTCATGCTGTCTGTTATAACAACTACCTGTTACAAACCCTCATGCTGTCTGTTATAACAACCAGCTGTTACAAACCCCTCATGCTGTCTGTTATAACAACTACCTGTTACAAACCCCTCATGCTGTCTGTTATAACAACTACCTGTTACAAACCCCTCATGCTGTCTGTTATAACAACTACCTGTTACAAACCCCTCATGCTGTCTGTTATAACAACTACCTGTTACAAACCCTTCATGCTGTCTGTTATAACAACCAGCTGTTACAAACCCCTCATGCTGTCTGTTTAACAACTACCTGTTACAAACCCCTCATGCTGTCTGTTATAACAACTACCTGTTACAAACCCCTCATGCTGTCTGTTATAACAACTACCTGTTACAAACCCCTCATGTTGTCTGTTATAAAACTACCTGTACGACCCTCATGTTTTCTGTTATAACAAATACCTGTTACAAACCCCTCATGCTGTCTGTTATAACAACTACCTGTTACAAACCCCTCATGCTGTCTGTTATAACAACTACCTGTTACAAACCAATCATGGTATCTGTTATAACAACTACCTGTTACAAACCCCTCATGTTGTCTGTTATAACAACTACCTGTTACAAACCCCTCATGCTGTCTGTTATAACAACTACCTGTTACAAACCCCTCATGCTGTCTGTTATAACAACCAGCTGTTACAAACCCTCATGTTGTCTGTTATAACTACCTGTTACAAACCCCTCATGTTGTCTGTTATAACTACCTGTTACAAACCCCTCATGTTGTCTGTTATAACAACTACCTGTTACAAACCCTCATGCTGTCTGTTATAACAACTACCTGTTACAAACCCCTCATGCTGTCTGTTATAACAACTACCTGTTACAAACCCCTCATGCTGTCTGTTATAACAACTACCTGTTACAAACCCCTCATGCTGTCTGTTATAACAACTACCTGTTACAAACCCCTCATGCTGTCTGTTATAACAACTACCCGTTACAAACCCTCTCATGTTGTCTGTTATAACTAACGTTTACAAACCCCTCATGTTATCTGTTATAACAACTACCTTTTACAAACCCCTCATGTTGTCTGTTATAACAACTACCTGTTACAAACCCCTCATGCTGTCTGTTATAACAACTACCTGTTCAAACCCTCATGCTGTCTGTTATAACAACTACCTGTTACAAACCCCTCATGCTGTCTGTTATAACAACTACCTGTTACAAACCCTCATGCTGTCTGTTATAACAACTACCTGTTGCAAACCCCTCATGTTTTCTGTTATAACAGCTACTTGTTACAAACCCCTCATGCTGTGTTATAATAACTACCTGTTACAAACCCCTCATGCTGTCTGTTATAACTACTGTTACAACCCCTCATGTGTGTTATAACTACCTGTTACAAACCCCTCATGCTGTCTGTTATAACAACTACCTGTTACAAACCCTCATGCTGTCTGTTATAACAACTACCTGTTACAAACCCCTCATGCTGTCTGTTATAACAACTACCTGTTACAAACCCTTCATGCTGTCTGTTATAACAACCAGCTGTTACAAACCCCTCATGCTGTCTGTTATAACAACTACCTGTTACAAACCCCTCATGCTGTCTGTTATAACAACCAGCTGTTACAAACCCCTCATGCTGTCTGTTATAACAACTACCTGTTACAAACCCCTCATGCCTTCTGTTATAACAACCAGCTGTTACAAACCCCTCATGTTGTCTGTTATAACAACCAGCTGTTACAAACCCCTCATGCTGTCTGTTATAACTACCTGTTACAAACCCCTCATGTTGTCTGTTATAACTACCTGTTACAAACCCCTCATGCTGTCTGTTATAACAACTACCTGTTACAAACCCCTCATGTTGTCTGTTATAACAACCACCTGTTACAAACCCCTCATGCTGTCTGTTATAACAACTACCTGTTACAAACCCCTCATGCTGTCTGTTATAACAACTACCTGTTACAAACCCCTCATGTTGTCTGTTATAACTACCTGTTACAAACCCCTCATGTTGTCTGTTACAACAACTACCTGTTACAAACCCCTCATGCTGTCTGTTATAACAACCAGCTGTTACAAACCCTCATGTTGTCTGTTATAACTACCTGTTACAAACCCCTCATGTTGTCTGTTATAACAACTACCTGTTACAAACCCTCATGCTGTCTGTTATAACAACTACCTGTTACAAACCCCTCATGCTGTCTGTTATAACAACTACCTGTTACAAAACCTCATGCTGTCTGTTATAACAACTACCTGTTACAAACCCCTCATGCTGTTGTTATAACAACTACCTGTTACAAACCCTTCATGCTGTCTGTTATAACAACCAGCTGTTACAAACCCCTCATGCTGTCTGTTATAACAACTACTGTTACAAACCCCTCATGCTGTCTGTTATAACAACTACCTGTTACAAACCCCTCATGTGTCTGTTATAACAACTACCTGTTACAAACCCCTATGTTTTCTGTTATAACAACTACCTGTTACAAACACTCATGCTGTCTGTTATAACAACTACCTGTTACAAACCCTCATGCTGTCTGTTATAACAACTACTGTTACAACCCCTCATGTTATTGTTATAACAACAACCTGTTACAAACCCCTCATGTTGTCTGTTATAAACAACTACCTGTTACAAACCCCTCATGCTGTCTGTTATAAAACTACTGTTACAAAACCCTCATGCTGTCTGTTATAACAACCAGCTGTTACAAACCCCTCATGCTGTCTGTTATACTACCTGTTACAAACCCCTCTAGTTGTTGTTATAACTACCTGTTACAAACCCCTCATGCTGTCTGTTTAACAACTACCTGTTACAAACCCCCATGCTGTCTGTTATAACAACTACCTGTTACAAACCCCTCATGCTGTCTGTATAAACAACTACCTGTTACAAACCCCTCATGTGTCTGTTATAACAACTACCTGTACAAACCCCTCATGTTGTCTGTTATAAACTACCTGTTACAAACCCCTCATGTTGTCTGTTATAAAACTACCTGTTACAAACCCTCATGCTGTCTGTTATAACAACTACCTGTTACAAACCCTTCATGCTGTCTGTTATAACAACAGCTGTTACAAACCCTCATGCTGTCTGTTATAACAACTACCTGTACAAACCCCTCATGCTGTCTGTTATAACAACTACCTGTTACAAAACCCTCATGCTGTCTGTTATAACAACTACTGTTACAAACCCCTCATGCTGTCTGTTATAACAACACCTGTTACAAACCCTCATGCTGTCTGTTATAACAACTACCGTTACAAACCCCTCATGCTGTCTGTTATAACAACTACCTGTTACAAACCCCTCATGTTGTCTGTTATAACAACTACCTTACAAGACCCCTCATGTTTTCTGTTATAACAAAATACCTGTTACAAACCCCTCATGCTGTCTGTTATAACAACTACCTGTTACAAACCCCTCATGCGTCTGTTTAACAACTACCTGTTACAAAACCCCTCATGTATCTGTTATAACAACTACCTGTACAAACCCCTCATGTTGTTGTTATAACAACTACCTGTTACAAACCCCTCATGCTGTCTGTTTATAACAACTACCTGTTACAAACCCCTCATGCTGTTGTTATAACAACCAGCTGTTACAAACCCCTATGCTGTCTGTTATAACTACCTGTTACAAACCCCCCATGTTGTCTGTTATAACTACCTGTTACAAACCCTCATGCTGTGTATAACAACTACCTGTTACAAACCCTCATGCTGTCTGTTATAACAATACCTGTTACAAACCCCTCATGCTGTCTGTTATAACAACTACCTGTTACAAACCCTCATGCGTCTGTTATAACAAATACCTGTACAAACCCTATGCTGTCTGTTATAACAACTACCGTTACAAACCCCTCATGCTGTCTGTTATAACAACTACCTGTTACAAACCCCTCATGTTGTCTGTTATAACTACCGGTTACAAACCCCTCATGTTATCTGTTATAACAACTACCTGTTACAAACCCCTCATGTTGTCTGTTATAACAACTACCTGTTACAAACCCCTCATGTTGTCTGTTATAACAACTACCTGTTACAAACCCCTCATGCTGTCTGTTATAACAACTACCTGTTACAAACCCCTCATGCTGTCTGTTTAACAACTACCTGTTACAAACCACTCATGCTGTCTGTTATAACAACTACTGTAAACCACTCATGTTTCTGATACAAACTACCTGTTACAACCTCATGCTGTCGTTATAACAACTACCTGTTACAAACCCTCATGCTGTCTGTTATAACAACTCTGTTAACCCCTCATGTTTTCTGTTATAACAGCTACTTGTTACAAACCCCTCATGCTGTGTTATAATAACTACCTGTTACAAACCCCTCATGCTGTCTGTTATAACTACCTGTTACAAACCCCTCATGTTGTCTGTTATAACTACCTGTTACAAACCCCTCATGCTGTCTGTTATAACAACTACCTGTTACAAACCCCTCATGCTGTCTGTTATAACAACTACCTGTTACAAAACCCCTCATGCTGTCTGTATTATAACAACTACCTGTTACAAACCCCTCATGCTGTCTGTTATAACAACTACCTGTTACAAACCCCTCATGCTGTCTGTTATAACAACTACCTGTTACAAACCCCTCATGCTGTCTGTTATAACAACTACCTGTTACAAAACCCTCATGCTGTCTGTTATAACAACCGCTGTTACAAACCCCTCATGCTGTCTGTTATAACAACTACCTGTTACAAAACCCTCATGCTGTCTGTTATAAAAAACCACGTTACAAACCCTCATGCTGTCTGTTATAAACAACTACCTGTTACAAACCCCTCATGCCTTCTGTTATAACAACACTGTTACAAACCCCTCATGTGTCTGTTATAACAACCACTGTTACAAACCCCTCATGCTGTCTGTTATAAAATACCTGTTACAAACCCCTCATGTGTCTGTTATAACTACCTGTTACAAACCCCTCATGCTGTCTGTTATAACAAACTACCTGTTACAAACCCCTCATGTGTCTGTTATAACACCACCTGTTACAAACCCCTCATGCTGTCTGTTATAACAACTACCTGTTACAAACCCCTCATGCTGTCTGTTATAACAACTACCTGTTACAAACCCTCATGTTGTTGTATAACTACCTGTTACAAACCCTCATGTTTGTCTGTTACAACAACTACCTGTTACAAACCCTCATGCGTCTGTTATAACAACCAGCTGTTACAAACCTCATGTTGTCTGTTATAACTACCTGTTACAAACCCTCATGTTGTCTGTTATAACAACTACATGTTACAAAAACCCCATGCTGTCTGTTATAACAACTACCTGTTACAAACCCCTCATGCTGTCGGTTTTATAACAACTACCTGTTACAAAACCCCTCATGCTGTCTGTTATAACACTACCTGTTACAAACCCCTCATGCTGTCTGTTATAACAACTACCTGTTACAACCCCTCATGCTGTCTGTTATAACAACTACCTGTTACAAACCCTCATGCTGTTGTTAAAAACCACTGTTAAAACCCCTCATGCTGTCGTTATAACAACTACCTGTTACAAACCCCTCATGCTGTCTGTTATAACAACATACCTGTTACAAACCCTCATTGTGTCTGTATAACAACTACCTGTTACAAACCCCCTCATGTGTCTGTTTAAACAACCACTGTTACAAACCCCTCATGCTGTCTGTTATAACTACCTGTTACAAACCCCTCATGTTGTCTGTTTAATAACTACCTGTTCAAACCCTCATGCTTGTCTGTTTATAACAACTACCTGTTACAAACCCCTATGTGTCTGTTATAACAACTACCTGTTACAAACCCCTCATCGTCTGTTATAAACAAACTACCTGTTACAAACCCCTCATGTTTGTCTGTTTATAACAACACCTGTTACAAACCCTCATGTTGTCTGTTATAACTACCTGGTACAAACCCCTCATGTGTCTGTTAAAAAACTACTGTTACAAAACCAACTCATGCTGTCTGTTATAACAACTACCTGTTACAAACCCTCATGCTGTCTGTTATAACAACCAGCTGTTACAAACCCTCATGCTGTCTGTTATAACAACTACCTGTTACAAACCCCTCATGCTGCTGTTTATAACAACTACCTGTACAAACCCCTCATGCTGTCTGTTATAACAACTAACTGTTACAAACCCCTCATGCTGTCTGTTATAACAAAACCTGTTACAAAACCCCTCATGTTGTCTGTTATAACTACCGGTTACAAACCCCTCATGTGTCATTGTTATACAACTACCTGTTACAAACCCCTCATGTTGTCTGTTATAACAACTACCTGTTACAAACCCCTCATGTTGTCTGTTATAACAACTACCTGTTACAAACCCCTCATGCTGTCTGTTATAACAACTACCTGTTACAAACCCCTCATGTTGTCTGTTCTATAACAACTACATGTTACAAACCCTCATGCTGTCTGTTATAACAACCAGCTGTTACAAAAACCCCTCATGCTTGTCTATGTTATAACAACTACCTGTTACAAACCCCTCATGCTGTCTGTTATAACTACCTGTTACAAACCCCTCATGTTGTCTGTTACAACAAACTTACCTGTTACAAACCCCTCATGCTGTCTGTTATACACAACTACCTGTTACAAAACCCTCATGTTGTCTGTTATAACTACCTGTTACAAACCCCTCATGTTGGTCTGTTATAACAACTACCTGTTACCAAACCCTCATGCTGTCTGTTATAACAACTACCTGTTACAAAACCCCTCATGCTGTCTGTTTATAACAACTACCTGTTACAAACCCTCATGCTGCTGTATAACAAACTACCGTTACAAACCCCTCATGCGTCTGTTATAACAACATACCTGTTACAAACCCTCATGCTGTCTGTTATAACAACTACCTGTTACAAACCCTTCATGCTGTCTGTTATAACATACCATGTTACAAACCCCTCATGCTGTCTGTTATAACAAACTACCTGTTACAAACCCCTCATGCTGTCTGTTATAACAACTACCTGTTACAAACCCTCATGCTGTCTGTTATAACAAATACCTGTTACAAAACCCTCATTGTGTCTGTTATAACAAACGCTGTTACAAACCCCTCATGCTCGTCTGTGTATAACAACTACTGTTACAAACCCACCCATGTCTGTCTGTTATAACAACCGTTACAAACCCCTCATTGCTGCTGTTTATAAAACCCTGTTACAAACCTCATGCCTTGTTTGTATAATAAACCACTGTTACAAACCCCTCATGCTGTCTGTTAAATAACTACAGCTGTTAACAAACCCTATAGATACAATGCTGTCTGTATCTGTTATAACTACCTGTTACAAACCCCTCATTGCTTGTACTGTTGTAACAACTACTCTGTTATACAAACCCCTCATGTGTGTTGTTATATAAAAAACTCGTTACAAACACCCTCATGTTGTCTGGTTAAAAAACTACTGTTACAAACCCCTACATGCTGTCTGTTATAACACCTACCTTGTTACAAACCCCTCATGTCTGTTCTGTGTATAACAACTACCTGTTACAACCCCTCATGTTGTCTGTTAAATACCTGTTACAAACACCCTCACTGTAATCTGGCTGTTATCAACAACTACCTGTTACAAACCCTCATATGCTGTCTGTTATAACAACCGTTACAAACCCTCATGCTGTCTGTTATAAACTACCGTTACAAACCCCTCATGCTGTCTGTTATACAACTACCTGTTACAAACCCATCATGCTGTCTTTATAACACAACTACCTGTTACAAACCCCTCATGCTGTGCTGTTATTAACAAACTACCTGTTACAAACCCTCATGCTGTCTGTTATAACTATACATACCTGTTAACAAAAACCCCTCATGCTGTCTGTTATAACAAACTACCTGTTACAAACCCCTCATGCTGTGTCTGTTATAACAACTACCTGTTACAAACCCTCATGCTGTCTGTTATAACAACCACTGTTACAAACCCTCATGCTGTCTGTTTAACCAACTACCTGTTACAAACCCCTCATGCTGGTCTGTTAAACAACTACCTGTTACAAACCCCTCATGCTTGTCTGTTATAACAACTACCTGTTACAAACCCCTCATGCTTGTCTGTTATAAACAACTACGCTGTTACAAACCCCTCATGTTCTCTGTATATACACTAATCACTGTTACAAACCCCTCATGCTGTTCTGTTATAAACAACTACCTGTTACACAAACCCCTCCATGCTGTCTGTTATAACAACTACCTGTTACAAACCCTCTCATGCTGTTCTGTTATAACAAACAACTGTTACAAACCCCTCATGTTGTCTGTTATAACAACTACCTGTTACAAACCCCTCAGCTGCTTGTCTGTATAACAACTACCTGTTACAAACACCTCATGCTGTTGTTTATAACAACCCTGTTACAAAACCCCTCATGCTGTCTGTTATAACTACCTGTTACAAACCCCTCATGTTGTCTGTTATAACAACTACCTGTTACAAAACCCCTCATGCTGTCTGTTATAACAACTACTGCTGTTACAAACCCCTCATGTTGTCTGTTATAACAACTACCTGTTACAAACCCCTCATGTGTCATGTTATAAATCCTGTTACAAACCCTCATGCTTATGTTATAACAACTACCTGTTACAAACCCCTCATGCTTGTCTGTTATAACAACTACCTGTTACAAACCCTCATGCTGTCTGTTATAAACAACCCTGTTACAAACCCCTCATGCTGTCTGTTATAACAACTACCTTACAAAACCACCTCATGCTGTCTTGTTAAAACTACCTGTTACAAACCCCTCATGTTGTCTGTTAAACAATACCTGTTACAAACCCCTCATGCTGTTGTTTATAACAACCAGTGTACAAACCTCATGCTGTCTGTTATACAAACTACTGTTACAAACCCTCATTTGTCTGTTATACAACTACCTGTTACAAACCCTCATGCTGTCTGTTATAACAACTACCTGTTACAAACCCCTCATGCTGTCTGTATAAACAATACCTGTTACAAACCCCTCATGCGTCTGTTATAACAACTACCTGTTACAAACCCTCATGCTGTCTGTATAAAACTACCTGTTACAAACCCCTCATGCTGTTATAACAACTACCTGTTACAAACCCCTCATGCTGTCTGGTTATAACAACACTACTGTTACAAACCCCTCATGCTGTCTGTTATAACAATACCTGTTACAAACCCCTCATGCTGTCTGTTATAACAACTACCTGTTACAAACCCTCATGTGTCTGTTATAACAACTACCTGTTACAAACCCCCATGTGTCGTGTTATAACAAACCGTGTTACAAACCCCTCATGTGTCTGTTAATAACAACTACCTGTTACAAACCCTCATGCTTTTCTGTTATAAAACTACCTGTTACAAAACCCCTCTTGTCTGTTATAACAACTACCTTGTTACAAACCCCTCATGCTGTCTGTTATAACAACTACCTGTTACAAAAACCCTCATGCTGTCTGTTATAACAACTACCTGTTACAAACCCCTCATGCGTCTGTTATAACAAACTACCTGTTACAAACCCTCCTGCATGTCTGTTATAACAACACTGTTTACAAACCCCTCATGTTGTTGTTATAACTACACTGTTACAAACCCCTCATGCTGTTCTGTTATAAACTACCTGTTACAAACCCTCATGCTGTCTGTTATAACAAAACTACCTGTTACAAACCTCATGCTGTCTGTTATAACAACCAGCTGTTACAAAACCCCTTATGCTGTCTGTTATAACAACTACCTGTTACAAACCCTCATGCTGTCTTGTTATAACAACTACCTGTTTACAAACCCCTTCATGCTGTCTGTTATAACAACTACTGTTACAAACCCCTCATGCTGTCTGTCTATAAAACTACCTGTTACAAAACAACCTCATGTTGTCTGTTTATAACTAACTCTGTTACAAAACCCTCATGTGTTCTGTTATAACAAACTACCTGTTACAAACCCTCATGTGTGTATAACAACTACTGTACAACCCCTCATGTTGTCTGTTATAACAACTACTGTTACAAACCCCTCATGCTGTCTGTGTTATAACAACTACCTGTTACAAACCCCTCATGCTGTCTGTTATAACAACTCACTGTTACAAACCCCTCATGTGTCTGTTATTAAACAACTACCTGTTACAAAACCCCTCATCGTCTGTTATAAAAAGCTTGTTAAAACCCTCATGTTCTGTTATAACAACCAGCTGTTACAAACCCTCATGTTGTCGTTATAACAACTACCTGTACAAACCTCTCTGTTGTCTGTTATAACAAACCGCTGTTACAAAACCCCTCATGCTGTCTGTTATAACAACTACCTGTTACAACCCCTCATGCTGTCTGTTATAACTACCTGTTACAAACCCCTCATGCTGTCTGTTATAACAACTACCTGTTACAAACACCTCATGTGTCTGTTATAACAACTACCTGTTACAAAACCCCTCATGCTGTCTGTTATAACAACTACCTGTTACAAACCCCTCATGCTGTCTGTTATAACTACCTGTTACAAACCCCTATGTTGTCTGTTAACCAACAAACTACCTGTTACAAACCCCTCTCATGCTGTCTGTTATAACAAACACTGTTACAAACCCTCATGTTGTCTGTTATAAACTACCTGTTACAAAACCCCTCATGTTGTCTGTGTTATAACAACTACCTGTTACAAAACCTCATGCGTCTGTTATAACAACTACCTGTACAAACCCCTCATGCGTCTGTTATAACATACTAACTGTTACAAACCCTATCATGCTGTCTGTTATAACAACTACCTGTTACAAACCACCCTCATGCTGTCTGCTTTATCAAACCTGCAGTGTATATAAACCTGTTACAAACCCTCAATTGCTATGGTTAACAACTACCTGTTTACAAACCCTCTATGTGTCTGTTTATACACAACTACTGTTACAGAACCCTCATGCTGTCTGCTCTATAACAACTACTGTTTACAAACCCTCAGCTTCTGTCTGTTATTAACAACTACTGTTACAAACCCTCATGCTGTCGTGTTATAACATACTAACTGTACAAAACCCCTCATGCTTGTCTGTTGTATAACAACTACCTGTTACAAACACCTACGCATGTTTTCTTTTACTAAACAAAACAGCTGTTACAACTCTTCCTGCTCCTCAGGACACAGTGGGCACGCCGGAGGAGCTGTTGAAACACACGACCAACATCAGTGAGCTCAAGAGGTCGTTCCTGGAGACGGGCGCCGACTCGGCTGGCCTTACCGAATGGGAGAAGAGGCTGTCATCGTCCCCCCTGCGCTCGCCGCGCCTTGACGAGGCCCCCATGATCGAACCCCTGGAACTCGACGAGGTACCGGTAAGTTCACTGTTAAATCAGAGAGGGACTGAATGGAGAGAGAGAGAGAGAGAGAGAGACAGGGGGACATCCACGTACCTTGTAGAGACCCCTCCATTTTTTATAAAACATTTAGTAGAACCTCACTGGGTGGAAACATCAACATTAGAAATCTAGTGGCATCTAATCCAGTGGTGGCCAGTGTGCAGGTTTTTGTTCCATTCCTGCTCTAACACCTGATTCTACTAATCAGCTGCTCATTAGCTCCTTGATAAGCTGAATCAGGTTAGAAAACCTGCTGGATGTACATACACAACCCTGATCTAAAGAGAAATAACATATTCACTTTTGAGGCTATGATTTGAAGGTTGAGATGTGTCTGCTACAGTGTGAGAAGGTTGAGATGTGTCTGCTACAGTGTGAGAAGGTTGAGATGTGTCTGCTACAGTATGAGTGTCACGGTCGTCTTGAGGTGAATGAATGGACCAAGGCGCAGCGTGATATGAATACATCTTCTTTTATTTTACGACGAAGATGAACACGAAACGAAACACTTATACAAACTATACAAAACAACAAACAACCGTGAAGCTACAAACGAAAGTGCACACACAAGCTACTTACGTTCAACATAGACAATCTCCCACAATCACCTAAAGCCTATGGCTGCCTTAAATATGGCTCCCAATCAGAGACAATTAATGACATCTGTCTCTGATTGAGAACCAAACCAGGCAACCATAGACTTTCCTAGAACTCTCTCCTGAACACAACCCCATACACTATACAACACCCCCTAAACAATACACACACCCTAAACTAGACAAAACACACAAACTTCCCATGTCACACCCTGACCTAACTAAAATAATAAAGAAAACAAAGAATACTAAGGCCAGGGCGTGACATAACCCCCCCCTCAAGGTGCGAACTCCGGACGCACCAGCATAAAGTCTAGGGGAGGGTCTGGGTGGGCGTCTGTCCACGGTGGCGGCTCTGGTGCTGGTCGTGGTCCCCACCCCACCATAGTCACTACCCGCTTTCGTATCCTCCTCCAAATGGCCACCCTCCAAATTAACCCCACCGGACTAAGTGGCAGCACCGGACTAAGGGGCAGCACCAGGATAAGGGGCAGCACCAGGATAAGGGGCAGCACCAGGATAAGGGGCAGCACCAGGATAAGGGGCAGCACCAGGATAAGGGGCAGCTCCGGACTGAGGGACGGCAGCTCCGGACTGAGGGACGGCAGCTCCGGACTGAGGGACAACACCGGACTGGCTGGCGGACCCTGGCTGGCTGGCGGATCCTGGCTGGCTGGCGGATCCTGGCTGGCTGGCTCTGGCGGATCCTGGCTGGCTGGCTCTGGCGGATCCTGGCTGGCTGGCTCTGGCGGATCCTGGCTGGCTGGCTCTGGCGGATCCTGGCTGGCTGGCTCTGGCGGATCCTGGCTGGATGACGGCTCTGGCTGGTCATGGCTCGCTGACGGCTCTGGCTGGTCATGGCTCGCTGACAGCTCTGGCTGGTCATGGCTCGCTGACGGCTCTGGCTGGTCATGGCTCGCTGACGGCTCTGGCTGGTCATGGCTCGCTGACGGCTCTGGCTGGTCATGGCTCGCTGACGGCTCTGGCTGGTCATGGCTCGCTGACGGCTCTGGCTGATCCGGTCTGGCGGAAGGCTCTGGCTGATCCGGTCTGGCGGAAGGCTCTGGCTGATCCGGTCTGGCGGAAGGCTCTGGCTGATCCGGTCTGGCGGAAGGCTCTGGCTGATCCTGTCTGGCGGAAGGCTCTAGCGGCTCCTGTCTGGCGGAAGGCTCTAGCGGCTCCTGTCTGGCGGAAGGCTCTAGCGGCTCCTGTCTGGCGGACGGCTCTGTAGGCTCATGGCAGACGGGCGGCTTTGCAGGCTCATGGCAGACGGGCGGCTTTGAAGGCTCAATACAGACGGGCAGCTCATGCGGCACTTGGCAGACGGACAGTTCAGACGGCGTAGGGCAGACGGGCAGTTCAGGCGCCGTTGGGCAGACGTGCAGTTCAGGCGCCGTTGGGCAGACGGGCAGTTCAGGCGCCGTTGGGCAGACGGGCAGTTCAGGCCGGCTGAGACGCACTGTAGGCCTGGTGCGTGGTGCCGGAACTGGAGGTACCGGGCTAAGGACATGCACCTTCAGGCTAGTGCGGGGAACAACAACAGGGCACACTGGACTCTCAAGGCGTACTATAGGCCTGGTGCGTGGTACCGGCACTGGTGGTACCGGGCTGAGGGCACGCACATCAGGGCGAGTACGGGGAGAAGGAACAGTGCGTACAGGGCTCTGGAGACGCACAGGAGGCTTAGTGCGTGGTGCCGGAACTGGTGGTACTGGACTGGAGACACGCACCATAGGGAGAGTGCGTGGAGAAGGAACAGGGCTCTGGAGACGCACTGGAAGCCTGGTGCGTGGTGTAGGCACTGGTGGTACTGGCCTGGAGCGGGGAGGTGGCGCCGGAAATACCGGACCGTGCAGGCGTACTGGCTCCCTTGAGCATTGAGCCTGCCCAACCTTACCTGGTTGAATGCTCCCCGTCGCCCGACCAGTGCGGGGAGGTGGAATAACCCGCACCGGGCTATGTAGGCGAACCGGGGACACCATGCGTAAGGCTGGTGCCATGTAAGCCGGCCCGAGGAGACGCACTGGTGGCCAGATATGTAGGGCCGGCTTCATGACATCCGGCTCAATACTCAATCTAGCCCTGCCAGTGCGGGGAGGTGGAATAACCCGCACCGGGCTATGCACACGTACAGGAGACACCGTGCGCTCTACTGCGTAACACGGTGTCTGCCCGTACTCCCGCTCTCCACGGTTAGCCTGGGAAGTGGGCGCAGGTCTCCTACCTGCCCTCGGCCCACTACCTCTTAGCCTCCCCCCCAATAAATTTTTGGGGTTTACTCACAGGCTTCCTTGCTAGTCGTACCCTCATAACTTCGGTTCCTCTCTCCGGTTGCCTCTGCTCTCCTAATCGCCTCCAGCTGTTCCCATGGAAGGCGATCTCTTCCAGCTCGGATCTCCTCCCATGTATAGCAACCCTTGCCGTCCAATACATCCTCCCATGTCCACGAGTCCTGGTTACTTTGCCGCTGTTGTTGGTTCCGCTCACGCTGCTTGATCCATGTGTGGTGGGAGATTCTGTCACGGTCGTCTTGAGGTGAATGAATGGACCAAGGCGCAGCGTGATATGAATACATCTTCTTTTATTTTACGACGAAGATGAACACGAAACGAAACACTTATACAAACTATACAAAACAACAAACAACCGTGAAGCTACAAACGAAAGTGCACGCACAAGCTACTTACGTTCAACATAGACAATCTCCCACAATCACCTAAAGCCTATGGCTGCCTTAAATATGGCTCCCAATCAGAGACAATTAATGACATCTGTCTCTGATTGAGAACCAAACCAGGCAACCATAGACTTTCCTAGAACTCTCTCCTGAACACAACCCCATACACTATACAACACCCCCAAACAATACACACACCCTAAACTAGACAAAACACACAAACTTCCCATGTCACACCCTGACCTAACTAAAATAATAAAGAAAACAAAGAATACTAAGGCCAGGGCGTGACAATGAGAAGGTTGAGATGTGTCTGCTACAGTGTGAGAAGGTTGAGATGTGTCTGCTACAGTGTGAGAAGGTTGAGATGTGTCTGCTACAGTGTGAGCTCAGGTTGAGATGTGTCTGCTACAGTGTGAGAAGGTTGAGATGTGTCTGCTACAGTGTGAGCTCAGGTTGAGATGTGTCTGCTACAGTGTGAGAAGGTTGAGATGTGTCTGCTACAGTGTGAGAAGGTTGAGATGTGTCTGCTACAGTGTGAGAAGGTTGAGATGTGTCTGCTACAGTGTGAGGAGGTTGAGATGTGTCTGCTACAGTGTGAGCTCAGGTTGAGATGTGTCTGCTACAGTGTGAGAAAGTTGAGATGTGTCTGCTACAGTGTGAGCTCAGGTTGAGATGTGTCTGCTACAGTGTGAGAAGGTTGAGATGTGTCTGCTACAGTGTGAGAAGGTTGAGATGTGTCTGCTACAGTGTGAGCTCAGGTTGAGATGTGTCTGCTACAGTGTGAGCTCAGGTTGAGATGTGTCTGCTACAGTGTGAGAAGGTTGAGATGTGTCTGCTACAGTGTGAGCTCAGGTTGAGATGTGTCTGCTACAGTGTGAGAAGGTTGAGATGTGTCTGCTACAGTGTGAGAAGGTTAAGATGTGTCTGCTACAGTGTGAGAAGGTTGAGATGTGTCTGCTACAGTGTGAGAAGGTTGAGATGTGTCTGCTACAGTGTGAGAAGGTTGAGATGTGTCTGCTACAGTGTGAGCTCAGGTTGAGATGTGTCTGCTACAGTGTGAGAAGGTTGAGATGTGTCTGCTACAGTGTGAGAAGGTTGAGATGTGTCTGCTACAGTGTGAGAAGGTTGAGATGTGTCTGCTACAGTGTGAGAAGGTTGAGATGTGTCTGCTACAGTGTGAGAAGGTTCAGATGTGTCTGCTACAGTGTGAGAAGGTTGAGATGCGTCTGCTACAGTGTGAGAAGGTTGAGATGTGTCTGCTACAGTGTGAGAAGGTTCAGATGTGTCTGCTACAGTGTGAGAAGGTTCAGATGTGTCTGCTACAGTGTGAGAAGGTTGAGATGTGTCTCCTACAGTGTGAGAAGGTTGAGATGTGTCTGCTACAGTGTGAGAAGGTTCAGATGTGTCTGCTACAGTGTGAGAAGGTTGAGATGTGTCTGCTACAGTGTGAGAAGGTTGAGATGTGTCTGCTACAGTGTGAGCTCAGGTTGTTTAGGGGGAAAGAGATGAATGAGATCCTTCCTCTCCATGTCAAGTCTCTGGAGACTGGGGCCTCTACCGCCTCCCTTTGAAAATCTGCTCAATAATCCATGCAGGTGGAGGACGGTGCTTAACAGCCAGCTACTGGAGATAGAAGAACAGCTGTTATGAAAGAATCGCTGCCTCATTATAACATTTGACACCTACCTTTCTTCTCCAGTGCTGTTTTCAAATAGTTACCAAGCATCAACCTGTTTTTCAATGGAAGTTAAGCCACGGTAAAAGGAAGTGATTCCGATGCGGCTCCTTGACGAAGCCAAAAAGTGTAAGCAACATTATCCAACCATTGAAGCCAAAAGTAGATAAAAGGAGCAAGCGTTGAAAGGAGCAGGGGACAATTAACAGTGGGACATCAGAATAGGGCTGGATTGATTTGTAGCAGCCTGGCCAGTGAACGAGTAATAAATCCTTGAGCTGTAACCTTGCCAAACGGAGGTGGGAGAGAGAGACAGAAGGAAGCCATTGGAAACATCCTTCTCGGCTAAGCATTTTAGTGCACTAAGATATATATATATATGGAGAAGCATGCGGGGCCTTCAAAAGAGAGGGAGGATTAGGGAGAAGAAACCCTGCTCCCCTCTGCATGGTGTGTGTGTGTGTGTGTGTGTGTGTGTGTGTGTGTGTGTGTGTGTGTGTGTGTGTGTGTGTGTGTGTGTGTGTGTGTGTGTGTGTGTGTGTGTGTGTGTGTGTGTGTGTGTGTGTGTGTGTGTGTGTCAGTGTGTGTGGGAACATCAAGCAGTCGGGAGAATGGCAATGATGACGTAACCAGGGAAAGGAGATATTTTATTCATTAATGTAGCAGCAACAACGGCGTATTCAGTATTTATTTTTATGACTGTTGGGATGTGGTTAAATTAAGTGTGGAAAGGAGACAGTTTACCACTCAGCCGAGTCTTGCTACCTTGTTTCATTCTTTATTTGTGAGCTACTGGAAGAAGAGGGACTGTGTGGGTCTGCACTCTGTAGAGAATGTCTCATAAATTCAGACCCATATGTCCGATATCAACGCCATGTTGTGACTACGTTTGGAGAGATACTATAGTCCTGTAGTCACACGCTGGTGAAATCTCAGATCACACACACTCTTATCCAACACAATGAGTAAATATCACACACACTCTTATCAAACACAATGAGTAAATATCACACACACTCTTATCCAACACAATGAGTAAATATCACACACACTCTTATCAAACACAATGAGTAAATATCACACACACTCTTATCCAACACAATGAGTAAATATCACACACACTCTTATCCAACACAATGAGTAAATATCACACACACTCGTATCCAACACAATGAGTAAATATCACACACACTCTTATCAAACACAATGAGTAAATATCACACACACTCTTATCAAACACAATGAGTAAATATCACACACACTCTTATCAAACACAATGAGTAAATATCACACACACTCTTATCAAACACAATGAGTAAATATCACACACACTCTTATCAAACACAATGAGTAAATATCACACACACTCTTATCAAACACAATGAGTAAATATCACACACACTCTTATCAAACACAATGAGTAAATATCACACACACTCTTATCAAACACAATGAGTAAATATCACACACACTCTTATCAAACACAATGAGTAAATATCACACACACTCTTATCCAACACAATGAGTAAATATCACACACACTCTTATCAAACACAATGAGTAAATATCACACACACTCTTATCAAACACAATGAGTAAATATCACACACACTCTTATCAAACACAATGAGTAAATATCACACACACTCTGTAATGTGTAATGGTGCCAGCAATAGGATGCAGACCACACACACACACACACCTCAAAGCTACTTTCAATTCTAGTTAATTCATGCTGTTAGTTTGTTTCCCTTTTTTTCTTTTTCTTTTCCATTCATGTAGAGCCAAGAGGATGAGGGAGAGGATGAGAGAGAGAGAGCCATGGCTGCAGGCGGTAGCGTTGAGGAGGACATCAAGCACAGCCCTGTGGATACTAAGACTACTGTGGTAGGTAGCCAAGCTGTCACTACATACAAGTATCTGCTGGTTCAGGTATCTCTGTGTGATTAGAAAACCTTCATCTCTGCTGCTTGGCTAGATTAGAGCCAGCTACTCCAATTAATTATTGACGAGTCTTACACATTTAACCTATGATCCATTTGGGTGTGTAGGACTAGGTTCCTATCCAGCAAACCAACATTTAATTAGTTCTGTGACAGTTCCCAGAACATTCATTAGGCCACGGCAAATGTTCTCTTAACCGAAAACCTGTCCAGTCGTGCTGATGATTATAGAATGTTTGTATAAAACGTTCGCCTGACGTTCCAAGAATGTCCCTAGAAAACATTTAGTCTGTTCTTTAAAGGTTCCTAGAATGTTTCTGGGAACAGTCTGGTGGGAACATTGTGGGGACATTTACTGGAAACATTACTGGTTCATTGTGTTATTACATTACCTAGAAACCTAATGAGAACGTTTGGGGAATGTTCTGTAATGGTTGTTACAGATGTTGTGCACAACATTTTTGTGAATTTTAGGAGAACATTCCAAGGATATTTCATAAAAGATTTAAAATAAGAAAACAAATAGATTTTGTTTTCAAAAATGTGAATGTTTTTGGGATGTTATCATCCTAATGTTGGATAAAACCCTAACTATAAGTTCATGGGAAGCTAATATTTTGGGAATGTTCCAGGTTTGCCGGGTATGTTATTCATTGTCAGCAGTGGATGACAATGTGACTCATTTGACCCTGTACAGTACCAGTCAACCTTTGCACACTCTTGGCATTCTCTCAACCAGCTTCATGAGGTAGTCACATGGAATGCATTTTCAATTAACATGTGTGCCTTGTTAAAAGTTAATTTGTGGAATTTCTTTCCTTAATGCGTTTGAGCCAATCAGTTGTGTTGTGACAAGGTAGGGGTGGTATACAGAAGATATAGCCCTATTTGGTAAAAGACCAAGTCTTTATTATGGCAAGAACAGCTCAAATAAGTAAAGAGAAACGACAATCCATCATTACTTTAAGACATGGCAAGAACTTTGAAAGTTTCTTCAAGTGCAGTCGCAAAAAACATCAAACACTATGATGAAACTGTCTCTCATGAGGACCGCCACAGGAAAGGAAGACCCAGAGTTACTTCTGCTGCAGAGGATAAGTTCATTAGAGTTACCAGCCTCAGAAATTGCAGCCCAAATAAATGCTTCACAGATGCTTCTCAGAGTTCAAGTAACAGACACATCACAACATCAATTGTTCAGAGGAGACAGTGTGAATCAGGCCTTCATGGTTCGAATTGCTGCAAAGAAACCACAACTAAAAGACACCAATAAGAAGAAGAGACTTGTTTGGGCCAAGAAACACAAGCAATGGACACTAGACCAGTGGAAATCTATCCTTTGGTTTATTGAGTCAAAATTTGAGATTTTTGGTTCCAACCGCTGTGTCTTTGTGAGAAGCAGAGTAGGTGAACAGATGATCTCCTCGTGAGTAGTTCTCACTGTGAAGCATGGAGGAGGAGGTGTGATGGTGTGGGGGTGCTTTGCTGGTGACACTGTCAGTGATTTATTTAGAATTCAAGGCACACTTAACCAGCATGGCTGCCACAGCCTTCTGCAGCGATACGCCATCAGGACAACAGGACAATGACCCAACACACCTCCAGGCTGTGTAAGGGCTATTTGACCAAGAAGGAGAGTGATAGAGTGCTGCATCAGATTACCTGGCCTCCACAATCACCCGACCTCAACCCAATTGAGTTGGTTTGGGATGAGTTGGACCGCAGAGTAAAGAACAAGCAGCCAACAAGTGCTCAGCATATGTGGAAACTCCTTCAAGACTGTTGTAAAAGCATTCCAGGTGACTACCTCATGAAGCTGGTTGAGAGAATGCCAAGAGTGTGCAAAGCTGTCATCAAGGCAAAGGGTGGCTATTTTGAAGAGTCTTTTTGTTTAACACTTTTTTGGCTACTACATGAATAACATATGTGTTATTTCATAGTTTGGATGTCTTCATTATTATTCTACAATGTAGAAAATAGTAAAAATAAAGAAAAACCCTTCAATGAGCTATATGGAGAGACCGCTTTTAACAATACACTATTAACTAAGAACTGTGATACAATACATGACCAAAAGTATGTGGACACCTGCTCGTCGAACATCTCATTCCCAAATCATGGGCATTAATATGGAGTTGGTGCCCTCTTTGCAGCTATAACAGCCTCCACTCTTCTGGGAAGGCTTTCCACTAGATGTTGGAACATTGCTGAGGGGACTTGCTTCCATTCAGCCGCAAGAGCATTAGTGAGGTTGGGCACTGATGTTGGACGATTAGGCCTGGCTCACAGTCGGTGTTCCAATTCATCCCAAAGGTGTTCGATGGGGTTGAGGTCAGGGCTCTGTGCAGGACAGTCAAGTGCTTCCACATCGATCTCGACAAACCATTTCTGTATGGAACTCCCTTTGTGCATGGGGGGCATTGTCATGCTGAAACAGGAAAGGGCCTTCCACAAACTGTTGCCACAGGTTTGGAAGCACAGAATCGTCTAAAATGTCATTGTATGCTGTAGTGTTAAGATTTCCATTCTCTGTATCTAAGAGGCCCGAACCATGAACAACAGCCACAGACCATTATTCCTCCTCCACCAAACTCGACAGTTGGCACGATGCATTGGGGCAGGTAGTGTTCTCCTGGCATCCGCCAAACTCAGATTCGTCCGTTGGACTGCCAGATGGTGAAGCGTGATTCATCACCACTTCGTGGCAGAGCCGTTGTTGCTTCTAGACGTTTCCACTTCACAATAACAGAACTTACAGTTGACTGGGGCAGCTGTAGCAGTGCAGAAATTTGACAAACTGACTTGTTGGAAAGGTGGCATCCTATGACGGTGCCACGTTGAAAGTCACTGAGCTCTTCAGTAAGGCCATTCTACTGCCAAAGTTTGTCTATGTAGATTGTATGCCTGTGTGCTCGATTGTATATACCTGTCAGCAACGGGTGTGGCTGAAATAGTCGAATCCACTCATTTGAAAGGGTGTCCACATACTTTTGCATATATATTGTATATGTTGCTGTCTATGATCTATGTTCCTTCAAGTCTAAAGTTGCTTCCTTATTGCTCTTCTTGGTACTGCCATTGGAAGTCCTACTCCCCCATTGAACTGGCTAACCCCAGTCTTTGTATGTATCTTGTATGTAGGATTCTGACGGGTGGGTAATAGTAAGCAAAGTCCCTCCTAAGGTAGCCGAAAAGAGAAACATTGTCAACTATAAAGTTATGGCCGTCGATAACATTGTGGCTGAAGGAGCGCTCGGCGACGCCAGTGGTGTCGTTGTCATCAAGGAGTTTGGCAAACCATACGAGAGCTTCAGCAGTGAACTATCGTCCAAGACCGAGGAGATGGAGGAGAAGACCTACACCCTGGGCAAGTCCTACGACACCATGTCAGGCAAGATCATCACCATGACGACGCAGGCCAAAGATGGTGGGGAGGCGGCGGTAGCCGCTCCGGCGGTGTTCGCCAGGGAGCTGAAGAGGGCGGCGGACCAATCCACCACCACTGTGAAGATCATCCCGGTATCGACTGAGTACGAGATGCCAGTGTCGGTCCACTTGAGTCTCCCGCCCATAGAGGGAATCGGACCCCCAATGATCACCATCCAGGAGGCCAGGACCCCCTCTCCATCCGAGGGAATGGGACCCTCCATGATCACCATCCAGGAGGCCAGGACCCCCTCTCCATCCGAGCCCAGCGACGGTGGCCTGGGCGCCATGCGGACCGTAGTGTCCATCCGCTCCAGCCCGAAAATAAGTGATGCCGCGAGAGCGGACAGCAGGAAGCAGCTAAGGGAGACTTTTCTCCTGGGAGACAGGAGCACCACCCCTGTTGCGCCTCACACACCCCTCTCGCCACGGTCCCCAATGGCCAAGTCCCCAATGGCCAAGTCCCCAATGGCCAAGTCCCCCATGAAGATGCCCAAGCCTCAAATGGTCGATCTGCGTCTGAGCCCCAGCCCTGTGTCCTATCTATCCAGAACCCCATCGCCCTCCAAAGTGGTAGGATGATATGAAACCCCCCCCCCCCCCCCAAATACCTGAAACCCCATCTCCCTAACCCCCCACTTTATCCTCAAGTTACTTCCTCTTCCCCCCCCTCTCCCTAAACCCCCACTTTATCCTCAAGCTACTTCCCCTTCCCTCCTCTCCCTAAACCCCCACTTTATCCTCAAGATACTCCCCCCCCTCTCCCTAACCCCCCACTTTATCCTCAAGTGACTCCCTCTTCCCCCTCTCCCTAAACCCCCACTTTATCCTCAAGCTACTTCCCCTTCCCTCCTCTCCCTAAACCCCCACTTTATCCTCAAGCTACTTCCCCTCCCCTCCTCTCCCTAACCCCCCACTTTATCCTCAAGCTACTTCCCCTTCCCCCCTCTCCCTAACCTCCCACTTTATCCTCAAGCTACTTCCCCTTCCCTCCTCTCCCTAACCCCCCACTTTATCCTCAAGTTACTCCCCCCCCTCTCCCTAAACCCCCACTTTATCCTCAAGCTACTTCCGCTTCCCCCCCTCTCCCTAACCCCCACTTTATCCTCAAGCTACTTCCGCTGCCCCCCTCTCCCAAACCCCCACTTTATCCTCAAGCTACTTCCGCTTCCCCCCCCCCTCCCTAACCCCCACTTTATCCTCAAGCTACTTCCGCTGCCCCCCCTCTCCCTGATCCCCCACTTTATCCTGAAGTTACTTCCCCTTCCCTTCCCTCCTCTCTCTAACCCCCCACTTTATCCTGAAGTTACTTCCCCCCCTCTCCCTAATCCCCCACTTTATCCTCAAGCTACTTCCGCTTCCCCCCCTCTCCCTACCCCCCCCCCCCCCCACTTTATCCTCAAGCTACTTCCGCTTCCCCCCCTCTCCCTAACCCCCCACTTTATCCTCAAGCTACTTCCGCTTCCCCCCCTCTCCCTAAACCCCCACTTTATCCTCAAGCTACTTCCGCTTCCCACCCTCTCCCTACCCCCACTTTATCCTCAAGCTACTTCCGCTTCCCCCCCTCTCCCTACCCCCCCCCCCCACTTTATCCTCAAGCTACTTCCGCTTCCCCCCCTCTCCCTACCCCCACTTTATCCTCAAGCTACTTCCGCTTCCCACCCTCTCCCTACCCCCACTTTATCCTCAAGCTACTTCCGCTCCCCCCCCTCTCCCTACCCCCACTTTATCCTCAAGCTACTTCCGCTTCCCCCCCTCTCCCTACCCCCCCACTTTATCCTCAAGCTACTTCCGCTTCCCCCCCTCTCCCTACCCCCCCCCCACTTTATCCTCAAGCTACTTCCGCTTCCCACCCTCTCCCTACCCCCACTTTATCCTCAAGCTACTTCCGCTTCCCACCCTCTCCCTAACCCCCCACTTTATCCTCAAGCTACTTCCGCTTCCCCCCCTCTCCCTAAACCCCCACTTTATCCTCAAGCTACTTCCGCTTCCCACCCTCTCCCTACCCCCACTTTTTCCTCAAGCTACTTCCGCTTCCCCCCCTCTCCCTACCCCCCCCCCCCCCCCCCCCCACTTTATCCTCAAGCTACTTCCGCTTCCCCCCCTCTCCCTAATCCCCCACTTTATCCTCAAGCTACTTCCTCTTCCCCCTCTCCCTAATCCCCCACTTTATCCTCAAGCTACTTCCTCTTCCCCCTCTCCCTAATCCCCCACTTTATCCTCAAGCTACTTCCTCTTCCCCCTCTCCCTAATCCCCCACTTTATCCTCAAGCTACTTCCGCCCCAGCCTGTTTGGTTGTCTTATCCACTGCAACAAGGCTGGACCCGGCGCTGTTTTGCACTCGACTGAATGTTCATGGGAATTGCATGGGAGTCTGTTTTTTCTTTCTATAGTTTGCTCTGTTTATTTGATCCCTTTGCCACTGTATTTGATGTTATTTGTTCACTGCTTGTCTTAGCCAAACTTGCTGCTCCATGGGTACTGGCATTTGTTTACCTCTTTCATTTCGATTTGTAAATGAAAATCGTGTTTTGTTTTAAGCTGGTCCCCATGCTGCTAGCCACACCAAATGAATGCTTTCCACTTTGGCTTATGGTACGGTATGCTATGGTTGGTATGCCACTGATTGCTTCAGTCCTGCCACTTTTACTTTGACTTCCCTGGGTTTGCGCTCTCTGACCTCTCTGCAGCTTGATCTGACATGATGATATTGGCCCTATTCATAAGAGGAGACCCTCCGACACACAAGACACTCTTGTCTGTCTTACCTATTGCCTTTATGACTGACATTCTCAAGAGAAAAACAACTCGAGTTCAGTGATTGACATGTCACAGGATGGTGTTTCTACCCATGTGCTCTGTAAAATAAATGCATTGCTCCGAGTTGCATATTATAGCATACAAACTGAATTAAAATAGTTGGAAACCAATTTGATGAAACCTTTGTAATTCTTGCATTGTTGTATAGAAGGAAATCAATCTAGGTTGTGATTGACATAATTATTTTTGAATACTTTAGAATAAAATTTGACAAACCCAATCTTCTAAGTTTACCTTTCTTAGCTATCAATCATCACCTCAATGCTCTTATGAATAATCCCGTCCAACCCCCCCGTCCCCTGAGCTTGTGTCTGGGCATTGTGTGAAAGACCTGTCTCTTTGTCTCTCCTATGTACGTACAGTATCTAACTGTGTGTGTGTCTCTCTTCTACTCCTGTTGTGTTGACTCTCCCCATCTCTCTGTCTGCTCAGCCAAAGCCGACCTTTGAGGAGATGTCCCCGGAGCTCACCGCTCTCTTACAGTCGGCCAGAGATCAGACCAGCACGCGGGTCTGGACTGCTTCGCCTGCCTTTAGTCAGACCGTGTTTAAGGTGGCCTCTTATACCATATAGATAATATACAACTCAACAAACGTGATGACAACAGTTGTAGTGCATGCATATCTGAGTTTTTAAAATTCTTTTTTTACCTTTTATACAGGTTATTCTCATTGAGATAGCATCTCTTTTGCAAAAGACCTGTTCAGTATCTGTACTGTTTGTCACTGATGTGTTTGTTCTTGTTGTTGAGGAAATGTTGTCACTGTAGCCACTGTGTTGTCTGTCAGGCTTTTCTGTCCCCTGTCCGTCCGTCCTTCCTGCCGGCTATTAAAACAGTGGACAGGTTTATGAGGAGGAATGGTTTGTCTAGACAGAGGCACCACATGGTCCTGGGGCCTTATTGAAGAGGAATGGTTTGTCTAGTCAGAGGCACCACATGGTCCTGGGGCCTTATTGAAGAGGAATGGTTTGTCTAGACAGAGGCACCACATGGTCCTGGGGCCTTATTGAAGAGGAATGGTTTGTCTAGTCAGAGGCACCACATGGTCCTGGGGCCTTATTGAAGAGGAATGGTTTGTCTAGACAGAGGCACCACATGGTCCTGGGGCCTTATTGAGGAGGAATGTTTTGTCTAGACAGAGGCACCACATGGTCCTGGAGCCTTATTGAAGAGGAATGGTTTGTCTAGACAGAGGCACCACATGGTCCTGGGGCCTTATTGAAGAGGAATGGTTTGTCTAGTCAGAGGCACCACATGGTCCTGGGGCCTTATTGAAGAGGAATGGTTTGTCTAGACAGAGGCACCACATGGTCCTGGGGCCTTATTGAAGAGGAATGGTTTGTCTAGTCAGAGGCACCACATGGTCCTGGGGCCTTATTGAAGAGGAATGGTTTGTCTAGTCAGAGGCACCACATGGTCCTGGGGCCTTATTGAAGAGGAATGGTTTGTCTAGTCAGAGGCACCACATGGTCCTGGGGCCTTATTGAAGAGGAATGGTTTGTCTCGACAGAGGCACCACATGGTCCTGGGGCCTTATTGAAGAGGAATGGTTTGTCTAGTCAGAGGCACCACATGGTCCTGGGGCATTATTGAAGAGGAATGGTTTGTCTAGTCAGAGGCACCACATGGTCCTGGGGCCTTATTGAAGGGGAAAGGCACCACATGGTCCTGGGGCCTTATTGAAGGGGAATGGTTTGTCTAGACAGAGGCACCACATGGTCCTGGGGCCTTATTGAAGAGGAATGGTTTGTCTAGTCAGAGGCACCACATGGTCCTGGGGCCTTATTGAGGAGGAATGGTTTGTCTAGACAGAGGCACCACATGGTCCTGGGGCCTTATTGAAGAGGAATGTGAGAGCGTTACCCACCCGGCATATTTGATTTTGCAACTCTACTCCACCTTTAGGTCATTTTGATACCTGAAAGTGGGGAAAAAAGCAATCATCCAATGCACAGCATGTTAAATGATTTAAACATGTATTCAGAAAGATCACATCGGTACTAACATATGAAGTAACCCTTCCCTACTGTATGGAAGCAGATTCTAGGTTATCCACCCACTCTGCCCAGAGTGGCTGAAAACTTGCTTTGGTGATGAAATTTCACTTCCTTATGATCTAAAATACATTTTTACCAAAAAACAAATATAATTATTCACGTTCTAAATCATTCAGTGTGAACTTTTCCTCCAACATCCAAAAATAAGCACCAAGATAATAATAATAAATAAGCACCAATAATAAGCACCTGCACATAGAGGTGCAGGTTTCTTATAACAACGGTTGACATAGAGGTGCAGGTTTCTTATAACAACTGTTGACATAGAGGTGCAGGTTTCTTATAACAACTGTTGACATAGAGGTTACAGGTTTCTTATAACAACTGTTGACATAGAGGTGCAGGTTTCTTATAACAACTGTTGACATAGAGGTGCAGGTTTCTTATAACAACTGTTGACATAGAGGTGCAGGTTTCTTATAACAACTGTTGACATAGAGGTGCAGGTTTCTTATAACAACTGTTGACATAGAGGTGCAGGTTTCTTATAACAACTGTTGACATAGAGGTGCAGGTTTCTTATAACAACTGTTGCGGATTTTATATCTTGTGGTCGTCTTCAAAGTTGTTTCCTAGGGTCGCAAAAATATATAAATTAGCATGACACGAGCTGAATTAAATGTAAAAGGCTTTGAAAATGAAAAGCTTGGTATACACTCAGTGCTCCGTTGAAATTTATAGAGATATGCTTGTTTTTGTGAGAAATCTAATAATAACAGGAATTTCGAATTAAAATAAAGTGTATACTTAAATATGAAAATACTACATGTCATGTCTCAAAATCAATATCTATCTTACCTCTATATTGTTTTATGTCCTACGGATTCGAGAAGAAAGATGACCAGTTCAAAGGGAAAGTGAGCCTGTCAGGTAGCCAATAGCCTTAATTCTTGCACGGCATCCAGCCTAGCTGACACAATGCACTTTTCCTGATTTTTGACCACTTTTTTCCCTCTGGCCTCCCTAATCTAAGCCATCTAACAACGGTAAAAACTCCAATAACTTTTGAATGGATTATGATAGAGACATGAGGTTTGGACCATTGGTTTTTCTTAGAGGACTATCTGCACAAATAATATTAGTTTACTCATTGGTCAAAAGATGTGTTTTTGATTGGACACCCTACAGATTCATGCTATTTTTTCATCTGCTTCCATACTACTGTAGATTCAATCCATATTGAAGGTTCAAGAAGACTGTTGGTGATGTCTTGTTTGTTTCCTTTGTTAGACAACAGAGAAGGTGGAGCGGATCGTGCTGCAGACAGAGGTGGTATCATCCCAACAAGAAAAAGACCAGGACCAGCCTGAGCTGAAGTCGGCACAGCCAGAACAGCCTGACAACTTGGAGAACCAGGCAGAGCATCAGACTGAGCAGGTAGAGACAGACTCACTGGAAGGGATAGAGGACGATAGGCCTCAGTCCATGCTGGGGTTTACAGGGCTGAGTATGCATGATGACCACTCTGACGACTCAGACACGCCAAGCGAGGCAAGTGACACTAGTGACGCCGCTAGCGTAGCCTCGGCGGGGCCGGCCCTGACTGCCGCAGCCAAGGCTGCCGTGGACAAGGCTATAGGGGCGGCGGTGAAGCAGGCGGAGGCCGAGGAGAAAACTCCAGCCCCAGGCTCGGGTGGAAACCTAGGCCTTGGGCTGGACAGTCAGTCAGAGGGAGAGGAGTCAGCAGGGTCAGTCTCAGAGGAGGAAGCGGAGAAGGAGAACAGCCAAGACTGGAGAGGGTGCTTCGTGCCCCCCTCCCCCGTGCACCCCTCTCCTATTGGAGCGTCCTGGCAGAGTCTCAGTGGGGAGGTAGCTGCTGCAAGGGCTCACTCGGAGGTAACACCCCAAAAGAGCCCCAAAATGTTCCCTAGTTGCCCCATTGACCTGTAGTACCTCTCCATAAGTGCCCCCCTAAACTATCCTTAACTGTCCTACCCACTTGTCTACAATAGCACTGGAAAAGCTACTCCTGTCTCATATTCCTTTTTGCCCATGCTATTTAGAAAGTGCTCAATCTGTTGCAGTCTTGCCTTCCCATTCCCCTGTAATATCACTGGAAAGATTCTCCCCAAATGATCCCAATCTTGGCCTCCCATTAGCTAGTAGTGCCAATAAGCAGGAAGCACGCAATTTATCCCAATCTTGGTCGTATTACCACAGAATCAGCTACCCAACTCCCCCAGTCCTGACCCTCCTCTTTGCCAATAGTAGCAGTCAGCCAGCCTGTGCTGCTGTGTGTTCAGTGATGTGCAGGTGGGAGACTGTCCTTTTCCCTGTTTCCTGTCCCTGTTTCTGCCCACTGGGTTTTCTATTGGAAAGCATTACCATGGCCAGGCAGGCTGTACATACTGTATGCTACTGTATCTATCAGCCAGGGAGGTATTGAAAACGGTTGAAGATTGCATAGAGGGACTTCTTGCGTGTGTGATTGTGTGTATGCAGGCCTGTGTTTGTTCTTACAGCGCCACTATAAACGCTATAATATTTTCGAGCTGCACATATACACACAGTATCATAGTGGAAACAGTTTATTTCTTCCTGACTTGTTGTTGCTCTATTTCCTCAATGTTCAGATACACTGAGTATCTTAAAACATTAAGAACACCTTCCTAATATTCAGTTGCTAGACGGCTTAAAAATGTTTCTTTAACCCGTCTCCTCCCCTTCATCTACACTGAAGTGGATTTAACAAGTGACATCAATAAGGGATCATATCTTTCACCTGGAATCATCTGGTCCGTCTATGTCATGGAAAGAGCAGCTGTTCTTCATGTTTTACTCAGTGTAGATTACCTTTGTGGCAATCATGAGCAGCAATGAATTAGAATGTTTTATGGACACACGTCTATGAGAAGCACAGATTGAATAGATAGCGGTCTGTTGCAGGATTATTGTCTATCGGTCCACAGACGTTTTCAATTATGTGAACCGTTTCAGTTTATAAATACAATCCTGCCAGGTAGACCCATTTGGCTTTCTCCTAAATGAATTAATATGCTTCCACAATCCCACATAAGACTTACTCTGTGGTGAACTGTGATGAATTCTTAGTGAATGGTCCAGGATGATGCACTAAGTGTCGTAGCCCCTTCCATCATAATTTAAAAAAATGACTATTTATTTTATAACAACATCTCTGCTATTTGCTTTCGGGATTTTATGTTATCATTTTGATTTGATTCATTTTGATAATTGTATAAATATTCTATCAGAGAGAGGATGGTCCTCATGAACAGCCAGTCCTTCAGAACTTTCCCTTTCCTCTTTCTATGACCTTTCAATTCATTCATTAATTGCTTGTGTGTCCTGTAGACAGACGGTGACAATGTAATTGTGTGTGAGCATGCAAACGTGATTGCCTGTGTGTGTATAAATAAATATAAGGGTGAAATCTTATTTTCTGCCCCATTTTCATTTCTCTCTCTCTCTCTCTCTCTCTCTCTCTCTCTCTCTCTCTCTCTCTCTCTCTCTCTCTCTCTCTCTATCCATATCTCTTTCTCTCCCCCGCTCTCTCTATCCCTCTTTCTCCATCCCTGTCTTTATTTCTCTCTCTATCCCTCTCTATCTCTCTTTATTTCTCTGTTTCTATCTCTCTCCCTCTCTCTATCCCTCTCACTCTCTCTCTATATCCCTCTCCCTCTATTTCTCTCACTCTATCCCCCCTCTCTCACTCTCTCTTTCTCTCTCTCTCTCTCTCTCTCTCTCTCTCACTCTCTCTCTCTCTCCCTCTATCCCTCTCTTTATTTCTCTCTCTCTATCCCTCCCTCTCTCTCTTTCTATCCTTCTCGCTCTCTCTCTCTATCCCTCTCCCTCTATTTCTCTCACTCTACCCCCCCCTCTCTCTCACACACTCTCTCTCTCTCTCTCACTCTCTCTCTCTCTATCCCTCTCTCTCTCTCTCTCTCTCAGTTGTCTGTGCTGGAGGCTCCAGAGGTCCTAACCTTCAACAGGGCAGACGTGGTGGATGTGACCCATGGGGTCCCTGTAATACACACGGAAATGAAAACTGTCACATACCAGTCACTAGAGGTAAAGGCCCTCTCGTCAGACTTATGTCTCATGCTCTATTCTGGATATTCTCATATACTTTTTGACCTGGGTAGTGTTCATTAGGGCACACAATGGAAAATGTTGTAAAACTCTAATTGCAACAAAAAACGTCCAAGTAGTTCCTCCTTGTTTCAATCTGTTTTACAACATTTGGTGCCTAAGGAATACGACCCTGTTCTTCCATCCAATTGAGATGATGAATTGTGTCTGTGTTGTTCCAGGCTGAAGCTGATCCCGAGGCGGGGGTGTTGATGAGTGCCCAGACCATCACCTCAGACACCACCAGCACCACCACAACCACACATATCACCAAGGTAGATACTACCTGACCTCAACTCAGAGGGGTGCCACTGTCATTCACCTCTGCTTTATCCATGAGTCCCTTTTGTGTCCCTTTGATATTTTAAGTTTAAATTGTGCACCAATTGTAACGAGTGCGCTGAGAGTCGGGAAGCAAGTTCAGGGAGTGAGTGTTTTAATAAATAAACAAAACAATAAACACGTAACACAAACAAACGCACCGACATGAAAACAGAGTCAATAACACCTGAGGAAAGAACCAATGGGAGTGACAGATATAGGGAAGATAATCAAGGAGGTGATGGAGTCCAGGTGAGGTGCGTGAGACGATGGTGACAGGTGTGCGGGATATTCAGCAGCCGGATGACCTAGAGGCTGGAGAGGGAGTATACGTGACAGTATCCCCTCCCCGACACTAGGCTCTAGCCGCAAGATGCCGTCAAAGATGACGAACCCGGGGATCAGGAGCGGACTGGTCACCCCTGCTGATGCGCGAGAACCTGTCACGCCAGCTGAGGCTCGGGAACCTGTCGAGTCAGCTGGGGCGCGGGAACCTGACAGATCGGTTGAGGCAGGGGAACCTGGCGATCCGGCGGAGGCATGAAAGCCCAACGAGCCGGCTGAGGCAGGGGAGCCTAGCGATCCGGCTGAGGCATGAAAGCCCAACGAGCCAGCTGAGGCAGGGGAGCCTAGCAATCCGGCTGAGGCATGAAAGCCCAACGAGCCAGCTGAGGCAGGGGAGCCTAGCGATCCGGCTGAGGCATGAAAGCCCAACGAGCCAGCTGAGGCAGGGGAGCCTGGCGATCCGGCTAAGGTATGAAAGCCCAACGAGACGGCTGAGGCAGGGGAGCCTGGCGATCCGGCTAAGGTATGAGAGCCTGATGAGCCGGCTGAGGCATGAGAGCCTGGCGATCTGGTTGAGGCATGAGAGCCTGTAGCAGTTCCCGGACCCAACGTCATTACTTTAACCCAAAAATAACATTAAAAAAACACTTGCTGTGCTTCCCTTAGATGAGGTGTTATTCTGTAACGAGTTCGCTGAGAGTCGGGAAGCAAGTTCAGGGTGTGAGTGTTTTAATAAATAAATTAAACACGTAACACAAACAACACACCGACATGAAAACAGAGTCAATAACACCTGAGGAAAGAACCAATGGGAGTGACAGATATAGGGAAGATAATCAAGGAGGTGATGGAGTCCAGGTGAGTGTCATGAGGCGCTGGTGCGCGAGACGATGATGACAGGTGTGCGGGATATTCAGCAGCCTGATGACCTGAGAGGGAGTATACGTGACACCAATATTGCATTTTAAAAGCCTGATATATTAAATGAAGTGCCTTTTAATATAGACCGCATAGACAAATAAATAAAACAGATTGTTTATATTAATAAATCCAGCATTTTGACATGTCCCTCCGTGCACCCTCTGTGACTTTTAGGAAGATTTTAACCCACTTAAACTCCAAAACTTCTCCAGGTTTTCACCATCATTGTAAAGCCCAAGTTATTTTATTTCTTTGACAAAGTCATTTCTAAAGATTATTATTTATTTAATGTGATTAGTGATTCATTTACGTCTGTCCCTCATTTTAAGGTCAACCCTGTTACGTGAACTGAACTCTCGTTTTAATAAGATGAAATTATTCCTTAAAAAAAAAAATACCTTGAACATCTAATAGTCCAATCATAGTGTAAAAGCAGGTGAGCTGGTTCTACTATGTTTGACATTTTCTGGTGTTTTGTGTTGGAAAACAAAGCAGTTTGAGCATTACACTTCAACCCTGTTACCAATAGATAGACAGGCATTTTATTAAAAAAATTACAATTTCCTTTTTTTTTGTGAAGCTTGCATTCAACAAGCTTTCATTCCCCCTGTCACAAGGGGATTTACGTCTGATTTAAAATGAAATTGTCAACACTGTTACTATATTTGGCACTTACTGTAGTCCATTTGTTTTTTTGTTTTTTAAATTATTAAATTGAACATGTTATCTTTATGACAGAATGTTAAAATTAAAATTCACCAAGTTCCACTACCCAAAAGGGACTAGTTTCGTGGAACGACCCAGTGGCATGGGTAGCATACTGTATGAGTGAATAGGGCGTGGATATGGATTCCACTGGTTTGTTAGTGGTGCATCATTTCACTATTAATTAGGTGGTTCCATTGGCTCAGTTGGTTTCAAGCTTGGTGCTTCCAATACTACAGCTGTGGGTTCCTTTAGGCTTTGTTGTTCCACGTCTGAAATATACCTCAAATTCAATGACATTTTTTCCAGACTGTGAAAGGAGGCATCTCGGAAACCAGGATCGAGAAGAGAATCGTAATCTCGGGTGATGCAGACATGGACCATGACGAGGTAAAAGGATATACTGTTTCTTCAGTCTTGCACTGTGTGTCCTCTAGCATGCATCCTAAGTATCCTTACAGCTACTAAATAGGCTTAGCTATTTTAACAAGACGATTGGTAACTGGAGACATTGCTGATGTCAAGATATTCGGTCCCCTACCCGACGAACAAACTGGTGGCAAAGAGATCATTATGCCGTCTTTTATGATGTCATGGTCCCGCTGTATACTAGTTGTAACAAGTTTTGTTATCGTCTTTTTAGTAACCAGAAAAAGACGTCTTTATCTGGTTGTAATGTGACCAGATAACAATATAAAGTATTTTCGATGATGTCTTAAAGTCGTTGTTCACACACACAGTGACGGAGGTGTTCTCACACACACAGTGACGGAGGTGTTCTCACACACACAGTGACGGAGGTGTTCACACACACAGTGACGGAGGTGTTCACACACACAGTGACGGAGGTGTTCTCACACACAGTGACGGAGGTTTTCACACACACAGTGACGGAGGTGTTCTCACACACAGTGACGGGGGTGTTCACACACACAGTGACGGAGGTGTTCACACACACAGTGACGGAGGTGTTCACACACACAGTGACGGAGGTGTTCTCACACACAGTGACGGGGGTGTTCACACACACAGTGACGGAGGTGTTCACACACACAGTGACGGGGGTGTTCACACACACAGTGACGGAGGTGTTCACACACACAGTGACGGAGGTGTTCACACACACAGTGACGGAGGTGTTCACACACACAGTGACGGAGGTGTTCACACACAGTGACGGAGGTGTTCACACACACAGTGACGGAGGTGTTCACACACACAGTGACGGAGGTGTTCACACACACAGTGACGGAGGTGTTCACACACACGGTGACGGAGGTGTTCTCACACACGGTGACGGGGGTGTTCACACACACGGTGACGGAGGTGTTCTCACTCACAGTGACGGAGGTGTTCTCACACACAGTGACGGAGGTGTTCTCACACACACAGTGACGGAGGTGTTCACACACACAGTGACGGAGGTGTTCACACACACAGTGACGGAGGTGTTCACACACACAGTGACGGAGGTGTTCACACACACAGTGACGGAGGTGTTCACACACACAGTGACGGAGGTGTTCTCACACACAGTGACGGGGGTGTTCACACACACAGTGACGGAGGTGTTCACACACACAGTGACGGGGGTGTTCACACACACAGTGACGGAGGTGTTCACACACACAGTGACAGAGGTGTTCACACACACAGTGACGGAGGTGTTCACACACACAGTGACGGAGGTGTTCACACACACAGTGACGGAGGTGTTCTCACACACAGTGACGGGGGTGTTCACACACACAGTGACGGAGGTGTTCACACACACAGTGACGGAGGTGTTCACACACACAGTGACGGAGGTGTTCTCACACACAGTGACGGGGGTGTTCACACACACGGTGACGGAGGTGTTCTCACTCACAGTGACGGAGGTGTTCACACACACAGTGACGGTGGTGTTCACACACACAGTGACGGAGGTGTTCACACACACGGTGACGGAGGTGTTCACACACACGGTGACGGAGGTGTTCACACACACGGTGACGGAGGTGTTCACACACACGGTGACGGAGGTGTTCTCACACACGGTGACGGGGGTGTTCTCACACACGGTGACGGAGGTGTTCTCACACACGGTGACGGAGGTGTTCGCACACACGGTGACGGAGGTGTTCACACACACAGTGACGGAGGTGTTCACACACACAGTGACGGGGGTGTTCTCACACACGGTGACGGGGGTGTTCTCACACACAGTGACGGAGGTGTTCACACACACAGTGACGGAGGTGTTCACACACACAGTGACGGAGGTGTTCACACACACAGTGACGGAGGTGTTCACACACACAGTGACGGAGGTATACCCAACCACACTGTGAAGGAGGTATCCCCAACCACACTGTGAAGGAGGTATACCCAACCACACTGTGAAGGAGGTATCCCCAACCACACTGTGAAGGAGGTATCCCCAACCACACTGTGAAGGAGGTATCCCCAACCACACTGTGAAGGAGGTATACCCAACCACACTGTCAAGGAGGTATCCCCAACCACACTGTCAAGGAGGTATACCCAACCACACAGTGAAGGAGGTATCCCCAACCACACTGTGAAGGAGGTATACCCAACCTCACTGTGACTAGTCCAGCCCTTGCCCTTGTGATTCTGATCATGCCCATTCCACCTTCCTCTCTGTTTCCCTCCATGGGGTGTTTGGCATAATGTCTGTCTGTCTGTAGGCCTTGGCTCAGGCCATAAAGGAGGCCAAAGAGCAGCACCCTGACATGTCAGTGACCAAAGTAGTGGTCCACAAAGAGACTGAGATCACGCCCGAGGAGGGCGAAGAGTGACCGCAGGTAAGGGGACCACGTCGGTCGGTCTGTGACGGCTGGGTCTGGCTGGCAGGACACTGACAAGTAACCCTCTCCATTCCCTCCACATCCATCCTCTGCTTCTTGTGCTGTCTACAGTCACCGGCTTCCCCATAGGGCTGCTCGATGCTCAGCTTGCTGTACTAACCTGGGGCTGCTTTCAGCTTTCCACAGTCCTCTCCCTCTCCACAGTCAACTATAGTATCATGATTCCTTCTGTGTGGATGGAGTCTCTCTCTCATATATATATACACATACTGTATGGAGTCTCTATATATACTGTATGGAGTCTCTCTCTATATATATACTGTATGGAGTCTCTCTATATATACTGTATGGCGTCTCTATATAAACTGTATGGAGTCTCTATATATACTGTATGGAGTCTCTATATTTACTGTATGGAGTCTCTGTATTTACTGTATGGAGTCTCTGTATTTACTGTATGGAGTGTCTATATATATACTGTATGGAGTCTCTATATACTGTATGGAGTCTATATATACTGTATGGAGTCTCTATATATACTGTATGGAGTCTCTATATTTACTGTATGGAGTCTCTGTATTTACTGTATGGAGTCTCTGTATTTACTGTATGGAGTGTCTATATATATACTGTATGGAGTCTCTGTATTTACTGTATGGAGTGTCTATATATATACTGTATGGAGTCTATATATACTGTATGGAGTCTCTGTATTTACTGTATGGAGTCTCTATATATTTACTGTATGGAGTCTCTATATACTGTATGGAGTCTATATATACTGTATGGAGTCTCTATATTTACTGTATGGAGTCTCTGTATTTACTGTATGGAGTCTCTGTATTTACTGTATGGACTGTCTATATATATACTGTATGGAGTCTATATTTACTGTATGGAGTCTCTCTATATACTGTATGGAGTTTATATATACTGTATGGAGTCTCTATATATAAACTGTATGGAGTCTCTATATATACTGTATGGAGTCTCTCTACATACTGTATGGAGTCTCTCTATATACTTTATGGAGTCTCTAGATATATACTGTATGGAGTGTATATATATACTGTATGGAGTCTCTATATAATGTATGGAGTCTCTCTATATAATGTATGGAATCTCTCTAAATACTGTATGGAGTCTCTCTATATACTGTATGGAGTCTCTCTATATTTACTGTATGGAGTCTCTATATTTACTGTATGGAGTCTCTCTATATATATACTGTATGGAGTCTCTCTATATATATACTGTATGGAGTCTCTCTATATTTACTGTATGGAGTCTCTATATTTACTGTATGGAGTCTCTCTATATATATACTGTATGGAGTCTCTCTATATTTACTGTATGGAGTCTCTATATATACTGTATGGAGTCTCTATATTTACTGTACGGAGTCTATATATATATTTACTGTATGGAGTCTCTATATACTGTATGGAGTCTCTCTATATATACTGTATGGAGTCACTATATATACTGTATGGAGTCTCTCTATATATATATACTGTATGGAGTCTCTATATATTGTATGGAGTCTCTCTATATACTGTATGGAGTCTCTATATACTGTATGGAGTCTCTCTATATACTGTATGGAGTCTCTCTATATACTGTATGGCGTCTCTATATACTGTATGGAGTCTCTCTATAGATATATACTGTATGGAGTCTCTCTATATACTGTATGGCGTCTCTATATACTGTATGGAGTCTCTCTCTATATATATATACTGTATGGAGTCTCTCTATATACTGTATGGAGTCTCTCTATATACTGTATGGAGTCTCTCTCTATATACTGTATGGAGTCTCTCTCTATATACTGTATGGAGTCTCTCTATATATACTGTATGGAGTCTCTATATATACTGTATGGAGTCTCTCTATATACTGTATGGAGTCTCTATATACTGTATGGAGTCTCTATATACTGTATGGAGTTTCTCTATATACTGTATGGAGTCTCTCTATATACTGTATGGAGTCTCTATATACTGTATGGAGTCTCTATATATACTGTATGGAGTCTCTATATACTGTATGGAGTCTCTCTATATACTGTATGGAGTCTCTATATACTGTATGGAGTCTCTATATATACTGTATGGAGTCTCTATATACTGTATGGAGTCTCTCTATATATACTGTATGATGTCTCTCTCAATATACTGTATGGAGTCTCTCTATATACTGTATGGAGTCTCTCTATATATACTGTATGGAGTCTCTATATACTGTATGGAGTCTCTCTATATACTGTATGGAGTCTCTCTATATATACTGTATGGAGTCTCTATATACTGTATGGAGTCTCTATATACTGTATGGAGTCTCTCTCTATATACTGTATGGAGTCTCTCTCTATATACTGTATGGAGTCTCTCTATATACTGTATGGAGTCTCTCTCTATATACTGTATGGAGTCTCTATATACTGTATGGAGTCTCTCTATATACTGTATGGAGTCTCTCTATATACTGTATGGAGTCTCTCTATATACTGTATGATGTCTCTCTCTATATACTGTATGGAGTCTCTATATACTGTATGGAGTCTCTCTATATACTGTATGGAGTCTCTATATACTGTATGGAGTCTCTCTATATACTGTATGGAGTCTCTATATATACTGTATGGAGTCTCTATATACTGTATGGAGTCTCTCTATATACTGTATGGAGTCTCTCTATATACTGTATGGAGTCTCTCTATAGCCTTCCATGGCTGGCTTCTGTGCCTGTGATGGCTGTTCTGGAAATGTTATTGGTGCTAATGTTTGCATTTCCTTTCAGCTTCTCATACCATTATTGACAATAAGCAATTCAAACGTTGTGTGTTTGCAATTCATTTTTTACTGTCTTGTCTAAATTTCAAGTTTGGTTTTGATTGTTGTCTATATAATTATCTGTGTTATCTCTGGTAGTGTTCAGAGTGTACTGGTTTTCACACTGCCAGTTTGTCTCATTCCTATCAAATGAGGGGTTACTTGATCAGTGTGTTTAACTACATTATATCATTATTTACCCTCTTTCTGGTTATTATGGCATAATGCTCAAGAGAGACACCAGTTTACATTTCTTATTGTCAAAGTTTCTGTATGCTGTAGTAGAGACATATTGCTTGGCAGGGGCTGTCTAGTCTATTAACCCTTTAAAATAAATGGTCATGTCTTAGCATGCAGCTTGTATGAATCTGTGTCTGATAAGTGTTGGTTTAGATGGAAAAGGTTCTTCTGCTGATAACAAACAAACCGTTGACTGCCATTCACACGACCTCTGGTATTCACACGACCTCTGGCATTCACACGACCTCTGGCATTCACACGACCTCTGGTATTCACACGACCTCTGGCATTCACACGACCTCTGGTATTCACACGACCTTTGCCATTCACACGACCTTTGCCATTCACACGACCTCTGACATTCACACGACCTCTGCCACTCACACGACCTCTGCCAGTCACACGACCTCTGCCATTCACACGACCTCTGCCATTCACACGACCTCTGATATTCACATGACCTCTGATATTCACACGACCTCTGATATTCACACGACCTCTGATATTCACACGACCTCTGCCATTCACACGACCTCTGCCAGTCACACGACCTCTGCCATTCACATGACCTCTGCCATTCACACGACCTCTGGCATTCACACGACCTCTGCCATTCACACGACCTCTGATATTCACATGACCTCTGATATTCACACGACCTCTCTCATGCTATTCTTCTTATCTTCAATCATAACAGCTACAATAACATAAAACATTTCCTTTTTTCCATCCTTCTGAAAAAGATGTACCTTCAACAAGAATGGGAGTGTTCATCTGTTTCATCTTAGCACGTGCTCTATAACGATACTCTCTCTCTTTCAGGAGTGACGGGTCACCGGGTTCACTAACGTTTCGGGAGCATTCTGTTAACGTTACTTCACGCTGTTCAGAGTAAGGGACGCAAGCAGGATAGTGGCGTTGCCGACGGACAGCACCCCACTGTAGCAGACACTAATACTGCATCCGACCACTACTAAACTAACCTCATCCACCCACACTCCCTCACTCACTCACCATCACTACTGGCAAACACAAACCTCCAAAGCTACCTTCATAGGAACATGTATATTGCATGAAAAGGGAACAATTCTGCATTTTTGTAAAAGAAAAAAAAAGATATATCAAAAGTTCTACATGTTTTGCTTGACCTGTAAACTCAGACTCAAAGGTTTAAGAATGTATGTGATGAGAGTTAAGATAGTATCGATCATTATGTTGTATTTATTATCAAACTGCTCACTTGGAAACATGTATAATAGTAGGCTATGATGGCACAATATTTATCCACGCAATAGATGTGGCATTCATCTTGTCATAAGTCCCCTTATTTATCCCAAATGCTGATTTTATCCAATTTTACATAGAGTATTCCCTTTAAAAAGACAACAATAATATCTATGGTACTGGTACATGCATTTGCTTAGTAGGTCATTCATCCTCAAAGATGATTTTGTTGTTTTTACTTTAATTGTAAATATGCTTATTTGGTTTTCATTAATTACAAGGTGAGGATGAGGATGATGAGGCAAAATATTGTAGAAGTGTTAGTTAGCAGGAAAAGTTAAACAGACTCCATTACTGTGACCTCTGAGGTGATTAAGAAACCCCTTATAATACAGTATTTGTCTTTACACTGTTGATTGTACTTTCTTGTTGGCTTGTATCTGAAATTATACCCTATTCCATATGGGCTCTGGTCATAAGTAGTGTACTATATAGGGAATATGATGCAATTTTAGATACATAATTGTTAAAACACATTCTTAAAGGAAAATTCCACCCAAAAACAATATTTTGGTATTTGTTTCATTAGTCCATTGTTAACACAGTCCCAACATGTTTTGCTTGTCAACAATCAAGTTTTCAAGATATGTAACTTTGAAAATACAGAAATCATCCCTGTATGATACATTTTGCATCCTATGATGCTGCGTTTTGCGTCATATGATGCATCATACAGGGATGATTTCTGTATTTTTAAAGTTACATATCTTGAAAACTTGATTGCTGACAAGCAAAACATTTTGGGACTATGTCAACATATGGGGGGGTGGCATTTTCCTTTAAGTCCTACCCAGAATCCTCCTCATCCCTGTGTGGCACATCCAAGCCTTAAAACTGTGCAGAATGGACAGACAACAACCTCAAGTACAAGTCTGCAGTGTGTGTTTGTGTGCTTGGTTTCTCCCACACAGAGGCATCATGCCCATCGAACCTGAGTTGGCACCATCGGGTGGCACATGCCCCCCTCAATATCATCCACTGGGATGAGAATACATAATTAGCAGTGTCTTATAGAATGAATATTAAGACATTATGGAGTCATCAGTGACCCCTCAGAGATATTGGGATCATGATGCCTCTGATCCCACCCCTTCAAATCATCAGCTGTAAAAACCATCCTTGTTGAATGTGTTTCCCACAAGATAAATAAATGGATAAATACATATTGTTGGATCTATTTTTTTTTTTTTTTTTTTGTCAATCGCTGAAAATGTATTGGTGGTTGTGCTCTCATAAACTCATGGCCGTAACTCTACAGTGAAGCCATTTACAGTATCACAACCAGTTCAGAGTGACACGAGCCCACTGCTCTTCTCTTCTTCTAACAAGCTACGAGTTATTTAACGAAAGGAACACCATTAGAAGGAAAGGCGTGACAAAATGGCTGATTGTACTTTCACCGAACACAAGTGCAGAGTCCGGTTACAGTCATGTGTTGCAAGTTAAGGTGTAAATCACTTTGGTTGTGTGTGACAGACTAGTAATGTTCCTAACCAAGCCAAATGTCCATCAACAAGACAGTTACTTTGAATGACTCATTTGAGAAGCAGTGTTTGGTGGGAAACTGAAATGTAATATGATAATTCAGTTCCACAACAGTATTGTCTAGAGGGACCTAACCAGTCAGAAACTAGAAGCATCTCGAAGTAGGAGTGCTACCTATCCAGGATCAGCCAGACTGCTTTGTGATCACCCTGCTCAAAGGATGCTGGAAGCTTATAGCTGTTTGTCGCAAAATTAGCCTTTTGAACCATAGATGTGTTGGAGTGTACAGTGTATATCTACTGTATAGTTCTCTCAGCCCAGTTAATTAAGTGTTTTTGCTGAAGTTATACATTATATAGAAATGTTCCAAATGTGTCTTCAGCTTTGCAAAATTGTTTTTCGTATTTTAAACGAATCATTAGGCAAAGGCAAAGTTGTTGACTACCCAGTAGCCACAATGTATTTTCAATTACAGATTTGACCTTTCAGAGCATATTGAATCTGGCTTTGCTCTAATTCAGAGTGCAACTACACCAATGGAACATGAAGTCAACTGTGAAGGCACAGCTGCTCTGGCATGAAGCAGATGGGGCCATAGTGCCCATTGCTAATGGCTGTATAAGCATCATGTTCATTATTCTAACTCTGAACACAAACCATAACAAATATCTATTGATGGTGCAATCCAAACCTTCAAGAGATGTGCAGCACATTGTTAAATAACCATATTACATTTACAGAAATATTAAATTGACATCTCTGGGATATAAAACAGGGAATCATTATGCAAGGTGGCATCTCCAATTAGCATTAATTATTGCATTGCAGTAGAGACTGAAAGAAAATTGCTTTAATGTAATTTGGGCATATACATTTAGAATACCAATAGAATACCGCTAAAGGGAACCATGACATCAGTAATAGCCGATATCCATCATCCCATTACAATTGAGGACCATAAGAAAATGGAAATGAGCCTAATAAATCCATTTAGGGCTACATTCCTTGTAAAAAAAAAAATTCTCGATATGGATTATTAACTATTCAAACGGTGTTGTAAAATCAATATTTGATGGGATATTTCATCAAATTATTATCGGTGGGCCATGTCAAACGCTCCAGTTTGACACTCCGTGCCGAACTTGCACACCTGTAGGCTCTGTGGGTGACAAGTGGCTAAAATTATTGAGGGTCAGTGCTATCAGAGATCCTTGGGACGTCCCTACCCTAAACCCTAACCATAATCTTTATCTAGCCCTAACCTTGAACCTTACCTTAACCATTTTAAATGTGAACTTCAATGGGGGTAGGGATGTACCAAGGACTCTGGATTGCACGGACTAATTATTGAATCTGTATCATCTCGATAAAAAGCGCACTCGCTTCCCGCTCGTGACAGTAGCTTTCGCGCCCCAAATCTACTCCCGTTTTCCTTCTAGGTTCGCGCTCCAGAGACTTCTTATCAGTAATTTGCGTAAGCACAGTGTGGTTTCTGCTTTTTGTGTTGTATTTACGCTTTGAGCATAGGCGGAAACATTTACAATTGACGTACGTACGCGCATAGTCACTTGCATGCTGCAGTTCCGTGCTGGCGCAGCGCGTCCTTCCGCTTATGCTCGTCCTCAGGCCAACAACACACAAAGTGTATTATTCCCTTTTGACTGCTTGACATTTATCGGAGACTTTCTCAAGGGGACGACATATTGTACTACAGGTAAGAAACGTATTTTTTTTAGCTAATCAGATCGATTTCCAAAATATTGCATAATGTTTAACCAAGATGCCTGCGCGCTCACGGTTTCAGCAAAAGCTCGAGTTCGTCATTTCAGGAGAGTTCATGGCTGCTCGGGCATTTTCCATGTTAGTGTTACGGGCGCTTCCTCGCGTGCTTGTGGCTAGTCGGATACACAACCCTTTTCTCCCCACCGTTCAGAATGAGACCGATTGTTGTGTTGTCATCGACATAAATTACGATTTTACAACCAAAAGCAGCATCGTATTCATGTTCTGTTGAAAACAATACGTATATAAGCATAGGTGGATGCAAACTATAGCTAGCTAAAGGTTAGCAAAATAGGCTAGCTAACGTTAGCCAGTTAACGTTAGTTACACTCCCCCAAATCTAAAGCTATATTGCTAGCTTTTCCAATGGGTTTACTGTATGCATACACATTACATTGCCAATGAATTGGCTATACGACATTGAGATGTATTGCTATGCAAGCATACATTCATAATGTGGCCAATTTAACATGTGCAACGTTATATAATTTATGATTTTCTGGGTTGAAAATTATCAAAGTCTAAGACATTCAATTGATGGGCGATTGTATCTGCCTAGATTGAATGTACTAAAATCATTTGGCCACCACAAACCTTGATTTATTGATTATATTTCGTTATAAAAAAAAACATGAAATGAAATTATTCAACAATGTGTCTATTTCCCTCTGGTCATGTGATCCATGTCGGGAGGGGATGGTAAACTAGTTATCTAAATAATCAAATCAAATGTTATTGGTCACGTACACATGTTTTGCAGGTGCAGGGAAATGTTTCTATTTCTAGCTCCAACAGTCTAGTAATACCTAACAATACATACAAATCCTAAAAATAAATACATATCATTGCAAGTGATTGCATATAGGCTACTCTCATAGTAACGATTTCCTATCCACATAGATTACTACATGTATTAGGTTGATATGGTAATAAATGATAACACAAAACATAGCTTTTTAAGTCAGCCCATTATTCTGCCCCACAACAGCCATTATGGTGTCATCCAGAGAAACATCATATATCGGGCCATGACACACACAGTGAAGCAGCTAATCATTCGCAATGTGGTTAACGTTTTAGGATATTATGACCAGATTGCTTTCGGCTTATTTCCCAATGGTTCAGAGTGAAATGTATCCACAGACATGTAACAACGTTCTTTCTATTGTTCCAGAATATCAATCCAAGATGTCAGAGACCGTGAAGTACATGGATGATGAACACAAGACCATCTTCCTGAAGATACTGAATGAGCAACGGTTGGAGGGTGAACACTGTGACATCGCGGTGGTGGTTGAAGATGTGAAGTTCAGGGCGCACCGCTGTGTGCTGGCAGCGTGTAGCAACTACTTCAAAAAGCTGTTCAAGAAGCATGAAGTCGACAACTCCTCAGTCATAGAAATCGACTTCATCCGCTCAGACATCTTCGAGGAGGTGTTGAACTACATGTACACGGCCAAGATTTCTGTGAAGATAAAGGATGTGAATTTGATGATTTCTTCAGGCCAGATACTCGGAATCCGTTTTCTGGACAAACTCTGTTCACAGAAGCGTGACATGTCCATTGAAGAAAGGAACGGCCAAAATGACAAACCCTTTCCCTGTGATATTCTCAAAATGGCTCTCCCTACTGATGACCCTACATTGGGCCAGGAAAACGACTTGCAGGTGCTAGGTGATCATGACGACACTCCTACTGACGACCTTGTGGAAGAGCCAATGACCAATCACGACTTGGACAAATCGCCCAACACGGCGTTGAGAGTAACGGAGGCCATTCTCAAAGAATGGCCTCCTGCCACTGAGGACGTGCACAAGGTGAGCTGTTACAACCAGGACGTGGAACCCATGGACACGGAGCAAAAAGACCTGGCAGGTCACACCACAACAACCTTAGCGTTTGCTGACAGCATCGGTGAGGTGAAGGACGAGCAGCCCCCCGGTTGGACCACAGCCACGACGGACATGAAGTTCGAGTACCTCCTCTACGGCCAACGGGAACAGCTCGCCTGCCAGATCTGTGGAAAGACCTTCATCGACGAGAACCGTTTGAGGAAACACGAAAAGCTGCACTCGGCCGAACGTCCGTTCATCTGTGAAATCTGCAGCAAAGCCTTCACTACCCAGGCTCACCTGAAGGAGCATCTGAAGATCCACACAGGCTTCAAGCCCTACCGCTGCGACGTGTGTGGCAAGTCCTTCATCCGAGCGCCTGACCTCAAGAAGCACGAGCGGGTCCACAGCAACGAGCGTCCCTTCGGCTGCCAGATGTGCGACAAGGCCTTCAAGCACAAGTCCCACCTGAAGGACCACGAGAGGCGCCACAGGGGCGAGAAGCCTTTCGTCTGCGGCTCGTGCACCAAGGCCTTTGCTAAAGCCTCAGACCTAAAGAGACATGAAAACAACATGCACAGCGAGAGGAAGCAGATGGCGCCCAGCGCTCTGCAGACCGAAACAGAACAGCTGCAGGCAGCAGCCATGGCCGCCGAGGCCGAGCAACAACTGGACTCCATAGCATGCTCATAGCACACAACGTTGTGTAACATTACCTTACTTGTCATGGACATCTTGAGAACAATCTGAGTTTTTTGATGCTGTTTAATTTTGTATTTTGGGAGGCCGACAAACTCCAATAATCAGATAGATTTGATGTTGATCATTTTTCTCGAGAACATAGTGAAATAAGATAGGATTTGACTGCATTCATTTATTTTTTGATTTATTTCACGTGTTTTAGGCTTTCTTGCACTTGATTATATTGTAATGGTTAAATCATTTTTGGGGGTATTAATTAAAATATGTTTGTGTAAATGTTATGGCAGCGTTATGGATATAAATGCTATGACTACTGCCTCTACTCGGTTTTGGTTGTCAATATATTAGTGCTGTTATACAGTACTGGTTTTATCAAGAAAAACTGGAAATTAAATGTTTGATTTGTAAAAATTGATGGAAAAAATTGTTATAAACCACAACGTTTTTGATGGTTAACTATTCCACAGCATCACATACACAAGTCTTACTGTAATTTACATCAAAATATGTGTTGCTTTAATAAACATGGTAGCCTCAACTGCCAACAAGTCATTAATCTATTGTCTTTTTCATTATTTTTGGAAATACATTATAGCTTTAATTTGTGTAGACTAGCCTATGTTTGCAAGGATTGACATGTCAAAAAAAGATATATAGTGTTGGGAAGTAGTGAACTACATGTTGTTCAACTAGTCATTTAACTAAATTTTACAGTAGCTTTTTGGTTGTTGAACTAATAAAAATCGAGGTTGGGTTTTCAGTAGTTAATTTATTTTTTGCTAGAACTATACATTACTGTTTTACCATGTAGCGGTGTAGCTAACTACTGGGAATACACACTACTGTTTTACCATGTAGTGGTGTAGCGAACTACTGGAACTACACACTACTGTTTTACCATATAGCAGTGTTCCTAATTACTGGAACTACACACTACTGTTTTACCATGTAGCGGTGTAGCTAACTACTGGAACTACACACTACTGTTTTACCATGTAGCGGTGTAGCTAACTACTGGAACGACACACTACTGGTTTACCATGTAGCAGTGTAGCTAACTACTGGATCTACACACTACTGTTTTACCATGTAGCGGTGTAGCTAACTACTAGAACTATACACTACTGTTTTACCATGTAGCGGTGTTGCTAACTACTGGAACTACACACTACTGTTTTACCATGTAGCGGTGTAGCTAACTACTGGAACTACACACTACTGTTTTACCATGTAGCGTTGTAGCTAACTACTAGAACTATACACTACTGTTTTACCATGTAGCGGTGTAGCTAACTACTAGAACTATACACTACTGTTTTACCATGTAGCGGTGTTGCTAACTACTGGAACTACACACTACTGTTTTACCATATAGCAGTGTTGCTAACTACTGGAACTACACACTACTGTTTTACCATGTAGCGTTGTAGCTAACTACTGGGAATAGACACTACTGTTTTACCATGTAGTGGTGTAGCTAACTACTGGAACTACACACTACTTTTTTTGCTAAAATAAAATATGGGGGAAGTAGGCAAGAATTTCCTTTATTTTTCAGCATCAGACCTGCCTAATTCTCCCTTGAAACAGTTTTTGTTTTTAATAGGCTAAACGACACATTCTGTTAACAACAACATCTGAATCCAGAGTGATCTTTTCTTGCAATTTGTAGTCTATGACTTGAGATTTAGATATGCTAATTCATCACTAAGTAGTTTGGACTTTAGTAACTTTAGTTAACTATATTTTATTTATTTTCAGAGTAGCTTCCCCAACACCACTATTAAAGCAGTGGTGTAAAGTACTTAAGTAAAAATATTTAAAGTACTACTTAAGTAGTTTTAGGGGGAATCTGTACTTTACTATTTATATTTATGACTACTTTTACTTTTAGTTCACTACATTCCTAAAGAAAATAATGTACTTTTACTCCATACATTTTACCTGATACCCAAAAGTACTTGTTATATTTTGAATGCTTAGCAGGACAGGAAAATGGTCTACTAGACTTATCAACATGTGGTCATCCCTGCTGCCTCTGATCTGCATCTTTTGTAAATTATGTCGGAGTGTTGGAGTGTGCCCCTGGTTATCAGTACGTTTTTAAAACAAGAAAATGGTGCTGTCTGCTGTGCTTAATATAAGGAATTTGAAATGATTTATACTTTTTCTTTTGATACTTAAGTATATTTTAGCAATTACATTTATTTTTTGATACTTAAGTATATTTAGAACCGAATACTTTTAGACTTTTACTCAAGTAGTATTTTACTAGGTGACGTTCACTTTTACTTGAGTAACTTTCTATTAAGGTATCTAACTTTTACTCAAGTATGACAATTGGGTACTTTTTTCCACCACTGTATTAAAGTGTGTTCATCAAGGCTAGGCTATGTTAGATCTATTCAGTCATTGTGTCACATTTTTTAATGATCTATTTGCTGACCTTGCTAATAACTTTATATTTGAGCAAGTTTTAAACATACACTATTCGTTGTAAATGTATGTCAATATGTTATTTGGCTGGATTTATGGTTGACCCTGGGCGTTCAAGCATGCGCAGTAGGTCGCTTTTGGTACTTGAAAACTTTCAGGTGTCGTGAGTTCTCAATCTCATCGAGAGTGTAATGGACACGATTGTGAATTGAGAACACGGACAACTCTGTTTACAGGTAAAGAATGCAAATACTTTCAGATATGTTAGCATTTTTCAACTGAAATAAAATAATTGGACAATTTTATGAACGTGTTTGTCGAGGAACTACGAGTAATATTGCCAGATTATCGACCCTCCAATCAGTAAAATTGTGACATGGTAAATTGATCTACAAATAACCATCCGTAATTCGACCTCGTGTGTTTAAAATGGTGTGGAATTGAAACTTTACAATATGATAACTATACACAGGTACAATTCAACTTGATAAAACATTGTCTACTTTAAAGACTTAATTGTTAAGGCTTAAGGCTACCTACATTTTGTACGGTCACATTTGAGTGATGAAACTGGAAGGCAATGAAGGGCATGGAGGAGCCAAAACATCTAGCAGGAAAAGAACAGCATCAGAATCTAAGAGGGATGAGAGCCCAACAGACAGGTGAGTTTCCTGAAGATACCTCAAACCACTGGTCCTAGGTCAGGTTGTCATCATGATAGAATTGGGTTTGGGGGGTGGAAGTGTATATCGTTGAGGTTACTTATCTCAGTGACAAGGTAGTAGAATAGAGCCTATCCATTACAAAGAGGTCATTGTTTTTATATAAATCAGGATTATTATGAAAAGCTAAATTCACACTTCCCTATGGTCCAACACAGGAAGAGGAGTAAGGATGGGGAAAGGGACAAAAAAGAGGAAACCGAGCTGAAGCACAAGGTAATGTAATGCACCATTTGGAGTGTTTAGAGAGTGGAACGTCAACTATATGAAAGTTAAGACCAGATGGCGGCAGCATGCATGAGATCCACACACCATCTCAATTATATCGCGTGATACACGCCAGGCATTCCTAATCAATCACTAACACAGACACGCCTTACAGTAAAATAGACCATTCATCCATACTCATGCACATGTCTGATGATAATTTTATTTCGTAGGCGAAGCACTCCAGTTCTAAGCATCCTCGTAAACCTCTGCAGGAGCCGAAGATCACAAGGTGAGTATGGACAGATCTATCTATTAGTATTAATTTACATACAGGGGATATGTGAAAGCGCCCTTAATTACAATCTCCCACTTACATGTCTTCATTCACAATGAAGGGTGTAGTATTGTCCGATGTGTTCGGTTTTATTTAAATCAGTGGTCAACTTGTTTAGCGATCATCTGATTTCATCTTGTTTTAACAATGCATTTGTTTCTGTCTTTCCTTTATCAGTTCTGGGGGCTTAAAAGCTGTCTCGGAGAACAACCATGCAGATGTGAAGACCAAAGGTGTAGCCATGGTAAGAACCACAGACTATCACCAGAGATCTGTACATAATGACCAGATGCTCATGTCTCCGCACTAACAATGGGAGTCATCCCAAAGGCGGGAAGGCAGGCGACAAGTTTAGGTCCTAAATAACCCATAGAAACGCATGGGTCTTATTTTGGACAGATTTTGGTGTGAGAGAAACCTCTCGCTTCACCTCTTCCTCTGCTATAACATGATATACACAGGCCTAGTTACTGCATATCCCTGTATTAGCAAAACATTTTAGGTCATGTTTATTCATGGGGTTTCTGTCTTTCTCTCACAGGATGCATCACTACCTTCTGAAAAGAAGTACGTTTTTCTCTGATGTTCAAAATATTCACCCCAAAAGTGAAAGTATATTCTTGAATGTGAAAGGAGGGAAAGCAAAGTTGGTGATTTTTTGTTTTTATTTTATTTTCAGCACCATTGACTTAAACAACAATATCTCTGCCAAGCACACGGAATCAGATGAGAGGAAAGTGATCAAGACTGAGATACGGGAAGTTGACTTGTTTGCACCAATTGAGCATTCAGATATGGAGAGGTAGGCTACAATTGACCCTTTATTGCATGATGAGTTTATTTATTGACAAAAACGGTCACTTGGTTTGGGGTAAATTGCATTTCTCTCTTTAACTAGGTCTGACAAAAAATCCAAGAAAACTGGGCATTCACAAAAAGATAACAAACACAAGGTACCTGACTAACCATTTTTTATTATTATTTTCAATTATCAATGTAATTGGTGATGTTGCTTGCCTTGTTTCTCACCTATTATGTCAATGTAGCACAAATCTAAAAGTAGCAAAAAGGGACACCACAGGACAGACGAGAGAAATCCTGAGCAGAGAAAAGTTGGTGAAATATCAGCTAACAGGTGAACATCATTAAGTTCCACAGTAAAAATGCTTCATACTCAGAATATGCTATGCTCTGAGTGAACCAACGTTTTTTTCTTTGTTCATTTTAATGACAATATCAAATATGTGCCAAATGGCTATGCTTTGTGTTATGGTGGATTTTATAGTACATTTCTACAAAGCTTTATTCAAAAGCATTTTCTCTTACCATTTAAATAGTTTCTATTTGAAAGTCATGCTTAAAGTCTAATTTTATTATCTCTGTAGTTCCGATGTCAACTCTAAAAAGAGGAAGAGCAAAGATTCATGTGAAACTGATGTTCTACCGACCGGTGACAGTAAAAAAGAAACTGCCGTAAAAAAGGAGAATGCCAAGAAAGAAAGGGAGAAAAAAGATAGACGTGGTAAAGACACAAAGACAACCGGTAAAAAGAAGCCAGAAGGAAAAGAGGAATCTAAGAAGAAGAAAAAAGATGGAGATGATGGGAAGTCCAAGAAGGGTGGGAAAAAAGAAGGGGAGGACAGTACATGGAAATGGTAATTGCGCAATGTTTTACTCTGTATTGCATGTAATGGGCAAGTATCATATTTGAATGAATTTATATTTGTTTTTATAACATTTTCCCCCTGTTATAGTTGTTGACATATTACGCTCATTTGTAGCCGGAACCGTTAACAATCGTTTGTTTCTAGGGGGACAGTATTAATAGTTCAACACAGGTGAATATTGTTTTAACAGCGTTATGAAAGTCCTTGGCGCCTGTGAATCTCATGCATTCTTGGTAATCTGGAATGAACAAATACAGCAATTTTTTTGCAAACTTGATATGTCAGTCGGTGAAATTTAATAGAAGTTGGTCTGCGGTTTACTCATTACGATTTTACCGAACTAATGTAAAGATTAAGCATGAGCCCAAAGCCAGGTGAGTAAACGATGGCAAGTAGCTGATCTTACAGTAGCTTACTCCAAACCACGCATGAATTATTTAGTTAAGTAACGTTATATTTGTCAAAACAGTGCAGACAGACAGTGACAGCCAGGGTAATGCCATTTTGGAAGAGTAATCCTAGCTAGCCACACATTGTCAATGTAAAGGGGTACGTTAGCTAACCTTACTTTTGCTAGATCTGGTATGGAGATGTTGTATTTTATATATTGTATTGTTTCACTTGTATTAGATTTTAAACCTTCAAACCTTTTCTGTCTTTCTGTACTGTAATTAAATTGCGTTACGCTTGTTGTCAGGTGGGAGGAAGGTAATTCCAACAACGGGATCAAATGGACCACGTTGGAACACAAAGGTCCACTTTTCCCACCAGAATACGAACCATTACCAAATAATGTGTCTTTCTTTTACAATGGTGAGTTACTTACCACCCTATTAATCCATTTTACTCATCCTCATAGTTTTCCTGTCTCGTTTTAGCTTTACAGTAAAGCAGACCTAACATTCAACGTTCCGTGATTCATAGGGAACCCTATAAAACTGTCTTTGCCTGCTGAGGAAGTAGCCACGTTTTACGCCAAGATGCTGGACCATGAGTACACAACCAAGAGTTCCTTCCAGGAGAACTTCTTCACCGACTGGAGAGAGGTTAGTCTCACTGATTAAGTAGAGACTTGCGTTTTGCAATGAACAACCACAGTTGTTAAGCAGCATTTTGTGTGAGTGTGTGTGTGTGTGAGTAAGAATGAAGGTCAATGTAGCAGTTGATATTGAGCTCATCAGGATTTTACCTAACAGGAAATGACAGTAGAGGAGAGGGAACAGATCAAGAAGTTGTCGAAGTGTGATTTCACACATATCAACAAGTACTTCCTGGATAAGTCTGAGGAGAAGAAGGCTATGACTAAAGAACAGAAACAGGTAACTTAGCCAAGTATCAAGAGCTTAGAGCTGCATCTATAACATTATGTAAGTATTGAAGTAAATTGTTCCATTTGAATTGAATTGATGGTACTTCATTCTGCATATCTAAGTGAATCCCCCAAAATATATATTATTTTGAGGGCACACTATCATTGCAAATCTGGAAGTCTTTGGATTGTGCTTTTGTTAGGTCCTGAAAGAGGAGAACAACAAGCTGACGGAGGAGTATGGCTTCTGTGAGCTGGACGGTCACCGGGAGAAGATCGGGAACTTCCGTGTGGAGCCTCCGGGGCTGTTCCGTGGCCGGGGAGAACACCCCAAGATGGGCAAGATGAAGAAGAGGATCCAGCCAGAGGAAATCACCATCAACTGCAGCAAGTGAGGGCCACCGGGAGAGCACTAGGAACAAACAACCACACTATAACTTTATGGAACTCCCAATCGGGAATTAGTGGCCTAACTTGTAAATTTAAACAGCAAATATGTGCCGAAAGGCAATGAGCTAAATAAATAGTGTTTTTGTTGTTTTTCCAGAGGCTCCAATATTCCGGTGGCCCCAAAGGGCCACAGGTGGAGGAAGGTGCAGCATGACAACACAGTGACCTGGCTAGCCTCCTGGGTGGAGAACGTCCAGGGCAACTTCAAGTACGTCATGCTCAACCCCAGCTCCAAACTCAAGGTACGGAGCCTTTCTCTTCACCTTCGTTTACCTCAGTGGGGTTGTTTTAGTGGGGGAAAAAACCCAGACTTTTGAGAAGAGTCTGAAGACTGAACTCAGTAAAAAGATGGCGTACATATCAAGCCAGTAGTTCAGAGTTTGCCTTAGACTATGTTTTTCTTTCTGTGCTCAGGGGGAGAAGGACTGGCAGAAGTACGAGGTGGCTCGTAAACTCAAGCTGAAGGTGGAGACCATCAGGAGGCTGTACCGTGAGGACTGGAAGAACCGAGAGATGAAGACCAGACAGAGAGGAGTGGCTCTCTACTTCATCGACAAGGTACACACCTCACAACTATCTTACCGCAGTGTGCTTAACAAATTGCAAGCCCTTTTAGGTCATCTCAAACACATATTGTACAACACTCATGTGTACGTACTAGGGTTGGGTGAAGTATTTCTTTTTCCCCATCATGATTATGTACTCATAGAATATGGTGATGTACTATGGTACACCCCTGTAGACTCTGTTCATTCTTGTTCTTTTTGAAAGCGGCAACTTTAGGACAGAACCTTTTTTAGGTTATTAAAATATTTGGGAAATAGGCTAATGTTCATTATTTTTACTTGTCTTAAAGCTTTAATGATGGGCCTAGTAGGAGGATAGGTTATTGGCCATTTTGGTTTTCAACCTCGCATGGAGGGTCCGGATTTTTTCCACCCCACACGGATAATTTATTTCTAAATGAAAAACTTTTCATTCTGTGATTCTATAGGCTGTTGGTGTTTGTTCACTCTTATTAGTCCCCTTGCTACCTTACGTTTTTAGGCTATTCATTTTCTGTCCCTTTGCATATAGTTTTTAGACTATTCAAACACCTTTTGGAGTTGGAACTCCAGATTCATTCATTGTTTGATGAGAAAGCCATGCCTGCATACAATGATGAAAGCGTATAGCCCAAAGTCATATTCAAAACCTATTGAAGCCTACTTATTATAGCCTACTTTTTTTTTTTTTTGCGGCTAGATGCAAGATAGTTAGGAAATGTCGGTTTATAAAAGCAATTAATAGGTTTAGGCCCATGCATCTGAGGGAGAGAATATTTTCTGAATGGACATTTTGCGCTGCTTTGGTGGAATTCTCAGTTTTGTCTAGACTACGTTCCTCTCTTGCGTTCTGTATAACATTCAGTGCATTTGGAAAGTATTCAGACTCCTGGATTTTTTTCCCACATTTTGTTACATTACAGGCTTACTCTAAAATGTATATATATATTTTTTTTTTAAATCCCTCATCAATCTACGCACTACCCCATAATGACAGTAGAAACAGTTTTTATTTTATTTTTTATTTTTATTTTTTTGCACACAAAAAAAATCTTTACGTAAGTATTTAGACCCTTTGCTATGAGACTCGAAATTGAGCTCTGGTGCATCCTGTTTCCATTGATCGTCCTTGATGTTTCTTGATTGGAGTCCACCTGTGGTAAATTAAATTGATTGGACATGATTTGGAAAGGCACATACCTGCCTATATAAGGTCCCACAGTTGACAGTGCATGTCAGAGCAAAAACCAAGCCATGAGGTCGAAGGAATTGTCCATAGTGTCGAGGCACATCTGCGGAAGGGTGCAAAAATGTCTGCAGCATTGAAGGTCCTCAAGAACACAGTAGCCTTCATCATTCTTAATTTAAAGAAGTTTGGAACCACTGAGACTCTTCCTAGATGAGGCCGCCCGGCCAAACTGAGCAATCGGAAGAATGCCCTTGGTCAGTGAGGTGAAAGGGGAACGACGCTTGCTCATTCCTATAGCGGTGGCTTCCCGAGTCTCTGAAGATGGAGCCACTCTGCTCTCCTTTGATCATTGAGAGAGCTCATCGAATTTCCGGCCCACAATCCGACCACAACGCACCCCGAGGGCTCTGGTAAGTTCTTAAACTATGAAGATAAGATGCGTGTGGTGAATGCAGCCTGGGCGAAAGGGAGACAACTTGCAGAGTAATGTTCTTCCCAGATCTCTCCATGGAAACAATTTGACCGTGTCAAGCGGCTACGGGCTAAGGCTATCCGGTATGGAATCCTCTTTCCAGCGCGCCTGAAACATCAGCCGAGGGGGAGCAGTTTCTTGAGAAGCTAGGCAGACGTGTGGAAGCGGAGCAACGCTGAAGAAGAGGCAATGGCAACGTAAAGTTAAACTTTGATCTATTTTTGGGACATTTTTTGTACTGTTGCTTTCGGTTTTGTCTTAACATGTATTTAAAGTGTGAGCCAGTTCACCGTGTTAGTTATCTAGTAACATGGTAGCACTGTCTATTAAACTATAATAACATGGCCAGTTTACAAGTCTTATTATAGTTTTATGTACCATGAAACTTTTTATGCATCGGAACATCCTGGTGCGGGTAGTTTTTTTTTTAGGTCTATATGAGGCTAGATCACAGAGGTCTTGTTTTCTGGCTCACTCCTAGTATTTTGTTTGGTACTTTGTTAAATGGTGAACACAATAATGACAAGTGGCGGGGCAGAAGGTGTACAAAGGGGGAAAAACTGCAGAGGCGGAGGCGGCTCCTCACGTGTGTGTGGATCTGTTGAGCGCCTTATACGGAGTGTCACTGGGAGGGGGAGGTCTGTTAGAGACTTTGGGGTAAGAGGGTTATTCACACGTTCGTAGTTGATTGTTAGGCATGTGTTTTTGTACGTTGACGTGCTTTAACGCGTCCTTTGTGTTTTTGTTTATGGTGGTAACAGAGGTCTATTGGTGTATTATTGCTGATCTAATGTGCTCTTATGGGTTCATGTTTTAGTTCAAGTGTCCCAGGTAAATTTGACTCAGTGTTAAGGTTAAATGTACATCCTGGAACTGTAGGGGATGAAATAAAATGGGTAATAACTAGATTAAAACAACTTTAGGCGAAGATCATATTTTTGCAAGAATCACATCTATTATCTGGCGACATTCCTAAGATACGCAAGAGGTGGCCTGGGCAGCCTCATGTAGTTCCCATGCAAGTGGAGTTATTATTCTTATCCATAAGTCCATTCCATATCAGATATTGCGAACAATTTGTGATCCCGCCGGCAGATATATTATTATACGGGGTACCTTGCTGTCCGAGCAGTTTTAATTTAATGCATATGGTCCCACCGAAGATTACTCTAAATTCTTTAATGATTTGTTTTTAAACCTTTCCACACTTCCTTGTAATTATGTTGTTGCAGAAGACTTTAATTGTACTTTAGATCCTGTTAAAGATCGCACCTCGGGTTCAAACTACTCCCACACCTAATCTAGGAAAACCATACAGCATTTTATGAAGGATTTAAACTTAATAGAGATTTGGAGAGAAATGAACCAGATGATGTGGAATACTCCTGTTACTCACTAGACCTATTCCCAAATCAACTTTTTTTATGTTCTCAGCAGCATTACGCTCTAAAATTTGAAGATTGTTTTTATGATAGCATTGTCATCTCTGAACATGCTCCAGCATCTCTTTATATATTCCGATTCTAATTTAGTAGGTGACACACCTAAATGACGCTTACAACCTAAATGGCTGCAAGATACAAGTTTTACAGAATACATTGGACAGCAGTTTGACCTATACTTTTCAATGTATACAAGAGACTTCAGCTTGTACTAGATGGGAAGCCTTTGTTGTGAGCACTGAGGGAACTCTATGCACTTGGCCAGATGATTCTGCATCTTTGTTGCATTCTTCACATGATTTGGCACAGTATTTGCAAATGTACACAGCTTTTCCTTCTACATTAGCTGCAGTGAAATGTCTCCACACATCAGATAGTGCCCGTGGCATTTACCTGTAAAATTAGAAGGGAAAAAAATGCAAAAAACAAAACAAATGGTTAAGCAGTTAGATTAAACAACTCCTTCTGTAAGATAAATGTTTTAAAATGAAACATGTATGGAAACAGGTGAATTAACACTCCTCAGTTAGCAGGCTCAAGCAAGCTAAAAACCCACATGGTAGCAAAAACTAACTAGCAGAAATTGTTAACAAGTTAGAAATGATTTAAACACACTTTGCTGTAGGCTACTATTTACCAGTCATTAAATAAAATAATGTCTGTCATATAAAATATTTTCACCCCACCCAGTATTGTAATCAAAACTTACCAGAAAGCATGTAGTCCTTGGCTCAGACAGTGTAGTAGTGTGGGCTCAGTAGCATCTCATTAGTGTGCAAGGTCTTGAGAATCAGCTGTACATGTGATGGAAGAATGCACTGTGCATGCAGAGGGTTGCAATTCCATTGAATTGGGGATAGTTTAACCAAATATGCCACAAGACCTAGAATTTCCTTATGTGTATCCCACAAAAAATGTTCACTGTTATAAGCTTACTTTTTTAATGAATTTAAGCAAAATTCCTGGCCTTAATTTCCCATGGAAAATGTCTGGAAATTTACCGGAAAGTTTCCGACCATTTGCAACCCTAGCGGTATCACATATCATATCCCAAATAGTATCAGTAAAATTGCCTCTCCATCCCAAAGTGTTTATCCTGGGGTTATACCCAATCAATCCTCATCTAAAGAACCAAGTACAAACGCTTATAGATATGTGCTTGTTGCAAGCAAAACGCTTGATAGCTCTTGCCTGGGAAAGTGTGAACAGGCCTAGTATTGCCCAATGGCTTTGGGAAATGTCATCTTGCCTAACAATGGAAAAGATAACATATACGGTTATGGGTAAACAACACTTTTGAAAAGGTTTGGGAGCAGAGTGATGTGGGTGAAATATTGGCTAATGAACGGAACTCTGGGTAGTGTACTATGCTTTGTTTGCATGTGGGGTGGTGAGAGATATCCGATTAGCTTGTGGCGCTGTGTTTCATCTGAAATTTGTCCCAAATGTTCTATCCTATTGCATCAGACCACTGTACAATGTAATTTTGGTGGTTTTACGCTTCTGTAACACTTGTTTTGTCTTAGATGTTACTTATTTTTTTGCTGTTAACTTTTGATGTGGGTTTTGCTGTTTTTTTTTTCATGTAATATATCTGCTTATGTCTTGTTAAAGAAGAAAAATCTAACATTGTTTAAAAAATAAATAATAATAAAGTGATTTCAGTTTTCGATTTAAAAAAAATAATTTCTTAAACTGTTTTTGCTTTGTCATTATTGGGTAATGTGTGTAGATTGAGGTGGGGGAACTACTTAATCCATTTTCGAATAAGGCTGTAACGTAACTAGAAAAAGTTGAGGGGTCTGAATACTTTCCGAATGCATTGAAATAGGCGATAGCAAATAGAAATATAATAATTACTCAATGTGACTTGTGTGCTGCCCGACTCCGTGCTTGCGCACCGCCAGTCATGTTCAAATTGGCTTAACCGTCGTCTGCCACATGACAATGTCGCCACCATCAAAGATGGCTGTCAAGACGGTAATATGCTAATATTACCCAACCCTACCTAGTACCTACATGTACAATATACATTTCTCCCACTAACGTGTATGTAGCTGGCCCTGCGAGCGGGGAATGAGAAGGAGGAGAGTGAGACAGCGGACACGGTGGGCTGCTGCTCTCTGAGAGTGGAACACATCACCCTGCACCAGGAGAAGGGGGGCCAGGAGTTCATGGTGGAGTTTGACTTCCTGGGCAAAGACTCTATTCGCTATTATAACGAGGTGCCTGTGGAAGGCAGGGTGAGCAGCACTGTCTAGCACCTGTTACATCTCCACTCCTACGTATTATGGGGTGTCAAGCAAGGGTTAAACATCTGTCTAATGTGCAAAGACATTATCTGTACACAGGTTTTCAAGAACCTGAAGCTGTTCATGGAAAACAAGGAGCCTGAGGATGACCTGTTTGATAGAATAAATGTAAGTTGACCTGCACCTGGTTATTTCATGTTTGCTGTAAAATGAGTGTCACCCAAATAATGACTAGCTAGCTATGTGATTCACACAGTAGGCTTATCTAGCTTTGCAGCTACAGTTACGCTTGGTTGTTGTTTGTTTGGTAGACTACCTACTTGAACAAGTACTTGAACCAGTCCATGCCGGGGCTGTCAGCAAAAGTGTTCAGAACCTTCAACGCCTCCACCACTCTGCAAGAACAGCTCAACAAGCTCACCACTGGTTAGTCCACTTCCTTTTACACCATCAATAAACTCAGTGCAGGTTTTTTTGTAGATCTAGTTTAGAATAGCTGACAAGATTTCTCCGCTCTGCTCTGGCTACCGTCTGTGACATACGTGACCCTAGTTGTTTTTTCTCGACTTGGTCTCGGGCCTAACACCACCCATGCCAATATATCCTCCAAACAACACTGGCTTCTCGGGCATTATCACTTGTGTTCTCAGTGTTATAACTGTATGAAGCTGAGAAACAAGCAGATGTATAGTGAAGACAGTACAATATTGAAAGACATGCCTGTTTTCCTCCTCAGCTGACATGAGTCTGGAGGAGAAACTGCTGTCCTATAACCGAGCCAACAGAGCTGTGGCCATTCTCTGTAACCACCAGAGGGCAGCACCCAAGACCTTTGAGAAATCCATGCAAAACTTGCAGGACAAGGTAACTGGAATATGTATGAATAGTGTGTTGTTTTTTTCTGGACAGTTAATTTAGTAGCTAGTGCTTCTTATAGGGCCATTTTAAAACCATCTATGCTCCTTTACAATATTGTCTAATGTTCAGATCCATTATCTTGATTATTTTTGTTTTATTACCATATAAGCATGTATAGCGATTCCCTTTAACAGTGAATCATTGTCTAACATACTCCATTATATTGTTCCAGATTGCGCAGAAGCAGCAACAGTTAGATGTGGCCAAGAAGGAGCTGAAAGAAGCCCAAAAAGAGCACAAGAAGGGCGGAACTGAGAGGACCAGGAAGTGAGTACTTTTTGATAGGGTGAAACTGACCAGTGAAATGAGTGACTCTTGCAGTTGGTCATTTGACTCTACTGTTACTGACACTGTTGGATAACAACCAGTGGATTTGACCTTTCATAACCTATAAACTACTTCTACAATGGCAGCTGGAAGGGCTATTTCAAATTGCTACTGCGGTGCTTGTTAGGCTACTGAGCCTCTATTGTTTTAACATCAGATCATTCTGTTGGTCAAATTTAAGCCAGGTAAGCTCAATCAAGCACAGATAAATAATTATACTTTTTATATATATATATTATAGAATTTGACCCAAGGTCTGGTCTCCTGCTCTCCCCAGGCTTGTTGAGAAGACGGAGTCTGTGGTGAAGAGGCTGGAGGAACAGCTGAAGAAACTCCAGCTGCAGATGACTGACAGGGAGGAGAACAAGGTCATTGCTCTGGGCACGTCCAAACTCAACTACCTGGACCCCAGGATATCAGTGGCCTGGTAACCACCATTTTAGCCTAACATTTATCCTTGACCTCTGTCAGTTCCACAACACTTGTTGCCCTCTAAAAATATACTTTTTTCACTTTGTATTTTTGTAGCATGTGATTGACTTTTACATTTTTTTCATGGCAGGTGTAGGAAATTCAATGTGCCAATCGAGAAGATTTACAACAAAACCCAAAGAGACAAGTTTGCTTGGGCCATTGATATGACTGAAGAAGATTTTCAGTTTTGAACTGTCGCCCTGTCAGCTAGACAGATTTTGCATTGTTTAATTTCCTGTAACTTTTTTTAATGTTCCCTTTATAATTTCAACTACTTAGGTCTTTCTTTGTTGTTGGTTACTAGCAGTGTTTGTTTTCTGACTTGACAACGCGCACATCTGTGAGAATTAATCAGTTATAATAGACAAGGAACATTTTGTGTTTAAGATTTGTTTCCTTTGTTAACAATAGTAAATGTGTGAAATAAAATACCTTTTCATTGATATGTTAAGTGTTTGTTGATGCCTTACTCATGAGTGAATTTCTACGGCCCTTCAAAAATTATAAATGCAACATGTAACAATGATTTTACTGAGTTAGTTCATATAAGGAAATCAGCCAATTGAAATACATTTATTAGGCCCTAATCTATGGATTTCACATGACTGAGCAGGAGAGCAGCCATGGGTGGGCCTGGGAGGGCATAGGCCCACGCTTTTGAGAGCCAGGACCACCTACTGGGGAGCCAGGTCCAGCCAATGAGTTTTCCCTCACAAAATTACTTTTATTACAGACAGAAATGCCCCTCAGCAGCCTCTACTGGCTTCTTGATATGCTACACCTGTCAAGTGGCTGGATTACCTTGGCAAAGGAGAAATATTCACTAAGAGGGATGTTAACAAATTTGGGCACATGGAACATTTCTGGGATTTTATTTCAGCTCATGAAACATGGGACCAGCCCTTTATATGTTTCATTCAGATTTTTGTTCAATGTAAATACACTAGTAATTTCCCATTTCAGAAGCAGAGGTACATCCCAGAACATGATTTATGATTCATATCTAGATATAATAGGCTATTTTAAATTGAGGGTTAAGATTAATTGAGTTTGGGGTTTTAGGCTGGGTTTCTGTATAGCACTTTGTTACATCTGTAAAAAGGGCTTTATAAATACATTTGAAAAGTTTGATAGTGACGGTTGTTATGAATATATTAGTGTCATATATCAAGAAAGATGCCTATATCCAGCTGTGACTTTACATCTTGCATTTATTTTAAATCAGTATATAAAGAGAACTAAATATCAATATACCAACAAGTTAAAGATGCGAGAATGTACCCAAATTTGATATTGTCTTATGCAGTTTGACGCTGCGATGGGTAGGGCTGTATTAGCATGGCAAGTTCAATTCTCTTATCTCGGAATGCAATCCTCACAACCTGCCTCTAATCATACCGACTGGATTGGAGGCTTGTGTTTTACCAGCCTTGTTAGCGTAGGTTAAATCTCACCAGGCGAAAGAACGTGCATAAATTTAAAAGGTTCATCTCTGTGGTGTATGAAACATTGTCCTGTTAAGTGTGCGACTGGCATGAAGTAGTTTACTGTCATGGGAGATTTTTTGAGCTACAAGACAATGTGATCCAACAGTTGTTTTGTATTCATCGTCAGGTCTTTTTACACACACACATCCCTTTTTTATGTGTTGTCTGTGAAGAAGACACCATAGTTTGACAGCTTTTTACATTTGTCAGTAGTGCTGATGTGAATGTTATTTTCCTCTTCATATGCATGAGTACTGCTGCGATAGCCCCAAGTGACGCCAGACTCATGTGGTTCCCCACAGGACTGTGGTCGGTAGACTGCAATGCGCCACATCAAAACTCTGTGTGCAGCTCATCAAAAAGACAGAGACAGGAAATGTGGGACAAATTCCTCCAGACCGCATTCCGTCTGCTGCCTGACTGCCTGTAACCCTGTACGCATGGAAAGTGGCCCTTTTGTTTGGCCCTTTTTGCAACTTCTGTCTGGTTTATGTCTGAACAGAATATCCTCACACCTCCTAACTCAAACTCTGTTGCAGCTAAACCTAGTTCTTAATTGTATTTAACCACAATACCAGACAGTTAAATTATTCAGACTTTTGGGACCCTAAGGAAGATTTGTTTGGGGGGCCACCCTCTCCTGATGGTGGAGAGAAAAATGTACTTTTTAAAGTACATTTTCTGATGTTATACACATTTTGCCATGTAGCTGAGAGAACATTTATCAATTTTTAAAAAACTTTAATGCAATTCTACTCATTTTTCCCTGACGCAGAGAGTAATTCTTGCCATTTAAAAACTAATTTCTGTCAATTCTACACATTTTGCCATGATTTATGCCATGTTAATGAAATATGAGTGAGAGTGACTAACAAAATCAATGGGGGCCCCCTGGAGGTCAGGGCCCCTGGGCAGGTGCCGTGCCCGGTTGGTATTCGGCCATGATTACTGTAAATTTAGCTAATCTCAAAATTGTTAGCTGACATGGCTAATTTAGTGACTGTCAGTGACTGACAAAACAAGAGAAAAACTGCTGATGCACAACGAAATTGTATACTTGCATCTTGTGTATTCTACTATTCTAACTGTCAACAGTAAATTCCTATTATTTATATTTTTTGGGGGGGGGGTTGGGGCCCGACTGCTTATGTCGCTTAGGCCTGGAGCCGGGCCTGAGTACACATGCTCAAGGCCACCGATGAATCATGCAACAGTCTTTATTTAACATTGCAACAGTGTATTGTGTGGACCTTATTCTAATACGCTGAAAATGAGAAAAATAACACTTCTCAGCTCCTCTCAAGAGGCCCTTGCAGTCTACAAATGTCCTCCACCTTTCAATAGCAGTCTGAGATCTGACCTACTGGGCTCTGTCTCAGTAGTAAACCCCTTAATCTGACCAAATTCACATAGAAATATGTATTAGATCTATCATTCTAATGGAAAGCATGTCTGAGAAGCAGTGGATCTTTTTTATCTGTGCTATTTCTATGCTTCTGTGCTCTTAAATCTCAATTTTGCGTCTTTTACTTTCGGTTTTGTACACCAGCTTTAAACAGCTGAAAATACAATATATTTGGGTACGCCCTTCTCCCCCGATTGCTCAGTTTGGCCGGGCGGCCAGCTCTAGGATGAGTCTTGGTGGTTCCAAACTTCTTCCAATTAAGAACGATGGAGGCCACTGTATTCTTGGGGACCTTCAATGCTGCAGAAATGTTTTGGTACACTTCCCCAGATCTGTGCCTCGACACAATCCTGTCTCGGAGCTCTACGGACAATTCCTTCGACTTCATGGCTTGGTTTTTGCTCTGACATGCACTGTCAACTGTGGGACCTTATATAGGCAGGTATGTGCCTTTGCAAATCATGTCCAATCAATTGAATTTACCACAGGTGGACTCCAAGTTGTAGAAACATCTCGAGGATGATCAATGGAAACAGGATGCACCTGACCTCAATTTCGAGTCTCATAGCAAAGAGTCTGAATACTTATGTAAATAAGGTATTTTTGTTTTTCATTTTTAATAAATTATCCCAAAAAATAACTTTCGCTTTGTCATCATGGGGTATTGTGTGTAGATTGATGAGGACTATTTTTTTTTTTTAATCCATTTTAGAATAAGGCTGTAATGTAACAGAATATGGAAAAAGTGAAGGGGTCATATCATACTAAAGGGAGTATCTCCGATTTACGTACAGAATAATACGAAATGCTCTGAGACCACATTGATCATTCTCTCTCTCATAACTTCTTTGTTGGTCATTGTTTGGACAGTTTTTCTCTGCAAGGGAACAATACAAAAATCATACTCTGAACCTGATTGGTGCATCCATTAGCTGTTAGTGTTGTGAGCTTGGCAAGCCCCGGAGGAAACAGAAAGCCTAGTCAGAATGCTCATTGTTCTAGTTCCTCATTTGAAGTTTGGGCTTGCGAGAAGACTTTGTAGAACAACAGCCAGTGTACTTGATCTTCCATTGCCTTGTTATTAATGGCAGTTAGCCATCTATGAATGTGGAAGATTCGGTTCAAACTGCTACTGAGATGCTTGTTACTGATCCTCCAATGGTTGGACTCATTTTTTCAAATGTTCTGGGCTACATTTATAAATGAGGGTTATTATTAATGACTGAATCAGTCTACTTTATGGCAGTTCACTATCTATGGATGTGGAAGGATTGGTTCCTTCAAACTAATCCTCCAATGATCATCAGTGCAGGTTCCTCTTTTTTTCTCTCTCTTAAATGAGGGTTATTATTAATGACTGATTATAATTGCTTAGTTTCGAAACACAAGGGGAGACAACCCAATGGGACTCGACACACAAAGATCTCTTTGCACATGTGGAAGGTTTTCAGAACCCCAGAGCCAGAACGACATTCCTTCTTTCCCAGATCTGGGTGTGTTTGTGCCGTCTTGTGTTGGTCGTCAACGCACCATATGACCACCACATTGAGATGTTCAAGCAACAACACACACTGCGTCATTTTTCTCCTTCAATTAGTTTACAGACAGTTGGCTTGTCAAGCAGTTTGCCTGAGGATAAAACATCAACTTTTGTCTGGTTTGTCTGATCGGACAACAGAGATGACCTGTCTGAAGAATAATGCTTGATTTTCCCTGTTCTCACATAAGTTATTATGTTATTTGTTAAGACTAAGAATAAATACTGTGTTGTCCATTTACTGGTTGCTCACTGGGAAGAAATATATGTGACAATGTTGGAACAATTTGGAAAACTGATTGGATTTGAAAAAAGTAATCAATGTAAGAGACTTTTGTGTTTTTTTTCACACCACTTTTAACCTAAATCCAATGACATGGTGACATTTTTGGTTGATATATAATCAAATCAAATGTTATTTGTCACATGCGGCGAACACAACAGGTGTAGGTAGACCTTACCATGAAATGCTTTCTTACAAGCCCTTAACCAGCAATGCCGTTTTAAGAAAAATAAGAGTTAAGAAAATATTTACTAAATAAAGTGAAGTAAAAAAGTAACAATAAAATAACAATAATGAGGCTATATACAGGGGGTACCAATACACAGTCAATGTGCGGGGGTACAGGTAGGGGTAAAGTGACTATGCATAAACAATAAACAGTGAGTAGCAGCAGCATAATTAAAAAAGATATATATAATAATAATAAATAACTAAAAAGTAAACCATTATTTTATTTTTTTTATAAATAAATTGGGGGGTCAATGCAAATTGTCTGGGTAGTCATTTGATTAGCTGTTGAGCAGTCTTATGGCTTGGGGGTAGAAGCTGTTAAGAAGCCTTTTGGACCTAGACTTGGCACTCCGGTGCTGCTTGCCATGCGGTAGCAGAGAGAACAGTCAATGACTTGGGTGGCTGGACTCTGGCGATTTTATTGGTCACATACACATGGTTAGCAGATGTTAATGCGAGTGTAGCGAAATGCTTGTGCTTCTAGTTCCGACCATGCAGTAATATCTAACAAGTAATCTAACAATTTCACAACAACTACCTTATACACACAAATCTAAAGGGGTGAATGAGAATATGTACATATAAATATATGGATGAGCGATGGCCGAACGGCATAGGCAAGATGCAGTAGATGGTATAGAGTACAGTATATACATATGAGATGAGTAATGTAGGGTATGTAAACATGATATAAAGTGGCATTGTATAAAGTGACTAGTGATACATTTATTACATCTAATATTTTAGAATTAAAGTGGCTAGAGATTTGAGTCAGTATGTTGGCAGCAGCCACTCAATGTTAGTGATGGCTGTTTAACAGTCTGATGGCCTTGAGATAGAAGCTGTTTTTCAGTCTCTCGGTCCCAGCTTTGATGCACCTGTACTGACCTCGCCTTCTGGATGACAGCGGGGTGAACAGGCAGTGGCTCGGGTGGTTGTTGTCCTTGATTATCTTTTTGGCCTTCCTGTGACATCAGGTGTTGGAGGGCAGGTAGTTTGCCCCCGGTGATGCGTTGTGCAGACCTCACTACCCTCTGGAGAGCCTTACGGTTGTGGGCGGAGCAGTTGCCGTACCAGGTTGTCATACAGCCTGACAGTATGCTCTCGATTGTGCATCTGTAAAGGTTTGTGAGTGTTTTTGGTGACAAGCCAAATTTCTTCAGCCTGCTGAGGTTGAAGAGGCACTGCTGCGCCTTCTTCTCCACGCTGTCTGTGTGGGTGGACCATTTCAGTTTGTCTGTGATGTGTACGCCGAGGAACTTAAAATTTTCCACCTTCTCCACTACTGTCCCGTCGATGTGGATAGGGGGGTGCTCCCTCTGCTGTTTCCTGAAGTCCACGATCATCTCCTTTGTTTTGTTGATGTTGAGTGTCAGGTTATCTTCCTGACACCACACTCCGAGGGCCCTCACCTCCTCCCTGTAGGCCATCTCATCCTTGTTGGTAATCAAGCCTACCACTGTAGTGTCGTCTGAAAACTTGATGATTGAGTTGGAGGCGTGCATGGCCACGCAGTCATGGGTGGACAGGGAGTACAGGAGAGGGCTGAGAACGCACCCTTGTGGGGCCCCAGTGTTGAGGATCAGCGAGGTGGAGATGTTGTTTCCTACCCTCACCACCTGGGGGAGGCCCGTCAGAAAGTACAGGACCCAGTTGCACAGGGCAGGGTCGAGTACCTTGGAGGGTACTATGGTGTTAAATGCTGAGCTGTAATCGATGAACAGCTTTCTTATATAGCTATTCCTCTTGTCCAGATGGGATAGGGCAGTGTGCAGTGTGATTGTGATTGCGTCGTCTGTGGACCTATTGGGGCGGTAAGCAAATTGGAGTGGGTCTAGGGTATCAGATAGGGTGGAGGTGATATGATCCTTGACTAGTCTCTCAAAGCACTTCATGATGACAGAAGTGAGTGCTACGGGTCGTTTAGCTCAGTTACCTTAGCTTTCTTGGGAACAGGAACAATGGTGGCCCTCTTTGAAGCATGTGGGGACAGCAGACAGCAGACTGGGATAGGGATTGATTGAATATGTCCATAAACACACCAGCCAGCTGGTTTGCGCATGCTCTGAGGACGCGCCCGGGGATGCCGTCTGGGCCTGCAGCCTTGCGATGTTTCCGGTCGCCTTGCCATGATTAAAAGCAGTGTTTCGCACTTTCAGTTTTGCGCGAGTGCTGCCATCAATCCAAGGTTTCTTGTTGGGGAAGGTTTTAATAGTCACCGTGGGTACAACATCACCGATGCACTGGCTAATAAACTCGCTCACCGAATCAGCGTATACATCAATGTTGTTGTCTGAGGCTATCCAGAACATATCCCAGTCCACGTAATCGAAGCAATCTTGAAGCGTGGAATCAGATTGGTCGGACCAGCGTTGAACAGACCTGAGCACGGGCGTTTCCTGTTTTAGTTTCTGTCTATAGGCTGGGAGCAACAAAATTAAGTCGTGGTCAGATTTGCCAAAAGGAGGGTGAGGGAGGGCTTTGTATGCGTCGCGGAAGTTAGAGTAGCAATGATCCAGAATTTTGCCAGCCCGGGTCGCACATTCGATATGCTGATAAAATTTAGGGAGCCTTGTTTTCAGATTAGCCTTGTTAAAATCTCCAGCTACAATAAATACAGCCTCAGGATATTTTAGGGTCTTCCTCTGACACTGCCTGGTATAGAGGTCCTGGATGGCAGGAAGCTTGGCCCCAATGATGTACTGGGCCATACGCACTACCCGCTGTAGCGCCTTATGGTCAGATGCCAAGCAGTTGCCATAGCAGGCGGTGATGCAACCAGTTAAGATGCTCTCGATGCTGCAGCTGTAGAACTTTTTGAGAATCTGAGGACCCATGACAAATCTTTTTAGCCTCCTGAGGAGGAATAGGGGTGTCGTGCCCTCTTCACAACTGTCTTGGTGTGTTTGGACCGTGATCGTTTCTTGGTGATGTGGACACCAAGGAACTTGAAGTTCTCAACTTACTTCACTACAGCCCTGTTGATGACAATGGGGGCGTGCTCAATGATTTCACATTGAATTCCCATTAATTGACAGCTCAACCAAATGTAAATTAAAACTAAATGTTTAACTAATGTCTGTGCCCAGTGGGTATCTACTCCAGGTCATAGAATCAGGATTTTAGTTCTAGTTTCTAGTGCCTAATACACCTCAAATCACTTCAGTCTGGATGTTAATGTTAAACCCCAGCGTGGAATTTCTATCCATCTATCTGTATCTGCCATCCCTCCACAATTCTCGCCATTCCCATCTTCCAGAAAGTGATCTGTCCTCTCAAAGGGCCTGAGTGAAGATGAGGTCAGCTGATTCCCTTCTGTAAGGGCCCGCTAACCCTTGACCTCTGGGTCCTCTTACCCCCGGCGACAAAGGCCAGAAGGATTCCATCCCTAATCGGCCTCCAGACCTCCCTGAGCAGGAGATGAGCCCTGTAGAGGACCACAGACACAGCTAAGACCACAATCACAGCTGCTCTTTTCATCTCCTCACAGACACTCCCTCATTCGTACTCTGGTCCTTCAATGGAGGATCTCCATTAAACATGTCTTTTAGTCTGAGATTATTCTGTGTCCAGTGTCCGGGAATCTGTCACAAAGTGCATGTAGGAGTGCTTTTATGTTATAGTTCTAAAGCACAGCTTAGCACCTGTCAGTCAACATTGGGAAACAGGTAGTGCTATTTCACAAATCCCTGTTTCACTGAAACAAGTTAAAACATTGGTGAAAATGTATCAACATTTTAACTGTATGGAGGGAAGGGATGGGGGGATGGAGAAGGTGTAACAAGATGTCAGTCAGTGATTGGTGTAAGTTTAAATACTTGTACTTTATAGCATGTTGACGATGACCATGTTGATTCATATCTCCTTGATTAAACCACAAACTGAGATTTGATATCAGAACCTTTCAATGCCTTCATCAATTGCAATACTAAGTACTCATTCAAGACATGCCCATTCATGGACATTAAATATTATTTTTCTACTTTCTCAGGTTGCGTTTTCACCCCTCTGAGCATCAAAAGGGCATCCAACGCAAGCATGTTTCATTAAGCAACACCAATGCCCTTAGTAAGTATATTTTGGTCTTGTTAAATACCCCCAGGTTCCCTGGAGGGTTTGGGTGAGCCAGTGCTAGGCTGCTAGTAGGCTGGCAGACAGCCTGTGACCACAAGGAGTAGACTCTCACTCCTGCACACACACATACACACACACACACACACACACACACACACACACACACACACACACACACAACACACAACACACAACACACAACACAGAACACACACCAAGGTGAGACCTTCTACGACTTAGAAGATGAATATCAAAATATAAGGACTCTGAAGTTGGCCATAATGATGGTAGCGACATTGTAAATATAATTATTTAGAACCGACAATGTATTGTTTACATTGATAAATAGATTATGGATTTTTATAGATGTGTCTGGATACAATGTATCAAATAATATATTCTCTCAGTGCATGAATTGATTATCTTACTGCAATACAAGACAGACTGTACAGTAACTAAGAAAGAAAGAGTAGTCCATTTTCAGAATCTTGCTACTGGACTTCACAACGTTAGAATAAAAAGTTTGGGTGTCTCATTCGACTTTGCTATTGACTTCAGGAGCAGGATTTCATACTGCAGGCTTCTTGTATGTTTAGATTCAACCAAACAGATACACAATTCATGTAGCTGTCACTGAGGAAATGCAGTTAGATTGGAGTGAGAGGGAATTTTTGACCACGCGCTGACAGATATCTGTCTCACTACTCAACTGCAAGGCATATTTATATTCCACCAAATTATTCACAACCCATGAGATTTCAATGTATATAGTAAATGCATTTATGTTGTTTTAGCCTGATATAAAATGTAGATATTGTATGATGTGTGTGTTGTATCACTGTACAGTGGATTCATGTATGGCAATACCCTGAACATGTATTTATTTGAATGTGTAATATTTTACATTAATAATAATTTATAACGGTGGTGGTCTGAAATTTGATCGCAAAGCAGAAAGAAAGTGTAAATCGCCTTTTGTCAGTGGCACACTGTTGTGTGTGCAGACCTAGCTGCACTTATACTATAGCTGGTTATTTTGTCTCGTCCGGGAGTTGACTTTGATCATGTTCAGAATAGGGTTTGACTCATCGGTTTGTTGGGGGGGCACTGAGTCACAGCACGAGTGCCCTCCTACGAAAGAAAACAGGACTTGTTGTGTGCTGTCAACTATGACACAGACAGGCGACAGAGCGAGATGTTCGTCCAATTTAAAATAATTTCGAAAAAGTCAGATAGAGGAAACCTATAACAAAATAAATTACAAAGTTGCTCTATGAGTCACATTGAACAACGACTTTATTAGTATATTATGAAATAAACTCGTATCAGGGCATCAAGCCACGTTTCTGGGAATGATTGACATCGGAGTGTTCTGCGATGTATTTTATTATTCTGCAGTGAACGGTTGGTGATGAAAGGAACAATGAGAAGAAAGGCAACTGATAATGAATAATACGTGTTAATGGACATAGGAGTGGTTCTTAGCTAATAAATTAAAAAGGTGTCGTCTCAGTCAAGACTAACAATGTTACTGATAAAATGGATTGTCTCTACTGCTGTTCTTTTCAATGGTGAGTTTGGAACATTCAGGTGTAAGTATTTACTAGTGATGTAGCCTAAATATTTTTTATTCCGTATCTATATCGGGCGATAGCCTATAATGTTAATTTATATATCTACCTATTATTTGAAAATGTAATTATGAACAACACATAATTGTTATATTTGAGAATTGAGTAATAGATCTTTAGCAATGCATGCACTCTATTGCCATGTTTGTATAGTACACTTTTCATAAATGTGTAGTATGCTACGCAAGCATTTATAATAAAAAAATGTCTAACTCATGGAAAAGTTTATAATAACATCACTCTTTCTCCACTCCAGGTATTTGTCATGGCTCTCTGCTTCACTCAGACATAAGAGCCAGTGTCGGGACCTTGGGGAGGAAACATGGGCAGCAGCATCAGCACGCTGCTATTGTGGAATTTCAGTGTCAGTACATGCTCAAACATCTCCAAAGTGGAGGCCAGATCTCAGTGCATATGCCCCCCAACATCACAGGCCACTGGGTATCCACCAGGTAACATAATGTGTAACATGTGCAATTAAACTGTTTGTTATGAACCCTTATTAAGTACAGAATTGTAAGAATGTATAGTCAATATATTGTAGCGATGTCAAAGGGTAATCCTGACTGGAGCTTGAACACAGGACCTTGCAGCTGTACACACTTCAGCTGGTATTCCAATATATTTTACATTTTTATTTAACCTTTATTTACCTTATTTTAAGATATCTGAACTTCTTGCGGAGGTTGCTAGGCGTTGGGTTTTGTATTTATTAAGGATCCCCATTAGTTCCTGCGAAGGCAACAGCTACTCTTCCTGGGGTCAAGCAACATTAAAGCAGTTATATGCAATTACAAATATTACATGACAAAAGCGTTTTTTTAAATAATTTTTTAAAAACATATTACATGACAATACATTTCATAATACGTTAAGTGTGTGCTCTCAGGCCTCTACTCTACTACCACATATCTACAATACAAAATCCATGTGTACAGTATGTGTGTGTACAGTGTGTGTGTGTGTTAGCATGTGTATGCGTGTGTCTGTGCCTGTGTGTGTCTCGTCACAGTCCCCGGTGTTGCATAATATTTATTTTTATCTGTTTTTTAAATCGGATTCTACTGCTTGCATCATTTACATGACGTGGAATAGAGTTCCATGTAGTCATGGCTCTATGTAGTACTGTACGCCTCCCGTAGTCTGTTCTGGATTTGGGGATTGTGAAGAGACCTCTGGTGGCATGTCTTGTGGGGTATGCATGGGTGTCCGAGTTTAAACGAACAGCTCGGTGCATTCAGCATGTCAATACTTCTTACAAAAACAGTAGTGATGAAGTCAATCTCTCCTCTACTTTGAGCCTTGAGAGATTAACATGCATATTATTAATGTTAGCTCTCCGTGTACATTTAAGGGCCAGCCGTGCTGCCCTGTTCTGAGCCAATTGTAAATTTCCTAAGTCCCTCCATGTGGCACTTGATCACACGACTGGACATTAGTCCAGGTGCGATAAAACTAGGGCCTGTAGGACCTTCTTTGTTAATAGTGTTGTTAAGAAGGCAGAGCAGTGCTTAATTTTGGCCAGACTTCTCCCCATCTTAGCTACTGTTGTATCAATATGTTTTGACCATGACAGTTTACAATCCAGGGTTACTCCAAGCAGTTTAGTCACCTCAACTTGCTAAATTCCAAGATTTAGTGAAGGTTTAGGGTTTAGTGAATGATTTGTCCCAAATACAATGCTTTTAGTTTTGAAATATTTAGGACTAAATTATTTCTTTCCACCCATTCTGAAACTGACTCCAGCTCTTTGTTAAGCAGTGATTTCACTCGCTGTAGTAGCTGACGTGTATAGTGTTGAGTCATCCATCCGCATACATAGACACACTGGCTTTACTCATGCCACTTTAAGTCAGTGGCATGTCATTTATTTATTGCCTTAATCTTACCTCATTTGCACACACTGTATATAGATATTTTCTGTTGTGTTATTGACTGTACGTTTGTTTATTCCATGTGTAACTCTGTGTTGTTGTTTGTGTCGCACTGCTTTGCTTTATCTTGGCCAGGTCACAGTTGTAAATGAGAACTTGTTCTCGACTGGCCTACCTGGTTAAATAAAGGTGAAAAAATAAAATAAAATTAGTAAAGATTGAAAAAAGTAAGTGGTCTAGACAGCTGCCCTGGGAAATGGCTGATTCTACCTGGATTATGTTGGAGAGGCTTCCATTAAAGAACACCCTCTGGGTTAAGGTCACTCACTACACAATACAGGATAATAGCACTGTTCTGTATGTAAGCCTACTTGGCACAACAACAGGTTCAGCTCCAGACTTCTCAGTGTAAAGTCTTAGGTGTTGAATCGACTGGTGCAATTAAAGGTGTGGGGGTCGACTCCAGTTACCCACCAGACTCACTGCATAATACCCAAATAACAAATCATTTGACTAAGCCAATTTCATGAATGTTTTCCCCATCAGCTGTGAGGTCAGGCCTGGGCCAGAGTTCATCATCAGATCCTATCTCTTCCACCACAACCACACCTTCCAGGTCCTCCAGTTCCTCTACCGGGACAACCGCTGCTCCTCCCCCACATACACCCTCCTTGCCCGGGGCAAGCTGTACCTGCGCCAGGCCTCCTGGGTGGTCCGCGGAGGCACCGAGGCCGACTATCAGCTTCACAGCGTCCAGGTTGTGTTCCACAGCCCCGAGGCAGCCATGGACCTCAGCCAGTGGCTCAAGCCCAGCTGTGGACCTCCGTCCCTAGATGGAGGGGGAAAGTGGGAGCCCTGGGAGCCCCACGTCAGTTATGACCTGTGGAGTGAGGAGGAGCAGGGGGGGGACTGTGCCCATAGGCTGGGTTTCACTATGAATGAGCTGCAGCTGGTGCGTGTGGAGCGGCGCCGCCATCATGGTGTCTGGCTCCCTGATGACCACACAGAGGAGCTCTTCCTGGGGGACGTCCACACTGAGCACACCCAGAGGACCCACCACACACCCTCCAGCTACCAGCCGCCACTGCAGAACACCAAGGTCAGACATAGAGATATATAATATACACTGCTCAAAAAAATAAAGGGAACACTAAAATAACACATCCTAGATCTGAATGAATGAACTATTCTTATTAAATACTTTTTTCTTTACATAGTTGAATGTGCTGACAACAAAATCACACAAAAATGATCAATGGAAATCAAATTTATCAACCCATGGAGGTCTGGATTTGGAGTCACACTCAAAATTAAAGTGGAAAACCACACTACAGGCTGATCCAACTTTGATGTAATGTCCTTAAAACAAGTCAAAATGAGGCTCAGTAGTGTGTGTGGCCTCCACGTGCCTGTATGACCTCCCTACAACGCCTGGGCATGCTCCTGATGAGGTGGCGGATGGTCTCCTGAGGGATTTCCTCCCAGACCTGGACTAAAGCATCCGCCAACTCCTGGACAGTCTGTGGTGCAACGTGGCGTTGGTGGATGGAGCGAAGACATGATGTCCCAGATGTGCTCAATTGGATTCAGGTCTGGGGAACGGGTGGGCCAGTCCATAGCATCAATGCCTTCCTCTTGCAGGAACTGCTGACACACTCCAGCCACATGAGGTCTAGCATTGTCTTGCATTAGGAGGAACCCAGGGCCAACCGCACCAGCATATGGTCTCACAAGGGGTCTGAGGATCTCATCTCGGTACCTAATGGCAGTCAGGCTACCTCTGGCGAGCCCATGGAGGGCTGTGCGGCCCCCCAAAGAAATGCCACCCCACACCATGACTGACCCACCGCCAAACCAGTCATGCTGGAGGATGTTGCAGGCAGCAGAACGTTCTCCACGGCGTCTCCAGACTGTCACGTCTGTCACATGTGCTCAGTGTGAACCTGCTTTCATCTGTGAAGAGCACAGGGCACAAGTGGCGAATTTGCCAATCTTGGTGTTCTCTGGCAAATGCCAAACGTCCTGCACGGTGTTGGGCTGTAAGCACAACCCCTACCTGTGGACGTCGGGACCTCATACCACCCTCATGGAGTATGTTTCTGACCGTTTGAGCAGACACATGCACATTTGTGGCCTGCTGGAGGTCATTTTGCAGGGCTCTGGCAGTGCTCCTCCTTGCACAAAGGCGGAGGTAGCGGTCCTGCTGCTGGGTTGTTGCCCTCCTACGGCCTCCTCCACATCTCCTGATGTACTGGCCTGTCTCCTGGTAGCGCCTCCATGCTCTGGACACTACGCTGACAGACACAGCAAACCTTCTTGCCACAGCTCGCATTGATGTGCCATCCTGGATGAGCTGCACTACCTGAGCCACTTGTGTGGGTTGTAGACTCCGTCTCATGCTACCACTAGAGTGAAAGCACCGCCAGCATTCAAAAGTGACCAAAACATCAGCCAGGAAGCATAGGAACTGAGAAGTGGTCTGTGGTCACCACCTGCAGAACCACTCCTTTACTGGGGGTGTCTTGCTAATTGCCTATAATTTCCACCTGTTGTCTATTCCATTTGCACAACAGCATGTGAAATTTATTGTCAATCAGTGTTGCTTCCTAAGTGGACAGTTTGATTTCACAGAAGTGTGATTGACTTGGAGTTACATTGTGTTGTTTAAGTGTTCCCTTTATTTTTTTGAGCAGTGTATATTATGCTCTAATCTATTCTACTATATTTCGATGGTCAGAGTCCCCTTATTATCACTTACATACTGAGACCCCATGAGAGAGAATCCTTTTAGATTTTTGGGCAGATAGTATCATTTTCAAGTATCTGTGAATCTGTTTGTCAAATCCCTACCAACTGAAAAGTATTGTGGGTATTAAAGATTACAAACTGTTGCAGCAATGAAACCACACATGTATAGTAATTGATACGTGATATTCCAGGGCTGTGTATTCCTATTTCCTTTGAAAAATCACAGTATTGTCTGTATGTTTTTGTACACAACGACAGACACGTTATGTGAAATGGGAGAGAATATGAATTGTGCAAACTGCAAACCCAGCAGCAGAGAAGATCCATGGATTGCAGTGATCATCCGTTGGTTGGTTTTTCACGGGCGCTCTTCAAAGAGAATAGCAAAGAGTGGCGCAGTATGCTCTGCTCTGAATTTCTGAATTCCTGCCCTTACTCTGTGGTAGTGTTGGTGCCTGAGGCTGTATCAAGGACAGAGGGATAAAACTGGAGCCGGACCAGAGAGATGGAACCAGGCCTTCAGTTCAGAAGCTCCCTCCTTTCCTCCCACTCACAAAAGGATTCGTCCCTTTCATGCTCCCCCCCCCCCAGCATTTACCCATATATCTACCAGCATGTATTTTTAAAAACTAATACAAACAACTCCCAGCCTATAAAGTGTCAGGTCAATGTAAATGAGCTGTGGTTAAAAGCTGAGGTGATTGATGTTGAAAGTGACTCATGCATGCACTGGTGGTGGAGTTACAGTCAGCCTTGAATGAATAGAGTTAGTCACGTTCAGCTATAACGTCAATCTGATGCTCAAACACTGAGTGCAATCTCAAAAGGGCTCCACATATAACAGGGGCTTGATGAGCTTATTTACGAGATTGTACTCACAACCCAATGAGTGTAAACAAGGATCCAAAACCATAAAGGCAGTCATAGCGTACGATGATATTTTTGATGATCTGGATGTGAAAATAGCTTATTTTCTTTTATTTGTCTATTAAACTGTGTCTCCGGATTCCCCGCCAATGTCCTTTTGAAACACGCACCTGTGGCTGATACTGTTTAACGAAGGACTTGAGACCAAGGCACAGACGGCACCTACTGCTTTTCAAAGAGCCCCATCCAGAGAAGAGAGAGGCGCATCACCGAGTGCATTTTCCAGGCCAGAGAGAAGCTTTTGATTCTTTGCCTTTGGTGGTTGTTTTCATCCCTGGCATCAATCTAGGATGGCAGACCCATGTTAAACGATTTGTTTATTATCTATGCATAGTTACTTTACCCCTACCTACATGTCAGTGGAGGCTCCTCCGAGGAGGAAGGGGAGGACCATCCTCCTAAGTGAATTTCATTAAAACAAAATTAAAAAACATTTAAAAAGTTATCCTTTTTAGATAAAACTATACTAAATATGTTCACGTCACCAAATAATTGATTGAAACACACTGTTTTGCAATGAAGGTCTACAGTAGCCTCAACAGCACTCTGTAGGGTAGCACCATGGTGTAGCCGGAGGACAGCTAGCTTCCATCCTCCTCTTGGTATATTGACCAATACAAAACATAGGAGGCTCATGGTTCTCACCCCCTTCCATAGACTTACACAGTAATTATCACAACTTCTGGGGGACGTCCTCCAACCTATCAGAGCTCTTGCAGCATGAACTGACATGTTGTCCACCAAATCAAAGAATCAGAGAATGAATCTAGTACTGAAAGCATACGCTACAGCTAGCTAGCACCGCAGTGCATAAAATGTGGTGAGTAGTTGACTCAAAGAGAGAGAAAGACAATAGTTGAACAGTTTTCAACAAATTAATTTCTTCAAAAATGAAGGAGAGGTGAGAGAGAGAGATTTCGTCATTTCTTTTCACTTTTAGTTTCACTTACTTAGCTAGCAAATGCAGCTGGCTAGTCGAGTCTACTCAAACACCTGGCTCAAACAGGGGGATGCTATGTTAGCTAGCTAGCTATGACTATCCAACATAACACTGGAACTCTTCCAAGTCAAGTCAAGATAAGCTTTTGGTTTTATACATTTATTGCCACCGGGGCCCGCCGGTGTAACTGCTTACTGACTACACACTGTAATGTTACGGCATGATTGTAGCAGGTTTACTAACACATTAGTTATATTATCTATGTTGACTAGGACGATACTTTAGCTAATATGGGGACAACGATGTATGCTGTGTGTAGCGGTTATGACATGGTTTGAACGTTTTTTTTGTCTGGTCACATACAGCTCATGTGTTGTGCATTGAGCTCCACAAACAAAGGGAAAAGGTGAGAGGAGGAGAGTGCATAGAGGTGAGAAGGAATAAAAAGTGACTGCTATGAAAGTGAACTGTGTTTACGGGTGATCAGGGGTGTATTCATTCCGCCGATTCTGTTGAAAAACGTTTCTTAAACAGAAGCAAACGAAACGGGGATAAATACCTGAATTGGTCCAATAGAAACTATCATTTGCAACTGTTGGAGCTAGATGCAGGCAAGAGTGTGCAAGGCGGTATTGAATGTGTCACTGTGTGTCACCTCAACATTTTCTCTCGAACGTTTCATTCATAGGCTAGGTTGTAGCAACGTCATGATGGGTATAGGGAAAATTTGAGTATCATGTAGTAGCCTAAACCTATCCATGTTACATTGAACTGGGTGATGGGAATATGAATGACAATCATCCAATATGCTGTAATGGAAATAAATTGTCCACCCTCATCATAAACGGCACTGACCGCCACTGCTTCATGTACTAATGATCTCGATTAACCTGTACCTCCGCACATTGACTCGGTACCGGAGGCTATTGTTATTTTATTGTGTTACTTTTTTAGTAAATCTTTTCTTAACTCTATTTTCTCTATTTTCTTAAAACTGGTTAAGGGCTTGTAAGTAAGCATTTCACTGTAAGGTCTACACCTGTTGTGTTCGGCGCGTGTGACAAATAAAATTGTATCTGATTTGCAGTGGTGCCATGAACACTCCCACGTAGCATATGAGAAGACAGTTTGCCATGCTTCTCCTTTATTAGCTGGGTGGGTCAGAGTCAAACAACAGTTTGCCATGCTTCTCCTTTATTAGCTGGGTGGGTCAGAGTCAAACAACAGTTTGCCATGCTTCTCCTTTATTAGCTGGGTGGGTCAGTCAAACAACAGTTTGCCATGCTTCTCCTTTATTAGCTGGGTGGGTCAGAGTCAAACAACAGTTTGCCATGCTTCTCCTTTATTAGCTGGGTGGGTCAGTCAAACAACAGTTTGCCATGCTTCTCCTTTATTAGCTGGGTGGGTCAGAGTCAAACAACAGTTTGAATGGCCTCGTTTGTGTTTTTCATCATCATGATTGGTTGTCTGTTGACATTTCAGTGATACCATCAGTGATGATATTTATCACCATGCTGTGACTCATTAAACCGCTTAGAAATCTGAAATATAGTTCAGACTTTTGTGTTAAACATCAAAATGGGATGCATTCCAACATCTACAGTCTCTTGCAGGTGTGTGAATTTCTTTTGAATCACAATATGAAAACGTAACATTCTGAAACACTATTACAGAACCATGACCGTACCTGCAGTGTCTGCCGAGTCGTTGCCGGGGCGGACGAGCACCATCCTCCCATCCTGCCCTGCGAAGACAACCTGCCCGTCAAACTAGAGGGCCAATGGGTGAGCCAGCGCTGCGAGGTACGCCCTGGGGTTCTCTTCCTGACCCGCCATTTTGTTTTCCACGACCACAACTGCACTTGGGAGGGTCACTACTGGCATTACGCCGACCCAGTGTGCAGACAGCCAACGTTCAGCCTGTACGCCCGGGGTCACTACAGCCACGCGGTCCTATCCACCACGGTAATGGGAGGGACAGAGTTTGTCTTCACAGGTAGGTGTTACTGTCACAATAAATCTAAATATACGGAACAAAAATATAAAACAAAACATGCAACAATTTCTAAGATTTTACTGAGTTAGTGTTAAAAACTCAGTCTATTTAAATAAATTCATTAGGTCCTAATCTATGGATTTCACATGACTGGGAATACAGATATGCATCTGTTGCTCACAGGATCAGAAAACCAGTCAGTATCTGGTCAGTACCAGTCAGTATCCACCATTGCCTCATGCAGCGTGACACATCTCCTTCACTTAGCGTTGATCAAGCTGTTGATAGTGGCCAGTGGTATGTTGTCCCACTCCTCTTCAATGGCTATGTGAAGTTGCTGGATATTGGTGGGAACTGGAACACGTTGTCGTACACGTCGATCCAGAGCATCCCAAACATGCTCAATGGGTGACATGTCTGGTGAGTATGCAGGCCATGGAAAAACAGGGGCATTTTCAGCTTCCATGAATTGTGTACACATCCTTGTGACATGGGGCCATGCATTAGCATGCTGAAATGAATGGCATGACAATGGGCCTCAGGATCTCGTCACGGTATCTCTGTGCATTTAAATTTCCATCAATAAAATGCAATTGTGTTCGTTGTCCATAGCTTATGCCTGCCCATACCCCCACCGCCACCATGGGGTACTCTGTTCACAACGTTGACATCAGCAAACCGCTTGCCCACACGACCCCATACACGTGGTCTGCGGTTCTGAGGCCAGTTGGACATACTGCAAAATTCTCTAAAACAACATTGGAGGTGGCTTATGGTAGTCAGCATGCCAATTGCACGCCCCTTCAAAACTTGAGACATCTGTGGCATTGTGTTGTGACAAAACTGCACATTTTAGAGTGGCATTTTATTGTCCCCAGCACAAGGTTCACCTGTGTAATGAAACATGGGACCAACACTTTACATGATGCATTTATATTTTTGTTCAGTGTATATAAATGATCACAGCTAATGATCATGCCATTATTAGTGTGCATAACAACCAACCTGACTATTTCTCTCTTGGTCTTCAGTGGACCACATGAGGGTGACCCCAATGGACCGGGCCACCACCTCCCTGCTCAACGTCTTCCAGGGCAAGGAGTGCGGGACAGAGGGCTCATGGCGCCAGGGCCTGGAGCAGGATGTCACCCCCACCCATGGCTGTGCTGCCCTGGGCATCCGGCTGCCCCACACCGAGTACGAACTCTTCCGCATGGAGCGAGACTATGCGAACCGCCTCCTTCTCTTCAACGGCCAGAGGCCCACGGATGGCTCCAGCCCTAACCAGCCCCACAAGACAGCCACCTCCTACCAGGCTCCCCTGGTGCAGTGTGCAGGGGCTGGCCATGGGCCAGCGGAGTGGAGGGAAACTGACGAGCTCCAAAGACTGTGGAGTAGCTGCTGCAGACACAGAGGTGGTGGCATGGTGGATATGGTTAGACTACTGCTTATTGCTGCTATCTCCGTTCTGCATCTCAGGTAGGAGTAGCTGAATGTTATTGTTGTTGTGGAGCAGCACTTCATTGACTGTGTATTGGACTTTCAGACTCTTTGAATACAGCATATGTGATTGCAATGTTGAATTGTTACATTCTATTATTCAGAGTCGTGTTCAGTAGACATCAAATGAAGAAAACACTTTGACAGGAAGTGAAACTGGGAAGTACTGTACTTGTCCAATAAGAAATGCATTTTTCCTATGGTGTGCCCAACACAACACAAGTTGTCTATGGCCGTGATTCAATCTGATTGTGATTTGTCGACAATGTGCCATTTAAATCAGCGATCGACAGTTTCTACATACATTTTTGCACTTATAAATTAATTATATATATTTTTTATTTAACTAGGCAAGTCAGTTAAGAACAAATTCTTGTTTACAATGACGGCCTACCCCGGCCAAACCCTAATGACGCTGGGCTAATTGTGCACCGCCCTATGGGACTCCCAGTCACGGCAGTTGTGATACAGCCTGGATTCAAACCAGGGTCTGTAGTGATGCCTCTAGCACTGAGGTGCAGTGCCTTAGACCACTGCGCCCCTCAATACACAATGATTCTTGAAGACTATAACTTATAAATGCCTCATGAGCTTAGTTCGACTGTCATACCCAATCAGAACCCAGAATAAACTTTTTTAACTCCAATATTTGTAAACATTGTAAATGTCTGTATAGCCTCAAAACATGGTTAAAACTATACATTTGATATAACAGATGGGCGACGACTTTGTTATTGATTTAACTGCTGATAGGCCCTAATGACCTATTTGGTCATTTCCAAATGAGCTGACATATGCAAAGTTTGCCTTTAAAAGCTGCATTGTCGACAAAGCGCAATCGGATTGAATCCTGGCCTGTGGTATCATGCAGCTCACTTCAATGACATTTGCATGTTCATCACAGATTTTGGAGTTAACAAAATGGAGGATAGCGAATAGAAAATTAAGCCTTGCTCTTGCTCAAAGACAAAAGATTAACAAAGATGACAAGCCACTAGAATGTTAAAGATTTTATTTATTTTTCATCAATGTTAAATACCATGGGACAGGACTGGGACAGGACTGCAAGAACGGTGACCTTTTTGCCTCACAAGGGATATAGAATTTGTGTAAAGAAAAAAAAAATCTAGAAAGAATTGTAATAATAATAAAATTCATTTTTTATAATTGTGTTTATGTCAGTAGGGAAAAGGAAAGAAATGTCCGTAGGAGACACCTATATTCCCAGCATACTGTATCATTTCACATACCTCAAGAAAAAACTAGATTTGAAGAATTCAGTGAAAATGAGAATGTTTCAGCAACATGTAGCAGTCTTTTGTTTGGAAGGCTTTTTCTTCATCCCATTTTCTTAAAATGATTAAAATAACAGACACGGAACATTCCAACTCTTATTAAAACCACAGAGAGAGAGAGCTCATTTATATTTATTTTTTGCTTCCGATTTCAACCAAGGTCACAAACCCAGTGCCCCGACTCACCTGTTATCAATGCTCTGATAAATGTACAATTTACATTTTCCCCCAAACATCCCTCCCCTGATTCCTCACCCCAAAAAAAGAGCAGGAAAAAAAAACAAAAAAGGAGAAAGCTCATTCCTGTTTTTCCACGTGTACTAACCATGTGAGATTGTAAAAGGCGAGGCCTGCTTATGATTGGGTACACAGAACATATGTACGTACGCCGTGAGCTGGCGCTACGGCCAGGCCCTTGGAGACAAACGAGCCCATGCCGGCTCACTTTCCTTTTCTCTCGCTCCTCCCCTACAAGACAAACTTCCCTAGGAAGAATCCGATGAAGATGGCTGCTATGACGACCAGTAGCGAGGGGAGGGAACTGGAAGAATGCTGTTTGCTCATCGTGGCGCCCGAGCTGGAGACTATGTTGTCTGACCGGTGGGCCTTCCTCATCCTCAGGCCCTCGTCCTGAGAGGACAAACACAGTAGGTTAGAACCCCAAGGCTTTCACACATGCTTCTCTACCACAGCCATAGGCCGAAGCCAATATCATCTTAACAAGAACATTGTCTTCACAATATATTACAGTATATCGCCAATATATAACAATATCCTAATACCACCTCAATCTTAGACATCACACAACCTATGACCATACCTTGAGTTGTCTGTTCTCGTCTGAGAGTTTGCCCACATCATACTGCATCCTCTTGCACTCGTCCATCAGTTTCTTCATCTCAGAGTCGTCCATGGATGCGCTGATTGGCTTGGGCGCCGACGTGCTGTCAGCGGTGGAGTTGAGTACGGGGGCAGCTTTGGTTGCATCAACATCATCCTGGAAGCAAGGAAAGTGGAAAAAGGTGGCGAAAAGACAAACGTGAACTAGAGGCTAGTTTCCCTCCTGACATTGCTGTACATTCCAACCACACAAACTCAACACGCTTTAGAGTAGACCAAACTTCATGAAACTGTTGAGCCGATGGAAATTATTATTATATATATAAAAAAAAAAGTGTTAATTAGTATGAAGCGGTAATACGTTTTCATTCAAACTACTATTCTAATTACATCCAGCTACGGCAGGGGAATAATTATTTTGGGTAGATGAGAAATTATTTCTAAATTATATATATATATTTTTAAAACAGACCTTCTCTAATCCGCAAATTGATTTTGACAAGAGAAAAAAAAAAACATTCGGTCCTCCATTCAATTTTGAAAGCCTAGTGAGGCCCTTCAGCCAAAAAGTTTGCCCACCCCTGGCCTACAGTGAGTAAACGACACCTGCACTTCAACTTCCTGTCCTGCCACAAACCTGCCACTCCCTGCCTCGCACTGAGCTGTGTGCTGACATGAACTCTGGGAGGTCGCTGGCGTCGTGGGCTCCCAGGTGGTGCCAGAGTCCCAGGGGGGTGCGGTACTCTCCGGGGGTGGAGGCTGCTCTGTCACCCAGGTGCCTGGTGCTGAGCTTGGGGGTCTGCTCTGGCCCTGGGGTGATGATGGGTCTGCCCATGGCCCTACCACGGGTCTCCCTGGCACTACCGCTAGGCTATCGCACGAGGGGGAGGCACAAGCAACATGCATGCCAATAGATAATGTATATAGCTTTTGGTTGTTTAGTGGTTTCTTTTTATTGTAGGGTAGAACATTCGACACTCAATGTATTATAAACGGTTATACACTCTTACTGTGTTAAACAAACAAAATGGACCTATCACATACTAGGAACAAGCTTCCATTCAAATCTCAATTGTTACAAGCGGTGAGTATTTCAGATATGACTTTGGGGAAGTTTGAGGTAGAAATGCTGGTTAGTACAGCAGCTATTTACTTCAAGTCATCAAAAATCCATGATATCATTAGCACCCATCAAATGACTGTACCTAGGCAAAGGCAGAGAAAGGAACAACCAACAGTAACAGGGCAAGGAGAGGGAGAGAAATCCAAGTAGAATCTAGGAGAAAATGTGAAAAAGATGCATTGACAGACAACATTGACCTGTAGCCGTGACAACAGTACAACATTGGAGGTATAATATCAAACAATTATAAACTGGGTGGTTTGAGCCCTGAATGCTGATTGGCTGAAAGCTGTGGTATATCAGACCGTATACCAGGGGTATGACAAAATCCGTATTTTTAGTGGTTTAATTACGTTGGTAACAAGTTTATAATAGCAATAACGCCCCTCGGGAGTTTGTAATATATGGTCAATATACCACGGCTAAGAGCTGTGTCCTAGCACTCCACGTTGCGTCGTGCTTAGGAACAGCCCTTAGTCGTGGTATATTGGCCATATATATATATATATATCACACCCCCTCGTGCCTTATTGCTTAAATATAACACCAGAACCCCTGATGGCAGCTGATAGAATTTCCACTCCTTTGGAAAGTCCAGCCTTTACTACTATACACTACTTACCATTTTATCGTTGTCAGTGGGCAGTTCGAACACACATCTCAGCTTGGAGTCCATGAAATCATCTGGCGTTGCATCTTTCCACTGTGGAGATTCAACAAGTAGAAGTTGAGATTGACAAGTAGATGATAAGGTGAACAACACAGATTGATCAGTTGATCACAGGGCCAGTTACAAGTCTATAGACATTAGGATGTGGAAATGCTGATACATCTGTGTAATATGCCATTTGCTGCCCTCTGCTGAACAAATCATAAAAAGGATTCTCCAACTGGCAGACCAAATTATTTTATTTGGCCCACTAAATTCTGAGCTAAAACAAAACACGTCGGGGGGGGGGGGGGGGGGGCATACGACTAAAAACACCAGCAAATCAGCTCCAAGTGATTTTAATTTTTGGAAATCTGTTCCAAAGTATTCCCAGGCATAAGAGAGATACAGTATGTGATTATATGTCAAATGTAAACAAGATTTGAAATGATTATGTTTTAGTCAAATAGTATATCTGTTTGGGCTTCTTGCGGTCAACAGTAAACTCATTATTTGTAATTATGATCAAGCCCCCTGACCAGCCACTGAATCTAGTTGATGACCCCTGCAGTACTGAAACCTGTAAATCATCAAAAGCAGGTTTTCCTTTGATGACACATCTAGTAACATAAAGCACAACATGTATTTGGTAGTAATGTGGACAGGAAAACTTACCACTGCATCCATGTCTGTAGCAGTGGATGGTGCAAAGATTGTCTGTACCATGAATTTGTGTTTACTTTTTTCATTGGGGTCATAGTCAAAGGGCTGCAGCATTACTGTTGAGACAGAAGATATGGGGTCAAAGCTGGGGTCATGACTATGCATACATATAGGCCTACTGATACATGCATTTGACATTTACATGCCTGATTCGTCTGTACTTGGAGCGGCAGGTAGCCTAGTGGTTAGAGCGTTGGGCCAGTAACCGAAAGGTTGCTACATTGAATCCCCGAGCTGACAAGGTAAAAATCTGTTGTTCTGCCCCTGAACAAGGCAGTTAACCTACTGTTCCTAGGCCATCATTGTAAATAAGAATTTGTTCTTAACTGACTTGCCTAGTTAAATAACGGTAAAATGTTTAAAAAAACTTACAAAGTCATACAATTAATTAAAGTGGACATAGTGACATGATATAATTTGTTCTTGTTTGATGTTGTGGCAGCACAGTGAAAAAGGTCTGCAAATGCAAAAGCCTTACCAGAGACAGTGACAGTGGCTCCTGGCTCAATCATGCCGCTGTTGGGCCTTACACAGTACCGGCGAGGTGCCGTTGTCTTCACTTTGAAGCATACTTTTCGGTCAGAGGGATTTTTGAGCTTGAGGTTTGTGGTCACTACATCTGTGAAGGGACCTGCATTGGAGAGAAAGGAGATGGTGTTGAGGGTCAATGGAGTCACCTGTACAATGCACACAACAGACGCAAATGACAACCAACTTAGACTAGTTACACGTTATGGCAAATGATTTTCTATATAGTAAAATGACCCATTAAACACAATAGTGTTAACCGTTGGCTAGGCTCAGATAAACATGTAGTTTAAGACATAAAAACATAGCCAACGATAATACATAGTTAACTACACCTCGCTCTCAATGTGATGAGCACTAGGGATGCGGTCAACAAAATACCATAACAATGCATTAACTATCTGGACACAGTGCAAAGTGTGAATGAGTGGGATAGCTAGCTAGCATATGAGCGGTCAGTCAATCAGCTTCCTTTAGCTAGCTACTATTTCCAATCAACAACTGCAATTTTAGCCGTGTCACCCTAGCTAGCTAACTTAGTTAAATAAATCCGGGAAAATAATAGTATATGTAACGACTGGTCTAGTCAAATCAGAATGTGTTGCTTGTTAGTTTACCTATCTAGCTAGTTAATGTTATAGTACTTACTTGGCCAAACAACCATGTCAGTGACTATTATTTCAGGCTAACGTTAGCTAGCTATCAATGATCCCTGAGTGACTGACAGCAAACTAACGTTACAGCAGTTAGCTGTGTCAATGTCACAGTAAGAAGTCAGCTAGCTAGGGTAACTAGAGACCATACGCCCTCCGCGGCTGGCGATAAATGTTGTACAGTGATAGCTAGTTAGCTCGATTGGTAGCTAACTGGGTAAAGGCCCATAAATCCTCGCTGCCATCTCAAAATGGCGGCGGTATGCGTGAGGTTTCAGTAGGGTTGTTGAAGCTAACACATCCCCGGTCCACGGAGCTGGTAACGTTCGCTAGCTTGCTGGCTAATCCACTGCCGAAAGCGTCTACAAGTGGTAGCTAGCCACCGACAGTATTCATCTTACCTTTAAATTTGAGATCATACGGCGGTTCAATAACTATGATCTGCTCCAATTTAGACATTGTGTTGTTGAAAACTGTTCCAAGGAGCCGGTGTTCAGTGTAAAATCGCTCAGAGCCAAAAGACGTGCACACGAGTTGTTACGGAAGCGCGCAAAATACACATCACCGCGAAACCCGTGCTCTTCACCTGAAATACAGAGCAGATAATTGTATCTATGGGCAACATAAACATTCTCAAAAACATTTGGCCCAATAGAAACGTGTTCCTTTTCAGAGGGTGCCTACAGAGCCAAAATATACAGTTTTCCCAGTTTTATTTAACTTTTTAAAAACCCTAAGCAAATAAATTAACAGCGCTGACTAGTCTCAAATGCATGAATGGCACTGTATATTATTTTTTACATGTGTAGGAAAAACATTATATTGTGTTTTAGGTACGCTTATCCACGACTATAACCATATAATTACATATAGTGACTAAGACATCATTATATTGGACCCTCATCCGTGAAGAGCAAACTTCTCCAGCATGCCAGTGTAACAGTATAACTTTAGTACGTCCCCTCGCCCCGACACGGGCGCGAACCAGGGACCCTCTGCACACATCAACAACAGTCACCCACGAAGCATGGTTACCCATCGCTCCACAAAAGCCGCGGCCCTTGCAGAGCAAGGTGCAACCCTACTTCTAGGTTTCAGAGCAAGTGACGTAACTGATTGAAACGCTACTAGCGCGTACCCGCTGTCTAGCTAGCCATTTCACATCCGTTACACCGGTAGCCATCAAAGGTGAGCATTTGCCCACCGACTTCAGGTAGGACAACAGGCATTCAGACGAGCTTCCCTGACACGTTTTCTGACAGTTTGTGCAGAAATTCTTCCGTCGTGCAAACCCACAGTTTCATCAGCTGTCAGGGTGGCTGGTCTCAGATGATCCCTCAGGTCAAGAGCCTGATGTGGAGGTCCTGGGCTGGCGTGGTTACACGTGGTCTGCGGTTGTGATGCCAGTTGGAAGTACTGCCAAATTCTCAAAACAACGTTGGAGGTGGCTTATGGTAGAGAATTTGACATTAGATTGTTTGGCAACAGCTCTGGTAGACAGTCCTGCAGTCAGCATGCCAATTGGGTGCTCCAGCAAAACTTGAGACATCTGTGGCAATGTGTTGTGTGACAAAACTACACATTTTAGAGTGGACTTTAACTGTCCCCAGCACAAGGTGCACCCGTGTAATTATTATACTGTTTAATCAGCTTCTTGATATGCCACACCAGTCAGGTGGATGGATTATCTTGACAAAGGAGAAATTCTCACAGAGATGTAAACAAATGTGTGCTCAGAATTTGAGAGAAATAATATTTTTGTGCTTATGGAAAATGTCTGTGATCTTTTATTTCAGCTCATGAAACATGGGACCAACACTTTACATGTTGCGTTTATATTTTTGTTCAGTATAATTAATATACAAATCATTGGGCGTTGTACTTTACTATCAACCGTAACGCCTCTAGGTGGGGTGGTGATTTCTTCACCGATTTTATACTATCCGGACCGCTCGTTCATTTCTAACGGCAGTTCCTGTATTCTCCGTCTCCAGTTGTTACCTCATCTGCACAGATCACTTTAAATGTAGGACCAGGACAAGATGGCGGGTACGTAGTCTATTTACACTAGCATCGGGAAAATGCACAATTCCGTCCCAAATTTTAACAGTTTCGAGTGAAAGTCGATACAGCAGAACAATTTAGTTATCGATTGAGTATCTTTTGATTGAGTTTTTCGTTGTTTTTAACAGATATATCTTTACTCCAAGAGGATTCCCAGGAGGAGTTGGACGGATGTAAGTTTGTCCCTGTGTTTTCAGTGTTGGAAATTGCTAGCTAGCCGTGCAATGGATGCGATGATTGCATTGTCGGCTCTCTGGAGTTCACGGGTCTGTGTGGGCCTTGGGTAGACGAGTTGGACTGTCCCCTTTCTTTGCAACTTAACTTCTTCGATGTGTAGTGAGTTATATTCACATCCTACATTTTAAATGCTCTCAAAAGTAGTTTCGTAAAAGCTAACACTCACGCGCTTGCGCAAATTTGGCGATAAACTAGCCAGCTAGCTAGCAAGCGAATTGGCGAGCTAGCCTCTCAGATAGCCAAGCAGCTAGCTAGCTAAGCAGAGTAACCAGCGATTCGATTCACTGCATTACATTTGATTATGATCGTCTCGCTTCCTTCGCTAGCTAGGTTCTCAACCTAATACATCAAGCTTGCATGCAGGATTGTTAACCTAGCTAGGTCAGCTAGCTAGCTACCACCCATAGCGGAGGGAGGTTACTGGTTTCTGTTACATCAGATATGCAACCCAGTCAGGGCCCTACGACTATAGCCTGAAACTTCCTGAAGTGGACTATTTGGCTTGCTAGTCTTTGCAGCCAAACTAAATTAGTATGATATAACAACTAGCCAGCTATCTATTTTTTTATTACTATCCAGTATGCATATTAGACAATTTGGTGACTGATAAATGGTAGCGAAAGTGGGAAGTTAATGCACCTAGTCTGGCTATTGTGCAATAACTGGGATGTGCAGTTACCATACACTGTACAAGCTAGGTATTTATGTTGCAATATGATAGATTGCTTTGTTTCAGTAGTGCATTTTGCAACATACCCATACCATTGCGAGAACAGTCATGCAACAAGTCCACCTACAGATCACTACCATCATCCTATAGATCCCCACCTGCTTGTATGCTATGTGTATTCACTGTATTTCAAGGACTTCATATGTTTCTTTCACCAAATCTGTCATTTTCACTTTTGCACTTTTTTCCCCCCCTTGGACTGCATTCTCCTAACCACTGTTGATATGCTAATAGATTTAGCATTGGTGCCAAGCTTCTGCCACTACTGCATGTCACCTCATCACTGTCCCTCACCGGCCTGACTGGGTACGTGGTGGTGGGTGCCTCTCATGCACAATATTCCCAATGTCTCTAATAGTTGGTGTGGATGACTACAGCTCAGAGTCTGACGTCATTATTATACCTTCAGCCTTGGATTTTGTTTCGCAAGATGAGATGCTGACTCCTCTTGGAAGATTGGATAAATACGTCGCTAGTGAAAATATTTTTAACAGGTAAATGTCCAATGCAATGTTATTAAAACTCACAATTTTGAAGACCTTTTTTAATTTTTATTATGGAGAATATTTATTCATATAAAATTTTGTTATGACTTCCAGACAAATGGTGGCACGAAGTTTGTTGGACACACTAAAAGCAGTGAGTGAGGATGAGAGGGACTGTATCGGCGTCTTGGAGAGAGTGGGTCGACTTGCTGATGACTCGGGTAAGACCCCATCGGTTTATAAGAGACGTTTGTTTCATATTTAACGACTGACTGTTGTGAAAACTGTCTGTCGTGTATATGAACTGGCTGTGTGTGTCTGCATGCTCTGGACATGCCCTTATTTCTGTCATGAAAGTAGTCTGTCTGTTCTCTTGGCTGGCCACTAGTGCAGGGGAGAGAGACCCATGAGTGTTTGATGGAGCGGTGTAGTTAACGGCACCTAGATGCCATTTCACACAGGTGAAATGCAGTCTGTCTGAGTTTTACAGCTGGTCTCAGTTGCTCCCATTGGCCCTGTAAGGTGTAGGTAGGCTAAAGGTGTCAGCATGCTTCGGTTCAGCTGGCACCGACCGAGTGTGCTCGCATACTCCCTTTAAATACCTTAACTTGGGAAAAACAAGAAAATCGGCAATAGTGATGTTTGTCCATTTTGAGACGCCGTAGCCAGTATACACTTCCTCAAAATAGTCTGAATTAATTTAAGACAACTCAAGAAATCTGTAATTCATTTTGAAGTTCTTGCCGAAGAGCTCTTAGTCACACAATTTTACAGGGGCGTAGACTTTGGCTCCGAACTTCGACTTGCTTCCATTAAAAAAAACGTGTACCCGAACAGCCCCCCCCCCCCCCCAAAAAGATGTCCAAAACGAACAAAAACTTCACAAAATGTCATAAAATATACACAAACTGAACTGTTTCGGCTGGGAAGCGTGCGGATACCTTTAAGAGATGTAGAGGAAGGTGCACCACTGCTTATACATATCCAGCAGGGATTAGAAAATAGATTGGGATTTGGGCATTTATTAGTTGGGATAACTAATAATAAGTTATCCCAACTACATTTGCAATGTGCAATGGTCAGGTCTCTGTAGTTCTCTGAATGTAGTGGCCTAGCAGTGTCCTTGTAAGTGCAGGGCATGTCTTTCAGCGTAATGCAGGAGCCCTGCATAATGGTGCAGGCATACATTAGAGCAGCAACCAGTTCTCTTAACCCTGGAGTAAACTGACCAGAGAGGATCTTAGTCAGTCAGTGGGCATGTATTTTAAACAACTACATCAAAATAAAAAAAACTGTTTTCCCCTTAGCATTACATAGGCTGGGTGTGCTTCGGGGACATTCTGGCCCCGCCTGGTAAAGCGGCGAGTCAAAATGCACAGTCCATCAGCATCCTTCTCACAGCTATTTATTAGTGCGTCTTTAAAATATAGGTTTAACTAAATTCACACCTGAAGTTAAGACAATCTAACTGTGTTTCTGCAGACAATTTCTCTGGACAAATGATATCCTCCTCTGGTCCCAGGGCATCCAGCCAGGTGTCAGTCATTGTTGAACACTTGTGCTGCTGACGATGATGAAACCAGACCCCTTTTGTCATGGAAGACATTTGATCTTCAGGCTTTATTGACCCCCTTTTCTACTGTCCTTAAAATACCTCCTTAAGTGTTTTTAAAATGTCTTACCTTTCTCTTTTCAGAGCCCTCTGTAAGAGCAGAACTAATGGAGCAAGTTCCTCACATTGCCATTTTCTGTCAGGAGAACAGACCTTCCATTCCGTTTGCCTTCTCTAAGTACTTGCTACCGATCGTGGTGAGATACCTGGCTGACCAGAACAACCAGGTAAGGGAGGCGTGTGATAAGAATACATTACATACTCCTCTTTTTGTATTGTTCAACATACTTTGTTCTGTTTTTTGAATTGCCTCTCACTCGCTCTCTCTAGCCATTGGCACATGTTAAATAAACATCTATTCAGCGACAATAAATTAAGCTCATAGATGTTATGCTCACTGTTATTAATAGCTTCTGTATAATGATTGGGATATCTCGCCAGGTCAGAAAGACCAGCCAGGCGGCCCTGCTGGTGCTGCTGGAGCAGGAGCTGATTGAGAGGGGGGACATTGAGACCCTGGTGTGCCCCGTTCTGGTGGACCTGACCGCCCCCGACAGCAACGACGACGTCAAGACGGAAGCCATGGCCGTGAGTCATGTGACCAAGGAGATGCCTGAAATGGCACACTATTCCCTATATAGTGCACTACTAAGTAGCTTTGTTGGTCAAAAGTGGTGTAATACATATGGGAATAGAAGGTGCAGTAGTGTGGAGATGGTGGTCAGGGAACATGACCCACACAACATTATGACATTATCAGACAGCTACTGTGCCACGTTTTAGATATGATCATATCAAATGCAAAAAGTAGAATAAGGTTGACCCCTTTGTTTTATTTACCATAGCTGTGATTTCCAGAAGCAGGCTGCAGCCAGCATTCAAATGAATGTTTGCCCTTCTGCGGATAGTGCAAGCCAAGGGTATTTCAAAGTTGTCTGTAGAACGCAGGTAGTGTTGTGACATTTTAGTTCAAACCACCATGCTGTGTGAGAAGGATCCTGACGGACGGTGTATTTTGACGCTCTGTTTTTGTGTCTGTAGATCATCTGTAAGATGGCTCCCATGGTGGGCAAGGACATCACCGAGCGCCTCTTCCTGCCCCGCTTCTGTGAGATGTGCTGCGACTGCAGGATGTTCCACGTGCGCAAGGTCAGTAGGGACTAGACTAGGGTTGTGTTCATAAGGCACCAAACAAAGAAAACGGACTGAAATAGGAGGGACTAGCTGGACTTGGCACATTTTTTTCTTCTTCGCGTTAACATTTTTAAACGTCTTCTGTTGTGCCTTAATGAACACGACCCTGCATTAGATCACACCCAGGCAGTGGCTATACACTCAAGTAGACTTTCTCACATGTAGTATTTGTCTTTTCAGCTTTTTTGTTTAACATATTGTTAAATCTGCTTGGGGTTGGAGTCATTGTTTTAGATGAGGTCATTTTTGTGTGTTTGTGGCAGGTTTGCGCTGCAAACTTTGGCGACATTTGCAGTGTTGTTGGAGGAGAGGCGACAGAGGAACTCCTGGTACGTTTTGACTTCTTTTGGTTTCATTCTTTCTCAGCCAACTGACTTGATAACTTTGTTTGCTTCCAGTGACACACCAGGGTTTACTTAAATGAGTCATCTAAAAGCCAGAAGTTTCTGTTGCACATGCCGTTCTCAACTGCCGCTTTTCCACCTATTTTTCTGAATTCTCAGTATATTGTTCTCCGTGTTGTGATATTGAGATTGTAACGGGTGAAACATTGATGCGCTCACTCTCTCTGACTCCACTCAGTAGCTCGGCCTTGTGTGACGATGAAAGGGCATTCTAAGCTCTGACTAACTGAAACACTGTTTTACTTTTCATCTGGCTCTCTTTCCCACCTCTCTCCTTTCCTGCCCAGCTGCCCCGCTTTTTCCAGCTCTGCTCGGACAACGTGTGGGGGGTGAGGAAGGCCTGTGCTGAGTGCTTCATGACTGTTTCCTCGTCCACCTCGCAGGAAGTGCGCAGGACCAAGCTATCGTCGCTCTTCATCAGCCTCATCAGCGACCCCTCCCGATGGGTGAGCACCGAGCAGAAATGTGTCAACCCACATCCTAAATGGAAACTAAATACTTTAGCATAGGCATTAAACATTGACCTCCTGAGGCCAGAGTTCTACTCTTAATCCTCTAGGTATTTTGCTGTTAAGGGAACTAACTTGTCCACTGTATCTCAGTTGGTAGAGTATGGCACTTGCAATGCCAGAGTTATGGGTTCAATTCCCATGGGGGACCAGTAAGAACAAATATGAAATGAAAATGTATGCACTCACTACTATAAGTCGCTCTGGATAAGAGCGTCTGCAAAATGTAAAATTAAACGTAACTTTTTAGAGTAAATACATATTTTATTTTTACTGCAGGGCCTGTGGGTAGTAGTTAGCCCACTTCGGGGAACATTCACATGACATTTTACCAGGATGTCTGACAGGCCAACTTCCTTATTTGAATGCACAACTTGGCTACTTCTCTTTACAAGAGTGTCTGCTAAATGACTGTAGAGTCATTGACATGTAATACTCTTTTGTTTCTTGACCTCTGTCTCTCTTACTTTGTGTGTCAGGTGCGTCAGGCTGCCTTCCAGTCGCTGGGCCAGTTCATCTCCACGTTCGCCAGCCCCAACAGTGTGGGCCAGTACTTCAGAGAGGGGGAGGAGGGCGAGTGCAACTGTGTCCACTCGCAGAACAGGTGCAGCCATTTTGGGCATCTAAAAGGGAATTTAGATTTGAATGGTCTTCTCTCAGTGAAGGAAATCCACCAAGCTTGTATTGTACTGCTTGTTTGTAACATGCTTCCTCTCTCTCTCCCCCAGTATTGAAGAGAAACCACTGAACCTGGACACTACAGACCCTTCCCGCAGCGCTAACACTGACTATCAGAGGCGGGGGGATGACTCTCCTGTATGCACAAATGGCAACCACGTAGAGGGTTGTCTACAACATGACTGCATTTCCAACAATGTCCAGGGGGACCACAGCGAGGGGGAGGATGGAGGATTTTGCCGGACAGAGGAGGAGATAGGAGGAATGGACGTGGCAGACCAGGGGGGTGGGGAGCAGACGGCAGAGGCTTTGGCGGATGCCCTGGACGGTCCCGAGTGCCTCTGTGGGAAGGAGGCTTCCTCGCTCGCCCCGGACCCCTCGGAGGAGGAGGGAGACTCTTCCAGTACAGCAGGGGCTCAGGAAGAGGAGGAAGCACCTTCAGTGGCTACTGAGAGCACTAAGAACGAGCCACAGCGACATGAGAAACGCACAACCTCCAATGAGAAGGACGACTCACCAGCAGACATATTGGCGCCCTCGTCCTTCTCCCTCCCTGAGCCAGCAGAGGAGGAGTCCCCCTACGTCAGTCCTCAGTACAATATCCCCGAGCAGGAGCTCTACAACTCCTTCCACTTCTGGAGGTTGCCCATCACTGAGATGGGCCTGGACATGGAGCTGCTCCAGCAGGGGGAGAGTGTCCAGGAGGAGCCCCCCAGCTATGTCTCCTCCAGTAAGGGCAAGGCTAAAGCCTCGGCCCCAGTCCTGGATAGGAAACAGCTGGAAGAGCTGATCGAAAACCTGGAGCCTCATATTGATGACCCCGACGTGAAAGGTGAGCTGTGCTCTGTGTGTAAAGCTGTAGCTTGACCTCACTGTCAGAGGTCTACACTCTACTGCTGAGATCACGAGAAGCTGCTTACTTCAATACCATATGTAGACGTGTAACTTAATCAGAGGTGGTTATTTTGGTAACTGTTGCAATTCATGGTTGTGTGTCTATTCATATAGGGACAGTGGCTCAGTGTGTAGGCTGAATGTAATTATATTGTAAGAGAAGTTGTCATGGAGGGTGAATTCCCTCGGGTTATAAATAGACTAATCCTTAACCAGAGCAAGCAGTGAAATTCAATACGTTGTTGTTGACAATTAACATTCCTCTGCTGTGATTGGACAGAAGAAGCTCTTTCACAGGTAGTGCTCAGAGCCTAACCCTATAGGCCAATGGTGTGAGAGGCTGGCCTTTGAGTCCAGTCCACTGTGTTTTTGGTGGAATTGAAACCCTTAATGTCGCATGTGAGGCTAGCAGCCTGCTGGCACCTGGCCATTTCACACAAAACAAACTGGAAGTCATTTTTGGGCCGACTTGGGAGGGGGGAAAATAGAAAACCGGGAGAGGTGTGTGTGTGTGTGGCCTGTAATGTTACAAATGGCACAAGGAAAGGAAGAGGCGTTGTCAGAGGATCCCAGAAAGCACTAGAAAGAAACTTCAAACTAAACTGTTTTTTCCTTCAATCTTCGTTTTATGTGCGAGCCTCCTCGTCTGCCTATAGATGCAATCCCATCGTGCTGCATGTAATAAACTCCGGTAGTCTAGGCCAGGGATGGGCAACTCCAGTCCTCAGGGGCCAGAGTGCTGTAACACTGCCCTGCCATCCCTAGCAAACACAGCTGATTTAAACTAATTGCATTCCAAACTGAGTAGTTGATTATTGGAGTCAGGTGTGTTTTCTGTGACACTAATCAGACCCCTGAGGACTGGAGTTACCCTGGGTTAGACCTATACTACAGAACACTGTGTTCCAGTACTGTTTGTTTCTAAAATGGGTCACATGAATTTAATGATCTGTCACTGAGTACGGTTACATGCACACAATAATGTGATTTATTGTAGGTAGTCAGATTAATATAATAGTTGGATTTAAAATGTTTACAGGCTTTGTAAGAAGAACAATCTGAAATCAGGCTACCTGATGTCACTCTGATAAATGCAGAAAATCACCAGTCTAAATAAACATTCCACCACAGCGACCATGTTATTTTTGGGTTGGGACATATAAAGATTGAATGTGAACTACTTCTTAGACTCATATGTTCTGATCTCACTTCACTGGCGCCGAAGAGGAAGGCACTTGGCTGGTGTCGGCACAGTTGAAATACACTGCTGGAACGGCAATTCGTTTTTTGGTTTGATGTTTTTTGTATTTGTTCTTTATTAAAAAAATTCTATATATTTTTTTTTTAAGGTGTTTAGATGTCCTAATAATTAGACCTTACGCTGATATTTTTATTTTTTAAATGAGCAGAGTAAGGTGTGTACATGACTACTGCCATAGTCAGTTTAGTATGGAATTATTACTGTGCATGTAAATGTTATCACCGGTGTCATCATGCCAGACCTGCGTTGGTTTGACAAACCGCTCATTGTTGCAGATGGAAATGGAATCCATAGAGCTGACGGACAATCATCAGTTCTGTCAGAATGTTCCGTAACGCTGTCCTCCTGAACAGGCCCCAGATGCACTGAAGCACAATGACTGACTCTGCTTAGCCGTGACAGATTTAAAATCTGCTCTTCCTCGTCTGTTAAGATTAACCCCGTGTCGGTGCTTAGGGCCAGTGCAGTGGCTCCTCCATGGTTTTGAGTGTGATCTGTTGTTGTGAAGAGGGGCCGGCTGTAAGCCCAGACAAGGGCTCCCTGTTGTGCATATGGCACAAAGAACGCTTGTTTGACAATGACACGCGCATGCACACACACGCACACACACACACAGGCCTCAATGGGCTGTTTTATACACTCAAGGTAATGGTGTCGCAACAAGGAAGAATAGGTCTCCTAGACGCTTCATGTATATGATAGAATGAGCACAGGCTAGGTATTAGCAATATGGTAGTTGCTCAAGTAGTATTGTGTTTGGCAATAATACAGCTTACCCCTTGGGCATTGTTTCTGAACAAGAGAACATGTGATAGAGCAATGTGGAACTCGCCTGCTCATCCATGTCCCCCCACCCCCTTCCTGCAGCACAAGTGGATGTCCTGACAGCTGCTCTGAGAGCCACAACCATGGACTCTCACCTAGAGGATGCCTTCCTGGAGCCCCGGGACAGCCAGGGGGGACACCACTACGACAACCCCTTTGGAGTGCACCAGATGCCCCTTATAGGACACCATTCAGACATGGAGGTGAGGTGGTGGAATGGCGTCACGCCTATAGAGAGAAATTAACTGTAGGGTTGTCATGTTTGACCTGTGATTAATCCTGGTGTCTGTGTAGAGGCGAAACTCCACCCTGCAGATGAACTATGGCGACGACTCTGAGCTGAGCGATGGACTGAAGCTGCTAGAGGACGAGAAGAAATCCAAGCATCAGGACGTGATCCCTCAGGCCCTGCTGGACCAGTACCTGTCCATGACGGACCCTTCCAGAGCTCAAACGGTGGACATGGAGATCGCCAAGCACTGTGCCTACAGCCTGCCTGGTGTGGCCATGACCCTGGGCAGACAGAACTGGCACTGCCTCAGGGACACCTATGAGACCCTGGCCTCTGACATGCAGGTGTGTCTACGCTCCACTTCTGTCTAGGCTACATCTCACTTACACCTTCTGTCAATTTTACTGTAAATGTTTTTGAGGAAAAATACAGGTTTTCTCTTCAGAAGTAGTTTTTGACCCCCCCCCCCCCCCCCCCCCCCCCCCGTTCGTTCCATTTCAACCTCTAAACACTCCCCACCATGGAACACATTCACTGGAACACAACTTTGTGGAATGTGTAGGTAGATCTAGATTGTGTATAACTGGCATGCCTCGCTCACTTGTAGCGTAAGCTCTAATCGTGACGTTTGCATCTGCACGTTCCACAACGTCGCGACCTCCTGAATGTGCCCCCATGGTAAGTATGTAGCCTAGCAGTGTGGCTCTCTCACTGTGGTCTATTTCCTCCTCCCCTGCCAGCTGGTTGTTGTCAGGGAGGGTGCTTTGACAGACTGGACCTAGACTGGAGCATGGAGCAGGTTTGCTTTTCTTTCTGGTCCTCCTCAAGCACCTTTTTTATTAATTTTGTGATTCTCCAAAGCCCAATGTGTGGTTCCTTGGCTTTCCAAAAGCAGTCCTCCAAAAACAAACTTGTGTCCTCTCACCATTCAGTTGTCAACCCCCAAAGTTTGCCTGCCTGCAAGGAATGACATTTTGCCCCAGGCACGACAGCTGAAGGGCTTGACACTATTGGCTCTGGTCAGACTCTCAATTACCCCCCAAATCAGTGAGCTGGAAGCCTGAGGACTGGAGTTGGCCCGCCCCCCCCATGTGATTCCTTTATGTCTCCCCCTGGCAGCTCCCTTTGTCCCACTTTTATACACGCCCTCTAACGTCACTGGGTCTTCCTGGGCTCTAATGTCTCTCTCCCTTCTCCAGTGGAAGGTGCGTCGGACGTTGGCCTTCTCCATCCACGAGCTGGCCCTGATCCTGGGGGACCAGCTGACAGCAGCGGACCTGGTGCCCATCTTCAACGGCTTCCTCAAGGACCTGGATGAGGTACGGGTAGGGGTCCTCAAACACCTCTACCATTTCCTTAAGGTCAGTTGGCACCTCTTTCTTTAGCACTCACATCAATATAAGAAAATACTTGATCAATATTTAAAAGAATACTAATAGAAATGATCATTAGAATGGATAGGTTACCTATTTATTGTGTTGTCACGATGAGTTGACTGCAACTCATAATGGTTCATATTTCCCATAGTGATGATAGGATCCAGGCATACCTGCTGTGTCTTCTGTGCTGCAGTGGCGTTTCTGTGTGGTCGCAGGGGATCAACTTCTTTCTCGCTCCCTCTCTCTCTAGCTTCTGCACCAGGACACCCGGCGTAAATACCTGTACCAGCTCCAGGAGTTCCTGGTCACAGACAACAGCCGCAACTGGCGCTTCCGATCAGAGCTGGCAGAGTAGGTTCTACCCTGTTATCACACTTCATGTAATCCATTTATTTCCCCTGTGACTTTAGTTGTCACACACACCATTAGTAGCCAGAGAAGTAGCCAGACGTAGTGACATTCCTGTACTGTATGGGTGAGGGAGTTAAACATAGAAGTAGCTTTTCCAAGATGGCTGTTTTGGTGACATTATGTTCTATGGGTCAGGGTAATCTGTATCTCCTCTGTGTTCTCAGACAGCTGGTGTTGTTACTGGAGCTGTACAGTGGTCAGGATGTTTATGACTACCTTCGACCCCTGGCCTTCAGCCTGTGTCTGGACAGAGTGTCCTCTGTACGCTGGACCTCCTACAAACTGGTACGTCACAGCCAGCGACACACATCCCCCCGACACGGTCACAGCCAGCGACACCACCCCCCCCCCCCCCAGAACTGTTCTGATTTAAAGAAGCAATAAAACTGGCCTTCTTTTTAGACTACTTGAGTATCTGGAGCATCAGCATTTGTGGGTTTGATTACAGGCTCAAAATGGCCAGAAACAAAGCACTTTTTTCTTTAACTCATCAGTCTATTCTTGTTCTGAGAAATGGCTATTCGATGTGAGAAATTCTTCAGTTTCTTGGCAATTTCTCGCATGGAATAGCCATTTCTCAGAACAAGAATAGACTGACGGGTTTCAGAAGAAAGTGCTTCGTTTTCAGCTGTGCTAACATAATTGCAAAAGGGTTTTCTAATGATCAATTAGCCTTTTTGAAATGATGAACTTGGATTAGCTAACACAACGTGCCATTGGAACACAGGAGTGATGGTTGCTGATACTGGGCCTCTGTACGCCTATGTAGGAATTCTATAAAAAAATCTGCCGTTTCCAACTACAATAGTCATTTACAACATTAACAATGTCTACACTGTATTTCTGATCAATTTGATGTTTGTTTTTTTAAAGGACAAAGTGTGCTTTTCTTTAAACAATTACATTTCTAAGTGAACTCAAACTTTTGAACGGTAGTGTATACATCTACTGGTAGTATTTTGTAATGTTACACCACCACATCCTTGGTAAATATTTCTCCCTCCCTACCATTTCCACAGATCTAGAACATTTCTCATGTTTTCCGCAACATACACAGCAGGGCGACGTACTGCTTACAGACATCAGCAACAACGCTATTCAAGTCTGCTAAAGATGGCCGCTATTGTCTCTTCCCAATATTAGCCTTTCACTGAGGCATGCCCTGATTGGGAAGAGATCATAGTAGTAGTTTAGCGATCACTCTGAAACAACGACTATTCCGTTCAAGACGTCACCCATCTGTATGATGTCATATTACTGAGCCCATCTTTTAAGTTCTCTGGGCTTCATTTACCCATAATTTGATGAGAATTTTGACACACAAAAAGGAATCCATAATATTTATTGTATATTGTTAGGTGAGTGAGATCATCAGGAAGGTGGCGTCGTGCCAGGCGCTGCTGGCAGACTTCCTCAGTGAGCTGGTAGAGAAGTTCTGCCACTCCCCCAAGTGGTCGGGACGACAGGCCTTCACTTTCATCTGTCAGGTGAGGACGTCTTTGTCATGTTCATCGTTAGGCTTTGGCGGTATACTGGGTTATTTGGAACTAGCCACGGGATGGTTTTTCAACTCCATCAATACTGTTAACCATTTTTCTGCTTGCTTATAAGTTATTTGTAGCTACTTTTAAGTAAATACCTGCAGTCAACTTGTGTAATACGTTAGGAAATAAAGCACATTGCGCTGTTCATTTCACCTGTCACATTATTTTTTCATTATGAAGCTTACTGGTAGTCCCCAGTCACATGGTGTTTGCTGACAAGCACACAACGATGAGTCTGCCAGCATAGCCTTGTGAGTCACTCACTGTTGTGCAGCATGCACCAGGTGGTCTAGTTACAGTATGGAATTCATAACTAAATGTTTGCCAGCTAGATATCTTACAACTATTCAGTGAACTGTCTAAAATGTGCTAAATGCTCTGCGGTTGTGTATTTGGTTTGCTAATTTAGCTTCTTGCGGTAACAGCAGAGTCCCCTCCTGGATCAATAGCCTAGCGGTCTCATATTTGTTTTGTATGTGCAGCAAAGTGTGAGTAGCATTTTTGTGTTACTTGTATAACTTTGCGCTGGGATGTCTGTCCTACAAATAGTTTGTCAGACTTTATAAAATGTTCCCAATTTGTTCGTTAGCATTTAGCTAGCACTTGCTATGGGATTTGACATGTGTTCTTTATTTAACCAGGGTAAAGCCCATTGAGACTGTTTCTTATTCTCTTTTTACTTGTTAGCATTACTATTACTAACATTTGGATTAAAGGGGTTTGACAATAGTGCCCCTTGTGTTCAGTGCAAGTATTACCAAATATCCCGAGATGGCACAAGGTCGGTATGACAACCGCCCACGCCTATTCATCGTTATTCTTCTCTTGTCATCTCCTGACCTATACAACACAAATAAACATCCAATAGGCCTAACCAAATAAACAAGGTAAATACTGTCTTCTGTCTGAACTACGGTAATTCTCCCACATTATGCGCCACAGTAACAAATATATAAAATAAGAATAACTAACAGACAGAAATTAAACACAATTTCAGTTTAAATAAAGGAATTAGGTCCAACACATGGAATGTACAGTGTAATCCTGAGACAAGTAATCTACCACCACTCTTAAGTAAATCCTTGCAGCGTAATGGCTGATAAATCAGGTTCTAGGTAATTCAAATAAGGTTCCCACACTTAGTAGAACTGATCTCTTTTTAGAATGTAATGTACATGTCAGATATTCCAATGGAACCCATTCAAATAGTATCTTATGCCAATCCTTAATAGAAGGGACCTTGTCATTAATCCACTGTAAGAGGATGTTTTTCCTCACTGTGATGGTAAGGATATTGTAAAGCCTCATCTTTGCCACCGAAATAACATGCCTATTAGGGAGAACTAACGTCAAAGAAAGTGTCCAATTCTAGGTCGACCCCACCCCCCCTTGAACATTAGTCCAGTACCTTTTTTGTAATTTGTTTATGGTCACGTTCCAATGTGTTAGGGTGTCTGTATCAGTTTTACATTTTAGACATGGAGGAGGATGAGGGGCTGTATGCAATCTGTGTCTTATTCTTTATTGGATTGCTCTAGTACGATTACAGCTAGATATTGTTTTTGCATATCTCCAAATGTCCTCCCACATATCCTCGTCAATAGTAATAGAAAATTATTTCTCCCCCCCCCCCCCAAACACGTTTTTTCAATGACAAACACATCAGGGTTGCTTATCAAGGTGGTGCTCTTCAAAATGTCTTACTTGTAGAAAGCGGAACAAGTCCTGCTCAACCATCTCCTCAAATTACTAAATATTTTCAGCAAATAAAAAGTTTGGTCTGCCTATGCCCTTATTAAGCCAAATGTTAGCCAGCAATCAGGGTACAAAAAATCTAGGTGGTTAAGAGCAGAGGTTAGTTTGGGCTTTCCTAAAACACATTGTACTGACCTCCATGCTTTGAGTGTATTAACTGTAATGGGATTATTGCAGTAATCTTTTATAGATTTGAAGCTTCTGAAAAATACAAGACTTTTTCAGAATCCCTCTAACAAAATCGAGGAGTCCTCATTATATAACATAAGTGGGCACACCACTGATAACCTAATATCCAAGTCTCCAATAGAATCTGGCAGCTGCAATATTGCCATCCGAAGTCTTGCCTTGTGTTTACTCCATATGAAGGAACTTAACCAGCCATTTATGGCTCTGATTACCTTATTGGAACGTAAGACTGAGATAATTTGGATTGGGTAAAGTAGTCTAGGTAAAATGTTAATTTTCAAGAGGGATATTCTACCCATCCATGACATCAGAGTTGCAGCGCTCCAGGTCCTGTCTTATTGTGTCAAATAAGGGAACAAAATTGTCTTTGTACATTTTGCTAGAATTTAGGAGTTATGAACATACCCAGATACATTTAACCTGATGGAGACTATTTTTGAAAGGAAAGGGAGGGGGTACAGAGGTAAGACTACAAAGTGGTATAGTCTCTGATCTAGTTAAATTAATCTTGTAGCCTGAGAATACACTGAATAATTCAAGAATATTAACAAGAGGTGTAATTTGAAGTCTCGGGGCTAAAGATGAATATCAAAACATTGTCAGCTGCCAAGGATTTTTAATTACGTTTTTTAATTGAAGAGCCTTTAGTTTCCCCACCCTCATATTACACAGTGGAGTAAGTGGCTATGGTAGCTATGAGGACACTGCTTTCAACGGGCCACTTGACATTGTCCTCGCCGTTTTATTTGATAACATGAGTGGCACCATTCTCTGTCCCACAATGTCTATTGTGTTGGAGGACAATGAGATCATGATGACTGAGTGGTCAAGTGTGTTAACGCACAAACACAACAGAAAGCACAAGTGTGTGTGTCTTGTGCATGCACACACAGAATCACACACTCCCCCAATCCATCTCTGAAACACACACACACCCTCTAACCATCCTCCCTCTCTCTTTCTGTCAGCTGGCGATTGAGGATGACTGTGTGTCGTTGGAGCAGTTCTCGGAGCACCTGCTGGCCCCTTTGTTACAGCTGGCCTCCGACCCCGTGGCCAACGTCAGGGTGCTGCTGGCCAAGACCATCCGCCAGAGCCTGCTGGAGAGAGGTACGTACACGCACACCTGCATGCTCCTCTGACCAATTCCATAGTTAGGCCTAGGAAACAACAAATTAAGCCATAATTGCTTATTTTATTATAAAAACGAATCGTATTTAACTGCACTCACAAAATGCATAGTATTATGCATTGTGAAATAGTCTGGATGGTGTGTGTGTATATATAGTTATGTCATTATTAATCCCCAATAAGGAAACATGACAAAGTATGGCTGTTCTCCATATATCGTCAGCTTAACTGCAGTTGAACCCTGGTCACATCTGTCCTCTATTCTTCCTGTCGTCCCTGCAGAGTACTTCCTGCATTCTGCAAACTCCCACCAGGAGGCGCTAGAGCAGACACTGGTGGCCCTGCAGATGGACCTGGACAAGGACGTCAAATACTTTGCCAGCGTGCATCCTGGGAGCACTCGCCTCAGCGAGGATGCCATGAGCACCACCTCCTCCACCTATTGAGCCCAGAGCACCCCTCACCCATCTAAACACACACAGGTTAGGGTGCAGAGGGCTTGAGGCAGCTTTTTTTTACTGCCACTTGTAAACAGGCACAGGGGGAGGACCCATGCATCAATACAACTCCAATCAACACTACAGATTAATTTAGTGCTTTGATTTGTTTATATATTTTTTTGCCACAGAAGCCTTAAGTGTCTTCCTTAAACTGGAAAATACTTGAATGTCCGGAGTGGATTCAGTGACTAACAAAACAAATGGGGGGGAACGCATGGGGAACGGCGCTAATAGGGACCATTTTCCCCCATCGGTTCCTCCCCTTCCCGCTCTCTTTCTATCGCTCTCATTCTCCTGAGACTTAGCGGAAAAGCCAGTATCTCACAAGCTTTATGGAACCACATAGCAGGACGACTGTCTCTAACTCAAAACATTTAAACGGTGTAAAGTTTCTGTAATTGCTTTTTCTTATTGATACTGTATAAATGACTCCTATGCTGCATATATATATATATAAAAAAATAAACTTAAAACCGTCTACCATCAGCCGCCTTCTGTGGGCGGTGGACGTAGCACGTCTTCTCCTCCTGGGCTCCTGCCTCCATTGTTTTAACTCTCTAGTGCAGCACATTGTTGTACCCATAGACAGAGGGTCTCCCCCTGGCAGGCAGGGGTTCCTGTTGTCAATGAGAAATAAATGTATTTTTATTAATATTATGGCTGTCCTTTGCGGTGTTTTTTAATTAAGTAAGCGGAGATATCCAATTGTAAAAGGTCAGCACACTTGAAACGTGGTATTTAACCTGAGAATAAAATACTGCGCCGCACCCCCACCGTTATACCCTATCTGTACATATCTCTAGCAACTTTTCCATTTTGATCAGCGATCATGTATTGTGATACCATGTTTTACTTGTCGCAACATTAAATAAAAAGCAGGCACACATTTGTATTTTGTTTGTGTAGGAGGGAGGGATGGAGGCTCTGGAACACATGTTGCTCAGGATATTCTTAACACCAAAGAAGAGTTTTATATACAACTGGTGCTATCCCCGGGCTCGGATTGCGGATCACAGGCATTGTGGCTTTTAAAGGCAATTTTACAGTAAACGTTGCATATGTCGGCTCAATCGGAAATTGCCTTAAACGTCTACGCCTATAACCCGCGATCAGAATGTATGTCGGCCCTTGTCAGACTGTTTTAACAGAAGTTTTAAAAAGTGTAAGCATCAAAATCATTGAGCCATTTACACTTAGACTTTCCTTTAGCTTGCTTATTGGATTTACACTGAGGGCTAAAACTGTAACGACACTGGGATTCAAACGTTGTTACACCCTCCCCCATGTTCCTTCTATTGCTGCTCACTGGTTGTTCTCATTGGTCACTCTAAACTCCGCCCACTGGTCCTTGAGCTAGAAAATGATTAGTTAGACAGTGTGTTGAATCAAACCAGGGACCTGTTGCAGCACAATCCCACGTTCTTTACGCTCTCCACAACCATCCAACCTCAATCTATACATGACTGGAAAAGCCCAGTCGCTAAAGTCTGCCCATTGATCATTCTTCCAATAAATCAATCATTTATTCTGAAGCTGAGGTTTACTACAAAGCAGGATCAATTAGTTAGCCGGCTAACTTCAATTATTGTTTTTGAAGCTAGTTTACAAACCAAATTGTGAAAGATGCAAAAACTAAATTAAAGCGTAGAAATAGTGCATATAGAACAGTTCTACCATATCTTATACTTGCTTTCAATGAGTGACAGCTTTATAACTCCAAATGTGAATTTGGTTGGGTGGCCCAAAAAGTTAAGTTTAATTTGTGTTTTTGGTTGTTGAGCCAATTAATGCCAATTTCAAGCTTATCTAGAAAGAAAACTCTAGAAAATGTCAAGTTAGCAGGCTAACTCATTAATCCTGCTTTGTAGTATACCCCTCTGCCCCCAGGACCAGATCACAAAAGTTTGCATGTACAGTGTGTAAAAACTAACCCTCTCATTTTCATTAACCAATTGAGCTCGCCAGCTTTTAGTCCTAAAAACCAGAAATTAGTTGCCTTTGGTTCAATCAGTCATTCCTATGGGGGGGGAAAAATGCTGAAAATAAGGTATGAAGTTAACACAGGCTTAGATCTTATACACTACATGAACATCTCATTCCAAAATCATAGGCATTAATATGGAGTTGCCTCCCCCCTTTGCTGCTGTAACAGCATCCACTCTTCTGGGAAGGCTTTCCACTAGATGTTGGAACATGCTACAAGAGCATTAGTGAGTTTGGGCTGCTCACAGTCGGTGTTCCAATTCATCCCAAAGGTGTTTGATGCCAGGGCTCTGTGCAGGCCAGTCAAGTTCTTCCACACCGGGGGCATTGTCATGCTGAAACAGGAAAGGGCCTTCCCCAAACTGTTGGCACGAAGTTGGAAGCACAGAATTGTCTAGGATGTCATTGTATGCTGTAGTGTTATGATCTCTTCACTGGAACTAAGTGGCCCGAACCATGAAAAACAGCCCCAGACAATTATTTTACCTCAACTTTACAGTTTGCATTGGGGCAGGTAGCGTTCTCCTGGCCAACCCCAGATTAGTCCGTCAGACTGCCAGATAGTGAAGCATGATTCATCACTCCAGAGAATGCGTTTTCACTGCTCCAGAGTCCAATGGCTGCAAGCTTTATACCACTCCAGACGATGCTTGTGCGCGCGAGACGAACAGTTCTTGTGCTGATGTTACTTCCAGAGGCAGTTTGGAACTCTATTGAGTGTTGCAACCGAGGACGGACTATTTTTACGTGCTAAGCACTTCAGCGTTCCCATTCTGTGAGCTTGTGTGGCCTACCACTTCGCGGTTGAGCCAGTTGCTTCTAGACTTTTCCACTTCACAATAACGGCACTTACAGTTGACCGGGGCTGAAATGGCCAAATCCACATGGGTGTCTACAGTCGTGGCCAAAAGTTTTGAAAATGACAAATATTAATTTTCACAGTCTGCTGCCTCAGTTTGTATGATTGCAATTTGCATATACTCCAGAATGTTATGAAGAGTGATCAGATGAATTGCAATTAATTGCAAAGTCCCTCTGCCATGCAAATGAACTGAATCCCCCCAAAAACATTTCCACTGCATTTCAGCCCTGCCACAAAAGGACCAGCTGACATGTCAGTGATTCTATCGTTAACACAGGGTGTTGATGAGGACAAGGCTGGAGATCACTCTGTCATGCTGATTGAGTTCGAATAACAGACGAAGCTTCAAAAGGAGGGTGGTGCTTGGAATCATTGTTCTTCCTCTGTCAACCATGGTTTCCTGCAAGGAAACACGTTCCGTCATCATTGCTTTGCACAAAAAGGGCTTCACAGGCAAGGATATTGCTGCCAGTAAGATTGCACCTAAATCAACCATTTATCGGATCATCAAGAACTTCAAGGAGAGAGGTTCAATTGTTGTGAAGAAGGCTTCAGGGCGCCCAAGAAAGTCCAGCAAGCGCCAGGACCGTCTCCTAAAGTTGATTCAGCTGTGGGATCGGGGCACCACCAGTACAGAGCTTGCTCAGGAATGGCAGCAGGCAGGTGTGAATGCATCTGCACACACAGTGAGGCAACGACTTTGAGGATAGCCTGGTGTCAAGAAGGGCAGCAAAGAAGCCACTTCTCTCCAGGAAAAACATCAGGGACAGACTGATATTCTGCAATTGGATTGCTTGGATTGGATTGCTGAGTACTGGGGTAAAGTCATTTTCTCTGATGAATCCCCTTTCCGATTGTTTGGGGCATCCGGATTAAAGCCTGTCCGGAGAAGACATGGTGAGCGCTACCATCAGTCCTGTGTCATGCCAACAGTAAAGCAGCCTGAGACCATGTGTGGGGTTGCTTCTCAGCCAAGGGAGTGGGCTCACTCACAATTTTGCCTAAGAACACAGCCATGAATAAAGAATGGTACCAACACATCCTCCGAGAGCAACTTCTCCCAACCATCCAGGAACAGTTTGGTGACGAACAATGCCTTTTCCAGCATGATGGAGCACCTTGCCATAAGGCAAAAGTGATAACTAAGTGGCTCGAGGAACAAAACATCGATATTTTGGGTCCATGGCCAGGAAACTCCCCAGACCTTAAGCCCATTGAGAACTTGTGGTCAATCCTCAAGAGGCGGGTGGACAAACAAAACCCCACAAATTCTGACAAACTCCAAGCATTGATTATGCAAGAATGGGCTGCCATCAGTCAGGATGTGGCCCAGAAGTTAATTGACAGCATGCCAGGGCGGATTTCAGAGGTCTTGAAAAAGAAGGGTGAACACGACAAATATTGACTCTTTGCATCAACTTCATGTAATTGTCAATAAAAGCCTTTGACACTTATGAAATGCTTGTAATTATACTTCAGTATTCCATAGTAACATCTGACAAATATCTAAAGACACTGAAGCAGCAAACTGTGGTAATTAATATTTGTCATTCTCAACTTTTGGCCACGACTGTACATATAGTGTATGTTTTGTTCTGAGATAGTCAGTTAACATGACCTTTATATATTTTTTTACATAAATGTTTCAAAATTAAACTACGTTAAGCGATGAAGATGACTTCATACAGCAAAACATAAGATTTCCTAAGCCTGTGTTTACCACAGACCTTATTTTCAGTGTTTTATCCAAAAACGCCATTCATTTCTTCCAAAAAAGCCAATTACTATTACTCTCTTCCCTTTATCAAAGACCATTTGCCTAAACCGAACCCGAAATTCATGTCCTTCATAAGATCCATTCCTCCATGCTTTTACAGCCAACACAATAGCATCATTGTCCAACGCTGCAACAAGGATGTCTGCCTGCACGCAACCCCGATCGACTGCATTGCAGCAGGTTTGGCTGGCTTGCCATGTCAGGTGGACAGACTGTTCACGTGACCAGAGCCATCCTCCTGAGACAAAGGCTTCTTTGTGAGGCCTTGGATGTACCCGACACATAACACTTTTGTTGCCTGTCAGCCAGTGGGCTGTGCCCAGCATCATGGTCCTCACTTCTCCATGCCTCCCCTTCCTCCTACAGGGAAAGTGGGGCAAACTGATTGGGACACCTGGGTTGTGTGGCAAACCGGTTTAGAAAACCCAGGATGAAAAGGAACTGTTAGGCATCAAATGCTCCTGTTGGGAAACTGTTGTGTAAAAATTAGAAATGTTTAATTTATTACATTTTACACAAAACATTATTTTACTGTTTGCAGTTTGGAATGAAGTGTTTTACACATGTTCCTGTCACAATTCAAGTTATATTATTGCTTTTACATGAACAATGTATCTACTTTACTTCTCCCACCTCATTTTCATAAGCTGTTATTTGTGAATTTCTAAGCATTGGCTTAGAAATTAAAGCATTTGTCTTTAGTACCTCACTGCTTCCATAAACCACATTGCTCCACTTCTGTGCCAAATAACCAACATTTTCTGTTTCACGAGACCCACTGGCTACACGACAACCCTATAAAAACTTAACAGATCAAGGAAATAAGCAATGCACGATGGAACCAGCACAAGAAAGCAAGGACACAAACAGATTGAATGTAGCACATACAACCTCTACCAGACCAATAAAGCTGCGGAAAGACGTTGCAGTAACGTTTTTGCTGCTCTCTGCCAGCCTCTGTGGCCCTAATTGAAACCAAATGTTGCAGACCTTTAATAAGCATAGCTAAAGACATGAAGAACGGGGGAATAAACACAGAGGGCTCGTGCAATAACAACTGGATTCCTCTGACATGACTTACAGTACACACCTCAGAGTGGAACACACTCCTGGTCTGAAACAGATCCCACCAGACTACCTTTAGACCAATCAACTGTTCCATTCCAGAGTGTGTATAGTAACAGTGTGGTATACAGTCAAACAACATACTTGTGCAAGAATGATAAATGTTTACAGTATGAAACAAATCATCTTAACTGCGCCTATAAAATCAAACCTGTTGTCTGTGAAAAGCTGGCCATCAGTTTTGATTGAATATGGCCGTCGTTTAAAATAACATACACTAAATGGCCAGAAGTATGTGGACAACCCTTCACATTAGTGGATCCGGCTATTTCAGCCACACCCGTTGCTGACGTGTGTATAAAATCGAGCACACAGCCATGCAAGCTCCATAGACAAATGTTGGCTGTAGAATGGCCTTACTGAAGAGCTCAGTGACTTGCAACGTGGCACCGTCATAGGATGTCACCTTTCCAACAAGTCAGTTCATCAAATTTCTGCCCTGCTAAAGCTGCCCCAGTCAACTATAAGTGCTGTTATTATGAAGTGGAAACGTATAGGAGCAACAACGGCTCAGCTGTGAAGTGGTAGGCCACACAAGCTCACAGAACGGGACCGCCGAGTGCTGAAGTGCATAAAAATCGTCTGTCCTCAGTTACAACACTCACTACTGAGTTCTACTGCCTCTGGAAGCAACGCCAGCACAAGAACTGTTCGTCGGGAGCTTCATGAAATGGGTTTCCATGGCCGAGCAGCCGCACGCACACGAGCCTAAGAATACCATGCTCAATGCCAAGCGTCGACTGGAGTGGTGTAAAGCGCTCAGCCATTGGACTCTGGAGCAGTGGAAACGCATTCTCTGGAGTGATGAATCACGCTTCACCATCTGGCAGTCCGACGGACTAATCTGGGTTTGACGGATGCCATAAGAACGCTTCCTGCCCCAATGCACAATGCCAACTGTAAAGTTTGGTGGAGTAGGAATAATGATCTGGGGCTGTTTTTCATGGTTCAGGCCCCTTAGTTCCAGTGAAGGAAAATCTTAACGCTACACCATTCTAGACGATTCTTTGCTTCCAACTTTGTGGCAACAGTTTGGGGAAGGCCCTTTCCTGTTTCAGCATGACAATGTCCCCATGCACAAAGAAAGGTCCATACAGAAATGGTTTATCAAGATTGTTGTGGAAGAACTTGACTGGCCTGCACAGAGCCCTGACCTCAACCCCATCGAACACCTTTGGGATGAATTGGAACGCCGACTGTGAGCCAGGCCTAATCACCCAACATCAGTGCCAACCTCACTAATGTTCTTGTGGCTGAATGGAAGCAAGTCCCCTCAGCAATGTTCCAACATCTAGTGGAATGTTTTCCCAGAAGAGCGTAGGCTGTTATAGCAGCAAAGGGGGGACCATCTCCATATTAATGCCCATGATTTTGGAATGAGATGTTTGACGAGCAGGTGTCTATACTTTTGGCCATGTAGTGTATGTTATATTACTAACAAGTATATAATTATACAAAACAGTATTTACTATGATTGTCCATTACAGCAAAAATAAAATGCCATTTCACTACAGATTTGATAACATTGATTGCTTGTCTTTACGCGGCTATATATATATATATATATAAAAAACGATTTGGCATAGTGACTCTTTCAGCTTTAACTATATGAGAATATAAAACAATCAATATATATTTATTCTCTGCTAGAGAACCTATATAAGATATAAAAACTAATTCAAGAGTGAAAAATAATTTGTAAGGGCTAATATTTTACATCACAACATGGAAACATTTTACAAAAAGGCTGAGGCACAAGTCATCCTACTCAGTCAACCCTCATCAGCTAATCTGCATATTGCAGACAGTGCCCCCTTGTGGCATTTTGAGCACAGTACCCTAACGTGGCTAGTCCCATTGGCTTTCATTAGAACAGGCAGTTCATGCACTTGACGGCTTTGCTGCCGTAGTCAAGGCACTCCGGGCCGATGCATTCACAGCAGGCGTTGTGGAACCAGCGGTACTTGGAGCCGCCCATGGACTCGCAGTACTGCTTGCACTGGCGGATGGACACGCAGTCATCAAAGTACACCACAGTGCACATGTTATCTGTGGAGGGGGGAAAAAAACAGGGAGAAATAAGCCTTTGAATACAACAGGCAAATATTAGCAATAAAATGCTTAAGCGATATATTGTAGTCTTCACTTTACTTTTATGAAGGTACTCTAAAGCACAAAAGAAGCAAAGTCCTGTTAGTCCACCTCTATGTATCTATCAAATCTCAGTATTTATTTAAATGTTTAATACATTTTTTTTTTTTTTAAATCACAAAATAAGTCCACCTCCACCATGTGACCTTCCATAGTTTGAACTATTGTGCCACAAGTATGTGTTAGCCAGCTGAGCTAAAGCCTAGTAGAGCCTAACCTCTTGATTGACATGCATCATCCATACTATGCTAAAGGGCTGCATGCGTACGGCTTGATTTAAGCCCATGTGTTTATCTCTGCCGCCCCACACCCATCCCACCTCATAAGGCGAGGGCATCCCCCATCGCTGGAGGCCTGATTAATGAGCGTGTTTTCCCAAAGGGAAAACAGATCTGGGTCACAGGTTCACAGAGCGGATACGTAAGGAGCTCGCTTACTCTCTCCCCCCCTAGATTCCTAGTCAATTAGAATCACTAGGACCAGAGGCTGAGGAGAGGACAACTGGAGCGGATGCACATGAAAGTTCACTAGGCCAGCAGCAATATACTCAATAATTTACAGGGCTGCTTGGTTTTCAAATAGCGGCCTGCTAAAACCATCAAACGAAAGCCAAGGCCCTGAGATCTCATAAGCTTTTATGGAGGGGTCAAGCCACAGAGCTCAGTTCAAAGCAGCCTTAGCCATGAGTTCATTATAGCTTAGCCCTCCCCTCCTAAAACAATATGGTCCCTGCCAGGGGGATGAGTTAGGGAACTCCTGGGGGTTCCCTAAAATAGTGTGTTGGATCAAAGTCCATATATTTAGCACTTATGGGTTGCCCAATCTGCCCAGGTTAATACCCCTAAAGCCAATTGGGCTGTCCTGATTTGTTATGGGAGATATTTTATTTTTACTGTTTTCTACATTGTAGAATAATGGTGAAGACATCAAAACCAGGAAATAACACATATGGAATCATGTAGTAACCAAAAAAAGTGTTAAACAAATCAAAATATATTTTAAATTCTTTAAAAGTAGCCACCCTTTGCCTTGACAGCTTTGCACACTCTTGGCATTCTCTCAACCAGCTCAATGAGGAATGCTTTTCCAACAGTCTTGAAGGAGTTCCCACATAGGCTGAGCACTTGTTGGCTGCTTTTTCTTCACTCTGCGGTCCTATCTCAATTGGGTTGAGGTCGGGTGATTGTGGTGGCCAGTTCATCTGATGCAGCTCTCCATCACAGTCTTCTCTGAACAGCTGATGTTGAGATGTGTCTGTTACTTGAACTCTGAAGCATTTATTTGGGCTGCAATTTCTGAGGCTGGTAACTCTAATGAACTTATCCTCTGCAGCAGAGGTAACTCTGCGTCTTCCATTCCTGTGGTGGTCCTCACGAGAGCCAGTGTCATCATAGTGCTTGATGGTTTTTGCAACTGCACTTGAAGAAACGTTCAAAGTTCTTGAAATATTCCGCATTGACTGACCTTCATGTCCTAAAGTAATGATGGTTGTTTCTCCTTTCTTATTTGAGCTGCCATAATATGGACTTGGTCTTTTACCAAATAGGGCCATCTTCTGTATACCACCCCTACCTTGTCACAACAAAACTGCTTGGCTCAAACGCATTAAGAAGGAAAGAAATTCCACAAATGAACAGGGCACACCTGTTAATTGAAATGCATTCCAGGTGACTAACTCGTGAAGCTGGTTGAAAGAATGCCAAGAGTGTGCAAAGCTGTCATCAAGACAAAGAGTGGCTACTTTGATGAATCTAAAATATATTTTGATTTGTTAAACACTTTTTTGGTTACTACATGATTCCATAGTTTTGAAGTCTTCACTTTTATTCTACAATGTAGAAAATAGTAAAAATAAAGACAAACCTTGCAATGAGTAGGTGTGTCCAAACATTTGACTGGTACTGTGTGTATATACGTACATACATACATACATACATACACACACTACCACCTCACAAGTCCTCAACTGGCAGCTTCATTAAATAGTACCCACAAAACACCAGTCTCAATGTCAACAGTGAAGAGGCGATTCCGGGATGCTGGCCTTCTAGGCAGAGTTCGTCTGTCCAGTGTCTGTGTTATTTTGCCCATCTTAATCTTTTATTTTCATTGGCCAGTCTGAGATATGGCTTTTTCTTTGCAACTCTGCCTAGAAGGCCAGCATCCCGGCGTCGCCTCTTCACTGTTGACGTTGAGACTGGTGTTTTGCCGGTACTATTTAATGAAGCTGCCAGTTGAGGACTTTTGAGGCATCTGTTTCTCAAACTAGACACTAAATGTACTTGTCCTCTTGCTCAGTTGTGCACCGGGGCCTCCCACTCCTCTTTCTATTCTGGTTAGAGCCAGTTTGCGCTGTTCTGTGAAGGGAGTAGTACACAGCGTTGTACGAGATCTTCAGTTTCTTGGCAATTTCTCTCATGGAATAGCCGTCATTTCTCAGAACAAGAATAGACTGACGAGTTTCAGAAGAAAGGTCTTTGTTTCTGGCCATTTTGAGCCTGTAATCAAACCCACAAATGCTGATGCTCCAGATACTCAACTAGTCTAAAGAAGGCCAGTTTTATTGCTTCTTTAATCAGAACAACAGTTTTCAGCTGTGCTAACATAATTGAAGAAGGGTTTTCTAATGATCAATTAGCCTTTTAAAATTATAAACTTGGATTAGCTAACACAACGTGCCATTGGAACACAGGAGTGATGGTTGCTGATAATGGTCCTCTGTACGCCTATGTAGATATTCCATAAAAAAAGCAGCCGTTTCCAGCTACAATAGTCATTTACAACATTAACAATGTCTACAATGTATTTCTGATCAATTTGATGTTATTTTAAATGGACAGAAAATGGACAGAGTGTGCTTTTCTTTCAAAAACAAGGACATTTCTAAGTGACCCAAACTTTTGAACGGAAGTGTATATATAAATAAAATAGTATATTGCAATGTGGAATCTTCAGAGTCTGTTTTGCTGATGAACTGAGTTTAATACTTTGATAACAGGCACCTGCACAAGACTGTATGATGTGCCTATGTTTTATTCTCTTATTAAAATGAGTACACAGCAGCTATTAGCATCCCCATAATTCAACCCCCTCACCCCTCCCTACCTTCAGTACTTTGGCTGTTATCGTAGCTGGCGTGGATACTGTTCCCAGGCAGGGAGACATTTTGGTGCTGGTCCTCGATGGTCTCCAGGAAAGACACCAGGTTCTCGTGGTAAGATAGTTCCTCGGCCACGGGGAAGGATACCACCATCATGTTGATGGGCGCTTCGCCCTCGGTGAGGGCGCGGAACAGTGAGGGGATGGGTCGGTAGAGTTCCTCCACCGTGCTTTTGGAGGTAGCTGGAGTGTCACTGTAGTTCCTAGGGTTACACATCCCTGTGAGGGGAGACAGGAAGCAAGTTAGTAAATATTGATAAATAAATAAAATATTACAATAAATGACTGATAAGTCAGTAAACCACTATTCTTCTCTTGTTCAAATTACACACTGACTCAGTACCCCCTGTATATCCTCATTATTGTTATTTTATTGTGTTACTTTTTATATTTATTTATTTTTACTTTCGTTTATTTTGACAATATTTTCTTAACTATTTTCTTAAAACTGCATTGTTGGTTAAGGGCTTGTAAGTAAGCCGTCCACGGTAAGGTTGTCCACCTGTTGTATTCGGCGCATGTGACAAATAATATGTGATTTGATACTCAACATTCACTGTAAAATCTGATGGATGCAATATCTTCAACAATCAGTGAATAAAGGACATAGACATGGAAGGATTTGAAGGAGCTCAATATGATGCAAAAATCAAATACCCATCCTCATTAGCCTCATCCATTCTGACACCGGTTCTTGTTTGTCCTTCCCAATATGCTCACAACTGCACCTAGTCCGTGGCACCTACCCACACAGTCGCAGCACTCCTCCCACAGTGTGCCAAGACAGAGCATACACTCTTTACAGCACGAGCAGTTCCCATCCGAGGGCCTGCACTGACACAGCTCCTGTACATCACAAAACACACACACACAAAATGGAAACCACTACATGGACACATTTTATGTACGTGTCAGGACTGATAGGAGAGAAATTCTGCAACAATCTGGTATAATCCTTCTATCATGTTGTGCACACGTGTGTTAACACTCAGACAATGCAGTAGCCTCAGTCAGGCTTCAGTCGTAACACGAGGAGAGCAAAAACAACATAAGAGTTTATTTATCTTGATGTGTATCGAGCACATCATGGTTGATACAACGCCAAGAAAATAAACCATATAATATCCTGTCCCTATTTAGAAATCACTAGGGAGAGGATGTGTGTGTGTGCGAGCGGTGACTGTGTGTGTGTTTTACTGCGTATGCTTGAGGTTTCCACCGGAGTGAGTGGGCCGACCTCAAGTTGCCTGTTCTGTGACTCCTCCAGTGCAGAGCGGTTGAAAGGGAGAAGAGGTCAAATTCCAGATGTGCAAAAGGATGGCGCTAACTGAGCCCACAGTCAAGTGTGGTTGTGGCAGCACCTTGCCTGACGACTCAAACTGAATACTCCCGCTGCTCTACGTTCACTACATACTTCAAACTGAGACCACCATAAATGACTTCAATGGTGGCAATGTCATAATGAGGGGTGTTGTACAAAACAAAGTCATCAGTAATTGGATAATTTCTAAATCAGAGTATCAAAAAGCCAATAAAAACACTTTACCCACGTGTGTTCTGGCTCTGGCCCAACCCATCGGTTTCTGGGACCAATCGGAATGGTTAGAATGTGTTTGCATTCTATAAATCGTCGGGGAGGTACGCCAGACTCATTGTAGAGAAGAAACTAAAGTCTGTAAAGTAGCGTTTGGCTGGCGCAAGGAGTTTGGGTAGCCAGGCAAAGACCAATGCCCAGGGAAGGTACACATATATACAGTACCAGTCAAAAATTTGGACACACCTACTCATTCAAGGCTTTCTTTATTTTTACAATTTTCTACATTAATTAGAAAATTAATTTTCTCAAATATATTTGAGATTCTTCAAAGTAGCCACCCTTTGCCTTGATGACAGATTTGCACACTCTTGGCATTCTCTCAACCAGCTTCATGAGGTAGTCACCTGTAATGCATTTCAATGAACAGGTGTGCCTTGTAAATTTGTGGAATTTAATTTATTCTTAATGCATTTCAGCCAATCAGTTGTGTTGTGACAAAGAAGGGATGGTATACAGAAGATGGCCCTATTTGGTAAAAGACCAAGTCCATATTATGGCAGCTCAAATAAGCAAAGAGAAACGACAGTCCATCATTACTTGAAGCTCAGTCAATGTGGAACATTTCAAGAACTTTGAACGTTTCTTCAAGTGCAGTCGCAAAAACCATCATGCGCCATGATGAAACTGTCTCTCGTGAGGACTGCCACATGAAAGGAAGACCCAGAGTTACTTCTGCTGCAGAGGATACGTTCATTAGAGTTACCAGCCCCAGAAATCGGCAGTTAACTGCACCTCAGATTGCACCTCACAGAGTTCAAGTAACAGACACATCTCAACATCAACTGTTCAGAGGAGACTGTGTGAATGGTGCTTTGCTGGTGACACTGTCAGTGATTTATTTAGAATTCAAGGCACACTTAACCAGCATGGCAACTACAGCATTCTGCAGCGATATGCCATCTCATCTGGTTGCACTTAGTGGGACTATCATTTGTTTTTCAACAGGACAATGACCCAACACACCTCCAGACTGTGTAAGGGCTATTTGACTAAGAAGAAGAGTGATGGAGAGCTGCATCAGATGACCTGGTCTCCACAATCACCCAACCTCATCCCAAATGAGATGGTTTGGGATGAGTTGGACCGCAGAGTGAAGGAAAAGCGGCCAACAAGTGCTCAGCATATGTGGGAACTCCTTCAAGACTGTTGGAAAAGCATTCCATGTGACTACCTCATGAAGCTGGTTGAGAGAAAGCAAAGCTATCATCAAGGCAAAGGGTGGCTACTTTGAAGAATCTCAAATATAACATATATTTTGATTTGTTTAACACTTTTTTGGTTACTACATGTGTTATTTCATAGTTTTGATGTCTCCACTATTATTCTACAATGTAGAAAATAGTCAAAAAGAAAAACCTTTGAATGAGTAGGTGTGTTCAAACTTTTGACTGGTACTGTATCTCCATTGGCTATCTCATGTACAGCCAAGGTAGACTAGGCTAAATCCTTTGAGGACACTGTGCAGCTGTAAATTGAAAACCTTCACTTCATTGTAGCCCTGCCAACTCGGCAAGTTCTTTTTTTTTTTGTTAGTTCGTTGAGGGATCCCAGCAACTGTCATGGTTTAATGTGCTTTTCCAGTACAAAGAGAATACTGTGATCACAGCAGAGAATTCAGGTTCATGTAAAATAACTTCAGACATACAGAGGAAATGCATAGTGGGAAGTTAATCACATTTTAGATTAACACTAAGGAGTAAAATGTTGGCATAATATTGTATGGCAGTCGAACTTTACTCTGAAAAGACAACAATCCCTTATAGAATTTGCATAGAGTTCTCAACGTGACTTAGAAACATTTTATTCGTGCGAGAAAAAAAAAAGTTAACCTAATGCCTTTCTGGAAACGTCACATCACACTAAGCGCTTAGCCTTCTTAATTGAATGATGCCTTTCCAAAAACGTTATGCTAAGAATTTAGCCTTCTTACCTGAATGAGACATTTGCTGACATCACTGGCACAGAGAGCCTTGTTGCAGGCTGTGGTCATGGAAAGTCCCGAGAGAAGGAAAATAAGTGCAGTGGATAGTAAGATTTGAGTAGACTTCATTCCGACACGCACGAAACAACGGTAACCTGAACCGACAAAACAGAGACAGACAATAACTTAGAATGTATCCCTTATTCAATGAGATAACACAAGACGTCATCCAGGCACAAACATACTAATAAAATACAGGAAAAGTCGTGTCAAGGAACCATCCCTTTGATTCAATTGTTATGGTAAATTGCCCGCTTGCTTCAAAGGAGCATTTCTTTTCTACACAAACCCAGTGCAATGCAAAAAGACATTGGTTTCTCACTTGTTGGCAACTCAATTCTAATAAAGGTTGCTGCGCACTTTCATTAAAACATCTGAATACGTTTCAAATCCATGTTCAAACGTTGTATACCTATTACGGTAGTCTAATTCAATAATAGCATGTTTATCATTCTAGTAGTGCAACACTTGGACTTCAGGGTTACATAAGGAAGGAATGTTACATTTTATCCTAAAATTAAACACTTTGGATACATTGTATGAAAAGTCTGACACTTTCAGGCTGCGTTTATGGACGAGCCTCGTGTTTTGGAGAGGCAAATACGCTACCCAAAGCTATAAACACCTTTTCTCAACATGAACTAACTAGGAAGAAAGAAGGATGGACTTTTTTTGTCTTGGTAAAGAACCCACACCAAGGAACCATAGAAGTAGTAAATAAACTTACCTTGCCCAAATAGTCGATTCTTGCTCCAGAGGTGAACGTTTCTTACCTTTGTTTACCTATACTTTTCAGAATTAAAGCATGTTCTTCTGTTCTGATGGCGTGACTCTCCCCTCTGGCTAAACAAAGCAGACAGTGGTAGACAGGCGCCTTAAAGATACAGTTACCATTTCAGGCTGCAGGCACAGTAGCCCCGCAGCGCAGGTGAACCCGAGCCAAGACAACTATGTCTGCTGGCATCATATAATATGCCATTTCTACTTGTGTGTTGATCTGATTTGTTTAGCTATATTCCACTGTACATATTTATTAGATTGTTACTTAGTAAATAGTAGCAACCATTTTGAAAGATACTTCTGATCATTTCACTGATCACATTCACTGATAATACTAGCCAGAAGAGGACTGGGCATCACTCTGAGCCTTGTTCCTTTCTAGGTTTCTTTCTACCTTGCCAGTGTGTTTCTGCCTCTGCATTGCTTGCTTTGGGCTTGGTATCTGTTAAGAACTTTGCAACTGCTGATGTAAAAAGGGTTTTATAAAATAAATGTAATGACCAATAATATTATTAATTATGTAGGCTATATAAAAGTCATCGTTTACAATATTGAGTAATTAAATTGCAAATTGTAGGCTAGACTATGAATGAATAACTGGATATTTCATAATGCATTGCGAATAGTGATGGACGAAGACTAGGTTACTTTGGTTTACTTTAGGGCATTCAATGAAAATAACCTACTTGTTACATTGTTGCCCCTTTTGTACACAGTAGCTGCAACATTGCAACACTTTGTCGCCATGTATCATTATATAAAGAATAGGCAACTCACGGGATTCCGTAGTCAAACCCCGATGACGAAAAAGTCTCCTGAAACCAGTAACGCTAGCACCCAGAGCTAGCTACAGCAACATCTCACTATATTTTAGTCAGTAGTATGTTTAATACTCATCTTTGAATTACATTGTTAGCTAGTTTGGACCAGATGGCTGCGAAAATCAACGAGGCGCACGACCACATTGCCAAGGCTGAAAAATAGTAAGGATATCTTGCTAGCTAGCTGACGTTAGCTAGCCAATTTAGCTGTATTGCTTTTGAGCATTTTATTTCAGTAGGTAGCCAGTTCCATAGTATTAGCTAGTTTATATTGTAAATATACCCATTTACAACACAAGTAAGAAGGAAATTGTATTTCTAGTTAAGTATATGCTATTTAGCTAGCTAGCCACTCTATACAGGATTGGAAGCCAGTTGAGCTGGCTGGCTAACGTTAGCGTCTTCCTGCGCTGCAGTTATTCCTGACAGTATCACTGCATAAATAATAGGACGTCCACACCTGTATTAAACCCTATGGTAAATCCATATGAGACAACACTGGTGTTGTGTTTTCACTGAATATAATGCCTTTCCCCCCAAAGTTTAAGGACTAGTTTCATGAAATGGAAGCCTGACTATGACAGTGCTGCATCAGAGTACTCAAAAGCAGGTATTGTATTAAAGGCTATTTATTACATTATTCAATACACCTGAAAACATGTTCCCTACTACAACGACTGGTGAGCACTAGCCAAGTAAAACTAAACTCCACGATGTACTTCACATCAACAGAGTTGAGCGGTGACTAGTGTGGGCTGACTGGAGCTCCGACATCACATAAAATAAAGTTTTTATAAAAAATATAAAAACTACAGATTTCATCATCCAAAAAATCGCCCGCAATTACAGTGACAATGTGCTGTGCAATTGTGGGTAGTTTTTTTTGGGTGCTGAAGTTTTTTTTGAATAAAACCTTTATTTTATGTTCCGCTCAACTCTGTTGATGTGATGTACATCATGGAGTTTAGTTTTACTTGGCTAGTTGGGCAATAACACACTGTCAGTATTATGATGCTAGATTGCACTTAATGTTGCTCAAGTTGTCCAATGACATAGCTATTTATTTTAAACTGGGTGGTTTGAGCACTGAATGCTGATTGGCTGACAGTCATGGCATATCAGAGGTATACCACAGGTATGACTAAACATTTCTTTTTACAGCTCTAATTAAGTTGGCAACCAGTTTATAATAGCAATAAGGCACCTCAGGGGTTTGTGATACATGGCTAATATTAGGGGTGCAACTTTGGTTTTAGAAGTGGGGGGGACATAATTCTTCTTATTATAAAACCTTTTTACCCAGTCAGATAAACACTCCAAATAGCCTACCTGGCCACTCGGAGGCGTCCACATGGTCCTAAAGCACACCGTTGCCTCGTTTTGTATCACATTCCAATGATAAAACTGGGGGGGACAAAAATGCAATTTCAGAATGTGTGGGGGACATGTCCCCAGAGAAAGTTGTGCCCCTGGTTAATATACTACGGCTACGGGGTGTGTCCATGCTCTCTGCGTTGTGTCGAACATAAGAACAGCCCTTAGCCGTGGTATATTGGCCATATACCACACCCCCTCGGGCCTTATTTCTTAATTATAAATGCATAATGAAGCATTCCCTCCTCCATCTTCCAGCTGTTGCCTTTAAAAATGCCAAGATGCTTGAAGAAGCGAAGGAGGCATACCTGCAAGAGGCAGAAGCCCATACCAACAACAAAACGTATCCTTTCAATGCTCACTTCCTATAGCGGGCTAGGCTTATCACACAATTTTAACGACCATGAATGCTTTCGCAGTAGTCTTGTAAATCGCAGACCTAGGGCATTGTTAATGTGGGTGGCAACCCGTCTGCCTAGGGAGACTACTTTCACAGAGTTGTTTGACAGTTAATGTAGGGATTTTATATGCTACATTTGAACAATATTGACTCCAGATCTCATAAACATCAATGTTTTCTTTAACTTAACTAAATGTTCAGACTATTCCATGCTGCCAAGTGAGTATGAAAGATCTGTCTCATGTAATGCTATTCATAGAATCCAGATGATGTACAATAGACACTGGTTGGTCTACTTTTGTCTGTATTGGATGTTGCTAAGGAGACATTTCTGTTGCAGAGCACTTGAAGCAGCTGGTATGATGCTTAAGGTTAGTGTTAATGTGATAAACAGTATCTACACTCATACATTGTTATCAGGCGTCGGATCAAATTTGCTGTTATTTTTATTCCATAGTTTTAACTCTTTGTTGCCCACTTCAGGATTAATGCCATTGTTGTTAGTCAGACATTTGACACATGACTACTGTTTTAGTTTTACTATTAACTACTTACTGAAGCTAATCATTGACAGACATGTGTTTCTCTCCAGGACATGCAGAGGATACCAGAGGCTATCCAGTACATTGAGAGAGCAAGCATGATGTATGTAGAGAACGGCACACCGGACACTGCAGCCTTGGCCCTCGACAGAGCTGGAAAGTACGTAGCCAATATTGATCATCATAGATGGGCTCTAGAAATTAATTCCCTGACATCATTGGCATGTCACTAAACGTATTGATGATGCTGATACTTGTTTTGATGCTTTAAAAAAAAAAAGTAAAATGCGTACCTTTTTGTGTAGGCTAATCGAATCACAGGATCTAGCAAAAGCAGTGGATCTGTACCAGAAAGCTGCATCAGTGTTTGAGGTACAGCTATATGAGTTCAATATTTGATAGAAGACCAGAAATCATTGTGTTGCTTCCATGCCGCTACCTCGGTTCAGGGCCACATTTGTAGGGATCTCACTTATTGCATGGCACTTATTGCATGGCAATATTAACACAGTCCTATTTTATATCGAATACATTATAATGTTGTAACGGTAATGTGATCAAATCAATTGAGGGAGTATTGATATGGTGAATGCATATTTCTGCAGAACGAGGACCGTCTACGGCAAGCTGTAGAGATGCTGGGGAAATCATCAAGACTGCTCGTCAGGCAACACAAGTAAATTCTCACTTGCTTTACAGATTTTTCTACCTGTCCTACTCATTCCCTACCCGCTAACTGTGTTTTTGTCCGTCAGGCTTGATGAAGCAGCAGTGTCGATTCAGAAGGAGAAGAACATGTATAAAGAAATAGAGAATTACCCAACGTGTTTTAAGGTGCGTTTAACTTAGTTAACCTGATAAAGAAAATTGACTGTGTGTTGAAACCAAATTGTTGCCTGTGTATTTGCTTATCTCCAGAAAACCAGTGCCCAAGTGCTAGTCCACCTTCACAGAAATGACTTCGTAGCAGCAGATAAATGTGTCCGAGAGAGTTACAGGTACTGACTTCACTTTTTTTTTTTTTACCTTTTATTTAACTAGGCAAGTCAGTTAAGAACAAATTCTTATTTACAATAACGGCCTACCCCGGACGATGCTAGGCCAATTGTGCGCCGGATGTGATACAGCCTGGATTCGAACCAGGGACTGTAGTGACGCCTCTTGTACTGAGACCACTGTGGCACTCGGGAGCTATACTTTCTAATTAAGCAATAAGGCCAATATATGACGAAAGGTGGAATGATGAAAGGTGGAGTGCCAGGATACAGCTCTTAGCCGTGGTATATTGGTCATATACCACAAACCCCTGAGGTGTCTTATTGCTATTATAAACTGGTTATCAATGTAATTAGAGCAGTAAAAATACATGTTTTGTCATAGCCATGTTATACGGTCTGATATACCATGGCTGTCAGCCAATTAGCATTCAGGGCTCGAACCACCCAGTTTATAATTAAAGACAAATAGGAAAGTAATTGTTATGACTGTTATGTTTGACTAATCATTCTAACCATTACTCCTAGTCTGCCAGGCTTCAGTGGGAGTGAGGACTGTATTGCCTTGGAGCAACTCTTGCAGGGCTACGACGAGCAGGATGAGGACCAAGTGCACCGTGTCTGTAACTCGCCCTTATTCAAGTATATGGACAATGATGTGAGTGTGGTGCCTAGAGCCTACTATGTAACCAACGTTTATTTCAAAGCATGTCATCACGTTTGAGTGTCTACGTTTAAAATTGGTGTTCAGGGGTGTATTTATTAGGCGGATTCTGTTGAAAAACATTTAGTCTGTTACAAAATGTTTTGCAACAAAAACTGTTTACTCTAGGAAGAAAATGCAATGAAACAGGGAGGGAGTGGGACCTTCATGAATTTGTCGAATAGAAACACTTGTTGGACTAAACTGTTTCCATTGCAAAACGTTTTGCAGCAGAATCCGATTAATGAATACACCCCTCTTTACTGTCTTTCTTGATCACATTTAAGGACTTTAAAAGGTATGGGATCATGAGCTGTCCTTTCTATATGAAACCTCTCTCCTAGCCACCCCATAGATGCATTTCCAGGCTAGGCTGAGTAATACAAAGTCAGAGAAGTAGTTTATTAATTGACACAATAGCAGTCCAACTGTTTTTTTCTTCCTTGTTGTTTTGTATGATTTATCTGTTCAATTATCGTAATACTCAAGAAATATGTTTCCCAAACCTCCTGATCTATTTCTGAAAGAGACACACACACACCTGATTCAAACCAACCAAGGGTTTTCTGATTCATTAGTTAGTTGAATCAGCAAAAACATGGAACTGGCTGGGGGGGGGGGGGGGGTACTCAAGGAGAGATTTGGAATACACTCTTCTGAGAAACATATACTGTAGAGACCACTAACTTGCCTTAACCTGAACAATGTGCCAATGGTCTTGCAGTATGCCAAGTTGTCCGTCAGCCTGAGGGTTCCAGGGGGTGGGAAGAAGAAGAAGGCGCCAGCTGCCGATGCTGGGGAAGGAGGAGCAGGTGCCGGAGAGGCTGACGAGGATGAGTATGCCGGTGGGCTATGTTAGCCACAGAACCTGGACTTCATGTCTGGACCAGAACACTTCCTGTTGCCTGTTAGGAGGGGAGTCTGAATCTTCCACAGCCTGTCCTCCCGTTCTGAGCATGTCAGGGGGTTGTGAACTTACCCTCCCATCTCCAGAATCCAAGCAACAACTGCAGGCACTCGGACCATACAAGCATAACGAGTTATGCTCAGAACAATAACATAAGCATGGTAACATCAGTGTGGAAAATAATCATATGCTACTCAATCATTTGAATATATATTATTTGTCCCTTTTTGGGTTTACTGTGATTGTAAAATATTGTTTATTTTGCTGCATTTAAAGTGATATAAAATATTAGATTGCTTTTGTTGTATTTGCCTCAGTGGATAGATCAGTAATGTTTTTTTATCTTTAAATCTACAACCGTATGCAACAAGATACACAGTGTGAAAATATTGATTTGAACATTTAACTTACAATCTAAAAATGCTGTGCCTCAATGATTGATGTGTAAAGGGGTGGATGAATCCATTTCTGAATTTATCGTATAAAGTGTTAAAAACAGCTATTTCAGTTGCTATTGTCTGTGTGAAGGCTACACTCATATATGGAATCAAATGAATGTTGAGAAAATAATATAGTGGGTAATTTGGTATAAAGTGATTTATTTTTTTGTTTCGTCAGGATTTCAGAATGCCTTTCTAGTTTTCATATGGTTATGCTTTTTAACCAACTGAAAGATAGAAATGATGATTCCTGTTTACAACTAATCTTAAAATGTGTGTCAAGTATTGTGGAGCATGCAGGCTGGATGTTTGTGGCATGCCCTCTTGTGTTTTTACTGAATCAAGTCAGAATGGAATAAAATGGCAGCACGTCAGCTTTCAAACATGTGCTTTATGTTCAGGTCGCTGAACCACAATAACACCACAAACTGGATTCCTTACACTATGGAGGTGCACAGACATTATGTATCTTCTTTCTCATGACAAGAAAACAATCTATTCACTTACACCTTGTATTGCATGGATTTGATGGCCTTGATCACATTTTGGTTGACCGTATGAACTTAACACTAACAATGTAAAAAAAAAAGAGGGGTTTTCAAGCAATACAGGTTACAAGCTTAAAAAAGAATGGCTGTATTGATGCCCTCCTATTCTCAAATCACAGGTCTTCATAGGGGTTCCATGAACATACTCCATAATATGATAGAAATACTCAGTGTTCATCACATCATCACTGTTTCTCCTAGGTGTCCTACAGGTAAAAAATAAAAACGTATTCCCGTTCTGGTGAGATGATATACATTTCCTGAGAATGACAGCTCCATTGATTACTCTGTAGAAACATCAACATAACGGCAACAAAGTATCTTAACTTGTTTTCAATGTCACAACCTCTCGCTGTTGTCTTGCTGGAAAAGTCAAAGCACCTCCAGTAGGCTACTGTAAGGGAAAATATCTTGGAGAATACAAGTGGCTAGTGTCTCTGTCGTTGCCGCCTTCTCTTCCGTGTAGCTCAAGATAACATGTCTGTTCAAGTTTACAGCCAGCTATCTGGACAGTATATTGCACAACCCATGGTTCATGGTTCCCAATAGGAAAAAGGCCAGACATCTGTCTGTCATCTCTAACACACTGACTGACTGATGGCTGCAAATCTTCAGAGATGCACTAAAAAAGTACAAACAAAAAACTGCTTCTGCAGTCACCTTTCATGTGTAGGTCACATTGTTTCACTGTAGGCTCGATAGGGAGATGGTTCTTATCACAGTCACACCAAAAGACAGGGAGCGCAAAAAGCTAGCTTGGAACTTCCTGCCGGGTTTGTGCTTTTTAAAAGAAATCTCATTCTGAGACTTCATGTCTCTGTCGCCTACTAGGTGGCTCTCTCACTTAGTTTTCTGGTCCCTGGTCCACTTGATCATCGTCTCTGGTGATCGGTACAAGAAGATGAGCTTGGCATACAGGTCTTCCTCCAGCTCCAGCTCGCCCGTCTCTCTGACCAGGAAGATGTCGGTACACAGCTTCAAGATGCGGTCCACGACGGGCAGCTCCTCGAACATGATGGAGTGCGAGATGCCGCTGAAGAACTCGCGCACAAACTTTCCGATGACGAGCACCACCGAGGCGTAGAGACCCATGATCCTGTCGGTGAGCGACGTAACACATTATAAGCCTTGTAATTATACATTATAAAGGCTCATACGTGCTTATAACTAGTCATAAAGCACTATAAATGCAGGATCCCTTTTAGAAAGCAAGACCAGGGTTGTGTCCAGTAGGCACAAAACAATATCTTGAAACAAGGTGGTACTGCCTGACCTTAAACAAGAAATGCTAATTTTCATGTTTCACTGCTTAACGTTTTACTAAGGTGTGCCTGACTGAAAACAACCCAAGTCACACTGTCAGATATCCTCCACTCACCCATATCCTGCCAGGAAGCCCAGACTGGGCGGGCTGACTTTGTCACTGAACACGTACAGCTGGAGGCCCGCCTCTCTCTTCTTCCCAACCGCCGCACCCCTCATCTGGATCTGTCCTGCCGACGGCTGGTCCACAATCCACCACTCCTGGATCTCTCCACTGCTGTTGTGGGTTCTCTCCAGGGCTAGCAGGATGTTCTTGTAGCTTTTGTCTGAAAGGGAGATAATATCGTTAATGCTACATCAGCAGTCAGTAATAAAAGGGGGATGCTTCAGTTCGAAACAGTGTCAAAATAAGAAATGTAGAAGTGTTAATTTCACATACAATGTAAATTTGTCTATGTACTGTATTTGAATTCTATTTAAGGATTTGTGCATTTTTGTTATTTAACCTTTATTTAACTAGGCAAGTCAGTTAAGAACAAATTATTATTTACAATGACAGCCTAGGAACACTGCCTTGTTCAGCAGCAGAACAACCGATTTTTACCTTGTCAGCTCAGGGATTCAATCTAGCAACCTTTTGGTTACTGGCCCAACGCTCTAACCACTAGGCTACCTGCCACCCCAAATTACCTTTCTAGAGGCATTACCTTTATAGATGCATTACCTTTATAGAGTTGTTCTATAGGTTTGGCATTGGAGTCACTGGGAGCTCTGAGGAAGCATGGGAAGACTTGTTCTATCACCCTGGAGAAGAGAGGGGAGAAAGAGACCTAAAATAAATATGTCCATAGTGCATTGACATGGTTGGGGAGTAACTAATTACATTGAATCTGATTACAAAAAAAAAAGTACCTGTAATCAGTTATGTTACTAGCAAAAATATTGTAATCAGATTACAGACAAATTTGAATAACCATATGATTACATCTTGGATTACTTTTGAGTTCAGAAAGGATGTTTGCGAAAAAATACATTGACACCTTTTTATTTTCTCAATGACATTAAATTCAGCATTGAAAAAAGGCGCACGTTTAAATTTGTTCCACCTAAGTGAGTCTGAACACAAGTCAGAGACCACTATGATGACACACCAAATGATGACCACCAATCAGAGACCACTATGATGACACACCAAATGGTGACCACCAATCAGAGACCACTATGATGACACACCAAATGCATTTTGCTGGATCCTTTTTGTCTTCTTCTATTGCATCTTAAGGGGAAAGTAATCCAGAAGTAACTGAAAGTAATCAGATTACATTACTTAGTTTGGGTAATACAAAAGTTACATTACCGACAAGAAAATGTGCTAACTGTAACGAATTATATTTATAAAGTAACCTACCTCACCCTGTCAAGTGGTTGTATACATTATATAGCATGCCATTTAATAATTAATGATTTATGAAGCATTTATAAAGGCCTTATAAAGGGTTTATGAAGGCTTAATTAAGCCTCAAAAGTTGTAGTCCGTGTTCCTTAGTGAAGTCTACTTACACAGCCTGGTTTCTGGTCCCATTCAGCAGATCTATTAACTCTTGTCGCGTTGTCATATCAAGGTATGTTATATGTTTATCTGTTGCAACTTCAGCTTTGGCTCCAAGACTGAGATTCCTGTCGAAGAGAGAAAAATCGCAATTGCACACAGTACATTGTGGTCACAAATGGTACACCACACATTCTTTCCCACACACATTACTTTGTGAACTCGTAAATGTGTTATTTTCCGGCTCACAGACATTGCAAATGGACAGGTATCTCAACAGATATTTTACAGCTCTAAAGTACTATGTAACCTATGTGTATCTACACAACTATGTCATTTTATCAAGTTCACACAAATCTCTAACGACACAGACACCCTAGAGCGGAACTAATTTATCCATTCAAAATGGAAGCAAGAAACAAATATATTGACTCCCTCTATCCTTGTCTCCCACCCTCTCTGTATGAAGTGTTGAATGTTGAGTTGTGCAAGACTTTTGAGTTTGTAATAAGTGTGTGAGTTTAGATTTGGTTCTCTCTCAGATTGTAAGTGAGTGTGTTTCCATGTGTGCAGTCGAGTATTGGTTTGTTTCTCTATGTCCTGGTTGAGTGCAGCGTGCAACGGAAATGAACGTATCTTATTGGGCAGTTCCATGTTGTCCTTCCCTGTTTCAGTCTGTTTTCTTCCCCTGGTGCCGTGTCACTCTTACCTCTGGATGGTCCAGGACATGGTGACAGGGAAGTATTCCTCCTTGCTGAGAACGTCCATCAGGTTCTTCCTGCTGGGGGGGCTTATGGTCCACAGGGAGTTGGAACTGCCCTCCAGCTCCGCCACAGCCACGTCCGCTGACGTGTAGGCCTCCAGGAACTGCATCGCTGACTACATTGATAGAAGTATTGAAATATTACAACTACTCAAACATACTGTACAACACTTAGATGCACAAAGTCCCGTGTGAGTGGGGCAAGACAGGTCTTTGTTATAGTAATACACATTAATTCAATACACAGTAATATATTCAAACCAGAATGTAATAGCAGTCAAACCTATATCATCACACAATATTTGGAAATCCTGAGAAATATCTGAAATATTTGTTGTATTGTATGGCCTAAAATTATGATTTAGAAAGCAAGCTGTAAAATGGGTGGTCTTCTTACCGGAATGTAGTTGTATGAATTCATGAAGTCTGCAAAATCTGCTTTGCTAATGTCCTTCAGTTGATTTTGCTGGGCACTCATAGTGAAAATGGGCTGAAGGAAGAGATACCAACGTTATAATATTAAAATAGATATAAATGTAAGTTAAAAAAAAAAAAAATAAAAAAAAAACATCTACACACCTTCAATCCCAGAGCTATAGATAGCATTTGGACTGATGTTTCTACCAACATATGCTAACATTGCGCCCAGTGTGAAAAATGGCGGCCGAACTGTCTCTCTATATATGACTGCGGTCAACATGAGTGGCGCTACCTGAAAGCCTCCCAGGGTGATGGTGACCGACACGTCCAGAGGTTTGTTGACCACCCCGGCCACTGACTTGACCAGTGACATGAAGAGCAGCGGGAACCAAACAATGCAGATAAGAAGCATGACGATCAAACCTCCCATCCCATACTTCACCACCTTCTTCTTCTTCTGCCCGCGAGGCTGGGGGTACCTCTGGCAAACAACACACATAAAGGAATATAAAAAATATTTTGGGGAAATAAACAATCGACTTTCGTTACAGTTTCTATAAATGTTTTAAAACTTTTGTGCGAACCTACGTAATTGGTGCCCCGTGTGAGGATTGTCCTGCATAAATCTGCTGTATCTCATTTCGACACAGCCTCTTTGACAACATACTATCTTCTTCCACTCTAAGCATCATTCAGATATTGATAGGGAGGTCCTAGAGGAGAACTAACACAGCAGGCCCATGGTCCCTCACCTTCTCTGACATCCTCCAGCACTTGAGGACAAAAATATGGGCGTAGATGTCCTCTACACAGATCCAGCTGGACAGGCTGAGGGTGGTGTCCGTCCACACCCAGTCCATCACCGCTCGCAGCTCCGTCAGGAACGGGACCAGGCGGAACCTGGGAACCAGGACAACGTTAGAGCAATGTTAGGGCAGCATTAGGGCAACAATAGGGCAATGTTATGGCAATAGTAATGAACCAGGCAGCCAGGCAACCAGGCAGCCATTGGTTGCATGTGCCGTCACTGATGAGCAGTGTTGGGATTAGATACTTGGAAAAGTAAAACATTATTTATTACTTGTTACATTTAACAAAAAGTTACTTTAGAAATATTACTTTGAATAGAAAGTAACACGTTATATCACTCGTTACATTACTTTGCATTACTTTCATGAAAATAATCTCTAAATCTCAATGTTTGACTGTCGGAAGGAGCAAGGCAAGCTGAACGGGCTCTACCATAGACAGGCTACTTACTATCTCAGGTTTGATCACTAGTTTCTCCTTTCATCTGTGGCGATGCTTTCCTGTACTAGTCTACAAGTGCTACACTATCACATGGGCTGCTTAATTAGTCATATATACTGTAAGCTAAACATCTATACCTCTCGAGCCACCAGTTCTGGTTAGACCGCATGTCGCAGAGCCAGAGATGTATAGAGGGCACACTTGCCACTAGATGTTGAAGCCGTCTATGCGCTTTGCTATTATAGAAGCGATCAATGGCAAAGATGTGGACCTTCTTTACATTTCTATGGACATTTCTATGGACAAATGGCCTGTATCCGCTAACTCGAGAACAAAATGAGGAAACAAGTCGAGATCGGATCATGGAAACATACGCCCAGTAGAGATATGATTCACACGGTGGCGCAGTGATCTAAGGCACTGCATCGCAGTGCTAGCTGTGCCACCAGAGATTCTGGGTTCGAGCCCAGGCTCTGCCACAGCCGGCCGCAACCCGGGAGGTCCATGGGGCGACGGGTTAGGGAGGGTTTGGCCGGCATGGATATCCTTGTCTCATCGCGCACTAGTGACTCCTGTGGCGGGCTGGGTGCAGTGCATGCTGACCAGGTTGCCAGGTGTACCAGGTTGCCAGGTTTCCTCTGACACATTGGTGTGGCTGGCTTCTGGGTTGGATGTGCAGTGTGGCTAGGTTGGGTTTTGTTTCGGAGGACGCATGGCTCTTGACCTTTGCCTCTCCCGAGTCCGTACGGGAGTTGCAGCGATGAGACAAGACTGTAACTACTACCAATTGGATACCATGAAAAAGGGGTAAAAAAAAATAAAGAGATATGATTCACAAGCGTTACTTGACAAAGTAACTATATTTATATTACCCCGTTTTTAAAAGTAACGCATTCCATTACTAATTAGTCAATCCGTTTACCTAACGCATTATTTTTGTAAAGCATTACTCCCAACACTGCTGATGCGGGAGAAATTCATTCCTTATTGTATTCTCAATTGGTGATTGTGGTCACAAGTGGCCTGAATAGCACTCACCCTTGGAAGAGGAAAAGATTGAGGTAGTTGTAACTCTTGGTGAGGAAGTTGCCCAGGACGCGGGTGGGGTAGCCACAGCGGATCTGATAGGCCGACAGGCCAAAGTAGATGCACTTGACGAAGTACCACAGCTGGGCCACTGTGTTCTGACTGAACCGTCTAGTGATTGATATGGAAATAATGTTAGCGTGTATTTTCAAAGTAAAACATTATGCTTTACTTACTAATGACGCAACTATTTCGTAAGTATTTAAAATATGTATTTAAAAGAAAGAAGGAGCTGGTTGTGACTAAATTATTAAAATTACTCAATAAATACATGTTATTTCTCCACATTCATACCTCTCTGTGACTCCAGGCAGGATGAAGAACATCCAGAAGTGGATGCCGAACACCAGGATGACTTGGAAGATGACTTTTCCCATGACAGTCTTGCGAAGGTAGAGGGCTCGGTCGATGATCATGGTGCCAAACTGGATCAGCACCATCACCAGGAAGGCTTCGGGAACCTGGTCCTCCGACAGGGAGGAAGTGATGTCAGCCGCCGCAGAGTGTTTCTTTTGGGGTACAGGAAGTACTGTTATGTTAGGAAATGTTATGGAAATGTTATGGTATTCATTTGGAAGTTTCAAGTTCAAAAGTGTTCTTGTCCATTCAGGGACAATTGAAATTCATTACACTGGGTTTCACTCACAAAGACAATGACAGTTTATACCAGAATTTTAGCACTAACATATCATATATCAAACTTACCCCAAATGCCCAGAAGCCGAAGACAATGATGATAAAGTCCACAGTGTCGGCCAGGAACATGAGCACATAGACGTCTGTCACTGCACTGTACTCTGGGTGGATCAGGTTGTAGAAGAACTGACGGATGGGCAGGTACATCTCCAGAGTTCTACAGAGAGGCAAAGAAACAATGATCAAATCAAATCAAATGTATTTCTATAGCCCTTCGTACATCAGCTGATATCTCAAAGTGCTGTACAGAAACCCAGCCTAAAACCCCAAACAGCAAGCAATGCAGGTGTAGAAGCACGGTGGCTAGGAAAAACTCCCTAGAAAGGCCAAAACCTAGGAAGAAACCTAGAGAGGAACCAGGCTATGAGGGGTGGCCAGTCCTCTTCTGGCTGTGCCGGGTGGAGATTATAACAGAACATGGCCAAGATGTTCAAATGTTCATAAATGACTAGCATGGTCAAATAATAATAATCACAGTAGTTGTCGAGGGTGCAACAAGTCAGCACCTCAGGAGTAAATGTCAGTTGGCTTTTCATAGCTGATCATTAAGAGTATCTCTACCGCTCCTGCGGTCTCTAGAGAGTTGAATCTGTTACAGTAAACAAGGTAAACAAGATAAACTAGATACCTTTATGAACGGTTAATGCCGTTTTTATGAACCTTGTAATGTGTATGCATCAAAATCAAATCAGGCTTAGAGATTTACATTACAGCCACCATTAAACAATTTATTATCCTGGAAAGTGACTGAATAGTAGCCTAATAACAGTAATAAGGCATCTCAAGTCAGTACACCTACTTTTTGACAGTGAAGCTCTTGGCTTTGATGAGCTGCTCTCTGAGTTTCTCCAGGATCATCTCCTTCTTGCTCCTCTGTTGGACACTCAGCACACTGTCCCCTCTCCGCAGGCTGTCCCCTCTCCGCAGGCTGTGCCCTCTCCGCAGGCCGGGCCGTGAGCTCACACTGTCTGTGGAGTCACCAGGTTTGAGGAGGTTTGGAAGACATAGGGCTCACAGATGATATTGTGTTGGTTCATAATGAAAAGCCTAGATATTTCTCCCAAACATATCTAAGCCCAATAAGGGAGTTACTCTACAGACTTGTGACCTCACCTCCTTTGGAGTGGGCGGAGCGCACGGTGTGCTGGGAAAGGTGGGAGGCGGCGCTGGAGCTCTTGCGGCGCAGCGGGGTGGAGGTGGACATGGAGTGGAATTTTCGGGGGATGCGGGTGCGGACCGACTCCAGCAGGGAGCTGCTGCCCTCCGCGGCCTGCTTCTCCACTGACCTGGAGCTGGTCCTCTTCTCCCTCTCATGGTGATGCTGCTTGGGGGTTTCCCCCCCTCCTCCCCTGGGGTTGTCCTCATCCCACAGCCCATGACACTGGAGGTCAAGACCAAGGAATAGGATGGTTAAGCCATTCAGTGTGCTAAATATAACTGTGTATCAATACAGGTAACAAGTCAGAATTAACAACATAGTTAAAGGTGTAGTCCACTTTTTTTTTTTAAACCTTATTTTTTGAAAAAAGTTAACTATCCCTTTAAAGGAATAACCATGTACTGTAGCTAATAGGCATCACACCTAGTAAGACTTAGTGGGCACCTTGAGAATAGATCGGTGGAAGAACAGAGCTAGCAGCTGAACCAGATCATAGTGCACGTATCCCTCCCTCTTCTCCACACCGATGATGTTGGGAGGATGGAAGGGTTTGGACTTGTCCAGCTCAATGTTCTGGTTGAATGGGAAGAAACCAAACTGGAAGAAGTACTTGATCACAATGGTGACCTGGTGGTACAGAGAGAAGGGGAAAAACATTCAAAATCATTTAGCAGCTGCCTGAGTGATAAAATCAAGAAATAGCAACATTGTCTATCAACACAATTAATTATTGAGTACAGTAACAGAGTATTATTTCCACACATGTTTTAACAAAAACTTCAATTTTCATAGCTGGACAAAGAAAAAAGGGCAAAGCGTCAATACAGGACTAAGATTGAATACTACACCGGCTCTGACGTTCGTCGGATGTGGCAGGTCTTCCAAACTATTACGAACTCCAAAAGGGCCAGACGGATTACCAGGACGTGTACTCAGAGCATGTGCGGACCAACTGGCAAGTGTCTTCACTGACATTTTCAACCTCTCCCTGACCCAGTCTGTAATACCTACATGTTTCAAGCAGACCACCATAGTCCCTATGCCCAAGAAAGCGAAGGTAACCTGCCTAAATTACTTTCGCCCCGTAGCACTCACGTCGAATGCCATGAAGTGCTTTGAAAGGCTGGTCATGACTCACATCAACACCATCATCCCGGAAACCCTAGACTCACTCCAATTCACATACCGCCCCAACAGATCCACAGATGGCGCAATTGCAATCGCACTCCACACTGCCCTTTCCCACCTGGACAAAAGGAACACCTATGTGAGAATGCTGTTCATTGACTACAGCTCAGTGTTTAACACCAGAGTGCCCACAAAGCTCATCACTAAGCTAAGGACCCTAGGACTAAACACCTCCCTCTGCAACTGGATCCTGGACTTCCTGACTGGTCGCCCCCAGGTGGTAAGGGTAGGCAATAACACTTCTGCCACACTGTTCCTCAACACTGGGGCCCCTCAGAGTTGCGTGCTTAGTCACCTCCTGTACTCCCTGTTCACCCACGACTGCGTGGCCAAGCACGACTCCAACACCATCATTAAGTTTGCTGACGACATAACAGTGGTAGGCCTGATCACCGACAACGATGAGACAGCCTATAGGGAGGAGGTCAGAGACCTGGCAGTGTGGTGCCAGGACAACAACCTCTCCCTTAACGTTAGCAAGACAAAGGAGATGATTGTGGACTATAGGAAAAGGAGGGCCGAACACGCCCCATTCACATCGACGGTACTGAAGTGGAGCGGGTGGAGATTTTCAAGTTCCTTGTGTCCACATCACCAACAAACTATCATGGTCCAAACACATCAAGACAGATGTGAAGAGGGCATGACAACACCTTTTCCCCCTCAGGAGACTGAAAAGATTTGTCATGGGTCCCCAGATCCTCAAAAAGTTCTACAGCTGCACCATCAAGAGCATCCTGACCGGTTGCATCACCGCCTGGTATGGCAACTGCTCTGACTGTAAGGCGCTACAGAGGGTAGTACGTATGGTACATCACTGGGGCCAAGCTTCCTGCCATCCAGGACCTATTTATTAGGCGGTGTCAGAGGAAGGCCCAAAAAATTGTCAAAGACTCCAGTCATCCAAGTCATAGACTGTTCTCTCTGCTACCGCACGGCAAGCGTTACCAGAGCGCCAAGTCTAGGTCCAAAATGCCCCTTAACAGCTTCTACCCCCAAGCCATAAGACTGCTGAACAAATAATCAAATGGCCATCTAGACAATTTACAATTTACATTTACAGTCCCCCCCCCCCTTTGTTTTGTACACTGCTGCTACTCGCTGTTTATTATTATGCATAGTCACTTTACCCCTACCTACTTGTACAAATTACCTCGACTAACCTGTACCCCGGAACATTGACTCGGTACCGGTACCCCTTGTTTATAGCCTTGGTATTGTTATTTTATTGTGTTACTTTTTTACTACATTTTTTTACTTTCGTTTATTTAGTAAATATTTTCCTAACTCTATTTCTTGAACTGCATTGTTGGTTAAGGGCTTGTAAGTAAACATTTCATGGTCAGTTGTTTCGGTATTCGGCGCATGTGACGAATAAAATGTGATTTGATTTGATTTGAAATACATTCATGAAAACGATTAAATGGAAATCATAAAGGGATGGTTCACCTTAATATTTTGGGTGAACACTCTTTTTAAAACTGCAAAGGACCAGGGGTCAGATTTACATTGATGAGAGCCTGACTAATGTCTAACTTGGCTTGTTTAGTTACAACTAGTTGGCTGGCTAATCTAAACTGAATGATGCATCAACACCTGATAAACACAACACCGGCTTTGTATTCCACCTGCCACTGTTTGTGGAAGGATGTGGACTGTGGTGTGAGAGGATGACAGAGGCTCGCCTCGTAGGACGCTGTTATTGACTACTGCCGAGGACTGGTGGTCTCTCAGGTGCTACACTTTCGGTGGTGGAAGTTGCAGCCTAACTATAGAGGAGGAGTGAACTGGTGTTGCCTGAGGGTGTCTGACGGATGTTTCTCCCTCTCTGGCTGCACCATCGCTGCCACCTCCTCTCAAGTTACTCGTGTACTGAACTGCATTATGGAAGACCATCTCCCATGAACTGCACGCTTCCTGAATGTATCTTTAGTTTTTTTTAAAGCGACTGATATTCTGTATAAAAACCGCTTTATAAAATACAGTTGAAGTCGGAAGTTTACATAAAACCTTAGGCAAATACATTTAAACTCAGTTTTTCACAATTAGTGACATTTAATCATAGTAAAAATTCCCTGTCTTAGGTCAGTTAGGATCACCAGTTTATTTTAAGAATGTCAAATGTCAGAATAATAGTAGAGAGAATGATTTTTTTCAGCTTTCATTTCTTTCATCACATTCCCAGTGGGTCAGAAGTTTACATACACTCAATTAGTATTTGGTAGTATTGCCTTTAAATTGTTGAACTTGGGTCAAACGTTTCGGGTAGCCTTCCACAAGCTTCCCACAATACGTTGGATGAATTTTGGCCCATTCCTCCTGACAGAGTTGGTGTAACTGAGTCAGGATTGTAAGCCTCCTTGCTCGCACACACTTTTTCAGTTCTGCCCACAAATTTTCTATAGGATTGAGGTCAGAGCTTTGTGATGGCCACTCCAATACCTTGACTTTGTTGTCCTTAAGCCATTTTGCCACAACTTTGGAAGTATGCTTGGGGTCATTGTCCATTTGGAAGACCCATTTAACTTCCTGACTGATGTCTTGAGATGTTGCTTCAATATATCCACATAATTTTCCTGCCTCATGATGCCATCTATTTTGTGAAGTGCATCAGTCCCTCCTGCAGCAAAGCACCCCCACAATATGATACTGCCACCCCCGTGCGTCACGGCTGGGATGGTATTCTTTGGCTTGCAAGCCTCCCCCTTTTTCCTCCAAACATAACGGTGGTCATTATGGCCAAACAGTTCTATTTTTGTTTCATCAGACCAGAGAACATTTCTCCAAAAAGTATGATCTTTGTTCACATGTGCAGTTGCAAACCGTGGTCTGGGTTTTTTATGGCGGTTTTAGAGCAGTGGCTTCTTCCTTGCTGAACGGCCTTTCAGGTTATGTTGATATAGGACTCGTTTTACTGTGGATATAGAAACTTCTGGACCTGTTTCCTTCATCATCTTCACAAGGTCCTTTGCTGTTGTTCTGGGATTGATTTGCACTTTTCGCACCAAAGTATGTTCATCTCTAGGAGACAGAAGGCGTCTCATTCCTGAGCGGTATGACGGCTGCGCGGTCCCATGGTGTTTATACTTACGTACTATTGTTTGTACAGATGAATGTGGTACCTTCAGGCGTTTAGAAATTGCTCCCAAGGATGAACCAGACTTGTGGAGGTCTACAATGTTTTTCTGTCTTGGCTGATTTATTTTGATTTTCCCGTGATGTCAAGCATAGAGGCACTGAGTTTAAAGGTAGGCCTTGAAATACATCCACAGGTACACCTCCAATTGACTCAAATTATGTAAATTAGCCTATCAGAAGCTTCTAAAGCCATGACATAATTTTCTGGAATTGTCCAAGCTGTTTAAAGGCACAGTCAACTTAGTGTATGTAAACTTCTGACCCACTGGAATTGTGATACAGTGAATTATAAGTGAAATAATCTGTCTGTAAACAATTGTTGGAAAAGTTACTTGTGTCATGCACAAAGTAGATGTACTAACCGAGTTGCCAAAACTATAGTTTGTTAACAAGAAATTTGTGGAGTGGTTGAAAATGACTTTTAATGACTCCAACCTAAGTGTATGTAAACTTCCAACTTCAACTGTAACTATCCAGTATTATTTATTCATAATGTGCTTCTGTGTGTTAATACCTCTGTGTAGACGATAGCGGTCATCCAGAAGCGTTTGCTGGGCCTGGGGACAGACAGCATGGCCCAGAGGAAGATGAAGATGGGAAGGACGAGCGTGGCCACGGACGCTGAGATCATGTGGTTGAGGATGATGACCAGGAAACACACCATCTCTGAGTGGGCCACCAGCATGTTGTACAGAGCATAGAGCAGCTGCAGCACTGCCGGCTGATCGCCGTAGAAACGCTCTGAATCCTCCAACTCCTCATCGTAGAACATCCTAATGGAGAGAGGGGAGAGAGAGAAAGAGGGGGGGGGGGAGAAAGAGGGGGGGAGAGGGGGTGAGAGAGAGAGAGAGAGAGAGAAACGGGAGGGGAGAGAGCGATAGAGAGAGAGAGAGAGAGAGAGAGAGAGAGAGAGAGGGGGGGAGAAAGAGGGGGTGAGAGAGAGAGAGAGAGAGAGAGAGAGAGAGAGAGAGAGAGAGAGAGAGAGAGAGAGAGAGTGGAGAGAGCGATAGAGAGAGAGAGGGAGAGAGAGAAAGAGGGGGAGAAAGACAGAGAGAGAGAGGAAGAGAGAGAGGGGGAACGAGAGAGAGAGGGAAAGAGAAAGGGAGAGACCGGGAGAGAGAGAGAGGAAGAGAGATAGGGTCTAAAAATTCAAAATCCTTTAGAATTGTCAAACAAACTAATCTTTAGCCTTGACTGGATCTCGATGTTGGGCTTTCTAATAGCTGAGAGATTAGTATTTTAATTGGCAATGCAAGACAAGCTGCGATAAAATACAATACCTATTGCGTAGCAGATCGCTGGCCGTCAGCTCGTGGGTGAGCGAGGGAAACGTGCCACTCGTGACGCCCGACAGAAAATCAGACTTCTCGTCAGGCGTCACCACAACCAACCTCTTCTTATGATGGGCCCTAATGGATGAGGCCCGTTCCTCCCTGACCAAGCCTGTAGCTCTGCTGTACGAGGCCCCCTCACTCTCCAGGCCCGTGGCCCTGGTGTACGAGGCCCCCTCCCTGTCAAGGCCTGTAGCTCTGCTGTACGAGGGGGGGATGTCTGTGTCTGTGGGGGTGGTACTGGGGAGGTCTGCCTGGTAGAGCTGGAGCTCACTGTGGTGGGCGTAGCACGGTCCTCTCTCGCACCCTGTCTGTTTGACTTCCAGGACGCTGTCCCTACTGTCCCAGTCCATACCCCTGGACCTGGAGAGAAGAACCCCCTCATGTTCCATGTACAGCCCCATGGAGGTGGAGGTGGATGGGGTCTCAGTGTAGGAGGAGTGGGAGTCTTGGAGGTCCTGGTCTGGCTCCTCTCCTGTCTCCTCGATGGTGTCGGTGGTCCCCTGGTGGGAACAGAGGGCTGTACACTGGGTGTGCTCACTAGTGGGGAGAGAGAAGCAAGAGAAAGGAGTGTTCATGTTCTGGAACTCATCTGTTCCACGACTCTTCATTTCAGTATTACTAGTCAATAATCCACATACTGTGTACCTACTGTACAGTCGTGGGCAAAAGTTTTGAGAATGACACAAATATACATTTTCACAAAGTCTGCTGCCTCAGTTTGTATGATTGCAATTTGCATATACTCCAGAATGTTATGAAGAGTGATCAGATGAATTGCAATTAATTGCAAAGTCCCTCTGCCATGCAAATTAACTGAATCCCCCCAAAAAACATTTCCACTGCATTTCAGCCCTGCCACAAAAGGACCAGCTGACATCATGTCAGTGATTCTCTCGTTAACACAGGTGTGAGTGTTGACGAGGACAAGGCTGGAGATCACTCTGTCATGCTGATTGAGTTCGAATAACAGACTGGAAGCTTCAAAAGGAGGGTGGTGCTTGGAATCAGTGTTCTTCCTCTGTCAATCATGGTGACCTGCAAGGAAACACGTGTCGTCATCATTGCTTTGATTAAAAAGAGCTTCACAGGCAAGGATATTGCTGCCAGTAAGATTACACCTAAATCAACCATTTATCGGATCATCAAGAACTTCAAGGAGAGCAGTTCAATTGTTGTGAAGAAGGCTTCAGGGCGCCCAAGAAAGTCCAGCAAGCACCAGGACCTTCTCCTAAAGTTGATTCTGCGGGATCGGGGCACCACCAGTACAGAGCTTGCTCAGGAATGGCAGCAGGCAGGTGTGAGTGCATCTGCACGCACAGTGAGGCGAAGACTTTTGGAAGATGGCCTGGTGTCAAGAAGGACAGCAAAGAAGCCACTTCTCTCCAGGAAAAACATCAGGGACAGACTGATATTCTGCAAAAGGTATAGGTATTGGACTGCTGAGGACTGGGGTAAAGTCATTTTCTCTGATGAATCCCCTTTCCGATTGTTTGGGGCATCCGGAAAAAGCTTGTCCGGAGAAGACAAGGTGAGCGCTACCATCAGTCCTGTGTCATGCCAACAGTAAAGCATCCTGAGACCATTCATGTGTGGGGTTGCTTCTCAGCCAAGGGAGTGGGCTTACTCACAATTTTGCCTAAGAACACAGCCATGAATAAAGAATGGTACCAACACATCCTCCGAGAGCAACTTCTCCCAACCATCCAGGAACAGTTTGGTGACGAACAATGCCTTTTCCAGCATGATGGAGCACCTTGCCATAAGGCAAAAGTGATAATTAAGTGGCTCGGGGAACAAAACATTGATATTTTGGGTCCATGGCCAGGAAACTCCCCAGACCTTGCAGATTGCAGTGATCTTGAAAAAGAAGGGTCAACACTGCACATATTGACTCTTTGCATCAACTTCATGTAGTTGTCAATAAAAGCCTTTGACACTTATGAAATGCTTGTAATTATACTTCAGTATTCCATAGTAAAATCTGACAAAAATATCTAAAGACACTGAAGCAGCAAACTTTGTGAAAATTAATATTTGTGTCATTCTCAAAACTTTTGGCCACGACTGTATTTGGAAGCTTTAGTCACATGGTAAATATATTCAACATAATTTCCATGAGGGACTTCATGGAGATGTATGAATTCCCTGGCTGGCCATAGAGAGGATTTACTCAAGATAATGAAATAACACAGAAATATAGTTAAATATAGTTTGTTTACACACACGGCTGTTGGTCATGGAGACAGAATGGTGTTTAGTCTGTTTCATGCACTACTTATTCATAGTGAGGAGAGAGAGAGAGAGAGAGAGAGAGAGAGAGAGAGAGAGAGAGAGAGAGAGAGAGAGAGAGAGAGAGATTCCCAAACCTTCCATAACAAAGCCATCACCTACAGAGAGATGAACCTGGAGAAGAGTCCCCTAAGCAAGCTGGTCCTGGGGCTCTGTCCACAAACACACACACAGCCCCAGGACAGCAACACAATTAACCAAATCATGAGAAAACAAAAAGATAATTACTTGACACATTGGAAATAATTAACAAAAAAACTGAGCAAACTATGCTATTTGGCCCTAAACCCGAGAGTACACAGCGGCAGAATACCTGACCACTGTGACTGACACAAACTTAAGGAAATATTTGACTATGTACAAACTCAGTAAGCATAGCCTTGCTATTGAGAAAGGCCGCCATAGGCAGACCTGGCTCTCAAGAGAAGACAGGCTATGTGCACACTGCCCACAAAATGAGGTGGAAACTGAGCTGCACTTCCTAACCTCCTGCCCAATATATGACCATATTAGAGACACATATTTCCCTCAGATTATACAGACCCACAAAGAATTTGAAAACAAAAACACAATTTGATAAAATCCCATATCTACTGGGTGAAATACCACAGTGTGCCATCACAGCAGCAAGATTTGTGTCCTGCTGCCACAAGAAAAGGGCAACCAGTGAAGAACAAACACCATTGTAAATACAACCCATATTTAAGTTTATTTATTTTCTCTTTTGTACTTGAACTATTTGCACATCGTTACAACACTGTATATAGACATAATATGACATTTGTAATGTCTTTATTCTTTTGGAACTTCTGCGAGTGTAATGTTTACTGTAACTTTTTATTGTTTATTTCACTTTTGTTTATTATCTACTTCACTTGCTTTGGCAATGTTAACATATATTTTCCATGCCAATAAAGCCCTTAAATTGAATTAAATTAAATTAAATTGAGAGCGAGAGAGAGAGCGAGAGAGAGAGAGAGAGAGGGAGAGGGTGGTAACAGACTCATACACTGGATACAAAGGCCGTCCGTCAGCACCATATCAGGGTGTTGCCATTGTAACTGCCCACTGTATTACACACTCACCCCGCCCCTGTCTACTCCTCTTTTATAGTCTCCTGATCCTCAATATAATCTTACACCTGCTCTGAAAGCAGACAATAATGCCCTTTGCAGGTTACACTACACTACAGTGGCACGCGACATGTTTGAACAACGCTTCGAGAAAAGGCCATTATAGTCCTGTAGCCAGGAAGTTGATTTGATGACAAGAATATGACTTGAGAACCTAAGCCTTGGATTCAGAGGGAGGGAGAGACTGGTCCTCTTCAAAGATGCCAATAGTGGTTTACTAATAGAGGAGAGACCCTACTACCGCTGGGTTTGTGGATTAAGGTAATGCATTACGGTTAGTGGCACAAATGGTGAAGAACACAACTAAAGAGACAGTGACAATGATGCATAGCTGTCTATGTACTGTAGGCCAGGGGTTAGAGTGAAGAAGTGGAGGGGTGAGAGAAGAACATCCAAGAGAGTGAGGGGGAGAAGAGAAGAGAAGAAGGGAGAGAAAAAAAGAGTGAGATGTGAGAAAAGAGAAGACAGTGAAGGATGAAGGGAGAGAAGAGTAGAGAGTGAAGTATGAAAGAAGAGAAGAGTAGAGAGTAAGCCTTGAAGAGAGAGAAGGGTACAGAGTGAGGGTTGAAGGGAGAGAAGGAGAGAGTGAAGGATGAAGGGAGAGAAGAGAAGACAGTGAAGGATGAAGGGAGGGAAAAGTAGAGAGTGAGGGTTGAGGGAGGGAAGAGTAGAGAGTGAAGGATGAAGGGAGGGAAGAGAAGAGAGTGAGGGTTGAGGGAGGGAAGAGTAGAGAGTGAAGGATGAAGGAAGGGAAGAGAAGAGAGTGAGGGTTGAGGGATGAGAGGAGAGAAATCTGTTTGTCATTGCCTACCTGGCCTGGCTGCCTCCGCTGTCAGCTGAAGAGGTGGACTTTAGGTCCAGCCCCTCCATCTTGCAGAGTTTAGGACGGGCGCGCTCGCTGGTCTTGGGCACCTGGACGTTGTCAGGACCCATGTCAGTGTGGTCCAGAGTGGAGCGACAGGAGTAGAGCAGTGTGCTCTCTGTGTATACACTGGAGAAATACACACAGACAGATGAAGTTTGATGCTGTGTTCTACACAGACTATGGACCTTGCATTACCTTCTGTGGTGTGTGTGTCTGCGCACCTATGGATGTCTGTGTTCTAGTGAGTGTGGACGTGTTAAACTATTCTTGTGGGGACCAGAAGTAAACAAGTATACAATAATAAACAAACAAAAATTTGACCAACTGGGTACATTTTGTTAGTCCCCAGTTGGTCAAATGCTATTTCTAGGGGATTTAGGGTTAAGGTTAGCATTAGTGTTAGGGTTAGAATTACGTTAAGGGTTAGGAGCTAGGGTTAGTTTTAGTGTTAGGGTTAGTAGCTAGGGTTAGGTTTAGGGTTAAGGTTAGGTTTTTGGGTTAAGGTTAGGGTTATGGTAAGGGTAAGAGTACGGGTTAGGGTTAGGGTTAGGGAAAATAGGATTTTGAATGGAATGGAATTGTGTCCCCCCACAAGTTTAGCTGTACAAGACTGTGTGTGTGTGTGTGTGTGTGTGTGTGTGTGTGTGTGTGTGTGTGTGTGTGTGTGTGTGTGTGTGTGTGTGTGTGTGTGTGTGTGTGTGTGTGTGTGTGTGTGTGTGTGTGTGCGCGTGCGCCAGGCCAGAGTCTAGGCAGAGAACAGAATGCCTGTGGGTAATAGTGCTCCCAGAACAGAACAAAGCAAAACAGAGCATAACAGAACAGAACAAAGCAAAACAGAGCATAACAGAACAGAACAAAGCAAAACAGAGCATAACAGAACAGAACAAAGCAAAACAGAGCAGAACAGAACAGAACAGAACATAACAGAACAGAACAGAACAGAGCATAACAGAACAGAACAAAGCAAAACAGAGCATAACAGAGCAGACAGGGCAGAACAGAGCAGACAGGGCAGAACAAAGCAAAACAGAGCATAACAGAACAGAACAAAGCAAAACAGAGCATAACAGAACAGAACATAACAGAACAGAACAGAGCATAACAGAGCAGAACAAAGCAAAACAGAGCATAACAGAGCAGACAGGGCAGAACAGAGCAGAACAGAGCAGAACAGAGCAGAACAGGGCAGAACAGGGCAGATCAGAACAGAACAGAGCAGACAGGGCAGAACAGAGCAGAGCAGAACAGAGCAGAACAGAGCAGAACAGGGCAGATCAGAACAGGGCAGAACAGAGCAGACAGGGCAGAACAGAGCAGAGCAGAACAGAGCAGAACAGAGCAGAACAGAGCAGAACAGGGCAGACAGGGCAGAACAAAGCAGAGCAGAACAGAGCAGAACAGAGCAGAACAAAGCAAAACAGAGCAGAACAGAGCAGAACAGAGCAGAACAGGGCAGAACAGGGCAGAACAGGGCAGATCAGAACAGAACAGAGCAGACAGGGCAGAACAGAGCAGAGCAGAACAGGGCAGAACAGAACAAAGCAAAACAGGGCAGAACAGAGCAGAACAGGGCAGATCAGAACAGAACAGAGCAGACAGGGCAGAACAGAGCAGAACAGAGCAGAACAGAGCAGAACAGAGCAGAACAGGGCAGATCAGAACAGAACAGAGCAGACAGGGCAGAACAGAGCAGAGCAGAACAGAGCAGAACAGAGCAGAACAGGGCAGATCAGAACAGGGCAGAACAGAGCAGAACAGGGCAGAACAGAGCAGAGCATAACAGAACAGAACAGAGCAGAACAGGGCAGAACAGAGCAGAACAGGGCAGATCAGAGCAGAACAGAGCAGAACAGGGCAGATCAGAACAGGGCAGAACAGAGCAGAACAGGGCAGAGCAGAGCAGAACAGGGCAGATCAGAACAGAACAGAGCAGACAGGGCAGAACAGAGCAGAGCATAACAGAACAGAACAGAGCAGAACAGGGCAGAACAGAGCAGAGCAGAACAGGGCAGATCAGAACAGGGCAGAACAGAGCAGAACAGAGCAGAGCAGAACAGAGCAGAGCAGAGCAGAACAGAGCAGAGCAGAGCAGAATATAACAGAGCAGAACAGAATATAACAGAACAGAGCAGAACAGGGCAGAACAGAGCAGAGCAGAACAGAATAGAACAGAGCAGAGCAGAATAGAGCAGAATATAACAGAGCAGAACAGAGCAGAACAGAGCAGAACAGAGCAGAACAGAATATGACAGAGCAGAACAGAGCAGAACAGAATAGAACAGAATAGAACAGAGCAGAACAGAATAGAACAGAGCAGAACAGAACAGAACAGAATAGAACAGAACAGAATAGAGCAGAACAGAATAGAACAGAGCAGAACAGAACAGAGCAGAACAGAGCAGAACAGAACATAATATAACAGAGCAGAACAGAGCAGAGCAGAACAGAATAGAACAGAATAGAACAGAGCAGAACAGAACAGAACAGAATAGAACAGAGCAGAACAGAACAGAACAGAGCAGAACAGAACAGAATAGAACAGAGTAGAACAGAGCAGAATATAACAGAACAGAGCAGAACAGAACAGAGCAGAGCAGAACAGAATAGAACAGAGTAGAACAGAGCAGAACAGAGCAGAGCAGAACAGAATAGAACAGAATAGAACAGAGTAGAACAGAATATAACAGAGTAGAACAGAATATAACAGAGCAGAACAGAACAGAATAGAACAGAGTAGAACAGAACAGAATAGAACAGAATAGAACAGAGCAGAACAGAACAGAATATAACAGAGCAGAACAGAACAGAATATAACAGAGCAGAACAGAGCAGAACAGAGCAGAATAGAACAGAGTAGAACAGAGTAGAACAGAGCAGAACAGAGCAGAGCAGAACAGAGCAGAACAGAGCAGAACAGAGTAGAACAGAATAGAACAGAATAGAACAGAATAGAATAGAACAGAATAGAACAGAATAGAACAGAGCAGAACAGAACAGAATAGAACAGAATAGAACAGAGCAGAACAGAACAGAATATAACAGAGCAGAACAGAACAGAATAGAACAGAGCAGAACAGAGCAGAACAGAGCAGAATAGAACAGAGCAGAATAGAGCAGAACAGAGCAGGATAGAACAGAGTAGAACAGAACAGAGTAGAACAGAACAGAACAGAGCAGAGCAGAACAGAGCAGAACAGAGTAGAACAGAATATAACAGAGCAGAACAGAACAGAATAGAACAGAGTAGAACAGAATATAACAGAGCAGAACAGAATATAACAGAGCAGAACAGAACAGAATAGAACAGAGTAGAACAGAGTAGAACAGAATATAACAGAACAGAATATAACAGAATAGAACAGAGCAGAACAGAATAGAACAGAGTAGAACAGAGCAGAACAGAGCAGAACAGAGCAGAACAGAGCACAACAGAATAGAACAGAATAGAACAGAGCAGAACAGAGCAGAACAGAATAGAACAGAGCAGAACAGAATAGAACAGAATAGAACAGAATAGAACAGAGTAGAACAGAGCAGAACAGAGCAGTGCTGTCTCATGCTGCCATGGCTGGTTTTAAACCCTTCAAAAAACCCACCAGCCTGGCACTCCTGTCTCAAATAAAGAACTAAATAACACTAAAACAGACAACCGTGTGGAACAACAAGAAGCATAGAAATACAGAAAGCTAAGTCATGTCAAAACAACCCTAAAACATAACTGCTGAATATTGAGTAATTGTACTGTCAAATGGTTATGTAACGTAAGTGTTTATCGCGTAAATGGTAGCCGTGCTGAGCAATACTTGGCTCGATTCACCAGGTTCTATTACACACAGATGGAACGCAAATAAATCATTCAATGATGTCTTCTACAGAAAACGTTCCAATCTGACCTCTGAAAGAATGTTACTGTCATCTGCACAGAATGATATCTTTCTAAAACAGCCAATATCTAGCACCTGACTCCAGTCATTTTGGATTATTTTATTTAGTTTCCCTTGATGTTTTGAGTATTATAATTGCAAGGTACTAAAGTAGCATGTGTTTACTACTATATCCTTGAAGTATTAAGAAACAGCCTTGCCTTCTATAATGATGATAATAATAATAATAATACTACTACTATTACTACTACTACTACTAATAATAATAATACTAAATTCCATTTAGCAGACAATTTTATCCAAAGCGACTTACAGTTGTGCGTGACTCCCCTTAGCTATCACCAGGATATTATGAATGACCATTTTTAATATTAAACATGATTTCCTCTTTCCTCTTCAATCTCATCACTTCTTTTGAGTATGAATAATTGTATAAGAAAAAGTGATAGCTGTAACAAAAAGTGTATTTTCTTCCATTCTCTTACCTGGACAGGCTATCATGAGACACCGTAGATTCTTGGCTCTCCAGACAGGCACAGCTCTGCCTCTCGGCCTTGTGGGGGATGCAGTCCTGGCACGTCTCCTCCTCGGTTCTCTCCAGGCCAGACTCAATGGACGCAGCCTTGCACATCTGCTTGCGGTAGTACACGTGGATGCTCTCCCGGGAAGGCTTGTTCCCCTGGAACGTTACAACCAAGAATGCCTGTTAGAATTGGTGGTCCTAGTCCCACTTCATATATTAAATAGGCTGTAATAACATTTGGAATAGGTAATTCCAATGATATTATTATGATATTGCTAGAAATAGTTAATACCAATGCTATGGTTTTACTACAGTATGGCATGGTAAATAATTATGCAACTAAATGGTTTTGTTGCTAGGCAGATATACTTGTTCACTGGTAACTTTCACAAAGCTGGTTTCTCATCCGTCATTGGGCGATTCACCTGGAGTATCAGGTAGTAGACCTTGTAATACGATACAGGTCACAAAATATATTTTTTAAAGACTCAAAATAGTCTAAATCCCCTGGCCGTGCCGTTACCTTATTAACCTCGTGTGTGAGCATACAGCGCTCGATGTGCAGCACGGTGGAGATGTCCAGGTGTTCCTGACACATGGAGTTGATCCAGGCTGTGAAACTGTCCAACATGGCCAGGAACAACACCCAGGAGAACTTGACTATGTTGAAGACTCGCTTCAGGACGTTGTCTGAGAACAGGGAGGAAGACAACGCACATCTTTTAACAGCCAAGTCCACATCAGTCTTTATTCATTGAGACTTATAAGTGTAACTTCCTCGATGCAGAGGACATTGTGGGTTGGGTTGAGTAGTGAATCAGGGGTCGAGGCACCCAATCTAAGAAGTAAATTAAAATTACATTTCCAATTCCATGTCCTGAAATGGACTTTAAATGAAATAGAATTGACCCCAACCCTGGTTTGAACTGCACCTACCTGATCCATCTGTTTTCTTCTCCTCCTGATCCTCCTCTTCCATAGCAACATGAACTGCTGGATAGAAAAGATATTGAATACGGAATGAGTCAATGGAATCATACAAAATTATAAAATGATATCCCTTGCTGTGAAGATATAAAACTGTAACGCAAAAGTAGCCTTCCAAACAATTTACACACACGTGTTATTCAATCATTGCACCCACACTGCTCGCGCATGTCAATGAGCGTCTGCATAGCAAGACTCAAAAAAATTGTGTGACGTTTGACGTGCTGCAAGTCCCGCCTCTCCCATCTCCTCATTGGTTTTTAGGAGCATATACCCACGTGCCATCTCCTCATTGGTTTTTAGGAGCATATACCCACATGGGTGATTGAAAGATGAACTGAGGTCCACACTCCAGTTGGTGGTGGTAATCCACCTTAAAGTTGGTTGCCAACCACCATATAAAGTCCAAAGAAGAAGAAGAAGCCTGAAGGAGGAGAGATTAACTTGGTTTACCCTTTTATCTGTGGATTAATTGTCAGAGTAGAGGACCTTGTGCATTTCAGGTAAAATAACAACCCAATGTTTATATCCCAGGACAAATTTGCTAGCAACAGCAAGCTAGCTAGCTAAATTGTCATAAATGTTTGCTTATCGACCTGTCCCCAATATAGTTGGTTCAGAGTTCATTTTGATATTCCAAACTTGTGGTGTCCTGATCACATCTGGTGTGAGGGGATATAATCAACATGCTCGCGATGGTGCACGTGGATGCATGCGCGCGAGCGGTCTGGTCAGCATGTAAGACAGTGTGGTCTTCTCCCAGACCTCATGTAAATCTATTTGGCTGAACTGAGAGACCGTACTGTATTCCAGCCATGTCCAGCATGTCCACAGTCAGTCCAGCCTTCATATGGGATGAATTGAACATGTCTAATCAAACATGGCATCCTATCTTTCAGACCCAGGAATGCCTTGGCCCTGCCTGGAGTTGGAGATGGGCTGGGCTGTGGGGAGGAGGGAGGGAAGGAAGGGGAGGAGGGGGGACTTGGCGGGACTGTGGACCAGACACAGCATGTCTCCCATTAGGGATGCAGCAAATCGTTAAGTAGACGCTCTTGAACAGAAAAAGGGCACAACATACCCATTCATGGCTAGTCTAGGGCCTATAACGAGAAAACCTGAGAGGGTGAAACAAACTGTAACACAACAAGTGCAGCATGGACGGATGGCGGCGAGACAAGGGTAAACATTGGGAGATGAGAGGCCTCCCGAGTTGCGTAGCGGTCTAAGGCACTGCATCGCAGTGCTTGAGGCGTTACTACAGACCCGGCTTCGAACCCAGGCTTTGTCGCAGCCAGCCACGACCAGGTGACCCATGAGGCGGCGCCCAATTGGCCTAGCGTCGTCCGGGTTAGGGGCGGGTTTGGCCAGCCAGGATTTCCTTGTCCCATCGCGCTCTAGCAACTCCTTGTGGCGGGCCGGGCGCATGCACCCTAACTTCGGTCACCAGTTGTACGGCGTTTCCTCTGACACATTAGTGCGGCTGGCTTCCAGATTAAGCGAGCGATGTGTTAAAGGAGCAGGGCGGCTTGGCAGGGTCGTGTTTCGGAGGACGCATGGCTCTCGACCTTCGCGTCTCCCAAGTCCGTACGGGAGTTGCAACGATGGCACAAGACTGTAACTACCAATTGGATACCACGAAATTGGGGAGGGAAAGGAGTAAAAAGTAAAAAAATAAATAATAATACATAAAAATAAAACATTGGGAGGTGGGGGCAGGTTTCCCAGAGGAACTGCTAGCATATTAAATCTCCTACAAAGGGTGGGATAAGCCTGGTTAAGTCAAACTGAATGCTGCACTCACCATTGTTTCACATTTACACAGTGTTCAGTCTGGTTACACCAGGCTATTTACACAGTGTTCAATCTGGTTACACCAGGCTATTTACACAGTGTTCAGTCTGGTTACATCAGGCTATTTACACAGTGTTCAGTCTGGTTACATCAGGCTATTTACACAGTGTTCAGTCAGGTTACATCAGGCTATTTACACAGTGTTCAGTCAGGTTACACCAGGCTATTTACACAGTGTTCAGTCAGGTTACACCAGGCTATTTACACAGTGTTCAGTCAGGTTACACCAGGCTATTTACACAGTGTTCAGTCAGGTTACACCAGGCTATTTACACAGTGTTCAGTCAGGTTACACCAGGCTATTTACACAGTGTTCAGTCAGGTTACACCAGGCTATTTACACAGTGTTCAGTCAGGTTACACCAGGCTATTTACACAGTGTTCAGTTAGGTTACACCAGGCTATTTACACAGTGTTCAGTCAGGTTACACCAGGCTATTTACACAGTGTTCAGTCAGGTTACACCAGGCTATTTACACAGTGTTCAGTCAGGTTACACCAGGCTATTTACACAGTGTTCAGTCAGGTTACACCAGGCTATTTACACAGTGTTCAGTCTGGTTACATCAGGCTATTTACACAGTGTTCAGTCAGGTTACACCAGGCTATTTACACAGTGTTCAGTCTGGTTACATCAGGCTATTTACACAGTGTTCAGTCAGGTTACACCAGGCTATTTACACAGTGTTCAGTCAGGTTACACCAGGCTATTTACACAGTGTTCAGTCAGGTTACACCAGGCTATTTACACAGTGTTCAGTCTGGTTAAACCAGGCTATTTACACAGTGTTCAGTCTGGTTACATCAGGCTATTTACACAGTGTTCAGTCAGGTTACACCAGGCTATTTACACAGTGTTCAGTCAGGTTACACCAGGCTATTTACACAGTGTTTAGTCAGGTTACACCAGGCTATTTACACAGTGTTCAGTCAGGTTACACCAGGCTATTTACACAGTGTTCAGTCAGGTTACACCAGGCTATTTACACAGTGTTCAGTCAGGTTACACCAGGCTATTTACACAGTGTTCAGTCAGGTTACACCAGGCTATTTACACAGTGTTCAGTCAGGTTACACCAGGCTATTTACACAGTGTTCAGTCAGGTTACACCAGGCTATTTACACAGTGTTCAGTCAGGTTACACCAGGCTATTTACACAGTGTTCAGTCAGGTTACACCAGGCTATTTACACAGTGTTCAGTCAGGTTACACCAGGCTATTTACACAGTGTTCAGTCAGGTTACACCAGGCTATTTACACAGTGTTCAGTCTGGTTACACCAGAAATGGAGGAGACTAAAAACCTATTATTTTCATCTGCTTTCAATGACAACTTGGGTCTTCCTGCTGCGCTTCATACCTTCCTCCAGGTCCTCTTTCCTTGACTTGCTGCTGCTCCCTTCAGTGTATTTCTTCCAGAAGCGGCGTTTCTCCTTGCTGCGCTCCTTCATGGCTGTCTTGGAATTGGTCATCCAGGCGTGGTAAACAAACTGTGGGGAGTGGATGTTAACAACCACACTGGTGGACTACTGATCAAACACAATGTGCCCAGAGGGACTGTTGAAAGCATGTTTGGCTGCTTAATTGGGACACTTACCCGTCCTTTAAGAGATTTGATTTTTAACGAGTCTGGTTCATGTTGACAGACTTGCGATTGGTGTGCTTTATCGAAAGTCAAGCAATGTGGCCCAAATTTTGCTCACACACTCAAAACCGAAGAGTTGAGTTGAAATGAGTGTAGGAAATGTGTCCGAATTAGGCAGCCAAAGAGAATATACCCTAGTCAACCAACCAGTAAGTCACAGGAAAAGGCAAAAACCATTGACAAAGTACACAATGCAGAGGAGACCAGTTTCAGGGGGTGTTTTGATCCAATGAACTGAGATGTAAGGGAATGTGTTTATGGAGATGGGACAAAAAAGGGATTTACAATTGAATAAAGCGCCCCTAAAGATTAACACATCCCACCATTCCTAGTTTGAGAACAGGGTTTTACATTTTATTTTTATTTTTAAATGTAACCTTTACTTAACTAGGCAAGTCAGTTAAGAATAAATTCTTATTTACAATGACGGCCTACAATGATGGGTTGGGGTTGATTCCATTTCAGTTCAGTACATTTCAGTTTACTTCCTGAAATTGACCCAACTGAAATAGTATTGATCCCAACCCTGTTTAAGACACAGACCTAACTCCACAGAGAATTACCCTGGAAGAAAAGCCACTCAACACCACATCTCTCTCCCAAAGCACACACAGGGAGGAGATCTACGCCAGAAACAGAAGAGCAACACAGTTCACTGAATTTCAACTGCATGCATCATCAGCGGCCGTCATTTTGTCATGACTCGGCATCATCTTGTGAAATGGAGGAGCGGCCGTGGTATTTGAACAGAACTTTATTGACATCGTGGTCATGTATTGGAGTGAGAGGGGAAAATGCATTTAATGTCGTGAGAAAGTGGCTTGGACTGGAGTGGTCAAGGATACTCACAGTATACAAAAAGGGAAATACAAGATAGAGACCTAGTTGTGAGAGTACCTTGGCTGCCCTCATTATATACTGCAGAGCAGCTTTGGGCAGCTTAATGATAGACTTTGTTAAAGCCAGCAAGGTAGAGGAGGACAAAGCAGGGGTGAGAGTTAGAAGACCATAACATTTGTCACAAATAAAGGCCAAAACAAACACAACTCACAACAAAAGAATGTTAACAGTTGGTACTTGGTTAAAAGGAGAGAAAACTGTTAAGTGCGGAGAGAACAAACAAAATTTGGTAATTAGACTTGTTACCTGTTTGTGATAAGAACAATCACACATTAAAACAGAAATAGAAGCAAGCAGTCCCGTTTAAATAATCGATAAAAAGAGAAAAAATGCACATAAAAAGACTATCCAACTGTTGTTACTGGACAAAAATCAATATTCTCACAATGCAGGACAGTGGTAAAGGGATTATTTCCTACGTTCGAGCGAACCTGAAATGCAGACTTCTTGGGCTGTTCTTCCTCATTTTTATCCTCCTCTTCCTCCTCTTCTTCACTGTCCGTCTCAAACAGGTAATAGTTACCACTTCTCACCACTGAGAGGGGAGTGAAAGACAAGGTTAAAGGTTACCCACTTATACTAGTCCACTTGTGTATTACACTGTACCAGAGTATGTGAGTGGAGCAAAGTTGGAGCGGAGTGTACAGCGGAGCGGAGCTGGAGCGGAGTGTACAGTGGAGCGGAGTGTACAGCGGAGCGGAGTGTACAACGGAGCGGAGTGTACAGCGGAGCGGAGTGTACAGCGGAGCGGAGTGTACAGCTGAGCGGAGTGTACAGCGGAGCTGAGTGTACAGCGGAGCGGAGTGTACAGCGGAGCTGAGTGTACAGCGGAGCGGAGTGTACAGCGGAGCTGAGTGTACAGCGGAGCGGAGTGTACAGCGGAGCTGAGTGTACAGCGGAGCGGAGTGTACAGCGGAGCTGAGTGTACAGCGGAGCGGAGTGTACAGCGGATCGGAGTGTACAGCGGAGCGGAGCTGGAGCGGAGTGTACAGCGGAGCGGAGTGTACAGCGGAGCGGAGTGTACAGCGGAGCGGAGCTGGAGCGGAGTGTACAGCGGAGCGGAGTGTACAGCGGAGCGGAGTGTACATCAGAGCGGAGTGTACAGCGGAGCGTTCCCAATTTGACTGGAGGGCGGAGCGAGATTCCCAAAGACTCCAGTAGCGCTCACTCGAGCTCAGGGCATGCGGAGTGTACAGCGGAGCGGAGTGTACAGCGGGAATATGGCCCTGGTCTAAAGTAGCGTGCATCTGTAGTCTACTTGTGTGCTGCTATAGCCCCTTGCTTTAGCTACTGTCATGCAGTATGCTAAATATTTTCATACAGAAACTGATAAAACACACAGGTGAAAAATCAAGGTGATTTACAAAGATGAGGACCAAGAGCAAGAGAGGGAGTGTGGTGATGTAGTGTCCACAACTAAAGAATCATTGTGGAATCTGAAAAGACACATTTCCAAAAAGCATGATGGTGTACTTACTACGTGCACATGCTAACAGAAAGGAACGAAGTGGGTAGATAGCTAAGTGTGTCATTGTAGCAAAGTATTTATAAACAAAAAATCGAATCTCTTAAAAGTTTCCTTCATTTCTGTTCTATTATCTATACAATAGTCCATAATTGATTTTGGCTCAATATTCCCACTTTCATCGAACCGACCGACCGACCGACCGACCGGCCTGCCTGCCTGCCTGCCTGCCTGCCTGCCTGCCTGCCTGCCTGCCTGCCTGCCTGCCTGCCTGCCTGCCTGCCTGCCTGCCTGCCTGCCTGCCTGCCTGCCTGCCTGCCTGCCTGCCTGCCTGCCTGCCTGCCTGCCTGCCTGCCTGCCTGCCTGCCTGCCTGCCTGCCTGCCTACCTACCTACCTACCTACCTACCTACCTAGGAGGATATTCTCCAGTGGTTCTACAAACGCTGAGAGGATATTCTCCAGTGGCTCTGCAAACGCCGAGAGGATATTCTCTGCTGCTGGTCTGCTCTCCAGACACCATCGCATGAGCCTGAAGCCACAGACTCTGGCCAAACATGTTTCTAAAAATGAATTCAAAACCACTATAGACTGAGCCTAATAGCACATTTTTCCTTTAATTTGTATTTCATTCTAAGTAAGTATATTTATAGAATATAATTACTTAATACAACTAAATGCTGTTTGAAAGCTAAATGCTTTATGTCCCTACAAGTCTAGTGTCACACTCCGAAATGCTTCACAATGTATTTCTTTGTAGTCTATAGCCTTGGAATAATTTAAATAATATAGCCTGAATAATTCATTTCCGTTCCTTCTTAGTCTCCCTGTCTGAATCCTGACCTATTTAGAGTGTTTATATGCTGTTTAATATGACATGTAGCCTATTTGAAATTATGAGCGCTTCTTACATTAACCTTATGTTTATTCAAATACTTTTAATTCAAGTCATATGGTTTGGTTTCAATACTTCAAACACAAATGGTAGTCACTAAAATAGATGGGTGTTGTTTAAATTTGGATTTTAATGAATGGAGCGAATTTAGAACGGCAGTTATTTTTTTCTTTAGCGAAGCGGTTGGAAAGGATGTGGAGTTCTGGAACGTCCACCACTCCATGAGCGATGAACAGGAATGAACTGCGCTCACATACACACCACAGGCGGCTGGTGGCACCTTCATTGGGGAGAATGGGCTCGTAGTAATGAATGGAATCATTGGAATGGTATTTAAACATCAAACACGTGGTTTCTTTGTGTTTTATACCATTCCATTCACTTCATTCCAGTCATTATCTGAGCCGTCCTCCCCTCACCAGCCTCCTATGGTACACACATATATAATACGTAATGACAAACTCAAATAAGATGTGATAATCATCTTGAGTGTCAATAAACAAATTCAAGCCTAACTTTGTTACATGTACAGTAACTACAGCCACATGAAATACACGATATCTAATTGAAGAGGAATATTTAAAGCTGAATTGCTTCAAATATGAAATAAAAAGGTTGAAGGTCCCTCACTGGATGCATGGTCAACCCACGGCCTCCACCACCGCTGTATTTTATCCACCCTGCTCCTTTCTTTATCTGAAAAACAAAGATTTTTGACCTTGATGGTTTGAATGAACAGTATATACAGTATTATGTAATCGTTGTGGGACTGTGATGTGTCTACAAACAGACGTATCGTTAAATCAATGCAAAACTTTATAGGCTGACATGGGTTGGCAGGACAAGATCATCCAATCATGGCTTTCAGTGCACTAGTTCCTCAAGGCCCAGAAGGCCTCTAGTAGTCCCACCTTCATCCTCCTCCTCCTCGTCCTTGCTGTGTCCGTGGCCTGCGTCTTCGCTCTCCTGCACCAAGCTCAAAATCCTCTCCTTCCCCCTCTTGAACTTCTGCTGTCGACTCTTGATACGGTCCATTCTGATTGGACACAGAGATAGAAACAACGACTAATGACCAGTAGGCTCTGACCACTGTGTATAATTGACAATGAATCTGTACTTTGGTTTTCTCTCTGTTCTTTGCGCTGGCTAGGAGTTGGTGCGTGTGTGGATGTGTTCAGACTGGTATCAGGTTGCGAGAGCAAAAGAGAGACCAATAGAGATGGAGATAGACAGCGAGAGACAGAGAGAGACAGAGAGAGACAGACAGAGAGAGACAGAGAGAGAGACAGACAGAGAGAGAGAGACAGAGAGAGAGACAGAGAGACAGAGAGCGAGACAGAGAGAGACAGATAGAGAGAGACAAAGAGAGAGACAGATAGACAGATAAAGAGAGAAACAGAGAGAGAGAGATAAAGAGAGACAGATAGCGAGAGAGACAGAGAGATAGAGAGCGAGAGAGAGAGTGAGCGAGAGAGAGAGAGAGAGGGGGAGAGAGACAGAGAGACACAGAGAGAGACAGAGCGAGAGAGAGAGAGAGAGAGAGAGAGAGAGAGAGAGAGAGAGAGAGAGAGGTGCTGACTGATCCTCTTGTCCTCATAATGCAGTAGATGTGTCCCACTAACACACTGCTGCCCTGCGGCTCCACATATGAAAACTAAAGTACATCAACACAGTGTAGGAGGACATACATCGTAAATCACAGGGAAGGACTGTCCAAATCTAGTTCATCATGATGAATGGTGTCTTTACTCAGACCTGAATGTAGTAATGACTGGAATACCCTGGAATTAGGGTTCATTTGAGAGTACATACATGGTAACATCTGTGAGGCTTCTCTTTTCAGTGAGAGCTAATAAAATCACAACTGTTATGACAGAGTTTACGTCATATACTGTTTGCCTAATGTGTTGGGATATGAGTTGGGATATGAGTTGGGATATGAGTTGGGATATGAGTTGGGATATGAGTTGGGATATGAGTTGGGATATGCAATTTTTTTTTTATTATACACACTTGTACATGTGTGAAATAGGACACTTATAAGCACCCAGCAAATTATTATTATTATATTAAATCTCTGTGCGTACATCATCCATGTGTAATGACTGTATATTAAGTGTGTGTGTACGGCACATATGTATTGTACTATATGTGTATATTTTCTGTCTGTAGAAAATACATGTTCTCACTGTCTCTTCAGCAGGTCCATCGACCTCTTCTCCACTTCGATCCTGGCTTTTACAGCTTTCACTATGGTCGCTTGGAACAGCTCAGCCCCTCTAACACAACACACACACAATACATCTAATATAAATTGAAAAATAAATTGAATACACAGTAAAGTTGAATTTAATTTAGTTTTATTTGAATGGTCATTGGAAAAGTAAAGTAAACAAAACTAAACCAAACGACATTAAAGTTTACCTGGAGGCGAGGATCTGTGAGGAGCGAATGTCGGCGACCACGTGCAGGAAGTAGTAGCTCATGAATACGCGTCGCTGTAGCAACAGGAAGGCAAAACAGATGCTGTCCCAGATGATGCCTGCCTCGTCGCTAGGCAACTCACAATGCTTGTTGGCCTGTTGCTCAGCTGCAACGATTTCAAAAACATAATCATCAAATATTTGTTAATTCTTTACATTTTGAAGAAAGTGAAACTTTTCTCCTCAACCCCAAATATACTGTACAGCCCCCATCCACTTCAGATGGAGTTACCATCAAGCATTCTCCTCAACCCCAAATATACTGTACAGCCCCCATCCACTTCAGATGGAGTTACCATCAAGTATTTCTGAACATTCAACGGAATAATGCTTCGCAAATCCTTTTAAGCGGGTGTACATTTTCTGTCACATATCAAAACAGAGAAAATGTGTTTCCAAAGGCATTCTGCTTCATAGTGGTGGTGGTGGTGGTGGTGGTGGTGGTGATAGGGTCACTTACGTTTAGAATAGTCTTTTATAGTGGTGGTAGGGTCACTTACGTTTAGAATAGTCTTTTATAGTGGTGGTAGGGTCACTTACGTTTAGAATAGTCTTTTATAGTGGTGGTGGGGTCACTTACGTTTAGAATAGTCTTTTATAGTGGTGGTGGGGTCACTTACGTTTAGAATAGTCTTTTATAGTGGTGGTGGGGTCACTTACGTTTAGAATAGTCTTTTATAGTGGTGGTGGGGTCACTTACGTTTAGAATAGTCTTTTATAGTGGTGGTGGGGTCACTTACGTTTAGAATAGTCTTTTATAGTGGTGGTGGGGTCACTTACGTTTAGAATAGTCTTTTATAGTGGTGGTGGGGTCACTTACGTTTAGAATAGTCTTTTATAGTGGTGGTGGGTCACTTACGTTTAGAATAGTCTTTTATAGTGGTGGTGGGGTCACTTACGTTTAGAATAGTCTTTTATAGTGGTGGTGGGGTCACTTACGTTAGAATAGTCTTTATAGTGGTGGTGGGGTCACTTACGTTTAGAATAGTCTTTTATAGTGGTGGTGGGGTCACTTACGTTTAGAATAGTCTTTTATAGTGGTGGTGGGGTCACTTACGTTTAGAATAGTCTTTTATAGTGGTGGTGGGGTCACTTACGTTTAGAATAGTCTTTTATAGTGGTGGTGGGGTCACTTACGTTTAGAATAGTCTTTTATAGTGGTGGTGGGGTCACTTACGTTTAGAATAGTCTTTTATAGTGGTGGTGGGGTCACTTACGTTTAGAATAGTCTTTTATAGTGGTGGTGGGGTCACTTACGTTTAGAATAGTCTTTTATAGTGGTGGTGGGGTCACTTACGTTTAGAATAGTCTTTTATAGTGGTGGTGGGGTCACTTACGTTTAGAATAGTCCTTTTATGTGGTGGGGTCACTTACGTTTAGAATAGTCTTTATAGTGGTGGTGGGGTCACTTACGTTTAGAATAGTCTTTTATAGTGGTGGTGGGGTCACTTACGTTTAGAATAGTCTTTTATAGTGGTGGTGGGGTCACTTACGTTTAGAATAGTCTTTTATAGTGGTGGTGGGGTCACTTACGTTTAGAATAGTCTTTATAGTGGTGGTGGGGTCACTTACGTTTAGAATAGTCTTTTATAGTGGTGGTGGGGTCACTTACGTTTAGAATAGTCTTTTATAGTGGTGGTGGGGTCACTTACGTTTAGAATAGTCTTTTATAGTGGTGGTGGGGTCACTTACGTTTAGAATAGTCTTTTATAGTGGTGGTGGGGTCACTTACGTTTAGAATAGTCTTTTATAGTGGTGGTGGGGTCACTTACGTTTAGAATAGTCTTTTATAGTGGTGGTGGGGTCACTTACGTTTAGAATAGTCTTTTATAGTGGTGGTGGGGTCACTTACGTTTAGAATAGTCTTTTATAGTGGTGGTGGGGTCACTTACGTTTAGAATAGTCTTTTATAGTGGTGGTGGGGTCACTTACGTTTAGAATAGTCTTTTATAGTGGTGGTGGGGTCACTTACGTTTAGAATAGTCTTTTATAGTGGTGGTGGGGTCACTTACGTTTAGAATAGTCTTTTATAGTGGTGGTGGGGTCACTTACGTTTAGAATAGTCTTAGTGTGGGTACTACGTTAGATAGTTAGTGGTGGGGGTCACTTACGTTTAGAATAGTCTTTTATAGTGGTGGTGGGGTCACTTACGTTTAGAATAGTCTTTTATAGTGGTGGTGGGGTCACTTACGTTTAGAATAGTCTTTTATAGTGGTGGTGGGGTCACTTACGTTTAGAATAGTCTTTTATAGTGGTGGTGGGGTCACTTACGTTTAGAATAGTCTTTTATAGTGGTGGTGGGGTCACTTACGTTTAGAATAGTCTTTTATAGTGGTGGTGGGGTCACTTACGTTAGAAATAGTCTTTTATAGTGGTGGTGGGGTCACTTACGTTTAGAATAGTCTTTTATAGTGGTGGTGGGGTCACTTACGTTTAGAATAGTCTTTTATAGTGGTGGTGGGGTCACTTACGTTTAGAATAGTCTTTTATAGTGGTGGTGGGGTCACTTACGTTTAGAATAGTCTTTTATAGTGGTGGTGGGTCACTTACGTTTAGAATAGTCTTTTATAGTGGTGGTGGGGTCACTTACGTTTAGAATAGTCTTTTATAGTGGTGGTGGGGTCACTTACGTTTAGAATAGTCTTTTATAGTGGTGGTGGGGTCACTTACTTTAGAATAGTCTTTTATAGTGGTGGTAGGGGTCACTTACGTTAGAATAGTCTTTTAATAGTGGTGGTAGGGTCACTTACGTTTAGATAGTCTTTATAGTGGTGGTGGGTCACTTACGTTTAGAATAGTCTTTTATAGTGGTGGTAGGGTCACTTACGTTTAGAATAGTCTTTTATAGTGGTGGTAGGGTCACTTACGTTTAGAATAGTCTTTTATAGTGGTGGTAGGGTCACTTACGTTTAGAATAGTCTTTTATAGTGGTGGTAGGGTCACTTACGTTTAGAATAGTCTTTTATAGTGGTGGTAGGGTCACTTACGTTTAGAATAGTCTTTTATAGTGGTGGTAGGGTCACTTACGTTTAGAATAGTCTTTTATAGTGGTGGTAGGGTCACTTACGTTTAGAATAGTCTTTTATAGTGGTGGTAGGGTCACTTACGTTTAGAATAGTCTTTTATAGTGGTGGTAGGGTCACTTACGTTTAGAATAGTCTTTTATAGTGGTGGTAGGGTCACTTACGTTTAGAATAGTCTTTTATAGTGGTGGTAGGGTCACTTACGTTTAGAATAGTCTTTTATAGTGGTGGTAGGGTCACTTACGTTTAGAATAGTCTTTTATAGTGGTGGTAGGGTCACTTACGTTTAGAATAGTCTTTTATAGTGGTGGTAGGGTCACTTACGTTTAGAATAGTCTTTTATAGTGGTGGTAGGGTCACTTACGTTTAGAATAGTCTTTTATAGTGGTGGTAGGGTCACTTACGTTTAGAATAGTCTTTTATAGTGGTGGTAGGGTCACTTACGTTTAGAATAGTCTTTTATAGTGGTGGTAGGGTCACTTACGTTTAGAATAGTCTTTTATAGTGGTGGTAGGGTCACTTACGTTTAGAATAGTCTTTTATAGTGGTGGTAGGGTCACTTACGTTTAGAATAGTCTTTTATAGTGGTGGTAGGGTCACTTACGTTTAGAATAGTCTTTTATAGTGGTGGTAGGGTCACTTACGTTTAGAATAGTCTTTTATAGTGGTGGTAGGGTCACTTACGTTTAGAATAGTCTTTTATAGTGGTGGTAGGGTCACTTACGTTTAGAATAGTCTTTTATAGTGGTGGTAGGGTCACTTACGTTTAGAATAGTCTTTTATAGTGGTGGTAGGGTCACTTACGTTTAGAATAGTCTTTAATAGTGGTGGTAGGGTCACTTACGTTTAGAATAGTCTTTTATAGTGGTGGTAGGGTCACTTACGTTTAGAATAGTCTTTTATAGTGGTGGTAGGGTCACTTACGTTTAGAATAGTCTTTTATAGTGGTGGTAGGGTCACTTACGTTTAGAATAGTCTTTTATAGTGGTGGTAGGGTCACTTACGTTTAGAATAGTCTTTTATAGTGGTGGTAGGGTCACTTACGTTTAGAATAGTCTTTTATAGTGGTGGTAGGGTCACTTACGTTTAGAATAGTCTTTTATAGTGGTGGTAGGGTCACTTACGTTTAGAATAGTCTTTTATAGTGGTGGTAAGGTCACTTACGTTTAGAATAGTCTTTTATAGTGGTGGTAGGGTCACTTACGTTTAGAATAGTCTTTTATAGTGGTGGTGGGGTCACTTACGTTTAGAATAGTCTTTTATAGTGGTGGTGGGGTCACTTACGTTTAGAATAGTCTTTTATAGTGGTGGTGGGGTCACTTACGTTTAGAATAGTCTTTTATAGTGGTGGTGGGGTCACTTACGTTTAGAATAGTCTTTTATAGTGGTGGTGGGGTCACTTACGTTTAGAATAGCCTTTTATAGTGGTGGTGGGGTCACTTACGTTTAGAATAGCCTTTTATAGTGGTGGTGGGGTCACTTACGTTTAGAATAGCCTTTTATAGTGGTGGTGGGGTCACTTACGTTTAGAATAGTCTTTTATAGTGGTGGTGGGGTCACTTACGTTTAGAATAGTCTTTTATAGTGGTGGTGGGGTCACTTACGTTTAGAATAGTCTTTTATAGTGGTGGTGGGGTCACTTACGTTTAGAATAGTCTTTTATAGTGGTGGTGGGGTCACTTACGTTTAGAATAGTCTTTTATAGTGGTGGTGGGGTCACTTACGTTTAGAATAGTCTTTTATAGTGGTGGTGGGGTCACTTACGTTTAGAATAGTCTTTTATAGTGGTGGTGGGGTCACTTACGTTTAGAATAGTCTTTTATAGTGGTGGTGGGGTCACTTACGTTTAGAATAGTCTTTTATAGTGGTGGTGGGGTCACTTACGTTTAGAATAGTCTTTTATAGTGGTGGTAGGGTCACTTACGTTTAGAATAGTCTTTTATAGTGGTGGTAGGGTCACTTACGTTTAGAATAGTCTTTTATAGTGGTGGTAGGGTCACTTACGTTTAGAATAGTCTTTTATAGTGGTGGTAGGGTCACTTACGTTTAGAATAGTCTTTTATAGTGGTGGTAGGGTCACTTACGTTTAGAATAGTCTTTTATAGTGGTGGTAGGGTCACTTACGTTTAGAATAGTCTTTTATAGTGGTGGTAGGGTCACTTACGTTTAGAATAGTCTTTTATAGTGGTGGTAGGGTCACTTACGTTTAGAATAGTCTTTTATAGTGGTGGTAGGGTCACTTACGTTTAGAATAGTCTTTTATAGTGGTGGTAGGGTCACTTACGTTTAGAATAGTCTTTTATAGTGGTGGTAGGGTCACTTACGTTTAGAATAGTCTTTTATAGTGGTGGTAGGGTCACTTACGTTTAGAATAGTCTTTTATAGTGGTGGTAGGGTCACTTACGTTTAGAATAGTCTTTTATAGTGGTGGTAGGGTCACTTACGTTTAGAATAGTCTTTTATAGTGGTGGTAGGGTCACTTACGTTTAGAATAGTCTTTATAGTGGTGGTAGGGTCACTTACGTTTAGAATAGTCTTTTATAGTGGTGGTAGGGTCACTTACGTTTAGAATAGTCTTTTATAGTGGTGGTAGGGTCACTTACGTTTAGAATAGTCTTTTATAGTGGTGGTAGGGTCACTTACGTTTAGAATAGTCTTTTATAGTGGTGGTAGGGTCACTTACGTTTAGAATAGTCTTTTATAGTGGTGGTAGGGTCACTTACGTTTAGAATAGTCTTTATAGTGGTGGTAGGGTCACTTACGTTTAGAATAGTCTTTTATAGTGGTGGTAGGGTCACTTACGTTTAGAATAGTCTTTTATAGTGGTGGTAGGGTCACTTACGTTTAGAATAGTCTTTTATAGTGGTGGTAGGGTCACTTACGTTTAGAATAGTCTTTTATAGTGGTGGTAGGGTCACTTACGTTTAGAATAGTCTTTTATAGTGGTGGTAGGGTCACTTACGTTTAGAATAGTCTTTTATAGTGGTGGTAGGGTCACTTACGTTTAGAATAGTCTTTTATAGTGGTGGTAGGGTCACTTACGTTTAGAATAGTCTTTTATAGTGGTGGTAGGGTCACTTACGTTTAGAATAGTCTTTTATAGTGGTGGTAGGGTCACTTACGTTTAGAATAGTCTTTATAGTGGTGGTAGGGTCACTTACGTTTAGAATAGTCTTTTATAGTGGTGGTAGGGTCACTTACGTTTAGAATAGTCTTTTATAGTGGTGGTAGGGTCACTTACGTTTAGAATAGTCTTTTATAGTGGTGGTAGGGTCACTTACGTTTAGAATAGTCTTTTATAGTGGTGGTAGGGTCACTTACGTTTAGAATAGTCTTTTATAGTGGTGGTAGGGTCACTTACGTTTAGAATAGTCTTTTATAGTGGTGGTAGGGTCACTTACGTTTAGAATAGTCTTTTATAGTGGTGGTAGGGTCACTTACGTTTAGAATAGTCTTTTATAGTGGTGGTAGGGTCACTTACGTTTAGAATAGTCTTTTATAGTGGTGGTAGGGTCACTTACGTTTAGAATAGTCTTTTATAGTGGTATAGGTAGGGTCACTTACGTTTAGAATAGTCTTTTATAGTGGTGGTAGGGTCACTTACGTTTAGAATAGTCTTTTATAGTGGTGGTAGGGTCACTTACGTTTAGAATAGTCTTTTATAGTGGTGGTAGGGTCACTTACGTTTAGAATAGCCTTTTATAGTGGTGGTAGGGTCACTTACGTTTAGAATAGCCTTTTATAGTGGTGGTAGGGTCACTTACGTTTAGAATAGCCTTTTATAGTGGTGGTAGGGTCACTTACGTTTAGAATAGCCTTTTATAGTGGTGGTAGGGTCACTTACGTTTAGAATAGCCTTTTATAGTGGTGGTAGGGTCACTTACGTTTAGAATAGCCTTTTATAGTGGTGGTAGGGTCACTTACGTTTAGAATAGCCTTTTATAGTGGTGGTAGGGTCACTTACGTTTAGAATAGCCTTTTATAGTGGTGGTAGGGTCACTTACGTTTAGAATAGCCTTTTATAGTGGTGGTAGGGTCACTTACGTTTAGAATAGCCTTTTATAGTGGTGGTAGGGTCACTTACGTTTAGAATAGTCTTTTATAGTGGTGGTAGGGTCACTTACGTTTAGAATAGTCTTTTATAGTGGTGGTAGGGTCACTTACGTTTAGAATAGTCTTTTATAGTGGTGGTAGGGTCACTTACGTTTAGAATAGTCTTTTATAGTGGTGGTAGGGTCACTTACGTTTAGAATAGTCTTTTATAGTGGTGGTAGGGTCACTTACGTTTAGAATAGTCTTTTATAGTGGTGGTAGGGTCACTTACGTTTAGAATAGTCTTTTATAGTGGTGGTAGGGTCACTTACGTTTAGAATAGTCTTTTATAGTGGTGGTAGGGTCACTTACGTTTAGAATAGTCTTTTATAGTGGTGGTAGGGTCACTTACGTTTAGAATAGTCTTTTATAGTGGTGGTAGGGTCACTTACGTTTAGAATAGTCTTTTATAGTGGTGGTAGGGTCACTTACGTTTAGAATAGTCTTTTATAGTGGTGGTAGGGTCACTTACGTTTAGAATAGTCTTTTATAGTGGTGGTAGGGTCACTTACGTTTAGAATAGTCTTTTATAGTGGTGGTAGGGTCACTTACGTTTAGAATAGTCTTTTATAGTGGTGGTAGGGTCACTTACGTTTAGAATAGTCTTTTATAGTGGTGGTAGGGTCACTTACGTTTAGAATAGTCTTTAATAGTGGTGGTAGGGTCACTTACGTTTAGAATAGTCTTTATAGTGGTGGTAGGGTCACTTACGTTTAGAATAGTCTTTTATAGTGGTGGTAGGGTCACTTACGTTTAGAATAGTCTTTTATAGTGGTGGTAGGGTCACTTACGTTTAGAATAGTCTTTTATAGTGGTGGTAGGGTCACTTACGTTTAGAATAGTCTTTTATAGTGGTGGTAGGGTCACTTACGTTTAGAATAGTCTTTTATAGTGGTGGTAGGGTCACTTACGTTTAGAATAGTCTTTTATAGTGGTGGTAGGGTCACTTACGTTTAGAATAGTCTTTTATAGTGGTGGTAAGGTCACTTACGTTTAGAATAGTCTTTTATAGTGGTGGTAGGGTCACTTACGTTTAGAATAGTCTTTTATAGTGGTGGTAGGGTCACTTACGTTTAGAATAGTCTTTTATAGTGGTGGTAGGGTCACTTACGTTTAGAATAGTCTTTTATAGTGGTGGTAGGGTCACTTACGTTTAGAATAGTCTTTTATAGTGGTGGTAGGGTCACTTACGTTTAGAATAGTCTTTTATAGTGGTGGTAGGGTCACTTACGTTTAGAATAGCCTTTTATAGTGGTGGTAGGGTCACTTACGTTTAGAATAGCCTTTTATAGTGGTGGTAGGGTCACTTACGTTTAGAATAGCCTTTTATAGTGGTGGTAGGGTCACTTACGTTTAGAATAGCCTTTTATAGTGGTGGTAGGGTCACTTACGTTTAGAATAGCCTTTTATAGTGGTGGTAGGGTCACTTACGTTTAGAATAGCCTTTTATAGTGGTGGTAGGGTCACTTACGTTTAGAATAGCCTTTTATAGTGGTGGTAGGGTCACTTACGTTTAGAATAGCCTTTTATAGTGGTGGTAGGGTCACTTACGTTTAGAATAGCCTTTTATAGTGGTGGTAGGGTCACTTACGTTTAGAATAGCCTTTTATAGTGGTGGTAGGGTCACTTACGTTTAGAATAGCCTTTTATAGTGGTGGTAGGGTCACTTACGTTTAGAATAGTCTTTTATAGTGGTGGTAGGGTCACTTACGTTTAGAATAGTCTTTTATAGTGGTGGTAGGGTCACTTACGTTTAGAATAGTCTTTTATAGTGGTGGTAGGGTCACTTACGTTTAGAATAGTCTTTTATAGTGGTGGTAGGGTCACTTACGTTTAGAATAGTCTTTTATAGTGGTGGTAGGGTCACTTACGTTTAGAATAGTCTTTTATAGTGGTGGTAGGGTCACTTACGTTTAGAATTGTCATGTTTTGTCTTTGATCTTCATGTCTTGTCCCTGTGCTTCCCTCTGCTGGTCTTATTAGGTTCTTTCCCTCTTTCTCTCTCTATCGTTCCGTTCCTGCTCCCAGCTGTTTCTCATTCTCCTAACGACCTTATTTACTCTTTCACACCTGTCCCCTATTTTGCCCTCTGATTAGAGTCCCTATTTCTCCCTCTGTTTTCCGCTTCTGCCTGGTCGGATTCTTGTTTGATGTTTGCTGTTCCTGTGTCCTTGTTCCGCCCTGTCGTGTTCTTTGCCTTCTTCAGATGCTGCGTGTGAGCAGGTGTCTATGTCAGCTACGGCCAGTGCCTTCCTGAAGCGACCTGCAGTCTGTGGTCGCGTCTCCAGTCGTTCCTCTCTATTGACGAGAGGATTTGACCATTGATAATATCCAGGAGAATCATTATTTGTTTATTACTGGAATAAAGACTCTGTTACTATTACGTCGCTTTTGGGTCCTCATTCATCAGCATAACAGAAGAATCCGACCAAGATGGACCCAGCGACTATGGATTCTCTCAACACTGCCGTCGAGTTCCAGGGAGCAATGCTCGGCAGACACGAGCAGGAATTGTTTGCTGCTCGTCATGCCGTTGAGACCCTGGCCGCTCAGGTCTCCGATCTCTCTGGACAGTTTCAGAGTCTTCATCTCGTGCCACCAGCTACTTCCTGGTCTTCCGAGTCTCCGGAACCTAGGGTTAATAACCCACCATGTTACTCTGGGCAGCCCACTGAGTGTCGCTCCTTTCTCACCCAGTGTGATATTGTGTTCTCTCTCCAGCCCAACACGTACTCAAGAGAGAGAGCTCGGATCGCTTACGTCATATCACTCCTTACTGGTCGGGCTCGGGAGTGGGGCACAGCTATCTGGGAGGCAAGGGCTGAGTGTTCTAACGATTATCAGAACTTTAAAGAGGAGATGATACGGGTTTTTGATCGTTCAGTTTTTGGGAAGGAGGCTTCCAGGGCCCTGGCTTCCCTATGTCAAGGTGATCGATCCATAACGGATTACTCTATAGAGTTTCGCACTCTTGCTGCCTCCAGTGACTGGAACGAGCCGGCGTTGCTCGCTCGTTTTCTGGAGGGACTTCACGCTGAGGTTAAGGATGAGATTCTCTCCCGGGAGGTTCCTTCCAGCGTGGACTCTTTGATTGCACTCGCCATCCGCATAGAACGACGGGTTGATCTTCGTCACCGAGCTCGTGGAAGAGAGCTCGCGTTAACGGTGTTTCCCCTCTCCGCATCTCAACCATCTCCTCCCACCGGCTCAGAGACTGAGCCCATGCAGCTGGGAGGTATTCGCATCTCGACTAAGGAGAGGGAACGGAGAATCACCAACCGCCTTTGCCTCTATTGCGGTTCTGCGGGACATTTTGTCATGTCATGTCCAGTAAAAGCCAGAGCTCATCAGTAAGCGGAGGGCTACTGGTGAGCGCTACTACTCCTGTCTCTCCATCAAGATCCTGTACTACCTTGTCGGTCCATCTACGCTGGACCGGTTCAGCTGCTTCCTGCAGTGCCTTGATAGACTCTGGGGCTGAGGGTTGTTTTATGGACGAAGCATGGGCTCGGAAACATGACATTCCTCTCAGACAGTTAGGGAAGCCCACGCCCATGTTCGCCTTAGATGGTAGTCTTCTCCCCAGTATCAGATGTGAGACACTACCTTTAACCCTCACAGTATCTGGTAACCACAGTGAGACCATTTCCTTTTTGATTTTTCGTTCACCTTTTACACCTGTTGTTTTGGGTCATCCCTGGCTAGTATGTCATAATCCTTCTATTGATTGGTCTAGTAATTCTATCCTATCCTGGAACGTTTCTTGTCATGTGAAGTGTTTAATGTCTGCTATCCCTCCTGTGTCTTCTGTCCCCTCTACTCAGGAGGAACCTGGTGATTTGACAGGAGTGCCGGAGGAATATCATGATCTGCGCACGGTCTTCAGTCGGTCCAGAGCCAGCTCCCTTCCTCCTCACCGGTCGTATGATTGTTGTATTGATCTCCTTCCGGGGACCACTCCCCCTCGGGGTAGACTATACTCTCTGTCGGCTCCCGAACGTAAGGCTCTCGAGGATTATCTGTCTGTTTCTCTCAACGCCGGTACCGTGGTGCCTTCTTCCTCTCCCGCCGGAGCGGGATTTTTCTTTGTTAAGAAGAAGGACGGTACTCTGCGCCCCTGCGTGGATTATCGAGGGCTGAATGACATAACGGTTAAGAATCGTTATCCGCTTCCCCTTATGTCGTCAGCCTTCGAGATTTTGCAGGGAGCCAGGTTCTTTACTAAGTTGGACCTTCGTAACGCTTACCATCTCGTACGCATCAGAGAGGGGGACGAGTGGAAAACGGCGTTTAACACTCCGTTAGGGCATTTTGAATACCGGGTTCTGCCGTTCGGTCTCGCTAATGCTCCAGCTGTCTTTCAGGCATTAGTTAATGATGTACTGAGAGACATGCTGAACATTTTTGTTTTCGTTTACCTTGACGATATCCTGATTTTTTTCACCGTCACTCGAGATTCATGTTCAGCACGTTCGACGTGTACTCCAGCGCCTTTTAGAGTATTGTCTCTACGTGAAGGCTGAGAAGTGCGCCTTTCATGTCTCCTCTGTCACATTTCTCGGTTCTGTTATTTCCGCTGAAGGCATTCAGATGGATCCCGCTAAGGTCCAGGCAGTCAGCGATTGGCCCGTTCCTAAGTCACGTGTCGAGTTGCAGCGCTTTCTTGGTTTCGCTAATTTCTATCGGCGTTTCATTCGTAATTTCGGTCAAGTGGCTGCCCCTCTCACAGCTCTGACTTCTGTCAAGACTTGCTTTAAGTGGTCCGGTTCCGCCCAGGGAGCTTTTGATCTCCTCAAGAAGCGTTTTACATCCGCCCCTATCCTTGTTACTCCTGACGTCACTAAACAATTCATTGTCGAGGTTGACGCTTCAGAGGTGGGCGTGGGAGCCATTCTGTCTCAGCGCTTCCAGTCTGACGATAAGGTCCATCCTTGCGCTTACTTTTCTCATCGCCTGTCGCCATCGGAACGCAACTATGATGTGGGTAACCGCGAACTGCTCGCCATCCGCTTAGCCATAGGCGAATGGCGACAGTGGTTGGAGGGGGCGACCGTTCCTTTTGTCGTTTGGACTGACCATAAGAACCTTGAGTACATCCGTTCTGCCAAACGACTTAATGCACGTCAGGCTCGTTGGGCGTTGTTTTTCGCTCGTTTCGAGTTCGTGATTTCCTATCGTCCGGGAAATAAGAACACCAAGCCTGATGCCTTATCCCGTCTCTTTAGTTCTTCTGTGGCTTCTACCGACCCCGAGGGGATTCTCCCTGAAGGGCGTGTTGTCGGGTTGACTGTCTGGGGAATTGAGAGACAGGTAAAGCAAGCACTCACTCACACTGCGTCGCCGCGCGCTTGTCCTAGTAACCTTCTGTTCGTTCCTGTCTCTACTCGTCTGGCTGTTCTTCAGTGGGCTCACTCTGCCAAGTTAGCTGGCCATCCCGGCGTTCGGGGTACGCTTGCTTCTATTCGCCAGCGGTTTTGGTGGCCTACTCAGGAGCGGGACACGCGCCGTTTCGTGGCTGCTTGTTCGGACTGCGCGCAGACTAAGTCAGGTAACTCTCCTCCTGCCGGTCGTCTCAGACCGCTTCCCATTCCTTCTCGACCATGGTCTCACATCGCCTTAGACTTTATTACCGGTCTGCCTTCGTCTGCGGGGAAGACTGTGATTCTTACGGTTATCGATAGGTTCTCTAAGGCGGCACATTTCATTCCCCTCGCTAAGCTTCCTTCCGCTAAGGAGACGGCACAAATCATCATTGAGAATGTGTTCAGAATTCATGGCCTCCCGTTAGACGCCGTTTCAGACAGAGGTCCGCAATTCACGTCACAGTTTTGGAGGGAGTTCTGTCGTTTGATTGGTGCTTCTGTCAGTCTCTCTTCCGGGTTTCATCCCCAGTCTAACGGTCAAGCAGAAAGGGCCAATCAGTCGATTGGTCGCATATTACGCAGCCTTTCGTTTCGAAACCCTGCGTCTTGGGCAGAACAGCTCCCCTGGGCTGAGTACGCTCACAACTCGCTTCCTTCGTCTGCTACCGGGCTATCTCCGTTTCAGAGTAGTCTTGGGTACCAGCCTCCTCTGTTCTCGTCCCAGCTCGCCGAGTCCAGCGTTCCCTCCGCTCAGGCTTTTGTCCAACGTTGTGAGCGCACCTGGAGGAGGGTCAGGTCTGCACTTTGCCGTTACAGGGCGCAGACTGTGAGAGCCGCCAATAGACGTAGGATTAGGAGTCCTAGGTATTGTCGCGGTCAGAGAGTGTGGCTTTCCACTCGTAACCTTCCCCTTACGACAGCTTCTCGCAAGTTGACTCCGCGGTTCATTGGTCCGTTCCGTGTCTCTCAGGTCGTCAATCCTGTCGCTGTGCGACTGCTTCTTCCGCGACATCTTCGTCGCGTCCACCCTGTCTTCCATGTCTCTTGTGTCAAGCCTTTTCTTCGCGCCCCCGTTCGTCTTCCCTCCCCCCCCCCCGTCCTTGTCGAGGGCGCTCCTATTTACAAGGTACGAAAGATCATGGACATGCGTTCTCGGGGACGTGGTCACCAGTACTTAGTGGATTGGGAGGGTTACGGTCCTGAGGAGAGGAGTTGGGTTCCATCTCGGGACGTGCTGGACCGTTCGTTGATTGATGGTTTCCTTCGTTGCCGCCAGGGTTCCTCCTCGAGTGCGCCAGGAGGCGCTCGGTGAGTGGGGGGGTACTGTCATGTTTTGTCTTTGATCTTCATGTCTTGTCCCTGTGCTTCCCTCTGCTGGTCTTATTAGGTTCTTTCCCTCTTTCTCTCTCTATCGTTCCGTTCCTGCTCCCAGCTGTTTCTCATTCTCCTAACGACCTTATTTACTCTTTCACACCTGTCCCCTATTTTGCCCTCTGATTAGAGTCCCTATTTCTCCCTCTGTTTTCCGCTTCTGCCTGGTCGGATTCTTGTTTGATGTTTGCTGTTCCTGTGTCCTTGTTCCGCCCTGTCGTGTTCTTTGCCTTCTTCAGATGCTGCGTGTGAGCAGGTGTCTATGTCAGCTACGGCCAGTGCCTTCCTGAAGCGACCTGCAGTCTGTGGTCGCGTCTCCAGTCGTTCCTCTCTATTGACGAGAGGATTTGACCATTGATAATATCCAGGAGAATCATTATTTGTTTATTACTGGAATAAAGACTCTGTTACTATTACGTCGCTTTTGGGTCCTCATTCATCAGCATAACAAGAATAGTCTTTTATAGTGGTGGTAGGGTCACTTACGTTTAGAATAGTCTTTTATAGTGGTGGTAGGGTCACTTACGTTTAGAATAGTCTTTTATAGTGGTGGTAGGGTCACTTACGTTTAGAATAGTCTTTTATAGTGGTGGTAGGGTCACATACGTTTAGAATAGTCTTTTATAGTGGTGGTAGGGTCACTTACGTTTAGAATAGTCTTTTATAGTGGTGGTAGGGTCACTTACGTTTAGAATAGTCTTTTATAGTGGTGGTAGGGTCACTTACGTTTAGAATAGCCTTTTATAGTGGTGGTAGGGTCACTTACGTTTAGAATAGCCTTTTATAGTGGTGGTAGGGTCACTTACGTTTAGAATAGCCTTTTATAGTGGTGGTAGGGTCACTTACGTTTAGAATAGCCTTTTATAGTGGTGGTAGGGTCACTTACGTTTAGAATAGCCTTTTATAGTGGTGGTAGGGTCACTTACGTTTAGAATAGCCTTTTATAGTGGTGGTAGGGTCACTTACGTTTAGAATAGCCTTTTATAGTGGTGGTAGGGTCACTTACGTTTAGAATAGCCTTTTATAGTGGTGGTAGGGTCACTTACGTTTAGAATAGTCTTTTATAGTGGTGGTAGGGTCACTTACGTTTAGAATAGTCTTTTATAGTGGTGGTAGGGTCACTTACGTTTAGAATAGTCTTTTATAGTGGTGGTAGGGTCACTTACGTTTAGAATAGTCTTTTATAGTGGTGGTAGGGTCACTTACGTTTAGAATAGTCTTTTATAGTGGTGGTAGGGTCACTTACGTTTAGAATAGTCTTTTATAGTGGTGGTAGGGTCACTTACGTTTAGAATAGTCTTTTATAGTGGTGGTAGGGTCACTTACGTTTAGAATAGTCTTTTATAGTGGTGGTAGGGTCACTTACGTTTAGAATAGTCTTTTATAGTGGTGGTAGGGTCACTTACGTTTAGAATAGCCTTTTATAGTGCAGGCCAGGCTGAACAGCTGTATGAGCCAACAGTGATTGGTGACCAGGGACTTTATGTATCCACAGGCCAGTATCTGAGGACCGCGAGGACAAACCACAGTCAGCTAAAACATGACACAGCAGCAAACAATCACACCACTATATGTACTGTATACTGTTGTTGCAGAATTAAAAAGAACATATTACATTGAATCTCTATGGCTGCTGCAGATCGCTTGTTTCAGCACTATTGGTTCGTTTTTTAATTTTAAATAATGGACTGAATTTCTATCTATGCCTCCCACCTATCACTGAATCCAACATCTTACTTCAACCTTTGTTGCCAAGATGTCCCCCCAACTAATCTCAAATTCAGTTTGCCGAATTCTGACTGTACCCAGTATTCAACAACACCGTAGCCAGTGTCATCGACACTTACCGAGAGGATGTTCTTCATGGTGATAACAAACACGTTGTAGGCGATCAGGAAGTCCCAATAGTGCAGGATGCTTTTGATTGGCTTGAGCAGCAGGTCACCCCCAAAGAGCAGGAAGTAAAAGCAGGCCACCAGGTAGCCCATACAGAAGATGGAGATGCGCGTGGTGCCCGTGATGAAGATGATGGTGAGCACGAACCAGAAGAGGTAGCTGAACATGATCACCTTCAGCATGTCCAGGTAGGATCTGGGGGAGGGGAATTCATTAGTACCCTTGACCTGCAGTCAAATGACCTAGTGGCCTCCTGGGTGGAATGTTATTATTATTTCTCAGAATTTAATAATTAATAAACATTATTTTAAAAACCTGCCGAAAATCTGGAGTTTCTATGTCAAACAGTTTAGTTATATTTCAGTCTTCTGTGATGTATATAAAGTGCAATATTGGGATGCAAACTCAAAATGTAATACATTTCAACTCTATATCTGACATGCTACAGCCATCTTCTTTGTTTAAGCCCATAACCATGTGTGTGAGGTGTATACTTTTGTTTCAAAGTAGATTTGTTCTTTGGATTCTGTTGTGGAATTTGACCTCAGGTTTTAAACCTGAGTATGTTGAGAGCCTACCGTTGCCGTATACAGTAGCAAAGCTAACGTTCAACAAAAAAAAGTATTCTGTAATAGTAAACGCTTTCTGATATCCACACAGAGATGAGCCCAAGTGATGAGCAGAGCTACGCTGTGTACTTTAGGATTCTACAACCCAATATTCAACTTTTCATTCAATATTTCAATATTGTTGACTTCACTGACACATCATCACCACCTCACATTGTTTTTACCTGCAGATGTACAGTATGTATGTGAACTGGAGGAGCAGTGGTGTCATCGAGGCTTCGGAGCACATTGACAGATGGGTCTGGGGGGGGGTCGTTTCAGATACAACTTTGTGCTGACAGGTTCAAAGAGCCAGCTGTCACGGGGTTAAAGGCCACTAGTGTCAGAACGGTTCCCCTTGTTTCAGGAAGACTATTGAGTTACAGGAACATGGAAAGCCATGTTTGAGTCGCTCACAGGACACGGTTGAAGGCTTGGGTGGAGTGATTTTGTTTTACATAGTTGAGTTATCTGATACCAGGAAAGTGTGCGGTAGAGAGCTGTGAGAGCGGTGGGAAAACACAGGTGTTTGGCAATGTGTTATCTGTGCTCCACTTTGAGATGGGCTATCCGATCGCTCATTTAACTCATCTCACGTCAAAACAATTGGATAGTTACAGGAGGAGTAACCCAAGGAATGTGTCTAAAGTGACTCTTTAATATGTACTTTGGAGAGAGACACAGAGACAGAGAGAGAGAGAGACAGAGAGACACAGAGACAGAGAGAGAGACACAGAGAGAGAGAGAGACAGAGAGATACAGACAGAGAGAGAGAGAGACACAGAGAGAGACATAGAGACAGAGAGAGAGAGAGAGAGAGAGAGAGAGAGAGAGAGAGACAGTGGAATGATTTGACCTGAATGTCATGTAGTAGAAGGTAGTTCACCAAATGACTCTTGCCTGATGACTAACCTTGTCTAAGATCGAACGACTCATATTGTCTCTCTGTGAAAAACACAGGCACTTTAACACATAGGGATAACTCGTTCTCGAGTAACAGGTTTTGAATCCTGATCAGACACAGCCTGTGAACCAGCCCCTTACCTGCAGTGTATGAAGTCTGGGACGGGGTTGTGTTGACTGAAGGAGGCGGCGTCCCTGCAGATCTCCGTGTTGTCACCGGCCAGGAGGCGCACGGCTTCCTCGTTCTCCTCCTCAAACACCTGTCTCTGCAGTGAGGCACACAGCAGCAGCATGAAGTCATCTACAGAAGACAGGAGAGGAAAGGAGGAGGAGGAGCAAGAGGAGGAGGAGGTGGAGAAGGCGAAGGAAGAGGAGGAAGAAGGCGAGGAAGATGAGGAGGAGGAGCAGAGAACCCCGTCCCAATCCTAGTCCCAATCCCAGTCCCAGTCCCAATTCCAGTCCCAATCCCATTCCCAGTCCCAATCCCAGTCCCAATTCCAGCCCTAGTCCCAATCCCAGTCCCAATCCCAGTCCCAATCCTAGTCCCAATCCCAGTCCCAATCCCAATCCCAGTCCCAGTCCCAATCTTAATGGCAAATGCTCAGTCCATGGTTGTACTCACAGAGCAGGAACATTGGGTTGGGCTTGGTGTGGAAGTCAGGGAAGTACAGCCACTTGATGACATTGGAGTCTGTGGAGGACGAGGGGAACCTCCATGGGTAGTCTGGGAGGAGGAGTTTAGTAAGTTTTCTCCTTCATAGACGATATTGACTCATGACACATACAACAACTCTGATTTATAATGTATAAAACATGATCATTACGCAGTGATGAAATGATGACCTCTGTCTTGAGTACTGAAATACCAAGGGGTGACATGTAGACAAAACAAAATGTCTGCAGCAGGGGAGCCTCGGATTGGTCCACCCACCTTTGCAGGCGGCCGGGGGGACGCCAATGCAGACAAAGTACTGGAAGGTGAGCATGCAGGCCAGGAAGCAACAGTACTTGGGCCAGGTGTCAGCGATGGCCTTCCGGCGCCGCTGGTAGATGACTGCGATCAGGCCGAAAGCGTGGAGCATGGCGTAGAAGTCCATCCTCTGGCCAATCACGTTCACCGCCAACAGTAAGCATGTCTGACGATGCAATGATAATGTTTAGGAACATTTTTACTCAAGAGACTTTATATTGGGTTTACAGATGTAGGATCTTAGTTTGTGCCAGTTTGCTACAACAGGACAATTATCCTGCAGCAACAGGAAATGATCCTGCAGCAACAGGAAATGATCCTGCAGCAACAGGAAATGATCCTGCTACAACAGAAAATGTGAATTATTATGTTGATTATAATTAATGGACATTTTTTAGGGGTTGATACATTTTTCATTTTAAACCTCAAATACACAACAAGTTTTATATTTCCTGGGTTCAGAAGTAGGTGTTATGGCTCAGTCGTAATTCCATACAATGTAGGTGACTCAACAATTACTTTGTCGTCCATGAAAGGTATTTCAAAACAGAGATATAGTGGTAAATATTCCAACTATCACACAAGTAAAAAACATAATCAGAGTGTATTTGCGAACTCAACAGTGACATGACATCATACCTCCAGGCCGAACTTGTAGAAGAAGTAGTTGATGAAGTACTTGGCACCGTTGACGATGCTGTCGTCGAGGTGTTGCCGGGTGATATCGTGGAAGATGGTTCTGGTGACGGGCGTGGTGAGGTTGTTCCTCATGCGGTACAGGTCCTGGTGGCGGTAGATGGTCACCTCGAACACCAGCAGGGCCAGAATCAACAGGTTGTTCTGGATGGAGATGGACATTGGACAGATAAATGGGTCAGGGTTGAAATGACAGTGTATATATTCATGATTTAAACATGGGAACCACCATGAAAAACATTGATCCAACCAAAGAAATCCTATTCAATTACTAATTTCAAAATGTCTAACTCGTAATTCTATGGGTCCAACCAACTGTTTTCAGGCCGTCTCCAAGGATGAAGTGTAATATGAGCACTACAAAGGGCAGTTAGGGAGATGATACCAGTGTATAATATAACACGGTTACAGTAGTTTCAGTTATATGTGAGGGAGACAGGTTGCGTATGTATGTGTGTGTGTGTGTGTGTCTGCGTGGGTGTGTATTTGTGTGCGTGCGCACGCTGCATATGTGCCTATGTGTGTGTGTGTGTGTGTAGTCAGGTTCCCAGGGCATCTCTCCTCCACTCACCCTCAGGTTCTCCAGTAGGGGGGAGAACTTGCGGAGACCCACCCAGTTGGCTGGGTCCACAGGGGCGCTGTAGAGCAGGGAGTGAGCCATCTCACTCCTCTGGTTATCCGTGTAGTTCACAGGCTACAGACGAGAGGACAGGAGTGTCATTAACGTCCTGAACCAGTACAGGCTAGCACAACACAGGCAAGGAGCATAATGATACATCGAGATAAATAGAGAAACATAGAGATAAATAGAGAAACATAGAGATAAATAGAGATACATAGAGATAAATAGAGAAACATAGAGATAAATAGAGAAACATAGAGAAACATAGAGATAAATAGAGATACATAGAGATAAATAGAGAAACATAGAGATAAATAGAGAAACATAGAGATAAATAGAGATACATAGAGATAAATAGAGAAACATAGAGATAAATAGAGAAACATAGAGATAAATAGAGAAACATAGAGATAAATAGAGAAACATAGAGATAAATAGAGATACATAGAGATAAATATATATACATAGAGATAAATAGAGATACATAGAGATAAATAGAAAAACATAGAGATAAATAGAGAAACATAGAGATAAATAGAGAAACATAGAGATAAATAGAGAAACATAGAGATAAATAGAGATACATAGAGATAAATAGAGATAAATATAGATAAATAGAGATACATAGAGATAAATAGAGAAACATAGAGATAAATAGAGATACATAGAGATAAATAGAGATACATAGAGATAAATAGAGATACATAGAGATAAATACAGATACATAGAGATAAATAGAGATACATAGAGATAAATAGAACAGGAACATATAGGAAAGAAAATATTGGGAAGTGGAACATAATGTACATACAGCACCCCCCCACTCCACAAACACACTAACACACACCCCCTGTCCACCACCCCAACACTCCCTTAACATAATGTACATACAGCCCCCCCCCACTCCACAAACACACTAACACACCCCCCCCTGTCCACCACCCCAACACTCCCTGAACATAATGTACATACAGCCCCCCCCACTCCACAAACACACTAACACACACCCCCCTGTCCACCACCCCAACACTCCCTGAACATAATGTACATACAGCACCCCCCCCCCCCCCCCACTCCACAGACACACACCCTCTTTCCACCACCCGACACTCCCTGGGCTGCTACCCACCATGGTGCAGTTCTTCGAGTACGTAGAGGGGTTTATAGAGGTGAGTTGGTAGAGCATCTTGCAGACGATGATGACACAGGTCCAGACGGTACAGACGCTGGAGGCCAGGGGCCTGAACTGACCGAAGGGCAGGGCGAACGCCCAACTCACCAGGAACACGTAGTTGAACAGAGACACCTGGAGAAAACAGGACAGAAGAGACACCTTCACTTCCTGGACGTTCTTGTTAATTTGCTAATTTAGTTGGGCCTCAATATTGGCAAAGGGTTGTAATTACTAGGCTATATTCATTTACTTTAGGCCCGCAATTTGTATTTTTTAAATGTATTATATAGGCTACATGTGACTGTATGGTGTGTGCGTTCGGGCACGTGCATATGATTGCAATAGCAATAATGCTCAGGAAAATTTAAAAGATTAGGTTATTAGGGCGGTAGGTAGCCTAGTGGTTAGAGAGTTGGGCCAGTAACCGAAAGGTTGCTGGATCGAATCCATGAGCTGACATGGTAAAAATCTGTCGTTCTGCCGCTGAGCAAGGCAGTTAACCCACTGTTCCCTGGGCACCGTGGATGTTGATTAAAGCAGCACCCCCACACCTCTATGTTTCAGAGGGGTAGGGTTAAACGTGGCAGACACATTTCAGTTGTACAACTGACTAGGTTTCCCCCATATTCATTTTTCATCCATAGATCTATGTTAATTCCCCTTAATTCAACATAGGACACTGTGCTAACTAACCTCCAAACGAGCTTCAATGCCATACAACACTCCTTCCGTGGCCTCCAACTGCTCTTAAACGCTAGTAAAACCAAATGCATGCTTTCAACCGTTCGCTGCCCACACCCGCCCGCCCGACTAGCATCACCACCCTGGACGGTTCCGACCTAGAACATGTGGACAATTATAAATACCTAGGTGTCTGGTTAGACTGTAAACTCTCCTTCCAGACTCATATTAAACATCTCCAATCCAAAATCAAATCTAGAATCGGCTTTCTATTTCGCAACAAAGCCTCCTTCACTCACGCCGTCAAACTTACCCTTGTAAAACTGACTATCCTACCGATCCTCGACTTCGGCGATGTCATCTACAAAATAGCTTCCAATACTCTACTCAGCAAACTGGATGCAGTCTATCACAGTGACATCCGTTTTTTTTTACCAAATCACCTTATACCACCCACCACTGCGACCTGTATGCTCTAGTCGGCTGGCCCTCGCTAAATATTCGTCGCCAGACCCACTGGCTCCAGGTCATCTATAAGTCTTTGCTAGGTAAAGCTCCGCCTTATCTCAGTTCACTAGTCACGATAGCAACACCCACCCGTAGCACACATTCCAGCAGGTATATCTCACTGATCATCCCCAAAGCCAACACCTCATTTGGCCGCCTTTCCTTCCACACGTCTTCCGGGTGGCGCAGTGGTCTAGGGCACTGCATCGCAGTGCTAGCTGCGCCACCAGAGTCTCTGGGTTCGGCTTGGACGGTTACTGAACTTCTCATATTTTTGCTTGGTAAAAAACAACCCTTTTTTTACATGCTTTGTTTGCTCTACATTGAGTTTGGCCTCAGCACAAGCTAGTGAATTCCAGTTCGCCTGGGTTGGTTGTTGTTTATGAAAAAGTTCAAAATGCTTTACTTCAGCCTCCAGTTTTTCCATATTTTCCATTCTAATCTTCTTGATCAGAGGCGCTTGGAAAATGATATAACCCCTAATGGTTGTTTTAGCAGCATCCCAGATAGTTGCAGCTGAGACAAGAGAGAGTTGATTGTCGAGCCTGTAATGTGATCATTTATCTTTTATCACAGAGCAGAATCCTTCATTGTTAAGCAGAGACGTATTAAGTCTCCAATATCTTGTTTTGGGGATTTTTGTTGCCAATTTCGATATCTATATACACTGGGGCATGGTCAGAAATGACTATATATACAATAGCACATGACTGGACAACATGCATGTAAGTAGAAGGCATAAAATAATTGTCCAATCTAGATGATGAATTATGGGTTCTAGGGTAGAAGGTATAGTCTCTAACATTAGGATTTAGCGCTCTCCATACGTCTACTAAACCAGATTAATAACAAGCGCTTCTGAGAGCATTTGAGGCTCTATGATTCCAGACTGGAGCAGTTGATGATTTATCCAATTTACCCAAAGTACAATTAAATTCTCCTGAAATAAACCCTTGCAGTGTTGATTAAATAATATAATCATGTCACTTACGTTTGTAGCTTCACGGTTGTTTCGTTTTGTTATAAGTGTTCGTTTTGTGTTTCACTCGTCTCAAATAAAAGAGATGTATTTTTCACACGCTGCGCCTTGGTCCACTCATTATCCTCAAGACGATCGTGACAATCATCTTGCCCACTATATCAGATGAGCGTAGAATTAGACTAAATGCTTCCTTTACTCCTGAAGAGGTTTGGGAAACTATTAAGGCAATGCCTTCTGGCAAGGCACCCGGCCTAGACGGCTACTCTGCAGAGTTCTACAAGAAGGCCTGAGATATGCCCCATCTTCATGCCTGCTCTAAATGATATGTTTGAAAGAGACATCATACCAGAGTCCTGGAAAACTGCATCCATTAGTCTGATACTAAAAATGGACAAAACCCCCATGAAACTGCTCTTCGTTTAGACCTATCAGTTTGCTAGGAGTTGATGTTAAAATAGTCACTAAGACACTTGCCCGCTGGTAGGAGGCCCTACTTCCAGACCTCATTAAAATACTTGGGCATATATACTACTCCAAATCTTCAAGACCTGTTCACTTCAAATAATATGCCTTTGCTCACAAAGATTAAACAGGACCTGGTTAACTGGTCTACCCTATCAGGATTAATGTCTTCAGGATGAATATCCTTTCTCGGCTAAATGATCCATTCCAAAATACCCCCCGCCATCTATCTCAGTCCATTTGCTGAAGGTACCGAGCTGTCTGTTTAAAATACTAGCACACAGCTCGGATCCCCACGCATACCCCACAAGACATGCCACCAGAGGTCTCTTCACAGTCCCCAAGTCCAGAACAGACTATGGGAGGTACACAGTACTATATAGAGCCATGACTCCGTGGAACTCAATTCCACATCAGGTAACTGATGACAGTAGTAGAATCAGATTTAAAAAGCAGGTAAAAATACACCTTATGGAACAGCGGGGACTGTGAAGTAACACACACACAGGCACAGACACATGCAGACAAACACATGATAACATATGATAACAGATGATAACACATGATAACAGATTTTGCGTTGTAGATATGTGGTAGTGGAGTATGGGCCTGGGGGTACACACTTACTGTGTTGTGAATTCTATAATGTATTGTATTGTATAATGTATTGTAATGTTTTTAAAATTGTATAACTGCCTTAATTTTGCCTGACCCCAGGAAGAGTAGCTACTGCCTTGCCTTGGCAGCAGCTAATGGGGATCCATAATAAATACAAATTGGAATGATATTCATTTACACATCCAGAAGAACTTGAGTAGATAATCAGCTCTTTCACTGAATGTCTATTTCCTCTACTTTGATTGTGACGTTCTGTTTGACCCTGACTCTGAACGTTTGTTCAATTCCCTTGTTTAGTTAGACAAAAAATGCATATTGTTATTATGGTCAACACCTGAAGTACTATCTGAGAGAATGTGGCTTTCTCAAGCTTCTGCTATTCTACCCCTAGAGAAACTTACCTTTGATTTACACCAGAAGTCTGATACATTTAGGTAAATCTGGTCTCCATTGTGGGCCTATGTAGAAAACCTCCCATAAATGACCCATATTATAATTGTGATGTTTTTCTTTTACGACTGCCTTTTTGTATAACGTTTTGCTGTATCCTTATTCATTTTATTGGACTTAGTCTGTGTTGTGCACTGTGTTTGGTAGTCTATGTAACCCCTGTTAAAAGAAAACATTCGAATAAAAAGATAATTACAAAAAAAAAAGGTTCTTCGACTGTCCCCATAGGAGAACCCTTTGAAGAACCCTTTTTGGTTCCAGGTAGAACCCTTTTGAGCTCCACGTAGAACCCTTTACACAGAGGGTTCTACATGGAATCCAAAAGAGTTCTACCTGGAACCAAACAGGGTTCTCCTATGGGGACAGCGGAAGAACCCTTTTGGAACCCTTTTTTCTGAGTGTATAATGGATTTTGGAAAGCATATTTTGAGGGAGGAGGAAAGTTGCCCGTTACATTGTAAAGACCATTTAGAGAGCACGTGAACAGTATTGTCCTTGCAATCTTGATGAGATGGTGGCTGAATAGGTCACCTCTTTGACTGAGACCCAGATGATGTAGGAGGAGACGATCTTGATGATGTGGAGCTCCAGGAGCCACCAGACGGTCAGCTGCAGCTGCTGGAAGTACTGCAGAAACTTGAGGAAGAGCACCGTGAGGCGGTCCACCACCAGATACCACTTACTCCTCAGGTCTGGGGAAGAGAGGGGGAGGAGAGGGGGGAGGGAGAGACAGAGAGAGTGAGAGAGAGTGAGAAAGCACTTTATGTTAATGAGTAGAAATGGAAACCTTGGACAATAAACCTTGGAGAAAACACTCACTAGCCTACAGTACACAGACAGGGATCCCAAGTGCAGAGCTGAGACAGTTTACCACTAGAGGGTGCTGTTCCATTTTGAATAGTGGTGGATGGGGGGACAACATCGACAGATACCTCAGCTCTCTTCATTCAGTATAATGTGCCATCTGACATGATGCTTTACAAACAAGTGATACTCTCATCTGACCTTGGAATATCCTCGTTCACAACCTTTTCACAATCAGAAGCAAACCTTGTCACATCCAACTGTCTGATAGCCAACAACAGTGTCAGTGTCTTCATGCATTTACATTTTAGTCATTTAGCAAACTGATTTACAGTGCATCTTCAGATACCTAGGTGGGACAACCACATATCACAGTCATAGTGGGTACATTCATCTTCAGATAGCTAGGTGGGACAACCACATATCACAGTCATAGTAGGTACAGCTATCAGCAGTCAGAGCAAGTAAGGGGGGGGGGAGTCAAGTGCGAGTGTTCGGGGTGAGGAGGTGGTGCCGGAGGGGGGGGGGGGGGGGGGGGATGGGGTGCTGTGGGATTATTTAAGATATTCTTTGAAGCGGTAGGATTTCAGATGTTTCCAGACAATGGGCAAGGACTCTGCTGTCCTAGCTTCAGGGGGAAGCTGGTTCCACCATTGGGGTGCCAGGACAGAGAAGAGCCTGGGCTGAGTTCCAGTAGTCTAGACGGGAGATGACAAGTGCCTGGATTAGGACCTGCGCCTCATCCTGTGTGATGTAGCGTTGTACTCATAACAGAAGGAGACAGAGAGAGAGATTACGTGGACACCTCTTCCTCTGACAGACACTGCGTTGTGTCTCTTCCATGTGTGATTTACTCCCCTTGTCTATATGTGACTGGGCTGAGGGGATTTCAGCACATTCTGGGCATGGTGACATTATGTCATCACGCACGCACAGCGCACACACAGATCACACACACACAAACACGCACAATACACCTAAAGCACACACACACACAGCACACCCAAACACATATTTTATTATTTCTTGTTGTTGTTGCATTTTCGAGAAGGAACCTGCAAGTAAGAATTTCATTGGACGATGTATGCCAATGTGTATCCTGTACATACGACTAATAAAACCAAAACTTGATATTCAAACTCATTCTTACTTCAGCAGGAAACAGATGTTGAACAGCCCGAGCATTGTTCTGTCAAGACACTGAGACAGCATCAGGGTTCAGACACACACAAACACACAGAAATCCCCTCAGCCTACACACGGTCAAACAGAGGAACGACTGTGGAGACAGTGTGTTGAGCAGCCTGTAGTCAGCATCAAATGAACACACCATTCACTGGGAAAAGACTACTAGAGAACTGGATGCATGCAGCCTGTAACTACAGTATGGGACTTCAACAACTGAAATCCTCCAAACTAACTATAGCTAGCAGCGTTGTGCATAAAGGACAGTGTAACAACCATGAGAACCTATGAGAAAATACCTCTGAGAAAGAGGTGTGTCCAGAGTACCATAATAGAATGATACATACTGGAGGAACACAGCCCTGGTTAAACACCAAGCTGGTTTTCTCATCCAACAATCTAGACACTTTCATTGTCCTTTGTTTACTGTCTTCTTCTCTCTCTCTCTCTCTCTGTGCCTGATTCCCCGTCGCTCCAATAAAGCCTTAGTGTAGTGGGATATGTCACAATCACGTCAAATCAATTATTTTATTATACTCCACCAAATACAAATACAACTACTCCAGATGACGGCTTCTATATTAGATTCATCAACTTTTATTGGCTGAAATATGATGAAGGAAGGTGCTTGCAAACCCACTGACATTTAATGCTTTTCATAAAAGGATAATTTGTTATCCCTGTGCATATGTGTCAGGTTCTCTGTCTAGGTACCTGACATCTCGTCGACCGAGGACTCCGCCTTGCTGCAGTGCTCCAGGGGTTCTTCATACCTCTTCTCCTCCTCCTCTTCCTCCTCCTCCTCCTCCTCATAACTTCTCTTCTTCTCCTCCTCCTCCTTCCCGTCTTCCTCTTCCAGCTGCACCTTCTCCCCAGCCTCCTCGTCTTTGGTGGTCACAGTGAGGGTGGGTTTGATGAGAGAGATATCTGCCAGACTGCCATCTAGGTGCACCAGCCTGGGAGTGGAGATAGAAATAGAATGACTAGAACAGACAAAGCTCCTAATAGTTGTCCCTCTAGTTCTATGGGAGGCACTGTCAGGCTGGGTCCCTGCAGTTATCAAGAGATAATTTGTTCTGTCTCCTTCCCTTCATGACCACTAGTCTCAAAGTGACAGGTTTAAAATAAAGAGAGACCAACCTGTCCATACAGCCACTTCTTCCTCATAACATGTGACAAGTACTGTACCCTACTATAAAAAGTATTCTAACTTATGGAGAAATTATTTAACATCTACTCGCAATCTCCCAAATCAAACTACGGAGTGGCTGCCGATCCGACTTTTCTGGACCCCTCTTCCTGACATCTAAAGGTCCCGAAGCATCTGCACATGTGCAGGATTTTCCACTTCACACACAGACTCTGTTCTACTTAGAGAGAACAGGCTACTCTGGCGATTGGTGGCCATTTAATATACATCAAAGCTGAATCAACGTCTGCAAGATCTCATAATGTTCTCAGTATTCTGGGGAACAGAACCGAGTACAACAACATATTATAAGGTTACTGTTACACCAAAAACACCACCTCATCTCTTACAAAGATTTTAGGATGATTGTGTAAATTTTTTCTCATGTGGCCGAAACTCAGCGAGCGCCACTAGGCAAAATATGTGCTTTGCATATCCCCATGAAACTGATTGAGATCAAGTGGTTGATATGCAGATGCTGCATGGACGTTTCACTGGTAAAACTTGAAGAATTATCGTTCACGATTGACAGGAAGCAATGTGAAGGGATGTTTTCTATGAGTAGAGGAGAGACGGTGTGTAAAGTAGAGAATCCCCACAGAAGCTTGGGACCCTGTCAGGAAAAGGGGTCCAGAAAAGTCAGCCATCAAAATATGCCTTCAATGAAAGAACATGTGATGAAATTGATTTAATGAACTCTTCCAACAGCACTTACACTGCACCTTTGGCAATGGTACATGTAATACACAGAACGTGGTTTCTGTAGTCAACAATGCTACATTCGTGCCTTGCATAACAACAACTAGTTAGCTAATGCTAAATCAGGCGCCCTAAAACTAATGGTACAACAGGTAAGGACAAAAGGATTAGACCCAAGCAGACAGAGAGAGGCGGCATTACAGTTCAACTACCAGCCAGTAGGGGCATGGGTAATGGATAGCCATGGTGGATTTCACCTCAATTAATTGCCGAACAGAGTATGGAAAGTTTTAATTCAATCAGAGGCTGCTAGAGACCAATACTAGACCTGCGTTTCCCAACCTTGTCTGTTCCAGGATTCCCAAATCACAGCCAAACAGTCCAGGACCACCATCCGTGGAGTCACATACGTTGTTTAAGATAAAATATCTTAGCGGTCACATTTAGTCCATTTTAGCAGTGAATGTAACAAATTAAAGGCCTATTATTAATATAAACAAAGTAATGTAAAATCTGTGAAAGAAAAACAGCGCTGATAATGATATTGAACCTTAAGTTAATTGAATAGATGGAATGACATGTTTTTTGGGGGGAAGAGTTTAGAATCCTGTGGGACTCAGGTGGGGAAAACGACCAATTGCATGAGCACTGCCAGAGAGACTTATTTTCCAGTGTGTGGTCCGCGTGACACTCACCTGGTGATCGTGCTCTTCTGTTTGTCGGCCACCGTCTTGATGTCAGTGAGCAGGAGGAAGCGCTGGTGGAAGTAGTGCAGGTGGAGGATGCAGACCAACAGGAAGGAGGTGGGGAGGAAGATCCTTGTGAACAGAGCCGGGACAGAGAACTTCTCCAGACCCAGGTCCTCCAGTCTACACAGGGAGAGACAGGAGGAGGAGGGCGGTTGACACGGAACGATGGTAAAGACACACACACACTCAGACACACACACAGACACACACACACACACACACACACACACACACACACACACACACACACACACACACACACACACACACACACACACACACACACACACACACACACACACACACACACACACACACACACTCTCTCTCTCTCTCTTCATATGTTTTTACTCACTTGTCCTTGCTCATGCCGGTCATGTTGAACCAGACGTGGATGGAGGAGTCAAACTGGAAGGTGTAGATCAGGATGAGGACCAGCATGGTGTACACCACCACAGACATCCAGAAGTACTTCAGCATGCTTCTCCACCACTCATAGTGCACCTGGCGATGGCCAGAGAGACAGGCTGTTACACAACTTTTACACCTACCTTCAGATCACCATCCACTACTACACTATGTGTAGTTTGATGGTTATAGATACTCATTTTACATTTACATTTACGCTCTTATCCAGAGCATAGTGCATATATTTCCGTACTTTTTCGTGCACTCCAGAAGTACAGAAATGGTGTATGTGGAGTGCACTTGATTTAGTTTCCCGGTAGTACGGAACCAAAGGAAGGTCCCAAAAGGTGCATCAGCCCTGGGCTAGATCAAAAACCTGCACAGAGCCACCCGGACAGGAAGGTACAGTAAGCCTACAGTAACAGCACCTGGTAGCAGGCCACACAGAAGAGGAGGAGCATCATGTAGATGATCTTGTACATGACGATGCGTCCCTCGAAGCTGACGAAGAAGAACATGCCGCCGCAGATATAGATCCAGTACTTGTTCAACATGGCCATGAGAGTGTTGCCTAGCACCTCCATCATCTCCCTGTGGCCACCGCTCTCATCCATCACCTCCTTGTCCTCTATAAGAAGCACATGGGAGGGAAGAGCTGAAGCAATGACATAGAAGATGACAACAACAACAACAACAACAGCAACAACAACAACAACAACAGCAACAACAAAAACAACAACAACAGCAACAACAACAGCAACAACAACAGCAACAACAAATACAACAACAACAGCAACAAAAGCAACAACAACAACAGCAACTACAGCAACAACAAAAGCAACAACAACAGCAACAACAAAAACAACAACAACAGCAACAACAACAGCAACAACAACAGCAACAACAAAAACAACAACAGCAACAACAACAGCAACAACAAAAACAACAACAACAGCAACAACAACAGCAACAACAACAGCAACAACAACAGCAACAACAACAACAGCAACAACAACAGCAACAACAACAGCAACAACAAAAACAACAACAACAACAACAACAGCAGCAACAAAAACAACAACAGCAACAACAACAGCAACAACAAAAACAACAACAACAACAACAACAGCAACAGCAACAACAAAAACAACAACAGCAACAACAACAACAACAACAACAGCAACAACAGCAGTGACAGAGGGATAAGCTAACACAACTAAGGCCAAAAACGGAGGTGATTAATGTCTTTCTTGACACCTGTGAGGTTACTTATAGAGCAGAATTCTAATTCAAGACATGTTTATATTTCATTTAAATAATGAATTAATGTCAATCGGAGATGTTTGTGAAAGTTTGCATTACACGTGTTCATCTGAAACTCATACTGTACATAAGGGATGGGCATCTTTGATGGGGGGGGCGGGCGGTCACAAAAAATCTGAACTCATCATAAGGGGCCACAGTGGCTCAAGGGTCTGCATACCCACATCCATACCCACACATGCAGTCAGAGCCCTAGCCTTTTGGCGGCCCTAATAACATTTTTGTTGGAACAGTAAGTTGAGACCACGGCCGAGTTCCCGAAATTGATCCGCGGGCCGTCAGTTGTCCATCCCTGCTGTACATACTCTCACCAGGAACTCTCAGTCAGACAGACAGACAGTCAGACAGACGGACAGAAGGACAGACAGATAGGCCGACAGACAGAGACTGACTGACAGACTCAGGAGCTGTCTTACCCTTCTTGTGGGCATGGATGACTCTGATGTCCGACAGCACCTCCTCTTCTCTCTGGCTCTCCTTCCTCTCTGTCAACGCTTGTCTCAGCAGCAGCCAGAAACTCAGCAGGCACAGCATCTTGGAGCCCAGTTCCCGGAAGGGCACCTCTTTCTTTAAGAAAAGCCCGGGCACGGGTTGGAGGAGCTCGAAGCTCCAGATATACTGTAGGATGATCAACAGGTTCCCATAGAACACCATGAAGGGGGAGGTGGTCATGGTGTACTGACGGCGGTCGCGCACCATCCACAGCGTGCAGGACCAGATGAGAAACACAAAGGTCAGCCAGCTGACATAAGTGATACTCCACGCCTGGGAGGGAAGGAAAGATGGGGAGGGAGAGATGGGGAGGAAGGGAGGGAGAGATGGGGAGGAAGGGGGGAGGGAGGGAGGGAGAGATGGGGAGGGAGGGGAGAGATGGGGAGGGAGGGAGAGAGAGAGATGGGGAGGGAGAGAAGGAAAGGTGGGGAGGGAGAGATGGAGAGGGAGGGAGGGAGGGAGGGAGGGAGGGAGGGAGGGAGGGAGAGAGATATGGGGAGGGAGGGGAGAGATGGGGAGGGAGGGAGGGAGAGATGGGGAGGAAGGGAGGGAGAGATGGGGAGGAAGGGAGAGATGGGAAGGGAGGGAGGGAGGGAGGGAGAGATGGGGAGGGACGAGGGAGATAGAGATGGGGAGGGAGATAGAGATGGGGAGGGAGGGAGAGAGAGATGGGGAGGGAGGAGGGAGAGGTTGGGAGGGAGGAGGGAGAGATGGGGAGGGAGGAGAGAGAGATGGGGAGGGATGGAGGGAGAGATGGGGAGAGAGAGATGGGGAGGGAGGGAGGGAGAGATGGGGAGGGATGAGGGAGAGATGGGGAGAAAGAGATGGGGAGGGAGAGATGGGGAGGGATGGAGGGGTGAGATGGGGAGGGAGGGAGAGATGGGAAGGGAGGGAGGGAGAGATGGGGAGGGACGAGGGAGAGATGGGGAGGGAGGAGAGAGAGATGGGGAGGGAGGGAGAGATGGGGAGGGAGGGAGGGAGAGATAGGGAGGGAGGGAGGGAGAGATGGGGAGGGAGGGAGGGCGAGATGGGGAGAGAGAGATGGGGAGGGAGGGAGGGAAAGATGGGGAGAGAGAGATGGGGAGGGAGGGAGAGATGGGCAGGGATGAGGGAGAGATGGGGAGAAAGAGATGGGGAGGGAGAGATGGGGAGGGATGGAGGGAGAGATGGGGAGAGAGAGATGGGGAGGGAGGAGGGAGAGATGGGGAGGGAGGAGGGAGAGATGGGGAGGGAGGAGGGAGAGATGGGGAGGGAGGAGGGAGAGATGGGGAGGGATGGAGGGCGAGATGGGGAGAGAGAGATGGGGAGGGAGGGAGGGAAAGATGGGGAGGGAGGAGGGAGAGATGGGGAGAGAGAGATGGGGAGGGAGGGAGGGAGGGAGGGAGGGAGGGAGGGAGGGAAAGATGGGGAGGGAGGAGGGAGAGAGAGTAAGAGAGAGAAAGCTAGATCATCAAGCCACTAATAATAAAGGTTAAGCATCACATATCATTGATTTCACTGGTGTTGCTAAAAGGAACCACTTTAGTGAGAGCAGTCACTGGCATAGCACGGCATAGCACGGCATAGCACAGCATAGCACGGCATAGCACAGCATAGCACGGCATAGCACAGCATAGCACGGCATAGCACAATATCCTTTAACCAACAGATCAAATGAAGTGACACTATTCTTAGATGTGTAAAACAGAGTGCAGGCCAGGGTTGTTTCTCAAGAGAGGACGGCCTTCCACCCATCCATCCCCACCACCTTTCTACCTACCAGTGACCTCAGCAGTGTTCTACTAACCAACCGCCCATGAAGAAAGAACACACATCTCTTCTTTGGTGTGATGCTTCAGTAGTATATGGTACACATCACCCAGGGCCAACAGGGGCTGGCTGCAAGCTGTCATCGCTAATGACTAAATTGGCCACTGGGACGCTGTGTGTGTGTGTGGATCCTGAAGACCTCGTCTGGGACTGAAAAGGCAGACTGTTCCTTACTCCTCCTCCTCTGACACACAAACAGCCAGCCAGCCAGCCAGCCAGCCAGCCAGCCAGCCAGCCAGCCAGCCAGCCAGCCAGCCAGCCAGCCAGCCAGCCAGACAGACAGACAGACAGACAGACAGACAGACAGACAGACAGACAGACAGACAGACAGACAGACAGACAGACAGACAGACAGACACAGACAGACAGACAGACAGACAGACAGACTCACCATCATTGCAATGAGGGCACAGATGTAGCTTTGCTTCATGATGAACCTGAAGGCCGTGACCACCGCATTAGCTCGCGCCATTCCTTCCCCCGGCGCCGTCGCCCACGCCATCGCCCCTGCATCAATCTCTTCTTTCAAACCCTCACCCTGCACAACCACCACCTCATACACACTCCCTGTAGGACGGAGGAAAGGGAGGGAGGGATGGAGGGAGAGAGAGAGCAGACAGCATCACGAGCGAGCTACCTACAAAACCGGATGTTAACCATTAGCCAATAACCACAGTCAGCCTTGAGAAGCAAAGCCACGTCTTTTTCACACTCCCTGGGATTTTCTTATGAACCAGGCAACTTTCCCCAAAGTGCTGCTGTTTTCCAGCACGAGGTCTGTGTATGTCAGGGTGAGGGACTTAGTCTCTATATGTGGGTGATACTAACCCAGATCTGGCCCTGGTTGGCCTGGTTTGTACTGCGGTGTGGAGTGCAGGTCCAGCAGCCCGTTGGTGTGGACAAGGTCCGGAGGAGACCCGTTGGTGTGGACATAGTCCGGAGGAGACCCGTTGGAGGTTACTATCAAAACCTGGGGTAGAAAAACACCTTTAGCGGGGAGATTCACAACAGCACGTTTATGTACGTTTATGAATGTGTTAACATCAATGTATTTGCTTGTCCAATAGCTTTTTGTTTTATTTTTATATTTGTTGACCAAGTGACATCAAGTGACACCAAGTGACATTGAGTCCATTTATAAGCAACTCGAAAACAAATATAGATTATCTCGCAAGTTACAAAATATAGCCACGGAGTAGCATGCAAACCCCAGATGTGCTGTATCCGTCTTGGGTTGAAAGAAGCTGGAGAAAACAAATGAATAATACATTGAGACTGCCCTTATATGATACTCATGTTTGCTTACAAACACACGATCAGGGACAGGATATTGTCACGCACGACACCTTACACACAGGCATTACAGGGCCACGAAAGATCTTGGACAACATGAAACAGACAGGAACATGAAAGAAATAGGTGTGTGAGATATTACTACAGTACATATTCCGGATGTTTGTTTACGTTTCTGTCATCAGTGTGGTGAGCCATGCTCCACACTTCTCTCCTCTTCTCTGCTGTGGAGGTGATGTCATCAACCATAGGCTCCTCCCCTTTACCCAGTTCTGCCCCTTCGCCCTCACCAGGCGCCTGCGAAATAGATCAGTAGAAAAACAAACCAAAAACATGTAGTGTACGTTACAGTAAATTTGGGTGATTGGGTATTCTATACATTTCCAAGAACTGTGGATGTGAGGAAGAATGTACAGATTTCCTTGGCACATATTGACTGAGTGACTCACCTTTCAATTAGGAAAATACAGTTCAACAAATCTACGCTGCACCAAAATGGTGGAGGTGTTACAGTAGACCCTATTCAGTTATACCAACGCCATGTTGGTGCAGAGTGGATTCTATAGGCAGGGTTGGGTGGATTACAAGAAAAATGTAATCCATTACTGATTACAGTTACATGAAAAATAAAGTAATCAGTGACTTAATCCTTTGGATGACTCAAAATCCTTTGGATGACTCTTAATCCTTTGGATGACTCATCGTGTCACAGCATCATCGGACTGAGCTTGTTGTCATTGTTGGCAATCTCAACGCTGTGCATTACAGGGAAGACATCCTCCTCCCTCATGTGGTACCCTTCATGCAAGCTCATCATGACATGACCCTCCAGCATGACAATGCCACCAGCCATACTGCTCGTTCTGTGCATGATTTCTTGCAAGACAGGAATGTCAGTGTTCTGCCATTGCCAGCGAAGAGCCCAGATCTCAATCCCATTAAGCACGTCTGGGACCTGTTGGATCGGAGGGTGAGGACTAGGGCCATTCCCCCCAGAAATGTCCGGGAACTTGCGGGTGCCTTGGTGGAAGAGTGGGGTAACATCTCACAGCAAGCACTGGCAAATCTGATGCAGTCCATGAGGAGGAGATGCACTGCAGTACTTAACCTGTTTGGGCTGCAGGGGCAGTATTGAGTAGCCGGATAAAAGGTGCCCATTTCAAACGGCCTCGTACTCAATTCTTGCTCGTACAATATGCATATTATTATTACTGTTGGATAGAAAACACTCTCTAGTTTCTAAAACCGTTTGAATTATATCTGTGAGTAAAACAGAACTCATTTTGCAGCAAACTTCCTGACAGGAAGTGGAAAATCTGAAATCGATGCTCTGTTCTAGGGCCTGCCTATAAATGTCCTTGATATATATCAGTATACATGCACTTCATACGTCTTCCACTAGATGTCGACAGGCAGTGAGAGAAGAAATTGAGTGTATAACTTGATCTGGGGTCGAATAAATGCTCTTTGTATGACGTGTCACCAGTTTCCTGTTTTCTGGAGAGCGCGTGAAGGGACCTGGTTTTGCCTTCTGTACAGCTGTCGTTATAGACGACTAATATCTCCGGCTTTGATTTTATTTGATACATGTGACAATATCATCGTAAAGTATGTTTTTTCAATATAGTTTTATTAGATTATTGAAATTTTTTCGGGACGTTAGGCGTGTTGCGTTGTCTGCGTTTGTTCACGAAGGAGAGCTTAGCGCCACTTTGCTAGCTTTCCGTGCTAATTGACTGGAGAAGAGGACATTCTAAATCCAAACAACGATTGTTCCCGACAAAGGACCCCTTGTACAACATTCTGATGAAAGATCATCAAAAGTAGGACCCATTTTATGATGTTATTTCATATATCTGTCGAACATGTTGTACTAGTAGTTTGCGGCCAGGTTTTGGGCACGCTCTCGCCATAACGTAAACTGCATATCGTAATGAAGTTATTTTTAGAATTCTAACACGGCGATTGCATTAAGAACTAGTGTATCTATCATTTCCTATACAACATGTATTTTTTAGTTATGTTTATGAATAGTTATTTGGTCAGAATATGTGAGTGTCAGAAAAATATCCGGACGTTGTGGGAAAAAGATGCTACGTTAGCACAATGTATAACCACTGATTTCAGCTCTAAATATGCACATTTTCGAACAAAACATAAGTGTATGTATAACCTGATGTTATAGGACTGTCATCTGATGAAGCTTATCAAGGTTAGTCAAAAATTATATATCTTTTGCTGGTTTGTTACGATCGCTAACTTTTGCTGCTGGGGAATGGCTTGTGTTTCTGGCTATTGTGGTAAGCTAATATAATGCTATATTGTGTTTTCGCTGTAAAACACTTAAGAAATCGGAAATATTGGCTGGAATCACAAGATGCCTGTCTTTCATTTGCTGTACACCATGTATTTTTCAGAAATGTTTCATGATGAGTATTTAGGTATTTGAAGTTGGTGTCTGTAATTACTCTGGCTGCTTCGGTGCCATTTCTGACGGTAGCTGTGATGGTAGCTGCAATGTAAAACTGATTTATAGCTCAAATATGCACATTTTTCGAACAAAACATAGATTTATTGAATAACATGTTATAAGACTGTCATCTGATGAAGTTGTTTCTTGGTTAGTTTGGTTGGTTCTTGGTTAGTTAGGTTGGTTTTGTGCATGCTACCTGTGCTGTGAAAAATGTCTGTCCTTTTTTGTATTTGGTGGTGAGCTAACATAAATATACGTGGTGTTTTCGCTGTAAAACATTTTAAAAGTCGGACATGTTGGCTGGATTCACAAGATGTTTATCTTTCAAATGCTGTATTGGACTTGTTAATGTGTGAAAGTTAAATATTTCAAAAATATATATTTTGAATTTCGCGCCCTGCACTTGAAGTGGCTGTTGTCATATTGTGCCCGGCTTCGGCCTTGCAGCCATAAGAAGTTAATGCAGCTGGTGGCCACACCAGATACTGACTGTTACTTTTGATTTTGACCCCTCTTTGTTCAGGGACACATTATTCCATTTCTGCTAGTCACATGTCTGTGGAACTTGTTCAGTTTATGTCTTAGTTGTTGATTCTTGTTGTGTTGATACAAATATTTACACATGTTAAGTTTGCTGAAAATAAACGCAGTTGACAGTGAGAGGACGTTTCTTTTGTTGCTGAGTTTATATGCAGTGTGTATGTATGTATGTATGTATGTATGTATGTATGTATGTATGTATGTATGTATGTATGTATGTATGTATGTATGTATGTATGTATGTATGTATGTATGTATGTATGTATGTATGTATGTATGTATGTATGTATGTATGTATATGCAGTGTGTATCTACAGTATGTATGTATGTATGTATGTATGTATGTATGTATGTATGTATGTATGTATGTATGTATGTATGTATGTATGTATGTATGTATGTATGTATGTATGTATGTATGTATGTGTATATATGCAGTGTGTATGTATGTATGTATGTATGTATGTATGTATGTATGTATGTATGTATGTATGTATGTATGTATGTTATTGTGTATATGTATATTATATTATTGTACTGCTCTAGGGATGTAATTATTGTCTGGATAACCTTATTGACTATTATGTATTGATGTATTGTATTTATTGATATATTTATTTTCACTCTTTATGTGATGGACAATGCATAGAACGCTGAAAGAAGAATGATCATTTAATTACCATAGTGAATTATTGTAATGTTTGTTTATGTGTCAATTAATCCCATAAGGGATGGGTTGCCAACTGACGATTTGACACAAAAATAACATTTCGTTAACATAACATTCATTCATTAATTCATTCATATAGCCTAATTAATGCTTATAGTTTGCTGTGTAATTGATAGGTCGACCAAACAGTACATTTAATGCCCGACGTGACTTCCCTTCGCTCAATGTAAGAGTTGATAAATAAAATGGTGACTTACAGAAAGATTACGACCTTCTTCTTTTAAACATTAACAACTGTGTTTAAAACATCGCAAGTGCAGTGTGCACTCTAAATATACTATTAAGTAGCAAGCAGCAACTCTATGGAGTCCAGACAATTGTCTTATTGATATCAGATGAAGTAATCCTTAATGTAATCAGCAGTTTTTTAAGAATGTAACTGTAATCCCTTTTTTTTTTTTTTTAAGTAATCCGGGCTCATTACAGTTGCTTCATTTTTGTAATTGGATTACGTAATCCCTGTTACATGTCATCTGTTACTACCCAACCCTGTCTATAGGGGAGCTCACCGTGTACCACTGGGGCCCTGCCCCCAAAATGGCCACCGTGTTACAGTAAAGGCAACTCACCGTGTCTGTGGGGTCCTGCAGCCAGAGGCGTATGAGTGTGGCCAGGGTGTAGTAGAGCAGCAGCAGCATGATGGGGTTGACATAGTGGTGCCAGGACAGTGCCGGGTTGACCCGGAACATCCAGGTGTGGGAGCAGTCGGACTGGACCACCGACAAGATACCAAACAGACTGGTGGAGACAGGGAGGGAGGGGAGGGAGGGAGGGAAAACGGAGGGAGGGATGGAGAGAAGGGAGAGAAAGGCAGGATGGAGTGAGGGAAGGGAGAAGGGGGAGGAAGGGGAGGAGAGAGAGGGAGAGGGAGGGAAAGGCAGGATGGAGGGAGGGAGGGGAGGATGGAGAGAGGGAGGGAAAGGCAGGATGGAGGGAGGGAGGGAGGGGGGAAGGTGGGAGGGGAGGGAGGGAGGGAGAGAGTATTATATCAGTTGTGCTGTCATCTTCATCTTGAAGTGTTCTTGACAACCACCTGCTTGGATTCTCCTCACCACACACACACACACACACACACACACACACACACACACACACACACACACACACACACACACACACACACACACACACACACACACACACACACACACACACACACACACACACACACACACACACATTGTCGAGAAGGAACCTGCAAGTAAACATTTAGTTTGCCGGTGTATAGAATGTGTATCCCGTACATACGACAAATAAACATTGAAACAATCTGAGAACAATTAAGCCACAATCTATTAACATGTCATTCCCCAAGTAGAACTGACATACCGAGAGAGCGAGAGAGAGAGCGAGAGAGAGAGAGAGAGAGAGAGAGAGAGAGAGAGAGAGAGAGAGAGAGAGAGAGAGAGAGAGAGAGAGAGAGAGAGAGAGAGAGAGAGAGGGGGGGGGGGGGAGAGAGAGAGCTTCAATTAAACTTCTCCATTCGGTTCTTTCCCTCTTTCATATGAATCAACCCCCTCTTCGTCTCAGTTGACAACATGTAAACATAACATTTTACTGGTACGGCATTCTCTGGAATGGTCAACCTGATCAGCAGCATTAGTAGATAATAAATGCCACTAGTTATCCCAAGTCATATACACTGTTTGAAAAAAAGGTGCTATCTAGAACTTAAAAGGGTTCTTCGGCTGTCCCCATTGGAGAACCCTTTGAAGAACCCTTTTTGGTTCCAGGTAGAACCCATTCCATGGTTTTACATGGAACCCAAGGGGGTTCTACCTGCAACCAAAAAGGGTTCTTCAAAGAGTTATCCTATGGGGACAGCCGAAGAACCCTTTTGGAACCCTTTTTGTACCGTAAATGATCAAACACACTTTTAATGTTTTTTAAAGACAGTGTGCCATGCATTTTCAATGAGATGATGAATGTAGATAAAGTATGGGCTGCAGCCATGTGTTGTACAATAATCTCAGAAACACTTTAAATTTACACCAGCAGTAACAATGCTTTGGTTCCCCTCGTTTGCTCTCTCTCTCTCTCTCTCTCTCTCTCTCTCTCTCTCTCTCTCTCTCTCTCTCTCTCTCTCTCTCTCTCTCTCTCTCTCTCTCTCTTAAAAAAAACAACTTAATGAGGCAGTCGGTGAGCAAAACAACGATAGATGCCTCGGGGTAAGGGATAGAAAAGCGAGGGAGGGTGGAAAGAGAGAAAAGAGACAGAGACGCCAAAGTGCACAACAGTTACTCCAGCAGTCTTTAATTTGGGGTTATACACAGTACCAGTCAAAAGTTTGGATACACCTACTCATTCAAGGGTTTTTCTTTATTTTTACTATTTTCTACATTGTAGAACAATAGTGAAGACATCAAAACTATGAAATAACACATATGGAATCATGTAGTAACCAAAAAAGTGTAAAACAAATCAAAATATATTTTAGATTTTAGATTCTTTAAAGTAGCCACCCTTTGCCTTTGCACACTCTTGGCATTGTCTCAACCAGCTTCATGAGGAATGCTTTTCCAACAGTCTTCAAGGAGTTCCCACATATGCTGTGCACTTGTTGGTTGCTTTTCCTTCACTCTGCGGTCCAACTTATCCCTAACCATTTCAATTGGGTTGAGGTCAGGTGATTGTGGATGCCAGGTAATCTGATGCAACACTCTATCACTCTCCTTCTTGGTTAAATAGCCCTTACACAGCTTGGAGGTGTGTTTTGGGTCATTGTCCTGTTTAAAAACAAATGATAGTCCCACTAAGCACAAACCAGATGGGATGGTGTATCTCTGTAGAATGCTGTGGTAGCCATGCTGGTTAAGTGTGCCTTGAATTCTAAATAAATCACTGACAGTGTCACCAACAAAGCAATCCCACACCATCACACCTCCTCCTCCTCCATGCTTCATGGTGGGAACAACACATGCGGAGTTCATCCGTTCACCTACTCTGCATCTGACAAAGACACGGCGGTTGGAACCAAAGATTTCAAATTTGGACTCATCAGACCAAAGGACCAATTTCCACCGGTCTAATGTCCAATGGTTGTGTTTCTTGGCCCAAGCAAGTCTCTTCTTATTATTGGTGTCCTCTTGTAGTGGTTTCTTTGCAGCAATTCGACCATGAAGGCCTGATTCACGCAGTCTCCTCTGAACAGTTGATGCCGAGACATGTCTGTTACTAGAACTCTCTGAACCATATATTTGGGCTGCAATCTGAGGCTGGTAACTCTAATGAACTTATCCTCTGCAGCAGAGGTAACTCTGGGTCTTCCTTTCCTGTGGCGGTCCTCATGAGAGCCAGTTTCATCATAGCGCTTGATGGTTTTTAAGACTGCATTTGAAGAAACTTTCAAAGTTCTTGAAATGTTTTGTATTGACTGACCTTCATGTCTTAAAGTAATGATGGATTGTCATTTCTCTTTGCTTATTTGAGCTGTTCTTGCCATAATATGGACTTGGTCTTTTACCAAATAGGGCTATCTTCTTGTTACCACCCCTACCTTGTAACAACACAACTGATTGCCTCAAAAGCATTATGAAGGAAAGAAATCCCACAAATGAATTATTAACAAGTCACACCTGTTAATTTAAATGCATTCCAGGTGACTACCTCATGAAGCTGGTTGAGAGAATGCCAAGAGTGTGCAAAGCTGTCATCAAGGCAAAGGGTGGCGACTTCAAATAATCTATTATTCTAGTATAGTAAATGACTGGTACTGTATATATATCATGCCACTATAATTGACCGGAATTGTTTTCTTTGGGATCACGGCCCTTGTGTCCTGTTAGGAGTAATGTAAGGTTGGCCTGTGATACTAACATTCTAAAACTGCAGCTTGTCTTATTAATAGTTAGACCTTAGAATGCACATCGTAATGGAAGGGTTTGGGTGCGTGGCTCTTTTCAACTCTGGCCAGAGTAAGAAAATATGAAGTGTAATTTCCTCTGCCTTCTTGGCATAGACAACCTCCAAACCAGATGCTTTCATGCCCAAGCACTGCTGCCACAGCTGGAGAAAGCTGACCACTGAGTACTGGTGTGTTTTCAATCAAGTGGCATATAGGGTGAATATCAATAGTATTTCCTTATTCGTGTCCTCTCTCTCCTTGCCTCTTTCTCAAAACGCATTGGAGGAGGTCCGAGGGGAGGAGGAGGAGGAGGCGAGGAGAGAGGACCCGAGGAATCAAGGAAATATATGATTGACATGAAATCAAAGGCCACAGGGCACTGTGTGGGTCATTCTAATCTGCCATGGATATTGTCGTGGTAATTTCCTGTATTACTAAACATTGAGAGAGCAAACCACACACAAGTCAGAGTTATATTATAAAGTCCATCTTTAATTATATATGAGCTTCACCATAGCCCTTTTTGACTCTCAGATCAATTCAGTGTCTATAAATGAATTCTCTGAGAGTCCCTACAAAACAATTCTTAGTATCATTTATAGCCAAGACACACCCCTCTCAACTCACATGACGAACAACAGATCTTAGGAACATTACAAAGAACCTTGTACTTGAAAGAGGAGTATCCCATCCAGATAGCATTAGCTATAAATTATCGTTCAGTTTGGTCTCTTTAGACGAGGTTCCAATCTCGTGCTTGGTACCAAAACATTACCTCATCCAATGGCATATATCAATTGTCAATTCTAGATACTCCCATCTCAAATACACCCCCTCCTGGACAAGCTCAGAAAAGACAGTGAGCCTCTTAGGTTATATACTAGGTCAAGATAAGGGCAACCTCAGAGGGGACATACAATAGTTACAGACACATTCCCATAAGAAGACAAGCCTCCATTCTGTCCTCCTCCCCTTCTGATATTCTTCATAGCATCACATGGTTTAACAGATACATTGACATATGAAGACAAGCCTGACCTCTCCCCTCTCTGGGCCCCAAGTGACTAAGCCCTAGCTGATAAGGGATAACTGCAACTGCCAACAGTATAGTCCAAAATAAGACATTCTAATGACAAGAATAAAATAAAACATCTTATTTATCTATGTTACCTAACTAATTCTGATTCAGCCACGACAATTGTCATGGTTTTACCAAGAAGATAGACAGTAAACATGATTCAGAAAGAATAGCTAATATACAACGAATCTGTCATTTGTGGAGTCATATACACCACTACATTAAAAAAACACAGACTGGATAGACAACAAGAACACAGATTGGATTCACAACGAGAACACAGAATGGATACACAACAAGAAGACAGAATGGATAGACAACAAGAACACAGATTGGATACACAACAAGAAGACAGAATGGATAGACAACAAGAACACAGATTGGATTCACAACAAGAACACAGGTTGGATAGACAACAAGAACACAGAATGGATAGACAACAAGAAGACAGATTGGATAGACAACAAGAACACAGATTGGATAGACAACAGGAACACATAATGGATAGACAACAAGAAGACAGATTGGATAGACAACAAGAACACAGATTGGATAGACAACAAGAAGACAGAATGGATAGACAACAAGAAAACAGATTGGATAGACAACAGGAACACAGATTGGATACACAACAAGAACACAGATTGGATACACAACAAGAACACAGATTGGATAGACAACAAGAACACAGAATGGATAAACAACAAGAACACAGATTGGATAGACAACAGGACCACAGATTGGATAGACAACAAGAACACAGAATGGATAGACAACAAGAACACAGAATGGATAGACAACAAGAACACAGAATGGATAAACAACAAGAACACAGATTGGATAGACAACAGGAACAGAGATTGGATAGACAACAAGAAGACAGATTGGATAGACAACAAGAACACAGATTGGATAGACAACAAGAACACAGATTGGATAGACAACAAGAACACAGATTGGATAGACAACAAGAACACAGATTGGATAGACAACAAGAACAAATACAGATACCCGAGTCGTTGATACACCCACAAGGCACAGATGTTAGTTCAATGTCTAGTTTTGATTTACTTTTGTTTGAGTTGTCAACAAACGTGAATTCAACATGAAATCAACAAAAAATGTCACCATGTCATTTAGGTTAAAAGGATACAAAAATACCTGACGTTTATTATTTTGGGTTGAAATAAAGTGGAAACAATGTTTATTCACCCAGTTTTGCCCAGTGGGTTTCTTGCGCTGACATTACGATAAACACTTTACACCAAAAATCCCATTTGACATTTTCTTCTCATTTCAGCATTTTATTACAAAACAACATTTGCTTTTTTGCTACCCTAAGTAGTTTTTATTTTGGAGTTTGGGTCTAAATTGAAAAGCACACTTATTTCGACTTAAGCTCGGATAGTAATCAAAGGCAATCAAAGGCATCGTTGCCCACAAATGTTAAACTACAAAGTACTGATTGTGCCTATTTTATTGTCAGAGGGTTCTTTGTTTTAGCCCAGAGGCAAGGCAACTCTGCACCCAATCAGCCCAGTGCTTAGCTATTAGTGGTGGGCTGGGTCATAATTTGGGGCACTCTGATTCAGTGAAATGGTCCAATCACGTGGTAGAATAATGGGTTTCATTAAAGAAACGAGTGAAGGCATATGGGGAATGATACATAGCGAGTGATGGCGTATAGGGAAGGATCCATAATGAGTGCAGGCGTATAGTGAAGGATCCATAATGAGTGCAGGCGTATAGTGAAGGATCCATAATGAGTGCAGGCGTAGAGTGAAGGATCCATAATGAGTGCAGGCGTATAGTGAAGGATCCATAATGAGTGCAGGCGTATAGTGAAGGATCCATAATGAGTGCAGGCGTATAGTGAAGGATCCATAATGAGTGCAGGCGTATAGTGAAGGATCCATAATGAGTGCAGGCGTATAGTGAAGGATCCATAATGAGTGCAGGCATATAGTGAAGGATCCATAATGAGTGCAGGCGTATAGTGAAGGATCCATAATGAGTGCAGGCGTATAGTGAAGGATCCATAATGAGTGCAGGCGTATAGTGAAGGATCCATAATGAGTGCAGGCGTATAGGGAAGGATCCATAATGAGTGCAGGCGTATAGTGAAGGATCCATAATGAGTGCAGGCGTAGAGTGAAGGATCCATAATGAGTGCAGGCGTATAGTGAAGGATCCATAATGAGTGCAGGCGTATAGTGAAGGATCCATAATGAGTGCAGGCGTAGAGTGAAGGATCCATAATGAGTGCAGGCGTATAGTGAAGGATCCATAGCCCTACTTTGGTGATATATATTTCTTATCCCTGTGCTTGTTCTTTCTTTTCCTCTGTCTTTCATGTCCAAGGAGACGTGTGTATGTTTTAGGACAAATATAAAAACCACAGAATGGGTGTATCTGTGTCTTAAGTCTTTCACATAAAACTGGACGGTTAGAACAGTTTTTTGTTTGAGGAGGGGGTTTGTATGAAATGTAATATAATGTCGTTCCTGGTGATTTTGAGAGTATGAATGGGGTGCTAACTTTCAACATGTTAAAGCAAGAAGGTCTTTAAGGTTGATCCTATTGTGTTTATTTGTACTGTTATTTCACAGAATACACACACACCGCGTAATACTACCTAGCGGTCTCCATAGAACATCAATATACACAGTTACAGCATACTCCAAATACAGAACATCTATTGGTCCACCCCCCATCACACACACTTCTCTGACAACTGCTGTTTAAGGTGTTTGTATTCTGTTAGGCTAGTTGACGGGGCACATTTCACGGCGAGCGAGCGCTTTTACCAATTAGTCCTGTATCCTTCACTAAGGCCTTTATAAAGCAATGCTACCGCCACTCAGGAACAGAAACACTCTATTTCCCAGCCCTCGCCTGTGCTTGCTGTCAGAGTTGTTCAAGCATTGTTACAGCACTCTCCTTCTAAAAATACTCTGATCATGTCCTAATTTATATTAATTCTCTCTCTCTCTCTCTCTCTCTCTCTCTCTCTCTCTCTCTCTCTCTCTCTCTCTCTCTCTCTCTCTCTCTCTCTCTCTCTCTCTCTCTCTCTCTCTCTCTCTCTCTCTCTCTCTCTCTCTCTCTCTCTCTCTCTCTCTCTCTCTCTCTCTCTCTCTCTCTCTCTCTCTCTCTCTCTCTCTCTCTCTCTCTCTCTCTCTCTCTCTCTCTCTCAACCAGTCAACTTAGATTTTTTTGCTCGCTCCCACAATTCATGTGAAGTTCCCTGAAACCAGCTGTGTAATTTCAGAGCGGGCCAAGAATGGGCTGGCGTAATGAGAACCACCTGGGTCTGTGGAACGGAGGGGAGCCGGAGCTGGGCCGGATGGCTGGCCTGTGCCACCTCTCCCTGGTCTGGCTCTCTCCGGGCCCTGACAGGGGCTGGATGGAGGGACTTTTTTTGGAAGGGAGGGTGAGGGGGGTACGTGGGGATAGTTGACCTAGGTTGAAATGTTTGTGGGTATTAGTTGATAGGATGGTCTATAGGGTAGAGGTATTAGTTGATAGGATGGTGTATAGGGTAGAGGTATTAGTTGATAGGATGGTGTATAGGGTAGAGGTATTAGTTGATAGGATGGTGTATAGGGTAGAGGTATTAGTTGATAGGATGGTGTATAGGGTAGAGGTATTAGTTGATAGGATGGTCTATAGGGTAGAGGTATTAGTTGATAGGATGGTGTATAGGGTAGAGGTATTAGTTGATAGGATGGTGTATAGGGTAGAGGTATTAGTTGATAGGATGGTGTATAGGGTAGAGGTATTAGTTGATAGAATGGTGTATAGGGTAGAGGTATTAGTTGATAGGATGGTGTATAGGGTAGAGGTATTAGTTGATAGGATGGTCTATAGGGTAGAGGTATTAGTTGATAGGATGGTGTATAGGGTAGAGGTATTAGTTGATAGGATGGTGTATAGGGTAGAGGTATTAGTTGATAGGATGGTCTATAGGGTAGAGGTATTAGTTGATAGGATGGTGTATAGGGTAGAGGTATTAGTTGATAGTATGGTGTATAGGGTGTAAGAGCATGTGGAAAAAAATGGCTGGAATTTCTGCCTGTTCAGTTGAAATGGAGTTCGATTACTGCTCGCTTAACCCAGAAGCCAGCCACACTAATGTGTCAGAGGAAACACCGTACTCCTGGCGACTGTGTCAGCATGCATGAGCCCAACCCGTCACAGGAGTCGCTAGACTGCGATGGGACAAGACATCCCTGCCGGCCAAACCCTCCCCTAACCACGCTGGGCACCTTACCATGGGTCACCCGGTCGCGGCCGCCTGCGACAGAGCCTGGACTCGAACCAGGATCTCTAGTGGCACAGCTAGCACTGAGATGCACTGCCTTAGACCACCGCGCCACTCAGGAGGCACTAGAATGACATTATTAAGTATATGATCCGTACCTTTGAGAATAATCTCTCGGTTGTGAAATTTTAAGTGATTTGATTGGTCCTCAATCTGCTTTCCTCCATCAGGAAATGTCACATATGAAATTAAATGTATAATCTCAAATCCAAATTATACGCACATAGAGACAAGGTGCAGTACATTTTGAAAATACTTTGAGAGTTTTAACTGGAGGTTTTGGTCTGATATCTCATATCGTCATCATTGTTTCCTTCCCTCCCTTTATCTATAGATCCCATTTGATTCTTGAAGAATAGCACTTACAAATGCCTATGAGCTTAGTTCAACTGTCATACCCCATCAGAACCCAAAATGATACTCCAATGTTTGCAAACAAAGTACATGTAAACAAACACTATACAACATCAAAACAGGGTTAAAATTATCATTTTGATATCATGGATGGTCAGTCCTTGTATCCATAGATCTGCCTTTGAATTTGAGAGTGGTTACAATTCTCCAGCCCAAATCCCAATAGTTTTTGCCTAAAGAGGGACGGGGATTACCCTTTGTTATTATTTAAACTGCCGATTGCCGCTTTAAAGAGGCTGTTTAGTTGCTTATTCTTTACCTTAAATGTTGGCTTGAGTGTTGCATGTATGCACACACTACTGTTCAAAAGTTTGGGGTCACTTAGAAATATCCTTGTTTTCCATGAAAACATACATGAAATGAGTTGCAAAATAAATAGGAAATATAGTCAAGATGTTGACAAGGTTATAAATAATGATTTTTAATTGAAATAATAATTGTGTCCTTCAAACTGTGCTTTCGTCAAAGAATCCTCCATTTGCAGCATTTACAGCCTTGCAGACCTTTGGCATTCTAGATGTCAATTTGTTGAGGTAATCTGAAGAGATTTCACCCCATGCTTCCTGAAGCACCTCCCACAAGATGGATTGGCTTGATGGGCACTTCTTACGTTTCATACGGTCAAGCTGATTCCATAAAAGCTCAACAGGGTTGAGATCCGGTGACTGTGCTGGCCACTCTGTCCAGTGTCTGTGTTCTTTTAACCATCTTAATCTTTTCTTTTTATTGGCCAGTCTGAGATATGGCTTTTTCTTTGCAACTCTGCCTAGAAGGCCAGCATCCCGGAGTCGCCTCTTCACTGTTGATGTTGAGACTGGTGTTTTGCGGGTACTATTTAATGAAGCTGCCAATTGAGGACTTGTGAGGCGTCTGTTTCTCAAACTAGACACTCCAATGTACTTGTCCTCTTGCTCAGTTGTGCACCGGGGCCTCCCACTCCTCTTTCTATTCTGGTAAGAGCCAGTTTGCGCTGTTCTGTGAAGGGAGTAGTACCCAGAATTGTACGAGGTCTTCAGTTTCTTGGCAATTTCTCACATGGAATAGCCTTCATTTCTCAGAACAAGAATAGACTGATGGGTTTCAGAAGAAAGTGCTTTGTTTCTGGCCATTTTGAGCCTGTAATCGAACCCACAAATGCTGATGCTCCAGATGCTCAACAAGTCTGAAGAAGGCCAGTTTTATTGCTTTTTTAATCAGAACAACAGTTTTCAGCTGTGCTAACATAATTGCAAAAGGGTTTTCTAATGATCAATTAGCCTTTTAAATGATAAAGTTGGATTAGCTAACACAACGTGCCATTGGAACACAGGAGTGATGGTTGCTGATAATGGGCCTCTGTACGCCTATGTAGATATTCCATAAAAAATCTGCCGTTTCCAGCAACAGAAGTCATTTACGACATTAACAATGTCTAAACTGTATTTCTGATCAATTTGATGTTATTTTAATGAACAGATTTCTTTTTGCTTTTTTTCCAAAAACAAGGACATTATCAAGTGACCCCAAACTTTTGAACAGTAGTGTATGATATAATATTTCTTAACACATCCTTGGTTTATTTGGGGGACACCTTTTGGCTCAGGAGCACTACCAGAGGAAATAGTTCTGTATATAGCCTCTTTAAAGATAAACAACAACAACAAGCAATGTCATATCATTCCTTGACAACCTTCATTTACTTCTCTATAAATTAAGCCCAAATACGTCCAAATACGTTACATAACCTCTTGGTCAATATCAAGTTAAACTCCACTCCACACAAAACACAACATTCGCAGGGCATGACAACATCCCAACTGCAATTCCCGTTCAAAAATCCTCCTTTGCTGTGAAGTTCTCCTTTGCTCAGTTGGGCTGAGCGTCTGACACCGGGGCCAGATGAAATACACCATGATCTACGGCCTCCAGCAGATGTCAAACACATTGTTGTGTGTTGTCTGGAGCAGAGGCAACGCACGTGTGGCAATCTTAAAGGTGTACCACCCACTGACAGCTCCCTGTGATGCTTTTCATAGGAATTCCTCTGCCTTTCTTTTTTTTTAATATAGTGAAAGAAAAGAGAGGGGAGGAAAAAGGAGAAAGAGAGAGAGAGAGAAAGAGGGAGAAATACATCTTCACCCTTTCAACCTGACACAAGCAATCTCTTCCACAAGAAATACCACCACTCTCACGGTCGGATCGTAATTTAGGACCAAAGCCAACAGACGGACACCTGACACCCACTCTGACATGCAATTGGCTCAGACGTTGACACTTGATTGGATTGCTAGGTTAGATTTGGTGGTCTTTTTCCCCCCCTAGCCACATGTGTTTGGGGCAATAATATTGGTCACCGTCAGAGCCTCAGTCAGCCTCTGTGTTCTTGTATTCCTAATCTAGAGGATTACACACTGATGATGTTATGCTGATATGCTGGGATTCAAAATGATCCTGTAAGCAGATGTTATGCAAATGGGGGTTGCTTTTTATGGATGATGCATGTGCATTGCCCTTGAAACTACATGAAAACGCACGCACACACACACACACACACACACACACACACACACACACACACACACACACACACACACACACACACACACACACACACACACACACACACACACACACACACACACACACACACCTGGCGTAGCTATCCCCGGGTGGGATGAGCTCCTGGAAGAACTGGAACTGGTAGAGGTAGAGAATCACCAGGTGTCCAGCGCTGAAGATGGCCATGAGGACACACAGACAGCTGAAGATGAGCGGGTGGAATGGCCGACAGAAGGACCACCAGGTACACAGGCCGAGGAAGGTGAAGAAGTAGACTGCAGAGGTCAGAGAGGGCAACATGATGCCTGGAACAGCACAGAAGCAGAGTGGGGACATAGTGACTAATGGAACATCCTCCGTGAGACTGGATGGAGAAGTATACATTGTATTACACCTTTACGTCGTTGTCAAATCTCATCTCTGATTCGTACATTTCACACTTGAGTATGAAAAATCCCAACACAATTGGTAATTTCAGCATTTCAGGAAAGGAAGTTAAACATTCAGAAAGTCTTTGGGAAACAAGGTTCATCCTGATAATCTACAATAGATGTGTGGGGAGATTTAACTGTATTGTCTTAATACAAATATTGAATATTTACACTGTATTTAACATTTTATTAAATTAAATCAGGGATTCAATCATGTCAATTTAAGCAAATTACAAATGGAGTAATTGCACTGCTCTGATGATTGTGGATTGCCAGTCATTCGTTTGAGTGAAGGCACTTACCTGTAAGGCCCAGTAGAATGGTGACTACTACTTTCCCTGCAGTGGTAATAAGGTTCCCAATGATCTCCTTGACTTTGGATGCCATCGCCGCTATCTGACGAAGGATCTTCATCTTGGTGCTCTCCTCCTCTACTTCTCCATCCCCTTCTTGCCCCTCTCCTCCCTCCTCCACCTCTTCCCCAGTCATCTCTCCATCTCCATCCCCTTCTTGTCCCTCTCCTCCCTCCTCCACCTCGCCCCCAGTCATCTCTCCATCTCCATCCTCGCCCGTCTCAAAGTCCTCCTCGAACATCAGGTCGTCCTCCTCCAACTCAACCTCCTCCTTTTTCTCCTCCTCTTTCTCAACCTCCTCTTCCTTCTTTTCCTGGGGAAAGAAGATTAATACAATCAGTATCAACGCAGAAGTTAATAACATGTACACCTTGTAGCTAGGGCCTTTACCCTGCCTCGTTAGAAACTGCATTCTGCCTCGTTGAGTAGAAATGACATCCTGCTCGTTAGAAACAACACCCTGCCTTGTTAGAGACGGCATCCTGCCTTGTTAGAAACGACACCCTGCCTCGTTGATTAGAAACAGCACCCTGCCTCGTTGATTAGAAACGGCACCCTGCCTCGTTGATTAGAAACGGCACCCTGCCTCGTTGAGTAGAAACGGCACCCTGCCTCGTTGAGTAGAAACGACAGCCTGCCTCGTTGATTAGAAGAAACGACACCGTGCCTCGTTGATTAGAAACGGCACTCTGCCTCGTTGATTAGAAACGGCACCCTGCCTCGTTGATTAGAAACGACAGCCTGCCTCATTGATTAGAAACAACACCGTGCCTCGTTGAGGTGAAACGACACCCTGCCTCATTGAGTAGAAACGACACCCTGCCTCATTGATTATAAACAGCACCCTGCCTCGTTGAGTAGAAACGACACCCTGCCTTGTTGATTAGAAATGACACCCTACCTCGTTGATTAGAAATGGCACCCTGCCTCGTTGATTGGAAACGGCACCCTACCTCGTTGATTAGAAACGGCACCCTGCCTCGTTGATTAGAAACGACACTCTGCCTCGTTGATTAGAAACGGCACCCTGCCTCGTTGATTAGAAATGGCACTCTGCCTCGTTGATTAGAAACGGCACCCTGCCTCGTTGATTAGAAACGGCATCCTGCCTCGTTGATTAGAAACGACACCCTGCCTCATTGATTAGAAACGACACCCTGCCTCGTTGATTAGAAACAGCACCCTGCCTCGCTGAGTAGAAACGACACCCTGCCTCGTTGATTAGAAACGACACCCTGCCTCGTTGATTAGAAACGACACCCTGCCTCGTTGATTAGAAACGGCACCCTACCTCGTTGATTAGAAACGGAGTTGAGTAGCCCTGTTTTGCTGAGATGCTCTGCTTTGTTGAGAGAACTCAATTCAACAGAAGTCATAGTATAGTGTGTACCCAATATGATACTTTGAGTGTTTGTGTGTAAAGAGTGAGACACTAGAGCTGTGCTCATAACCCTGTTAAGCATTTGCTGCAGAACCATGTTGCAGTAAAACTGCTGGTAAGGGTTAAGGAGGGTCCCAGGAGTTACGTCCCATTGTAATTATTAATGAGAGGGGTTATAGGAGAGATTAGCGGTCTGCTTGACAGTGACATTCAGCAGGACCGTACTCCAGACCACACGTTTAACGACCATTTCAACCAGTTGTCTCTTTTTATTGCACAAAAGGACTAAACCCACTCTAACGACTGCCTGCAATGCAGAAGACCTGCACTTTTCACTAAACATCAGCCAGTGCATTTGGATTTATATAGCAATTATATTAGAAGACTGCTATCATGCAAACCAGGAAAAAGGCATATGGATGTCAATAAATTGCAAATGGTTAACATTCTGGTTTACATTAGCCATGAGCTATAGTGTACAGCACATTGCATTTAATAAAGGTCAGTTAATAACAGCCGTTCATATCAGGCCATATGGTGGAAGTAACACAGGGAAAAGATGAGCAGGTTATTATGTATATTCATAACATAAATCCCTGGAATTCAATAGATGTTGCCCTTGCGTCATTGCTTTCAGAAAGTATTCATACCCCTTCACTTATTCAACATTTTGTTGTGTTATATCATTATAATCTATAAATTGTGCAAATAGGCTGTGACTTAAAATGAAATACAAAATAAACAAAAAATGCATGATTAGGCTCAGTCTCCAGTGCCTTTGAATTCGTTTTTAGAAACAGAGTCTGTGGCTTCAGGCTCATGCGATGGTGCCAGGAGAGCAGACCAGCAGCAGAGAATACCCTCTCAGCGTTTGCAGAACCACTGGAGAATATCCTCTCAGCACATGCAGAGCCACTGGAGAATATCCTCTCAGCACATGCAGAACCACTGGAGAATATCCTCTCAGCGTTTGCAGAACCACTGGAGAATATCCTCTCAGCGTTTGCAGAACCACTGGAGAATATCCTCTCAGCACATGCAGAGCCACTGGAGAATATTCTCTCAGCACATGCAGAACCACTGGAGAATATCCTCTCAGCACATGCAGAGCCACTGGAGAATATTCTCTCAGCACATGCAGAGCCACTGGAGAATATTCTCTCAGCACATGCAGAGCCACTGGAGAATATCCTCTCAGCACATGCAGAACCACTGGAGAATATCCTCTCAGCGTTTGCAGAACCACTGGAGAATATCCTCTCAGCGTTTGCAGAACCACTGGAGAATATCCTCTCAGCACATGCAGAGCCACTGGAGAATATTCTCTCAGCACATGCAGAGCCACTGGAGAATATTCTCTCAGCACATGCAGAGCCACTGGAGAATATCCTCTCAGCGTTTGCAGAACCACTGGAGAATATCCTCTCAGCGTCTGCAGAGCCACTGGAGAATATCCTCTCAGCGTTTGCAGAGCCACTGGAGAATATCCTCTCAGCAAATGCAGAGCCACTGGAGAATATCCTCTCAGCGTTTGCAGAACCACTGGGGATGCTAAACACCCTTCGGGCTCCTCTTACCAGGCTGGGCAGGATGCACATTTTTCTTTTTTTGTTGTTGGTAGGCCTAAAGGATTTTAGGTGAAATAACCCTATCAAAATGGAAGGCTCTGTGAAAGAGATAATATGCCAGAACTATTGGGTCAAAATCATTGACGGCCTACTGTATTGTTAAAAGAACGAAAATAATCTAAACTTTAATGAGATCAAATTTTTGTTTTATAAATACTTTACTACAATGACACACTTAGCTATCTACCCACTTCGTTCCTTTCTGTTAGCATGTGCACGTAGTAAGTACACCATCATGCTTTTGGGATATGTGTCTTTTCAGATTCCACAGTGATTCTTTAGTTGTGGACACTACATCACCACACTCCCTCTCTTGCTCTTGGTCCTCATCTTTGTAAATCCCCTTGATTTTTCACCTGTGTGTTTTATCAGTTTCTTTATGAAAATATTTAGCATACTACATGACAGTAGCTAAAGCAAGGGGCTATAGCAGCACACAAGTAGACTACAGATGCATGCTGGGCCGGGCATGCCCTGAGCTCGAGTGAGCACTACTGGAGCGAAATTGGGAACGGGCGAGAAGGCAGATGATTCAACCTTTGGGGAACTTGCTCCGTTCCAGTTAAATTGGTCACACTCTGCTACTCGCTCCGTTCCAGTCAAATTGGTCACACTCCGCTACTCGCTCTGCTACTCGCTCCATTCCAGTCAAATTGGTCACACTCCGCTACTCGCTCGGCTACTCGCTCCGTTCCAGTCAAATTGGTCACACTCCGATACTCGCTATGCTACTCGCTCCATTCCAGTCAAATTGGTCACACTCCGCTACTCGCTCTGCTACTCGCTCCGTTCCAGTCAAATTGGTCACACTCCGCTACTTGCTCTGCTACTCGCTCCGTTCCAGCTCCGCTCTGCTCACATACCCTGCTTGTTGCAGGATGCATGTTTTGGAGTATTTTTATTCTGTACAGGCTCCCTTCTTTCACTCTCAATTAGGTTAGTATTGTAGAGTAACTACAATGTTGTTGATCCATCCTCAGTTATCTCCTATCACAGCCATTCAACTCTGTAACTGTTTAAAGTCACCATTAGCCTCATGGTGAAATCTCTGAGCGGTTTCCTTCCTCTCCGGCAACTGAGTTAGGAAAGACGCCTGTATCTTTGTAGTGACTGGGTGTATTGATAAACCATTTAAAGTGTAATTAATAACTTCATCATGCTCAAAGGTCTGCTTTTTTTACCCATCTACCAATAGGTGCCCTTCTTTGCGAGGCATTGTTAACCTTCCTGGTCTTTGTGGTTGAATCTGTGTTTGAAATTCACGGCTCGACTGAGGGAACCTACAGATAATTGTATGTGTGGGTTACAGAGATGAGGTAGTCATTCAAAAATTATGTTAAGCACTATTATTGCACACAGAGTGAGTCCATGCAACTTGTTATGTGGCGTGTTAAGCAAACGTACAGCTTTACAGCTTTTCATTTTTTATTAATTAGTAAAAAAATTGATAAACATAACTCCACTTTGACATGATGAGGTATTATGTATTTGATCAATTTTAAATTCATGCTGTAACACAACAAAATGTGGAAAAAGTCAAGGGATGTGAATACTTTCTGTACATATCCAGTCTGTGTACTATATACAGAATACTGTACATGTTGTTATCCTTCTCCCATTCACAAACAATACATGATGTGAACAGCTGCATTTCAAATGCACATAAAGACTAATTATTAGCCTGTTTGTCTGTACATTAGATTATATAGTGACATGCGTTAGGTGACAGACTTTCCTAACAAGGTTAGGGGAACATAAATGAATCTCCTGGGACAGAACAGGATGGATGAGCATTAAGAAAAATGAGATTAGGTGTGGGACGCTGGAGACGAGACAGAATGTGGGCTTCACTTCAAAAGCACTAAGCAGACTAGCTGACTCAAAACTGTGGTAGATGCTAGACATCAGTTAACACGTTCTTATCGTATAGTATGTACTTCAAATTTCAATATAGAAGGAAATTTAGAAACCAACTTCAGATTTTTTTTTTTTAAGGAGTTCAAATCAAATCAAATGTTATTTGTCACATGCATTGTTAACAACAGGTGAAGACTACCAGTGAAATGCTTACTTACGGGTCCTTTTTCGACAATGCAGAGTTAAAGACATGTTATTTCTGGTTTGGCAAAATGGCCGCCAAGGGTAAGCCACCGCAAAAAAAGGAAATTCAATGGCCCTGTATTGGAATACTGGAATGTTTGATATTCATCATAATAAATACAATTTGAGAGAAAAACTACAGACATTTTGTAAGAGAAACAGCTAATTAGATGGGGATTTTACACCATCTGGTGATTTTACACCATCTGGTGATTTTATACCATCTGGTGATTTTATAACTAATTAGATGTAAAATCACCAATTTATGAACACAGGAAAAGCAAACTATTGCTATAAAACAAAACTATTCAAAAATAGGCACATGTAGTAGGCACATGTGGTCATCTGAGAGTAATTGGTATAATTTCCTCAAAACATTAGTCTCTCATGGCACATAATGGCACACGTGTAGGATCTTAATTTGAGCCAATTTGCTACAGCAGGAAAATAATCCTGCAGCAACAGCAAATGTGAATTGTGTCGATTATAATTAAGAGACATTTTTGTAAGGGTTGATCCATTTTTCGTGAGGGAAAATCAAGTCTGAAATTTCCAAGTGTAAATTACAAACTTAAGAAGCTTTTTTAAACCTCAAATACACTAAAGTGACCAGCATTGCAGGAACGTTCTCAGGGTGATCAAAATAAGATCGACATCTGTATAATAGTCCAGCATGAGATCAAAGAGTTTTGGGGGGTTTGTTAGCTGTGGTGGGAACCTCAAACTCAACTGTGGTTCAACCTATCTAAAATCCTCTCCACAGCAAGGTCCTCTCGGTTTTAATATCTATACTGGAGTCAGCAACTACAGAACTAAAATACAAATCAATTTAGAGCAGCCTAATCAGTTGTTAATTTGAAATGGGCCTACATGGTAAAAGTGAAATCTGCCTAGCTACATATTTTCCCTATACAGTATGTATCACACTGCCACAATGAATGAGCGCTCTGTGCGATCACTCGCCGCCCTATCGTGAAATCTTCACAGGGCAAAACAAACAAGTCTTTCTCGCTGGGGAAAATACCAAAGTCAGTAATCTCCTCACTATCGTCCGCGGGGTATCGTAAATGATCGAACAAGTTGCGTTTGAAGAAGCCCTGTTTATTTAACTGAGGCGACTGCTCCCATGCAGCGTGCAGCTGCGGGCTTCAAACCGCAATGTTCAACAGAGGAGGCAGCGAACGAACCAACCGCTCTCTTATGAACCTCCTGAGGGATCTGATTCCACCTCTTCCTCCTGGCTCTCACAAACAGGCTCTCAGTCTGTTCACAGGCCGCACCCACTGTTACATCACTACACACCGTGAGAGGATGAAGGGGGTTGTCTAGTCATCAGCACTCCACCTGGTAGGCTACTGCCGGTTCACTGTAACAGTATGACTAGTTGGATACCTGGTTGGTGATTGGTCAACTTCCGTTTTCAAAGGACCAAGAATATTGTCCGTCTACATTCATGCAAACTACTTTGCAATTGATGATCTAAGTTATTCAACATGAAGGTGTGATAATCCTAGTACTCGAAGTCAATCTTAAATGAATCATTGTTTATTGTCAGCAATCTGGAGAGGTTCCAACCAACTCAATGCACTGTAGTACACATGTCAATCAGGAGCTCTGCCGGGGCAGTCCCAGCAGTTGTCTTATATACACACGACTATACACAGACAAGTTATATTTGCATGATTTAGCATAATTAATTAGTCATTACCATTTTGTTTCATTCATGTGACCGACCAATACTGGTTCATAACATGCGACAGACCAACACCTCACAAGGCTCTATGCTGAGACCTTGAAACTAAGATATCTTTCATTCGTTCTCAAAACAATGTGGCATTTTGCAGCTACTGATAGGTGTGATTTGTACAGTCAGCCACTTGCATGAACACAGAAATTGGTTTATAGAACAGCACATGAATAGAACACAGAAATTAGTTGAAGAAAGGCACATGTATAACATTTCCATTAAAGGGTATTTTCTTTCCCTAAAAACCTTTAATAAAATGCTACTTTCAGAATGTGAAAACTTTAAGGATATTGCAGGTAGAGTGCCGGCGTCTCGAGTGAGGTCACAAAGGCCGGGTCCAATTCTCTATCCCCAACCACAAGCCTCAGTTTTGTACCTTAGAAATGACACATATAAACCCCAACGGAAACGCCACGCAAAAAGCATTTGGGAGCCAATCAGCTGCTCAGCCTGTTCCATGTAAATTAGTTTATGAGTAAAGTCACAAATACCCAGAGGTCAAACCTAAAGGCTTCTGAGGCTCCTATGAAAAACAACATCTAGTGGTCCTGCTCGACTCAGTTGGTAAGACTGTGGTGCTCGTGACACCAAGGTCATGGGTTTAATTCCCACAGGGAACACATACACATATTGAACATGTATGCAAGTGGCTTTGGACAGATGCATCTGCTAAGTGGTCTATGTTAGAAGACAAAAAACTGGAAGACTGACAACTAATCTATCAAGCTCAATAACAGCCAATCCATTCATATCCCCCTGCAGCTGCAGACAGAGAGGAACTAACGAGGAGAGCTGTGCTGACAGCATCAGGCTGCTAGTGATAAACAGCTTTGGTGTCAACACATGGAAAACCAGTTGCTCTGGCTTCCTCATTGACAGTTCATCCAATTCCTCATTGAGTTAGGGCTGATACACTGACATGCAGAGTAGGGCTATATCTGAATGAATGATGGCATGTGTGAATACATCTTACATCTCTCACTCTGCCACCCACAGGGGTGTGTGTACCTGGATCCAGGGTACAGGTTGGTAGTTGGAACTAAGCCAGGGTCGGCATATATGAGCTGCATAAGAATGTTGACATGTGAGCTGAAATCAGAGCTTAATATACCTCAGTGACTGAGATTTTGATGCAGTTCACCGCTGTGTATAACTTGATGTAATGATGTGTCCAACTTGTAAGTCGCTCTGGATAAGAGCGTCTGCTAAATGACTTAAATGTAAATGTAAATGTTGTGCATCATGTGTTGTGTATTGTATGTGGGAGCAGGGCCGTACGTCCAACAATATTTCCTCTTGGGTAAAATAAGGTTGATTTGATCTTATCTAAAGTAAAGGCCTTGTTAAATATGTGATCAGGAACATGGCAGATTATTAACATGCCAGCCTAAAGAGATCACACTAAGAGGTGCCCTAGATTTAAGGCAGGGTGAACAATAGGTGGTAAGGGTGTGAAAGGTGAGGGTGTCAAGGGTGAAGTTTAGTAGTGTGTGTGGTCTGATCAGAGTTGTGGGTTTCGGCAGGCATCACTAGCGGTCACCATTGTCTCGTCCCCCTCCGACAGTAGATTCTAGCTAGTATCAGCTATCTACAGTTGTAACTAGTTCACTAACGCAGCTAATGATTGCTCCATGGACTAGCTATAGCCTCACAGTGAGCCTGTACATTGGCAAATGTTACAAAACAATGGTGATGGCTGGGCTGTGGAGCTGTGAGAGAGAGCCAGCCAGTGATCAGAGCAGTGTGGTAGTGTGGTTATAATCAGCCCTTAAGTCGTATAACTGTAAAGGGCCATGCCAGGGGAGGGGCACATTCCAACTAATTACCGCTCCACAACACGCTGCACACTTGGAGAGAGCACGTCCCCACACTGCTTTTATTAGGGAAGAGTGAGTAGGGGGAGAGAGAGACAGAGAGGGAGGGAGACAGCAGCGAGAGAGGCAGAGAGGGAGGGAGACAGTAGAGAGAGAGAGAGAGGGAGAGAGAGACAGCAGAGAGAGAGAGAGAGGGAGAGAAAAAGAGGGGGCAAGTTTGGATCAGGAGCCCTGTCCTGGCACTGAGAGTCTCTGGCACCAGATGAGGAGCGGTGAAAACAAAAGATGATGGAGGAGAGTAGACAGAGGAGAGGAGAGAGGAGAGAGGAGAGAGGAGAGAGGAGAGAGGAGAGAGGAGAGAGGAGAGTAGACAGAAGAGAGGAGAAAAGAGTAGAGGAGAGAGGAGACAGAGGAGAGGAGAGAGGAGACAGAGGAGAGGAGAGAGCAGAATAGACAGAGGAGAGTAGGATAGAGAGAGAGGAGAGGAGGGGAGAAAGGAGAGGAGAGAGGAGAGTAGACAGAGGAGAGCAGAGAGTAGACAGAGGAGAGGAGGGGAGAGAGTAGACAGAGGAGAGGAGGGGAGAGAGGAGAGTAGACAGAGGAGAGGAGAGGGGAGAGGAGAGGAGAGAGGAGAGTAGACAGAGGAGAGGAGGGGAGAGAGGAGAGTAGACAGAGGAGAGTGGGGAGTAGACAGAGGAGAGGAGGGGAGAGAGGAGAGTAGACAGAGGAGAGAGAGGAGTAGACAGAGGAGAGGAGGGGAGAGAGGAGAGTAGACAGAGGAGAGGATGGGAGAGAGGAGAGGAGAGAGGAGACAGAGGAGAGGAGGGGAGAGAAGAGAGTAGAGATGAGACGGAGGAGAGAGGAGAGTAGACAGAGGAGGGGGGAAAGGAGAGGAGAGAGGAGACAGAGGAGAGGAGAGGGGAGAGGAGACGAGAGAGGAGAGAGGAGAATAGACAGAGGAGAGGGGAGGGGAGAGGAGAGGAGAGAGGAGACAGAGGAGAGGAGAGAAGAGTAGAGGAGAGAGCAGAATAGACAGAGAAGAGGAGGGGAGAGAGGAGAGGAGAGAGGAGAGGAGGGGAGGGGAGAGAGGAGAGTAGACATAGGAGAGGAGGGGAGAGAGGAGAGGAGAGAGGAGAGGAGGGGAGGGGAGGGGAGAGAGGAGAGTAGACAGAGGAGAGGAGGGGAGGGGAGAGATGAGAGGAGACAGAGGAGAGGAGGGGAGGGGAGAGAGGAGAGGAGAGGAGACGGAGGGGAGGGGAGAGAGGAGAGGAGAGAGGAGACAGAGGAGAGGAGCGGAGAGAGGAGAGGAGAGGAGAGATGAGACGGAGGAGAGAGGAGAGTAGACAGAGGAGAGGAGGGGGGAGAGGAGAGGAGAGATGAGACTGAGGAGAGAGGAGAGTAGACAGAGGAGGGGGGAGAGGAGAGGAGAGAGGAGACAGAGGAGAGGGGAGAGGAGAGGAGAGAGGAGACAGAGGAGAGGAGAGAAGAGTAGAGGAGAGAGCAGAATAGACAGAGGAGAGGAGGATAGAGAGAGGAGAGGAGAGGAGAGAGGAGAGAGGATAGTAGACAGAGGAGAGGAGAGGAGAGGGGAGAGGAGAGGAGAGAGGAGACAGAGGAGAGGAGAGAAGAGTAGAGGAGAGAGCAGAATAGACAGAGAAGAGGAGGGGAGAGGAGAGAGAGGAGGGGAGGGGAGAGAGGAGAGTAGACAGAGGAGAGGAGGGGAGGGGAGAGAGGAGAGGGGAGATGAGACGGAGGAGAGGAGAGAGGAGAGGAGACAGAGGAGAGGAGGGGAGGGGAGAGAGGAGAGGAGACAGAGGAGAGGAGGGGAGGGGAGAGGAGACAGAGGAGAGCAGACAGAGGAGAGGAGGGGAGAGAGGAGAGAGGAGACAGAGGAAAGGAGAGAGCAGAATAGACAGAGGAGAGGAGGGGAGAGAGGAGAGGAGAGATGAGAGGGAGGAGAGAGCAGAGTAGACAGAGGAGAGGAGGGGGGAGAGGAGAGTAGACAGAGGAGAGGAGAGAAGACTAGAGAGGGGAGATGAGACGGAGGAGAGAGGAGAGTAGACAGAGGAGAGGAGGGGAGAGAAGAGAGGAGAGCAGAGAGGAGACAGAGGAGTTGAGAGGTACATTGGAGATAAGGGGAGACTATACACTGAGTATACAAAACTCTTTCCATGATGTAGACTGACCAGGTGAATCCAGGTGAAAGCTATGATATCTTATTGATGTCACTTGTTAAATCAGTGTAGATGACGTGGAGGAGACTGGTTTCTAAGCCTTGAGACAATTGAGACATGGATTGTGTATGTGTGCCATTCAGAGGGGGAATGGGAAAGACAAAATATTTAAGTGCCTTTAAACGGGGTATGGTAGTAGGTGCCAGGTGCACTGGTTTGTGTTAAGTACTGCAAACCTGCTGGGTTTCCTGTGTATATCAAGAACGGTCCGCCACCCAAAGGACATCCAGCCAACTTGACCCAACTGTGGAAAGCATTGGAGTCAACATGAGCCAGCATCCCTGTGGAACATTTTCAACACCTTGTAGAGTCCATGAGGTTGATCTGAGGGGGGAAAGGGGGTGCAACTCAATATGAGGAAGGTATTCCTAATGTTTGGCTTATTCAGCGTAGAAGCCTAGAGGCTATCCTTACAAAAGGATAGAACAGAACACGAGAGGAGGAGAGGAAAATACATGCAGGAAAAGAGAGTGGGGAGAAAGAGGAGAGAGAGAGAAGAGAAAGGAGAGAGAGGAGAGAGAGAGGAGAGAGAGGAGAGAGTAAGAGAGAGAGTAGAGAGAGAGAGAAGAGAGAGGAGAGAGAGAGGGAGGAGAGAGAGAGAGAGGAGAGAGAGGAGAGAGAGGGGGAAGAGAGATAGAGAGAGGAGAGAGAGAGAGAGAGGAGAGAGAGGGGGGAGAGAGATAGAGAGGAGAGAGAGAGGAGAGAGAGAGGGGGAGGAGAGAGAGGGGGAGAGAGATAGAGAGCGGAGAGAGAGAGAAGAGAGAGAGAGGAGAGAGAGGGGGAGGAGAGAGATAGAGGGGGAGAGAGATAGAGGAGAGCGAGAGAGAGAGGAGAGAGAGAGTAGACAGAGGAGAGGAGAGGGGAGAGGAGAGGAGAGGAGAGAGGAGTAGAGGAGAGAGCAGAATAGACAGAGAAGAGGAGGGGAGAGGAGAGAGAGGAGGGGAGGGGAGGTGAGAGAGGAGAGTAGACAGAGGAGAGGAGGGGAGAGAGGAGAGGAGAGAGGAGAGGAGAGGAGAGGAGGGGAGGGGAGAGAGGAGAGAGAGGGGGGAGAGAGATAGAGAGGAGAGAGAGAGGGGGAGGAGAGAAAGGGGGAGAGAGATAGAGAGCGGAGAGAGAGAGAAGAGAGAGAGAGGAAAGAGAGGGGGAGGAGAGAGATAGAGGGGGAGAGAGATAGAGGAGAGAGAGAGAGAGAGAGGAGAGAGAGAGAGAGGGAGGAGAGACTGGTAACTCTAGCACTGCCACTACCACAGAAAACACTAATGATGACCAGATGTCTCTCCGGCGCTGGAATGCAAATGCATTGTTAATGGGAGCAAAACAGGCATCTCGCGGCAACACAAATACTGAGTTTAAGATTAATGTTGCACGGGTGAGGATTTGTGCAGGTTTACATAAGATCGTGTTCTTGTGGTTCTAGGCCTGCTCGAGTCGTTTACATTTTTTACATTTTAGTCATTTAGCAGGAACTCCTATTCAGTGCGACTTACAGGAGCAATTAGGCAATTAAGTGCATTGCTCAAGTGCACAACGACAGATTTTTCACCTAGTCGGCTAAGGGATTCGAACCAGCGACCTTTCGGTTACTGCCCGACACCTGGCTAGTTGGAGTTCTGACCAATGTTCCCTCTAAGCTGCGCGCAGGCGTGAAGTAGCCCTGAGACTCCCGCACGGCTCCCTGGGACTGCCGCACGGCTCCCTGGGACTGCCGCACGGCTCCCTGAGACTGCCGCACTGCTCCCTGGGACTGCCGCACGGCTCCCTGAGACTGCCGCACTGCTCCCTGGGACTCCCGCACGGCTCCCTGGGACTGCCGCACGGCTCCCTGAGACTGCCGCACTGCTCCCTGGGACTGCCGCACGGCTCCCTGGGACTGCCGCACGGCTCCCTGAGACTGCCGCACTGCTCCCTGGGACTGCCGCACGGCTCCCTGGGACTGCCGCACGGCTCCCTGGGACTGCCGCACGGCTCCCTGAGACTGCCGCACGGCTCCCTGAGACTGCCGCACGGCTCCCTGAGACTGCCGCACGGCTCCCTGAGACTGCCGCACTGCTCCCTGGGACTGCCGCACGGCTCCCTGAGACTCCCGCACGGCTCCCTGAGACTGCCGCACGGCTCCCTGAGACTGCCGCACTGCTCCCTGGGACTGCCGCACGGCTCCCTGGGACTGCCGCACGGCTCCCTGGGACTGCCGCACGGCTCCCTGGGACTGCCGCACGGCTCCCTGAGACTGCCGCACTGCTCCCTGAGACTGCCGCACGGCTCCCTGAGACTGCCGCACGGCTCCCTGGGAATGCCGCACGGCTCCCTGAGACTGCCGCACGGCTCCCTGAGACTGCTGCACGGCTCCCTGGGACTGCTGCACAGAACAAATATCAGCCCACAGAGAGAAGCACGAGATTGAACCTCACTCAATTTTCTAGAACAGTGGTTCACCAACTCAATCTCCAAGGCATTTCTAATCGATCGCCAAACATTTTTGTTAAAAACCCAATGATAAAGCCTTGTGTTCCTATTTTTTTTCTATTAGTCTCGGGCTGTTGGTGGTAGGTGCAGCCAATTCAGCTGCCCTGCGTGCCGGGTAGGCGAAACACATTTTATGTGTTTGAAGGTCTACCGCTGGCCAATCGGATGGCTCAGATTACCATTTCTGCAGTAACTAGCAGGCATAAAAGAAAGCTACAGCAAAGTTGATACTGTGAGATTTTAAAACAATTTAAAACCATGACTAGAGAGACTGTCAACGAATACAGCAAAGAGCTGCTGTTTAAGTTCTTACTCAGCATTGTCAATACTTTGTATCCAACACTTTTATAAGCCATAAAATGTGCATTCTTCCTATTTCCACTCAGCGCTACAACAAGCAGTGCAGCAGAAATTAATTAGTAGGAAAGTGTCTCTGTAGGCTTGTGTTATTATTAGCGGCTTGGGTATTTTTAATATCAAAGAACATTTCACTTTCTCTGTTCATCGGAGTAATCTGGCGGTTTATCTCTGCATGCATCTTGACTCAGAAAGTGATCTTGACTCAAAAAGTGATCTTGACTCAGAAAGTGATCTTGACTCAGAAAGTGATCTTGACTCAAAAAGTGATCTTGACTCAGAAAGTAATCTTGACTCAGAAAGTAATCTTGACTCAGAAAGTAATCTTGACTCAGAAAGTACTCTACACAGCCCGTACTCCACACAGCCCGTACTCCACACAGCCCGTACTCTACACAGCCCGTACTCTACCCAGCCCGTACTCTACCCAGCCCGTACTCTACACAGCCCGTACTCTACCCAGCCCGTACTCTACACAGCCCGTACTCTACCCAGCCCGTACTCTACCCAGCCCCTACTCTACCCAGCCCGTACTCTACCCAGCCCGTACTCTACACAGCCCGTACTCTACCCAGCCCGTACTCTACCCAGCCCGTACTCTACACAGCCCGTACTCTACCCAGCCCGTACTCTACCCAGCCCGTACTCTACCCAGCCCCTACTCTACCCAGCCCCTACTCTACCCAGCCCCTACTCTACCCAGCCCGTACTCTACCCAGCCCGTACTCTACCCAGCCCGTACTCTACCCAGCCCGTACTCTACCCAGCCCATACTCTACCCAGCCCGTACTCTACCCAGCCCGTACTCTACCCAGCCCGTACTCTACACAGCCCGTACTCTACACAGCCCGTACTCTACCCAGCCCGTACTCTACACAGCCCGTACTCTACACAGCCCGTACTCTACACAGCCCGTACTCTACACAGCCCGTACTCTACACAGCCCGTACTCTACACAGCCCCTACTCTACCCAGCCCATACTCTACACAGCCCGTACTCTACCCAGCCCGTAATGGTAAACATTTCTTTATTTAACCGTTATTTAACTCGGTAAGTCAGTTAAGAACAAATTCTTCTTTAAAATGACGGCCTACCCCAAGGCAAAAAGGACTCCTGCAGGGACGGTAGCTGGGATAAAAAAATAATCATACAATAAAATATAGGACAAAACACACATCACGAAAAGAGAGACACCATAACACTACATAAAGAGAGACTCCACAACACTACATAAAGAGAGACACCACAACACTACATAAAGAGAGACACCACAACACTACATAAAGAGAGACACCACAACACTACATAAAGAGAGACACCACAACACTACATAAAGAGAGACACCACAACACTACATAAAGAGAGACACCACAACACTACATAAAGGGAGTCACCACAACACTACATAAAGGGAGTCACCACAACACTACATAAAGAGACACAACAACAGTACATACATAGAGACTCCACAACACTACATAAAGAGAGACATAGAGAACATTGGTTCTGACAGCTCAGTGATTAACACGCAGACGAAACCCAAATGAGTAGTGGTGAGGAACACATCCCCCCCAATTATTAATAGGCAAGGAAAATGGACCTCAGACTTCAGTCAAAGTGAATTATTGAATAAAAGACAGCCAACGAGAGAGAAGAAAGAGAGAGAAGAGATAGATAGAGAGAGAGAGAGAGCTGTGCCCATGGATACAGGAGCCCAACATTGGGAGCCGAGCAGGTAATGCTTTTCTGTCACAGAGTCAGACAGTCAGACATAACACAAACCACACACTCCACATAGAGAAAATATATTAGGCAGTGGACATTAATTCATTGTTAATGATGTCATTCAGTCTGGAGCCTTATCTGTCACTGTCATGGTCTCAGAGGCATCCCATACATGTGGTGACTGTAATTCACCCTGCCACCACATAACTCAGGCTGGTGTCAAAGCAGGCCACCTATACACCAATAAACGTGGGTCTGATTGATTGAAACAGAGGGGGAGAAAACTAGACCGGGTCTATGAAACAGAGGGGGAGAAAACTAGACCGGGTCTATGAAACAGAGGGGGAGAAAACTAGACCGAGTCTATGAAACAGAGGGGGAGAAAACTAGACCGGGTCTATGAAACAGAGGGGGAGAAAACTAGACCGGGTCTATGAAACAGAGGGGGAGAAAACTAGACCGGGTTTATGAAACAGAGGGGGAGAAAACTAGACCGGGTCTATGAAACAGAGGGGGAGAAAACTAGACCGGGTCTATGAAACAGAGGGGGAGAAAACTAGACCGGGTCTATGAAACAGAGGGGGAGAAAACTAGACCGGGTCTATGAAACAGAGGGGGAGAAAACTAGACCGAGTCTATGAAACAGAGGGGGAGAAAACTAGACCGGGTCTATGAAACAGAGGGGGAGAAAACTAGACCGGGTCTATGAAACAGAGGGGGAGAAAACTAGACCGGGTTTATGAAACAGAGGGGGAGAAAACTAGACCGGGTCTATGAAACAGAGGGGGAGAAAACTAGACCGGGTCTATGAAACAGAGGGGGAGAAAACTAGACCGGGTCTATGAAACAGAGGGGGAGAAAACTAGACCGGTCTATGAAACAGAGGGGGAGAAAACTAGACCGGTCTATGAAACAGAGGGGGAGAAAACTAGACCGGGTCTATGAAACAGAGGGGGAGAAAACTAGACCGAGTCTATGAAACAGAGGGGGAGAAAACTAGACCGGGTCTATGAAACAGAGGGGGAGAAAACTAGACAGAGTCTATGAAACAGAGGGGGAGAAAACTAGACCGGGTCTACGAAACAGAGGGGGAGAAAACTAGACCGGTCTATGAAACAGAGGGGGAGAAAACTAGACCGGGTCTATGAAACAGAGGGGGAGAAAACTAGACCGGGTCTATGAAACAGAGAGGGAGAAAACTAGACCGGGTCTATGAAACAGAGGGGGAGAAAACTAGACCGGGTCTATGAAACAGAGAGGGAGAAAACTAGACCGGGTCTACGAAACAGAGGGGGAGAAAACTAGACCGGGTCTATGAAACAGAGAGGGAGAAAACTAGACCGGGTCTACGAAACAGAGGGGGAGAAAACTAGACCGGTCTATGAAACAGAGGGGGAGAAAACTAGACCGGGTCTATGAAACAGAGGGGGAGAAAACTAGATCGGGTCTATGAAACAGAGAGGGAGAAAACTAGACCGGGTCTATGAAACAGAGGGGGAGAAAACTAGACCGGGTCTATGAAACAGAGAGGGAGAAAACTAGACCGGGTCTACGAAACAGAGGGGGAGAAAACTAGACCGGGTCTACGAAACAGAAGGGTAGAAATAAAAACGAGAGTTCTTTTGCAAACGCTGGTCTGAGCCACATGGCTGAATAAACAGCGCCACCATGGAACAGGATGCACACGTGGGCAGAAAAACACTGTAGAGTTGCAGGGAACGGGGCACATAACGAAGGTCAAGCGAAGGGGTCTGGGAGCTGTGGGAGTGGGATCAATCCAGGCATTGTGGAAGGCGGTACTCAAGTTAAAGCCAACGAGCGGAACGGAGTCACACAGGCGTGGAGAACCGCTCGGTGGAGACCAACATTTTTGTTTTGACAAATAACGTTTTTAACTCACGGTTTCCTTCGCACTGCAAATGTTTTTACATATTGCTTTCCAACTTTCACCAAGCAGGAACGCTTTAAACTGATGTCATACGTGTTGTGTAATGCAAGAGGGAATAGGGAACGAATAAGCATGTCGTTATTTTGATTGGAACGAGAGGCTCTTAAATTGAATCAAGTGATCAAGTTCCCATAACATTTACAAGGACTGAACTCAATGCCCTAAAATGGTTACAAGAAGATGACACACTTTACATTTTTACTGCATTAATAATTGGGTATATCAAATCAAATGGGATGGTATAACATCCCCTGCAGAAGGATTCATTCAGACTGATCAGTAACTTGGTTCTAGTGACTATCATTCATAAAAGCACATAGTCATCTAGATTTAGAATCTTGTATCGCAGTCAACACTGAGTGTACAAGTCATTACGAACACCATGACATAGACTGACCAGGTAAATCCAGGTGAAAGCGATGATCCCTTATTGATGTCACTTGTTAAATCCACTTCAATCAGTGTAGATGAAGGGGAGACAGGTTAAAGAAGGATTTTTAAGCCTTTAGACAATTGAGACATGGATTGTATAAGTGTTCCATTTAGAGGGTGAATGGGCAAGACAAAATATTTAAGTGCCTTTGAATGTAGTATGGTAGTAGGTGCCAGGTGCTTTTATACGGTAACCCAAGCTGGAATGACCCATTTATACGGTAACTAAAGTTGGAATGACCCTGCAACAAATCCAGTCATCCGCTACAAAACATAATGAACAGAGACAAATCCACAATCGCTTTGGGTAATATGACCAAGCCTGACAATTTCCTGTTCGGCTGCCAAACGAAATCTCTATACAACCTGTCTAGAGACCCAACCTAAACCCCTTTCAAGAAAGCTGGTGCACATTTTATCAGCTGACCCTAACCAATCCCCATCCTCTCGTTTCTCGTTCGCTCTCACTAACGGCTATCTCGTCTCTGAGGCATTTCTTCAAGGCCTACATACGCGTTGTAGCCTGTGGGTTACCAGGTCTGGAGAGAAGCGGTTGCCAGATTTGCTTCCAGAGCGGGTCCCGAGGGAGAGAAGCTCTCCAACGTACAGGGAGGCTGACCAAACCCAGTGGATTAAGAGCTATCCAGGTAATAACACCAAGGTCATAGCAGAATTACCATCAGGGTAGCTGTTCCGGACGACTGCGTGGTCACACTCTCCGTAGCCGATGTGAGTAAGACCTTTAAACAGGTCAACATTCACAAGGCCACAGTGCCAGACGGATTACTAGGATGTGTACTCCGAGCATGCTGGCAAGTGTCTTCACTGACATTTTCAACCAGTCCCTGACTGAGTCTGTAATACCAACATGTTTCAAGGAGACCACCATAGTCCCTGTGCCCGAGAACACTAAGGTAACCTGCCTAAACGACTACCGACCCGTAGCACTCACGTCTGTAGCCATGAAGGGCTTTGAAAGGCTGGTCATGACTCATATCAACACCATCATCCCAGAAACCCTAGACCCACTCCAATTTGAATACTGCGCCAACAGATCCACAGATGATGCAATCTCTATTGCACTCAACACTGCCCTTTCCCACCTGGACAAAAGGAACACCTATGTGAGAATGCTATTCATTGACTAGAGCTCAGCGTTCAACACCATAGTGCCCTCAAAGCTCATCACTAAGCTAAGGACCCTGGGACTAAACACCTCCCTCTGCAACTGGATCCTGGACTTCCTGACGGGTCGCCCCCAAGTGGTAAGGGTAGGTAACAACACATCCGCCACGCTGATCCTCAACACTGGGGCCCCTCAGGGGTGCGTGCTCAGTCCCCTCCTGTACCCCCTGTTCACTCATGACTGCAAGGCCAGGCACGACTCCAACACCATCATTAAGTTTGCAGATGACACAACAGTGGTAGGCCTGATCACCGACAACGATGAGACAGCCTATAAGACTCCTGAACAGCTAATCAAAGGCCTACCCAGACACCTCTTTTACGCTGCTGCTACTCTCGGTTTATAATCTATGCATAGTCACTTTAACTCTACCTACATGTACATATTACCTCAATTACCTTGACTAACCGTTGCCCCAGCACATTGACTCTGTACCGGTACCACCTGTATATAGCCTTGTTATTGTTATTTTACTGCTGCTGTTTAATTATTTGTTACTTTTATTTTCTATTTTTTACTTAACACTTTTTTCTTCTTTTTTTCTTAAAACTTCTTAAAGCATTGTTGGTTAAGGGCTTGTAAGTAAGCATTTCACTGTAAGGTCTACACCTGTTGTATTCGGCGCATGTGACAAATACAATTTGATTTGATTTGACAGAGAGGGAAAGAGAGAGGGAATCACAGTCCTGGGGAAAAAAATCACACACGCACACACACTCGCACATGCACACGCACGCACGCATGCACACACGGGTGCACAAACACACACGCACGCACACACGTGTGCATGCATGCACACACGGGTGCACAAACACACACGCACAAACACACACACGCACACAAATTATGGCTGTTTGGTGTTCATCCAGACAGTAATGTGTTCCACTTATTACACTCCCTAAACTGTGGGGTCTAATTCATCGGCAAGTGGACTATAGGAGCAGAGCAGCCATAGGAGCTATAGCCCCCTCCTCCACACTGACTCTCACACTGAACACAGGGGTGTGTCATCAGCCGTCTGCTGTCCCCCCTGTTCACCCACAACTGCGTGGCTTTGCAAGACACCAACTCCCATCATCAAGTTTGCTGACGACCACCAACAATGACGAGTCAGCCTATAGGGGGTGTGGTGGTGAGTGAACTGGCATTGTGGTGCCAGGACAACAACCTCTACCTCAATGTCAGCAAAACAAAGGAGTTGATTGTTGACTCCAGGAAGCAGAGGAGGGAACACGCCCACGATCCACATCAACAGGACTGCAGCAGAGAGAGTCACGAGTTTGAAGTTCCTGATCGTCCACATCACAGATGACTTGACATGGACCAACAACACCACCACTGTTGTCAAGAGGGTGCAACAGCGTCTCTACTTCCTATGGCGGATGAAGGAATCGACGAAGGAATCGAGAGCGTCCTGACCAGTTGCATCACGGCCTGGTACGGGAACTGCTCCTTCCCCAACCACAAGGCCCTCCAACGGGTGGTGAAGAAGGTCCAGTACACACACATCACAACTGCTGCTACCAGACTCTTATTTACTATTGCTAATACTGCACGATTTAAACACTTGCCCCCCAATCACTCCTTCTCTGATACATGTGCAAACATCAATTGTGTCTTCCTGTTTTATACTTAATGCTAAAATGTAGATTTTGTTCTACTGAGCCCTTAACTTTATGTTCAAATTCTTATATTTTATTATTTCTTATGTTGTTGCATTGTCAGGAAGGAACCTGCAAATAAGCATTTCATTGGACAGTGTATGCCATGTAGGGGTGGCAGGTAGCCTAGTGGTTAGAGCGTTGGACTAGTAACCGAAAGGTTGCAAGATTGAATCCCCAAGCTGACAAGGTAAAAATCTGTCGTTCTGCCCCTGAACAATGCAGTTAACCCACTGTTCCTAGGCTGTCATTGAAAATAAGAATTTGTTCTTAACTGACTTGCTTTGTTAAATAAAGGTAACTTAAAAAAAAAAATGCCATGTGCATCCTGTGCATATGACTAATAAAACTTGATAGTTGAAAAGAGGACTGCAGCTTTCCAGGCTCTGAGAGAGCATTGCAATGGAGACTGTGTGTGTGTTGAAGTCTCTGGGTGGATTACTGGGGATCAACATGTAAAGGAGGTTCCCCTTTCATTGATTGATCACATCCCACTGGGAATAAAATAAAGATACCAGGGGATATCTTGACATGACACACTTTTGATATTCTACAGAATACCATGTACCATGTACCATGTACCATGTACCATATCCTGACGACTTCTGAATCCAGATGTGTCTTTAAGACATACTGTTATATGATAATGATTTTAGTCCGAATACCACGCATGGACATTTCCGATGGCCGGATATGGACTCATTCAATATCCTGAGATATGTGACATCCTATTTCCTCTCTTCGTGTTGACCAATACTGACTGTATGCATAGCATATCTGTGTTTTCTCAGCACATTCCAAGATAGGAAGCTATATTGAGTCCAGATATGCATCTTCTGGCTGAGGTCCATATCCGTATCTTGATATGTTTTTTGATATTCTGAAAATAAGGACGATTTCAGATGTATTTCTGAGTTTTCAGCACATGCTCAATAAATTAACAAATATCAAATCTATATATATTTTTTATTGACATATAATTTTTGTATTCCCTCTGTATATCATACATGGTATGTCTGGATATTGACTCACTAGATATCCTTAGAAAGTGTCCCATTACAAAGAATATCCTACAGTAGCTCCGTATATGAAATAAGATCTAATAAACTGTCAGATATACCCGGAAATATATAGATAAAGATATTCCCTGATATTGAACCTTTTTGCCCAGCGCCCATTACTGTTGTGGTAACCAAACTGGCCCAGGAATTCTCTACTCTAGGCCCAGATAAATTCAGTCGTAAGGACTGATTAAATCATTTTTTATCAGAAAAGGACAGATGGAGGACAGCAGAGATTTTGGAGTAGGTTTATTCATCTACACTACATGACCAAAAGTATATGCTGCTCGTCGAATATCTCATTCCAAAATCAATGGAATTAATATGAAGTTGGTCTCCCCCTTTGCTGCTTTAACAGCCTCCACTCTTTTGGGAAGGCTTTCCACAAGATGTTGGAACATTACTGTGCGGACTTGCTTCCATTCAGCTAAAAGAGCATTAGAGAGGTCGGGTACTGATGTTGGGTGATTAGGCCTGGCTCGCAGTCGGCATTCCAATTCCTCCCAAAGGTGTTCGATGGGGTTAAGGTCAGGGCTCTGTGCAGGCCAGTCAAGTTCTTCAACACTGATCTGGACAAACCATGTCTGTACGGACCTTGCTTTGTGCGCGGGGGCACTGTCATGCTGAAAAAGGAAAGGGCCTTGCCCACACGGTTGCCACAAAGTTGGAAGCACAGAATCGTCTAGAATATCAGTTTAAGCTGTAGTGTTAAGATTTCCCTTCACTGGAACTAAGGGGCCTAGCCCGAACCATGAAAAACAGCCCCAGACCATTATTCCTCCTCCACCAAACTTTACAGTTTGCACTATGCATCGGGCTGTCTGCCAGATGGTGAAGAGTCCAATGCCGACGAGCTTTACACCACTCCAGCCGACACTTGGCATTGCGCATGGTGATCTTAGGCTTGTGTTAGGCTGCTCGGCCATGAAAACCCATTTCATGAAGCTCCCGACTAACAGATCTTGTTCTGACATTGCTTCCAAAGGCAGTCTGGAACTCAGTAGCGAGTGTTGCAACCAAGGACAGCAGATTTCTACGCGCTACGTGATTCAGCACTCTTGCTTGTGTGACCTAGTACTTTGCTGGCTGAGCCGTTGTTGCTCCTAGACATTTCCACTTCACAATAACAGCATTTACAGTTGACAGCTCTAGCAGGGCATACATTTGACTAACTGATGTGGCTGAAATAGCCAAATCCACTAATTTGAAGGGGTGTCCACATACTTTTGTATATATAGTGTATTTATATATGCAAATTTAAATTATTTCCTTTCTTTGGGCTCTGTTAGTCTTGTCACTACTCTTTAGTGAGTTCCTGGCCTGTACTGAGTACAACATTTACGAGGGTAGGGTATATGGGTGTGTATAGGTGTTGGGAGTGTGGGGTTCCCCTGTAAATCCAGATACGCCAGGGGCAGAAGTTTGTCTGTAGAGAGATGATGAGCTCACCTGACTGTCCGACTCGCATTCGACGTCATGCTGCTGTGATTTGTCTTTCACCTGCGGCTTCTCCTCCAGACTCAGGCACAGTAGCCACGTGACCAGGCCCGCCACGAACATGCCGATGTCTGGCATGAACACACGGATGCCGTTTCCTGCATCGGCACCCCGGACGCTGCAAGGAGAGATAGAAACAGGGAAAAATGGTTAGCCAACAACGACAGATAAGAAAAGGTAAACAATTTGGGAACTATTATGTTTACAGTTTTCAGATGCAGTAGCCAACACTGTACTGCTTCATGAGGATTCCTGTCAGCTCAGCGATGATATTTGATGCCAGCAGATCAAATGATAACTGTTATAATTAAACTATACACTTACAATCCCTGTCTTTACAACGAGGCGATGGTAAAAACAACGTGATGTGTTTAACAGCTAGTAAATGTATAATTCAAAACGTGGCTTTTATGGCTCATAACAAGGTAGAGTAAACGTTAAATAGTTTACAGTCTGAATTCCTCCTCTATAAATATGTGGGGGTGTTTCTCACTTATAGCTAATTGGTACTCAACTTATGACCAAATCACCTTCATTCATATTCCAATATTGTTTACAGGATTTGTTTTCTCACACAGAACAGTGTGGATTGGTTGGCTAAATATTGAGTAAAGGAAGTAAATCAGAGGGTAAAATGAGGAAATTAAAAATGAAAAGGTATAAACAAAGAAGTCTTCAGGACAAGCTCTAACGTCAAAGTACAATGGGTCCATACATTGTGTTCTATACATGGTGTTCTATACATTGTGTTCTATAGATTGTGTTCTATAGATTGTGTTCTATACATGGTGTTCTATACATGGTGTTCTATAGATTGTGTTCTATACATTGTGTTCTATAGATTGTGTTCTATACATGGTGTTCTATAGATTGTGTTCTATACATTGTGTTCTATAGATTGTGTTCTATACATGGTGTTCTATACATTGTGTTCTATACATTGTGTTCTATAAAACACATTTTACAGGCCTTTCCTCATCCATGCCAATTAAAGCACAGCCCATATTAAATATATAAGCATTATCATTAAAAAATAGCATTTAACCCTTAGCTCAGCAGTGTTCTGCGCTAGCTTCTTAAAATACACAGAAAATATTTTGTTCCATAGTAAAAGTGTGGGATATTCCCACTGTCCTCTCTGTTACAGCGCTGGTCTGACTAGTTCTTATTTCCCATGCTCTGGAAAGGTATGCTGTGGCTGTGGCTGTTGCAGTGGGCTCTCTGGTCCCCCTCGCTTGACCAAAAATGTGCCCCCCAACCCCAATTTCCCTTGAAAAGCGTAACTCAACTTCTAAACTTTCATATTTGTTTGGGTTCAAAGCAGTGTGCAGCAACACTTGCAGATGTGATAGAGAAAAGAAGAAAAAAACCCTGCTGTTTCAGACCTTGAAAGGAAATGTCTCGGGCCAGTAGACCTGAAGTTAACTTTTCAGAGGAAGCTTTAGAGATACATTTTCTATTTGTGAATTGGGAGTAGGAGCGGAGTGGTGGCCTATGGTTGGCAGGGCGCTTTCATAAGAGGTCCTGGTGGGAGTACACAGCACAGTACACCCTCTATGAACCAGAGGACAGCTCAGGAGCCTGGTATTTCTGGTGAGTCATAGTGCACCGGGAGACCTTGTGGTCGGGGTGGGACCAAGACATCTCCGGGGTGGGAGACCTTGTGGTCGGGGTGGGACCAAGACATCTCCGGGGTGGGAGACCTTGTGGTCGGGGTGGGATCTAGACATCTCCGGGGTGGGAGACCTTGTGGTCGGGGTGGGAGACCTTGTGGTCGGGGTGGGATCTAGACATCTCCGGGGTGGGAGACCTTGTGGTCGGGGTGGGAGACCTTGTGGTCGGGGTGGGACCAAGACATCCCTGGGGTGGGAGACCTTGTGGTCGGGGTGGGACCAAGACATCTCTGGGGTGGGAGACCTTGTGGTTGGGGTGGGACCAAGACATCTCTGGGGTGGGAGACCTTGTGGTCTGGGTGGGAGACCTTGTGGTCGGGGTGGGACCAAGACATCTCTGGGGTGGGAGACCTTGTGGTCGGGGTGGGATCTAGACATCTCCGGGGTGGGAGACCTTGTGGTCGGGGTGGGACCAAGACATCCCTGGGGTGGGAGACCTTGTAGTCGGGGTGGGACCAAGACATCTCTGGGGTGGGAGACCTTGTGGTTGGGGTGGGATCTAGACATCTCCGGGGTGGGAGACCTTGTGGTCGGGGTGGGACCAAGACATCTCTGGGGTGGGAGACCTTGTGGTCGGGATGGGACCAAGACATCTCTGGGGTGGGAGACCTTGTGGTCGGGGTGGGACCAAGACATCTCTGGGGTGGGAGACCTTGTGGTCGGGTTGGGATCTAGACATCTCCGGGGTGGGAGACCTTGTGGTCGGGGTGGGATCTAGACATCTCCGGGGTGGGAGACCTTGTGGTTGGGGTGGAACCTAGACATCCCTGGGGTGGGAGACCTTGTGGTCAGGGTGGGATCTAGACATCTCCGGGGTGGGAGACCTTGTGGTTGGGGTGGAACCTAGACATCCCTGGGGTGGGAGACCTTGTGATTGGGGTGGGACCAAGACATCTCTGGGTGGGAGACCTTGTGGTCGGGGTGGGACCAAGACATCCCTGGGGTGGGAGACCTTGTGGTCGGGGTGGGACCAAGACATCTCTGGGTGGGAGACCTTGTGGTCGGGGTGGGATCTAGACATCTCTGGGGTGGGAGACCTTGTGGTCGGGGTGGGACCAAGACATCCCTGGGGTGGGAGACCTTGTGGTCGGGGTGGGACCAAGACATCTCTGGGTGGGAGACCTTGTGGTTGGGGTGGGACCAAGACATCTCTGGGTGGGAGACCTTGTAGTCGGGGTGGGATCTAGACATCTCTGGGGTGGGAGACCTTGTGGTCGGGGTGGGATCTAGACATCTCCGGGGTGGGAGACCTTGTGGTCGGGGTGGGACCAAGACATCTCTGGGTGGGAGACCTTGTGGTTGGGGTGGGACCAAGACATCTCTGGGTGGGAGACCTTGTGGCCGGGGTGGGATCTAGACATCTCCGGGGTGGGAGACCTTGTGGTCGGGGTGGGATCTAGACATCTCCGGGGTGGGAGACCTTGTGGTCGGGGTGGGATCTAGACATCTCCGGGGTGGGAGACCTTGTGGTCGGTATGGGACCAAGACATCTCCGGGGTGGGAGACCTTGTGGTCGGGGTGGGACCAAGACATCCCTGGGGTGGGAGACCTTGTGGTCAGGGTGGGATCTAGACATCTCCGGGGTGGGAGACCTTGTGGTCGGGGTGGGATCTAGACATCTCCGGGGTGGGAGACCTTGTGGTCGGGGTGGGAGACCTTGTGGTCGGGGTGGGACCAAGACATCTCCGGGGTGGGAGACCTTGTGGTCTGGGTGGGATCTAGACATCTCTGGACTCACTGCCAGGTACACTTGGGAGAGCACAAAGTGATGACGTCAATTAGTTTAGAAGGGATGACAGAGTCTGAAGGAAGGGAAAAAAGTCTGACGTGGTGAACTGGATTCTATTATCAGTTTGAAGGTGTCAAGGAAGGCACTTTTGAAAGAGCAGGTAGCCATTGAACAGAAACGTCTCCTCTAGAGACCCATGGCAGTTGTGTCCCTGTGATGGTACTTGAAGAAACGGCTGTATAATCTGCTCAGACAGGATATGCTGCCACAAGCAGTGGGTGGATATTTGAGTTTTCACAGGCTTGTTTTGCTTCATGTTGGGTTGCATAAAACTCTAAGCAAATGTTTGGAATCCCATGGCGCTCGCTCCGCATGAGATCTGACATTCAAAAGCGAGCGGCCAGGGGAGGGCACGGACACAGACGCTTTGAACCGAGTGATGTTTGCCTTCGTAAAAATTTAGTAAGTGACAGACGGCGCTAGTTAACACGCTAGAAAAACATATGCAAAAACTGGGTGCCCCGTATGGCGGGGGAAACACAAGCTCTTTAATGAAGCCTCTGCGTCTACACGGTTTGCTTCCCTCTCAGCATTTAAAGGGTCTTTCATCTCAGTCCTGCTCATAAAGACAGAGCTGTGGAGCTGTGAGCTGGCAACATAAACGCCTGCATATGGCATTCATCTGGAACCGGGAAAGGGCCTTAAAGGGGAGGTGATCAAAGTGGCTAAATTAACTGTACAGATTTAGCTTGTCAGTCTCATCTCTGGAAAGATAGCTTGTATAGCATTGACAATTTAACTGGTTGATGGATACAGAGAAAAGTTGTTACCGAGAGTCAACAGTGAACTGGCAGTTCATTTCGGAAGCCATAACAAAATGCTGCACTAGCTAGTGAGCTAACTCGATTTAGCTGTTATGAGACACTAACTGGCACTGGACTTTAGGCCTTGAGGGCACACTGGCATATCTATCATTAGGAGTAGACTGTGCCACCGTGGTTCTCCAGGGTCCCAGCAAGGCTACAACACACAGAGAAGGAATGGGACAAGGTTGTTCAAACAAACACACCAAAATAGCAAAAGGGGGGCTTTGATAAACATGTGATATGGATTTCAACCTAAATCCTAAAAAGTCTTCAACCCAGATCACTTGCATTTACAGTAACTGTACCATTTCAAAATAACAGTCATTATTTTCTCTAAAAATGGCATATAGTATTTAAGATGTCAAAACGAGCCACATCAGAAATGAAAGAGCTTCAATTAATAAAGACCTAATAACATTATGATTTGAAGAAAATGACTGCAATCATGATGACAAACTTAGAAATCATCAAGGATTTTGACTTAGAATAATTTTTCTCTTAGTGTTTTTTATTTTATTGTTAAAATAGCTAAGAAGATCCCAAAATATCTTGCAGGACTTTGCTTTCACCTACTTCCATTACTGTACCTTTTGTTTGCTTTACACCTCCAAATCCAGTATCCTGTCAATGCATGTTCTATCTACGTATGTTGAGAGCTGCTGGATGTGATGATTGTCCTGTGTATCTGTTTGGGTGCACATCCTCACTGCATAGGAGATTACTTTCCCATTAAGGTTAATTAAAACATTATACATGGGCATGTCAGCACATGTCACGCGACATTCCAAATGCATTTCATTCACATTCCACAAAGACACAATCTGCCTTCTCCGCTCTTTCAATCACACTCGGCTACAACTCAATCATTCGACTACTTGCATCGGCACATGTAACGTGTAAATGAATGCACATGTTAACGAAGACGCTGTAAAATTCAATGAATACAATCTTCCAAAAAGGAAGCTCATTCATTCAGTCATTTCGTTACCAGACCACCCCATGAGAGAAATAATATGGGAGTCCATGACCTAATAATGACAGAACACTAAGATCAATGACAGGAGGACGTCTGAGTGAATAGCTTTCAATTCCCGACTGAACACATCTCAACCATCTAGTGGGATATCTGGTCGTCCCGTAATCCAATCACATCTCTCGTGCGAGTTCCTAATTAATTACCACGGGCTTCTACCATCTTTGTGTCGAGGTCCATCAGAGCTGAGAGAGTGTGTCGTTCATCTAAGGACATGGCAAAAATGTGAACACAGATCATATTTAACGATTGCGGGCTGATCAGTGATCTTAACATGAAACATATGGCATGCTCATATCTTACATAGTTATGTCTATTTGTGTGCTGTAGCCCAGGTGTAATGTGACCGGGGTGGGTTTACTTAATGAGATGAAGAAACCTGGCTTAAGAGCTTTGATACCTATACTTTGAAAGGATTGTCTGTAAGCTATGGATTTGTGCATGATCAGCATGTGATTCTGATCCAAACCTTCAGCCCTACGGCTTCAGCAGACTGTTTAACATTAAAAACATAATCGTCTGCAAGTATCTCTCAACAAATCCAAATATCATGAATATCACGGGGACCACACACACAGACACAATGTGGTTTGGTAACACTTGATTTGGATAGTCTGTGGGGCGTCTACAGCTGCTCTTCTACACACTATCAGTAACATTTCAACTAACTATCTACTAACACTAACCATAGCTTAACCCTTATCCTAACCCTAAACGTAACCCTTACCCTGACCATTACCTTAACCCTTATCCTAACCCTAACCCTTACCTTAACCCTTGTTCTAACCCTAACCTTAACCCTTATCCTAGCCCTAAACTTAACCCTTACCCTAACACTAACCCTAACCTTAAACTTAACCCTTACCTTTACTCTAATCTTAACCCTTACCCTAACACTAACCCTAACCTTAAACTTAACCCTAACCCTAACCCTTACCTTTAACCTAAACTTAACCCTTACCTTAACCCTTGTCCTAAACCTAACCCTAACTGTAACCTTAGCAAACAGTTTCTTATCAACAGATAGTTTGTTGATAGTCCCATGTAGATGCTCTACAGACTATCAGAATACAGATGGAAAATCCATACTATTCATGGAATCCAAACATAAATAGATTTCTGGAGATGGTTCATTAACATAAGCAAAGCTTTTTTTTACGAGTGCCAGGGTGCGCGGTGTACTCTCTTTAGTTTGAGTTTCTGGAGCAGACCATCCTATGGCACTGGTACCTCCGCCAACGTCATGCCACACGACAACACGTCAACACACATGAACACAAACAAATGCACACAAAGCAGGGATGCCAATTACAGGTCTCAAATGGCAAGGATAAACTGTTCCTGGACCATTGACTCCCCTAGACAATCTGCCAACTGTCATTTAGTAATCCAACTTTGACGTGCATTAATATCCATGTCAGACTGAACGACAAACGCCTAAAACGGTTCAAATGTAATTCAATTAATCATAAAGCTTCTCGACATGAATGATCATAACAAGGGAGGGTAAATGGTAAATGGTTGAATTACCCTCGTCTCACGTAGCATAGAAAAACCTAAAAACCTTAACACCATCATGAAAACAAAATAACCTTCATAACCGTTTAAAAAAATGTAACGAACAGCTAACTGTAGACTGGAAAGCTGGGCATTCGTGCGATTGAGTCAGTTTCTGTTGTAAATTATACAATGGGTGGGTCTAATCCTGAATGCTGATTGGTTAAAACCGCATTCCAGCTGGTTTCTATTCCACAAGTTGCCACCGGGTATTTACTCTGTTCCATCAGACTGCGCAATCCACTGTCTCATCAGCCCAGCCAGGCAATTTATAAACTTGATCTCCACTATAAAAAGCATCTAGACATTCTCACATTTCTTTTAGACTAACATTTAGTTTTCAACAGCAGAGATTTGTATAAATGTTGCTGTTTTTCTCTGACATTTGCAACATTGTTTCAATACTCAAATTTGATCTCCAGCTGTCCCATAGTAATGCAACTGACAACAGGAAGACTGAGGAGTCCGCTCTCAATGAGTGTAGACAGCCTGCTGCTGCCGATTGCTAATCATCAGACGGGGAGAGGAGAGGAGGTAGGCAGTCCACATGGGTAACTGGAGGGCCCTGTCTATACAAAAACAAAGCCCCGGGCCTATGATTTGTTAATCCGGCTCTGACCATGTGTATCCCGTATATACGACTACTGAAAGTTGAAACTTGGAGATGAGGACATATTGTGTCTCCTCTACTATTCAAACGGTGATCACGGAGACTGTGGTCATTTGGCTGGCCAATTACCGTCATCCAAAATTCCATGACCGTCACAGCCCTAGCCGAGACCCCGATCAACTGTTCCTGTGCTTTGGGAAACCAAGGCTAACAGAATGATTAAGAAGCTGACAGACAGACTGCAATTGTCGACTTACAGCCGTGAAGGCCTCGAGAAGGTTGTGGGAAGGTTGAGCTGTTCACAGAATGACACACAGAATGGCCAAGATAGTTCTCCACTGAAACCCAGTGTGTTAAGGTCAATGTTATATGGCAACAATGGTACCCAGTCCTAAATCACACACTCAAAGGGTCCTATTCAGTCGTGATACATAGAAAGAACTATGTTTTCCACTATTATCTGTGACGCCTCCTATTTCCGGGAAAGCATTCCAATATTGATGATCATTGGCGCTGAAACGATGGAATTTCCCTCCAGCAGCACAGAGTCAAATGTCAGAAACAAGTGTATACATTTTCAAAACATTTCCAGTTTCCCCTGAGTAGGTCAAGAATGGGAAAAAGTGGAACACGACTGACCAATAAATAAACCAATAATTCTGTCTGGGATGGCGAGGCGGCAGAGTCTTGGCCAATGGAGTATAGCTCTTCTTTGTTCTGCCTTGGTCAGGGTGGAGTGTGAACCGGAGCTGAGACAGCACTTGGCCCAATCCAGAGGGTCACAACACTGGACACAAGCCATTGGCCAACACATGGGTCTAATGATGGAACTCAAACAATCACGTCCACCGTATTAAAAGAAGACTGTACCTCAGGGGGTTAAGGAGGGTACAGGTCTGAATCTGTTTACTCTAACTACTTCCTCACCAAATGGAGAACAGGTCTTGAGTTGGATTCATTTAGCTCCGCTATTTGCTCTGAGTCAGCGAGCAGGGGGAAGGGAGGGAGAAAATGCCACATTTCTGCACGTCAACAAGCATCCAGTCACGGATAACCAGATAATACAGTATGACCCGTTTTCCCCTACTTTTCATACCTCCGTCCATTGCTAGTACAAACACAATTTGTTCGTCGAATACAAAAATATTAAATATAGCTATTGAAGGAAAGTAATAACATATGACCATGGTTGTAACAGGTGATCCAGACATGCTCATATTCAATTACCACAGGTGTTCGTACCGACCTATTCTAGGGAACATCTTGTTCCCAGATGACAACATCCTGTTTATCTGGTTTCCAGCTATCTCTCAGGACATTTTACACTTCCTCCACACTTCAGCTTTAATCCCCTGGAAATCCCTTTAACTCGACTGTTACACGTTGGCCAGTATGCTCCAGTCTGTCACTAGACAGCAATTACACTTTCATTGTTTGTACATTAAACAGAGGACATTTGGCGTGTCGCCACCGGGCAGCCCTCAAGGTACAGCGTGGTCCTGGTGCGGTCCGGGCAAAGCAGGCAGCGCACACAGAGTACCACAGAGAGTCTGGCACCCTGTTGAGCCAAGAGAAACAGGGTAGCACAGTGGCACAATTCAGGCCTCATATCACTGGCCTATATTCCAGCACCTGGCCTGCCGGCAGTATCCAGCCCAACGTTATTAAAGACCTGGAGTTTAACTATTGATTTGAGAATTATACATTAGCGGGAGAAAATGTTTTGTGACACCGTGTTTAACAGAAATACATGTGTAATGAATAGATTAGGGTGTTTGTGGAGCAGCAGGGATGTATGGCAATTAGATATTGGCTGCACTGAGTAGACTTCAGCGAGGAACGAGGAAGAAGTCACACTTCTGAAGTGGTCCACCTGCGACAAACAAGACAGCTTTAGTGTAGCTGAGATTAATCCATCTCAGCTAAACTAGTTAGGATATGGACAGTAGGGCTGGGAATTGCCAAGGACCTCACGATACGATATTATCACAATACTTAAAGTCGGGAGTTTACAAACACCTTAGCCAAAGACATTTAAAATCAGTTTTTCACAATTCCTGACATATAATCCTAGTAAAAATCCCCTGTTTTAGGTCAGTTAGGATCACCACTTTATTTTAAGAAAGTGAAATGTCAGAATAATAGTAGAGAGAATGATTTATTTCAGCTTTTATTTCTTTCATCACATTCCCAGTGGGTCAGAAGTTCACATACACTCAATTAGTAATTGGTAACATTGCCTTTAAATTGTTCAACTTTGGTCAAACGTTTCAGGTAGCCTTCCACAAGCTTCCCACAATAATTTGGGTGAATTTTGGCAACTCCTCCTGACAGAGCTGGTGTAACTGAGTCAGGTTTGTAAGCCTCCTTCTTGACTGATGTCTTGAGATGTTGTTTCAATTTATCCACATAATTTTCCTCCCTCATGATGCCATCTATTTTGCAATGTGCACCAGTCCCTCCTGCAGCAAAGCACTCCCACAACATGATGCTGCGACCAGAGGACAGTTCTCCAAAAAGTACGATCTTTGTCCCCATGTGCAGTTGCAAACCGTAGTCTGGCTTTTTTTAAGGCGGTTTTGGAGCAGTGGCTTCTTCCTTGCTGAGCGGCCTTTCAGGTCAACATAGTATAGAAATGCCAAAGTTCAAAGCACCATCATAGAGTATTGTTTACTGTTGGATCGTGTAGTATTTAGAGGAACAGAAAGCAGACACTGGAATCTTTAAGTTCACTGGGATTCACCACGTAAAACGTCATGTTTCACAGACTAAACAGTAGCTGTTACAGAATCAAACCAAATCTGAAGATATGGGTCAGAGATTTCCTTCAAAATGTGATTCTATACAGGAATAGGATTCTATACAGGAATTTCACACAATAGTCAGCGGCCCTTCGAACAATCGTGAGGGGATGTCGATATGATGAAGAGGAAATCGGAGGCGGGCCTTACAGTACAGTAGACAATGAAACAAGAATAGATGACACAAAAGCCCAGTTTGACTTGAGCATGTTGCATGCACAAAGATCAGATTGCGAGCATGATCCTTAGTTTATCTCCATGTGAAAGGAAACAAAAGTTAATTTTACCTCGACACACCAACCACCACAAATATGGTTATGGGGGTTATGGGTAGAAGGCTCTCTTAACCTCTCTGGGATATGTGGGACGGTAGCGTCCCACCTGGCCAACATCTAGTGAAAATGCAGAGCGCCAAATTCAAATAAATTACTATAAAAATTAAACTTTCATGAAATCACACATTCAATACACCAAATTAAAGCTACACTTGTTGTGAATCCAGCCAACATGTCAGATTTCAAAAATGCTTTACGGCGAAAGCAAATAATGCTATTATCTGAGGATAGCACCCCAGCTAACAATCACAGACCATCATATTTCAACACTCCTGGCGCGACACAAAACGCAGAAATAAAGATATAATTCATGCCTTACCTTTGACGAGCTTCTTCTGTTGGCACTCCAATATGTCCCATAAACATCACAAATGGTCCTTTTGTTCGATTAATTAATTCGATATACAGTGGGGAGAACAAGTATTTGATACACTGCCGATTTTTCAGGTTTTCCTACTTACAAAGCATGTAGAGGTCTATAAATTTATCATAGGTACACTTCAACTGTGAGAGACGGAATCTAAAAAATCCAGAAAATCACATTGTATGATTTTTAAGTAATTAATTTGCATTTTATTGCATGACATAAGTATTTGATCACCTACCAACCAGTAAGAATTCCGGCTCTCACAGACCTGTTAGTTTTTCTTTAAGAAGCCCTCCTGTTCTCCACTCATTACCTGTATTAATTACACCTGTTTGATCTCGTTACCTGTATAAAAGACACCTGTCCACACACTCAATCAAACAGACTCAAACCTCTCCACAATGGCCAAGACCAAAGAGCTGTGTAAGGACATCAGGGATAAAATTGTAGACCTGCATAAGGCTGGGATGGGCTACAGGACAATAGCCAACAACTGTTGGCGCAATTATTAGAAAATGGAAGAAGTTCAAAATGACGGTCAATCACCCTCGGTCTGGGGCTCCAAGCAAGATCTCACCTCGTGGGGCATCAATGATCATGAGGAAGGTGAGGGATCAGCCCAGAACTACACGTCAGGATCTGGTCAATGACCTGAAGAGAGCTGGGACCACAGTCTCAAAGAAAACCATTAGTAACACACTACGCCGTCATGGATTAAAATCCTGCAGCGCACGCAAGGTCCCCCTGCTCAAGCCAGCGCATGTCCAGGCCCGTCTGAAGTTTGCCATCTGGATGATCCAGAGGAGGAATGGGAGAAGGTCATGTGGTCTGATGAGACAAAAATAGAGCTTTTTGGTCTAAACTCCACTCGCCGTGTTTGGAGGAAGAAGAAGGATGAGTACAACCCCAAAAACACCATCCCAACCGTGAAGCATGGAGGTGGAAACATAATTCTTTGGGGATGCTTTTCTGCAAAGGGAACAGGACGACTGCACCGTATTGAGGGGAGGATGGATGGGGCCATGTATCGCGAGATCTTGGCCAACAACCTCCTTCCCTCAGTAAGAGCATTGAAGATGGGTCGTGGCTGGGTCTTCCAGCATGACAACGACCCGAAACACACAGCCAGGGCAACTAAGGAGTGGCTCCGTAAGAAGCATCTCAAGGTCCTGGAGTGGCCTAGCCAGTCTCCTGACCTGAACCCAATAGAAAATCTTTGGAGGGAGCTGAAAGTCCGTATTGCCCAGCAACAGCCCCGAAACCTGAAGGATCTGGAGAAGGTCTGTTTGGAGGAGTGGGCCAAAATCCCTGCTGCAGTGTGTGCAAACCTGGCCAAGAAATACAGGAAACGTATGATCTCTATAATTGCAAACAAAGGTTTCTGTACCAAATATTAAGTTCTGCTTTTCTGATGTATCAAATACTTATGTCATGCAATAAAATGCAAATTAATTACTTAAAAATCATACAATGTGATTTTCTGGATTTTTGTTTTAGATTCCGTCTCTCATAGTTGAAGTGTACCTATGATAAAAATTACAGACCTCTACATGCTTTGTAAGTAGGAAAACCTGCAAAATTGGCAGTGTATCAAATACTTGTTCTCCCCACTGTATATCCAAAATGTCCATTTATTTGGCGCGTTTGATCCAGAAAAACACCGGTTCCAACTTGCACAACATGACTACAAAATATCTCAAAAGTTACCTGTAAGCTTTGTCAAAACATTTCAAACTACTTTTGTAATACAACTTTAGGTATTTTTTAATGTAAATAATTGATAAAATTGAAGACGGGATGATCTGTGTTCAATACCGGAGGAAAACAATGTGTAGCATGCTTTCTGGTCACGCGCCTCTAACAAACAGTACACTTCACCGGAGCCTCATTCTGAACATGGCTACATATTCATTTCTCAAAGGAAAAACCTCAACCAATTTCTAAAGACTGTTGACATCCAGTGGAAGCGATAGGAACTGCAGGAAGGTCCCTTAGAAATCTGGATTCCCATTGAAACCCCATTGAAAAGAGAGTGACCTCAAAAAAAAGAAATCTGAATGGTTTGTCCTCGGGGTTTTGCCTGCCAAATAAGTTCTGTTATAGTCACAGACATGATTCAAACAGTTTTAGAAACTTCAGAGTGTTTTCTATCCAATACTACTAATAATATGCATATATTAGCATCTGGGACTGAGTAGGAGGCAGTTTACTCTGGGCACGCTTTTCATCCAAATGTGAAAATGCTGCCCCCTATCCTAGAGAAGTTAAAGAGGAAGAGAGGACATAATTGCTGCCCAGATGCCACGCCGGAGATCACAAGGCCGATGTCACTTCCTTTACATGTACACCCCTCACAACTAACCTCCATTCTCATGTGCTTATTCTAGGGGCAAAAGCTGAAGAACATACGCCCATCCTGGTACTTTCCGCAGGAGCTGGAGTTGTAGGTAAACTCATGGAAAACAGAAAGGAAAAGGCTGCACACTGCTGTGTCACGCCCTGATCTGTTTCACCTGTCCTTGTGCTTATCTCCACCCCTTGCAGGTGTCACCCATCTTCCCCATTATCCCCTGGGTACTTATACCTGTGTTTTCTGTCTGTCTGTGCGAGTTCGTTTTGTTCGTTCAAACCTACCAGCGGTTTCCCTTGCCCCTGTTTTTGCTATAGTCCCTGTTTTGTAGCTTCCCGGTTTTGACCTTACCTGCCTGCCTGCCCTGACCCTTCCTGCCGTCCTGTAGCTTTGCCTCTACTCTACGACCTCTGCCTGACCTGACCCTGAGCCTGCATGCTGTTCCGGTGCCTTACACCCTCTCTGGATTATTGATCCCTGCCTGCTTGACCTGTCGTTTGCCTGCCTCTGTTTAATGAATAAACTTCTGTTTCTTCTACACTGTCTGCACCTGGGGCATACCTTAACACGTGACATGCTGCTCATGCTCCCAGGTGATAATTATTTATAATGTCACGCTCTGACCTTAGATTATATGTTTTCTTTATATTTTGGTTAGGTCAGGGTGTGACGAGGGTGGGTACGCTAGTTTTTGTATTGTCTAGGGGTTTTGTATTGTCTAGGGTTTTGTAGGTCTAGGTGATGTGTATGTTTATGGTGGCCTGATATGGTTCCCAATCAGAGGCAGCTGTTTATCGTTGTCTCTGATTGGGGATCATATTTAGGTAGCCATTTTCCCTTTTGTGTTCGTGGGTTCTTGTCTATGTGTAGTTGCCTGTCAGCACTTGTTTGTATAGCTTCACGTTTCATTTTGTTCGTTTGTTCAGTGTTCATTCTTTTAATAAATAAGAATGTACGCATACCACGCTGCGCCTTGGTCCGATCCTTACAACGGCCGTGACATATAACGACGTTTTAACCCTTAGTTCTTCATCAGGCATCCTTATTCTAGGGGCAACATATTTCCTATGGGAAACACACTTCAGCTTTTATTCCCATAGTTTTTTATTTAGTTTAGTCGTTTACTTTTTTGAGGGAGGGGTTACAGGTACAAATAAACACTAAAAGAAATGAATACAAAAATAATCCCAAAAATTACCCCAACCCAACCCCCTAAGTCCACCTCGAACCCGCCCGAAAACCATGGCTCCCACCCCGCTTAGCCCCCCCCACCTCCCCAAAGAAAGCATGCCTCCCACCCATCCCACCGAGGTTTCCCATCAGTCCCCCTTCCACCCATCCATCCCCCGATTCTCTCCCCACAAACCCCCGCCAGACCTCAATTGTTTCTTGACTAGTACCATTCATTCTCACTGACGATAATTCTGTTATAATTTCTAATAGTAACTGTATCCACTAGTTAAATGGGAGAGAGTGAGGTGGTTGCCAACGTTTCACAACAGTGCTACCTGACAGCAGTAATCTTCTCTGATTGATTGAGAGATTCAAGGGGCTATCATCGGTAAGTAACATAATAGATGCAAAGCATTGAATATTTAAATTCAATCACTTCGAAAACAAATGGTTAACTTTGTCTCAGAAGCATTTCACTGCAGGGCACTCCCACATCATATGAAGGAATGTGTCTACCTGCTTTATGGGACACAATGAACAGTTGGCAGTTGGGGCCAATTTCATTGTAAAACATATTCGTGGTGTTAAATAGATAGAGTCTGTGAACAAACTTAAAATGTATAAATTGCTGGTTCAGATTATGGGATGCCAAGGTCATATTTTTCCATATTCTGTTCCAATTAAAGTGTTGTTCAGATTCAATTACATCTGTGAACCATCATTTTTTAATGGTTAGCTCAGAATATGAGCTTTCCAAAAGATATTTGTATAATATAGAGATCAGTCCTTTCGGGAGTCCAGATCATTTATTTATAAATCCCATCATTGGATGGTTCGGTAGTTGGGTTTCCCAAGGTACTCCAGGCCAGCATAGATGACCTAAGTTGTAAATACAGAAAAAATTATATGCCTGGTAATGTGCATGTATCTTTCAAATCTTGAAATGTTCTCAAACCATTACTGTCCATGATATCGGTAAGGGTACGGATTCCACATTTGCAAATGGCCGCCCTCCAGACTGCAAAGAACTATTGTAAAATATTGGAGTAGGGGTATGCCATTTTCATTCCCAGTTACATCTTTTTTAAATTTTGCACCAAATAGAACTTGTGTGAGCATTAATAGGACATAAGCGTAGTTTATATTGTTTAAGGGATATATCAGGGAAGACCACCTCTTCCAGAGCAATAGGAGACACCATATTACTGTAATGAACACGATTGGAGACAGAGAGCTGGTTTCAAGCGCAGGGCGCAGCAGGTGTTTATTTGCAAAGGACCACAGGAGGAGGCAGGTAGCTGGGTCCAGGGGCAGACAGAAGGTCATACACAGGGGGTCCAAAAAGGCAACAGTACAGGCAGGGAAAAGTCTAGTAACATAGTCCGGAGATCAGGCAATAGGTAAATAACAGGGAATCCGATAGGCTAAAGTACAGGCAGGGAATAGGCAAAAAGGCATAGTTAGTGAGGCAGGTAAAAACTAAAATACACGGGAGGAGTAAATCACGGGAAAACCAGCACTCTGAAAGCCATGTGTCACAAAACAAACAATACCTCACAGTGATGGGGTGCAAAGAACTGAACTAAATAGTGTGTAATAATGACATACAGGTTTGTGAACAGGTGATTAGAATTCAGGTGATTGGGATCTGGAGAGTGAGCTGCGTTCAGGGGATCTAGGTATTTGAGGGTGTGAGTTGGAAGCAGACTTTACAATAACATTGTTTAAGGGATATATCAGTGAAGACCACCTCTTCCCGAGCAATAGGAGACACCATATGTCTCTATATACTCAGCCAGGGGGCGGAAGAATCATGTCTGAAGCAATTTAGGATGGGGTGAAATGTTAGTGCCAATTTAAAGTTTGGTACGGATAGTCCTCCTACATTATTTCCCTCTTTGTAAATGTATTCATTTTACCCGGGATCGTGTACCTTGCAATATACATTTTAAAACCGCATGATCAATTTTATCCCAGAAGCCAGAAGGTGGAGCCATGGGAAGCATTGAACTAGAGAAATTCAGCCGAGGCAATATATTCATTTTTACAATAGATTTTCTTCCGATTAAAGCAACTGAGACATTATTCCATCTTCTGAGGTCGGATGGAATTGATTTGAGCATTCTGTTAAAGTTTAAGGCAATGGTTTAATCTAAGGAAGGAAATATATCTTATCCCAAATTTTTAAAATGGAAAACAATTGGGATTCCTTAATTAGAGATGTAGGGCTGATTTAGTTTGATACATTTTATAGCTTGGGATGAAGCTGAATTTATCTATGATCGTCAATTCGTTTGGGAGCAATTGAGATACATTGTTGAGATAGTAAAATAATGAAATATCGTCTGTGTAAAATGAGATGAAGTGATCAGTAGATTTTGGGGAAATTGGTGTTATTTCCTTAGATTGACGAATTTCCTTGGCCAGAGGTTCTGTGGATAATAAGACTAGCAAAGGCGAAATTGAGCTTTTAATAAAAGCTAAATTAGGGCTGTATTCACATCTCTCACAGATTTGTAAACGGCTGTAATAATCATATCGAGCAATAGTGGACCTAATTGATTCCAACATTTTAAATAGACTTCAGGATAAATACCATCCCATTGCCTTTATTCATGCTATCCAATGCCCTTTTGAGTTCATTGAGCGAGTTTTGGGCTCTCAGAAAGGTGGCTTCCTCTGTTGAGAGAAGAGGGGTTCTTAATTCTTTTTCAAAGTACTTGGTCTGGCTTGGTGTGGATTTACAATCAGAGGTGTACAGTTCTTTATAGAAGAGGGATAGCTAAATGATCATTACTGCGTAGGTTGTTGGCTAGTAAATGACTGGGACGATTACCGTGGAAGTAATTGTTGAATCTTACTTGATGGATGGCAAATTCTGCTCTCTGTCTTATCAATAAATTAAGTTCTGTTTTGACTCTGGAAAGGGTTATAGCTACCTGGTCTAAAAAGAGTGATTGTTGAGAACGCTCTAACAGTTAAAAACATTTCAAAATCAGATATCTTCTTTAATTGTGATTTATTCAACCCAGATGCAAATGCAGTTGCATTCTTTTTTATAAAATTCATCCCATCGACTACATTTTTGTTGATCATTATAAATTAATTTAGTTCAATTTAGTTCAAACAATGTAGGATTTTGTAATAATGAAACACTGAAACGCCATCTTGCGGCTCTTTTAGGAGATTCTGAAATATGAAGGAGGCAGTAGTAAGTCTGGTGGTCAGACAAGTTCATATGTCGAATTTCTATTTTTTTTAATGAAACAAAATAGATAATATTTTAATATAGTTTAATATAGTAGATATGAAATCGATTCATGAGAATGATTTATGCCTATTTGAGTAGAAAATATACTATTTTGCTTTAGAATTGTGTGCTCGCCAGACATCAATGAGGTTGTAAACATAAAATACATGCTGGAGAGTCTTGGTTGCGTGTGGATTGTAGTTGGTCTTATTAAATGTCCAAAATGGCATTCCTGTCTGTCCCAATAACCAGACAAAATTCAGTTAATCCAAACAATAAAACGTAGGATCATAAGAATTTGGAGCGTATACATTTAAGAAAAGTTATTCTACCTTTAGCCACAGAAAAAGGCAAGAACCTTCCCGCTAGCCAAGATTGGCTGAGATAATGGACATGCCAAGAGATGAGTTGGGATTCGTCTGTCATGTAGCCCGCTTCTGTCTATAACATGACCTGCTCAGTATGTGTAGGTAATGCTTTCTAACACGGCTTTTTTGAAAGATATCATGAATAACTGCAAAAGTGTTGCTAATGCTCTCCACTTTCTGGAGGACCGAGTTTTGAAATTGGTGGAATGCCCGGTGGAAGTAGAGTATGACAGCTAGTGAGATGGAGAAAATTCAGGTGTTTGACTGCAAATATGCGGAGGGAGTCAAAAAGAGAACACACCGGTCTCCGGATTACATCTTCAAACTAAGGGCAACCATGGCAACCGTGACAGATAAGGAGAAGCGTTCATCCATGTATTCGGGTAAGAGAGTCTAGCTACTGCAGCTACATTTTCAATTATTATACGTTTCTAATTTAGTCAGAAAGTCATTTTAATTCATGTTAAAGCGTACTGTTAGCTACAGTAACTAGCTAACGTTAGTTGCCTGGCTCGCTAGCTAATGTTACGTGTAAGATCTGTGTAGTAATATTACTCATATCTCAGAGCCATTTGCAGTCCTAGTTATAGCCTAATAATCTAGCCTAAACAATTTAACCCATAGGGATGCAATGTGCTGTAGCCCAACAAGGAAGCATTGTTCATTAATTGCAGTGGAGCCATCGTTGTCTAAATGTCCTGTACCATAGGCAATATAATTATAACGAAGTCCAATGTTCAGCATTAATAATAATAATAATAATAATAATAATAATAATAATAATAGTGTTCATTTTACTCAATTGAGGGGGTTTCTTCATCATTGACTTATGCTGAGGGCAGCATCACAGCCACAGGTGAAACTGCATGACTAATTGTGCGTGGATAGCATAATATTGAGCCAGTCAAATTGGGGTTAGCCTAGATCTGTTCCTCCCCTTGTGTGTTGGGCTTGATGTGCTTCTCCAAGAAGCCTTGAGCCTCCTTGGCAGTGGAAAGCATATGTGTTTTATTCTGAATAATTTTCAAGTGATTCTGTTATCTTTAATTAGGAGCTTGATTTCCCCTTCTAGCTTTAGTTCGGGCTGATTCCAGGTCATGGATTTGCCCATCTGTCACATTGGCCACTGTCTCCAAACTTTACAGTTCAGTTGAGTAGGTATCCACTTTAGAAGTGAGCAGTGTAAGATATTAATTTATCGGTTTTAATTGCAAGTCGAGGGCAGGGGTAATTCCCTCAAGAACAATCACTTGAATAGTAGTGGCCAACTCTTTTCTGACCATCGGTCAAGAGGACCCAGCTCCTACAACAAAGGCTTCCAACTTCCAAGCCAATTCATCTCACTCTACTGAGGGAACACAACAGCAAACGTGCGCTACAGTAAATACATCAAAGTCTAACTAACCTCAGTTGAGGTTTAAAATTTGATAGAAAAGGTTGTTCTGGATTTAAACCTAAAACTGTGGATGATAGAGAGTCTTCCAAGATAGACATGGATGTTTCCTCTCTTCTTCATAGTCTGGGTCAGTGACAGTCTGCCTAACACTAATGTATGGGGATTATAACACGGACAGACAGTCAGTCATATTATGTCAACTGCTACTGCTTCTGCTTCTGCTTGGCTGTAACCTCCAGCCAGTTACAAACAGGAGCCGCAGACGCTTGCCAGACACAAACGCTCGCATACGCACACACACACACACGCGCACACAGCCTCTTCCCAGCCAGCCAGGTTAAATTACAGGTGTCTGACTGAGACACAAAGTCAGACTGGGGGGCTGTTGAAAAGAAAAGTACTGTGGATGACACATACTTCTTCACCGTAAAATAATATGTCAAACTAGTAGTCAATGAGGGCTAGGCCAGTAACCAGTGATTTGTTAAGGAAATGTATATCTGGCCTCGTACATCTGAGATTGTGACTAACTACCTTTCATCACAATAACATAGACATTCTGGTTTCCCAATACAAAACATATTGTCATATTCATTTGAAGCCTCTTTTGCCCGTAATGGTCCTCCCTTGTTACAGTCGCTCTCAGTCTTGCTTTCCAGTGTTGTATGTACAGTAATGTGAAACTGGAGCTTCATTAGAAGGCCAGGCCACTCCAATCACTCAGTGGGCTCCACAGGTTCCTGTCTGGTACACATTCATCACTGTCACTCACCTGCCTCCCAGACTCCCACAATGCAATAGGAGGAGAGGTGCCGTGGCAGCAGCAGTAGACACCCGAGGGACCGCATGTTGACATACCAGAAATTATCGAATGACGTGTTCTAATGTCTATCATCCCCTTTAATTACTCTAGTTTTTTTCTCTCACACCTGTGATAATTTTGTTTACAGTGTGGCATCGCAGGTTGCAAATATCTGTTAGGAATTCTATAGAGCAGGGATGTCAAACTCACTTTGCCCCAGGGGCCACATATGGTTTTCAACGAGGTCTGGAGGGCTGGACCTGAAAATGGATTGTATTTCCATGGCGCCAAAATGTTTAAAAATAATTCCTTTTCCATAATTTTTGGGAATTTCCAATGCTCCCTGACTCTCTATCTTTAATTTCTGAGATTAGCTGGAAACGATCAAGAAACTGTATGAATATAGGTCTATTATAATTTCTACACAGTTTAAAGCATATTGACTTCGCTCCCACCCCCCCACCACCACCAAAGAAATACAATAAATAAGTACAAATAAATGTTTTAACTCAAACCACCCACGGGCCGGATTAGACAACTTCGCGGCCCTTATGTTTGACACCCCTGTTATAGAGTGTGTGAAAAGATATCAACAAGGCCATTAGGCTAAGCCCATATGTCAACAGAGGTAATCAAGACACTGGTGAGCAGGCTTTCAGTCCTGCTAATTTCCCAGAAAGACAGAGACAGACAGACAGGGAGTCATGGGAACAGCTGTCATAGTTACCACCCCCCCACCAGACAAAATAATAATTATCCCCTGAGGAATGCCAGTATGGCGGCAATATGACTCTAAAAATTAAGGTTGGCCCTTGCCCCTTCGGCTGTTGCTTTAACCAAGTGAGCAGTAACACTTTCAATACTTGGCAGGTGACATCACCGCACCTGTAGCTACGGATCACCTTGGAAACTCTGTAATGGCCGTGCTAATTAGCCTAGCGGCACAGCGCGGAAGACTGGGACGATTTACTATGTTTACACCACATGTGGCGTAAGGATATGAGCGACAGTTAAACAATGGTAATGTCTGTGAACCCGGCAGCCGCACCAACCGTAATAACAGCCGATGCTGGGAAAACAAACGGCCACTTCAATCGTCATGACACAATGTAGTTTGGGTGCAGACTTGAAAAAACACCAAACCTCTGCTTTGTTGAGTCTATTATTTTACGGCTGGCCGTTCCTTCTAACCACAGCTTGGGACGAGGCACGTATCTTGCTTTCAAGCATACGAATGCATCAATAAAGCCTTGAACAGTGTGTAATCATGACTTAGCCCTCGTAGTAAATGAGACGTCGGTTTTCTAACCATAATATGCCTGGAAGGGAGAAAATGGACTGACATCTGTCAATACTTTGTTTGGATGTCCGTATTTAGACATGGGATTATATTTGACATTTAGATTTTTTATATATTGTATTTGGGAGAAAGGCAGATGCTGTGGTCACAATACGTCTGTCTGTTGTGGTCCCTATGTCTGTCTGTTGATGTTATATCTATCAAAATGTATCTGTCTATGTTTACAGAAAGTAGCATCACAAATCCACATTAAAGGTCAAGTCTGGGATATTTCCTGCTGTTAAATGGTCATTTCAATGAATCATATCAACCCACTGAAGTACACTACATGACCAAAAGTATGTGGACACCTGCTCATCGAACATCTCATTCCAATATCATGGGCATTAATATGGAATTGGTCCCCCCTTTGCTGCTATAACAGCCTCCGCTCTTCTGGGAAGGCTTTCCACTAAATGTTGGAACATTGCTGTGGGGACTTGCTTCCATTCAGGTCGGGCACTGATGTTGGGCGATTAGGCCTGGCTCACAGTCAGCGTTCCAATTCATCCCAAAGGTGTTCGATGGGGTTGAGGTCAGGGCTCTGTGCAGGCCAGTCAAGTTCTTCCACACCGGGGGCATTGTCATGCTGAAACAGGTAAGGGCCTTCCCCAAACTGTTGCCACAAAGTTGGAAACACAGAACCGTCTAGAATGTCATTGTATGCCGTAGCGTTACGATTTTCCTTCATTGGAACTAAGGGGCCTAGCCTGAACCATGAAAAACAGCCCCAAACCATTATTCCTCCTCCACCAAACTTTACAGTTGCCATTATACATTCAGGCAGGTAGCATTCTCCTGGCATCCGGATTAATTCGTCAGACTGCCAGATGGTGAAGTGTGAATCATCACTCCAGGGAACGCATTTCCACTGCTCCAGAGCCCAAGCTTTACACCACTTCAGTCGATGCTTGGCATTGCGCATGGTGATGTTAGGCTTGTGTGCGGCTGCTCGGCCATGGAAACCCATTTCATGAAGCTCCCGACGAACAGTTCTTGTGCCGACATTGCTTCCAGAGGCAGTTTGGAACTCGATAGTGAGTGTTGCAACCGAGGACAGATGATGTGTACGCACTACACGCTTCAGCACTCGGCGGTCGCATTCTGTGAGCTTGTGTGGCCAAACATTTCCCGCCTGAGCTGTTGTTGCTCCTAGACTTTTCCACTTCACAGTAACAGCAGTTACAGTTGACCGGGGAAGCTCTAGCAGGGTAGAAATTTGACTAACATTTTTTTTTTATTTTACCTTTATTTAACTAGGCAAGTCAGTTAAGAACACATTCTTATTTTCAATGAAGGCCTAGGAACAGTGGGTTAACTGCCTTGTTCAGGGGCAGAACAACAGATTTGTACCTTGTCAGCTCGGGGATTCAATCTTGCAACCTTTCGGTTACTAGTCCAACGCTCTAACCACTAGGCTACGCTGTTAGTCTATGGAGATTTCATGGCTGTGTGCTCGATTTTATACACCTGTCAGCAATGATTTTGGCTGAAATAGCCAAATCCACTAATTTTAAGGGGTGTCCGCATACTTTTGTATATATAGTGTATCAAGACAGTGGCTTTTGCGGGCTACCTGAGATGTGAAACAGATAAACGTCACATGTTGTGACGTCATAACGTCCAGTTGTTTTTATCGATCCACTGAAAACCCACCATAGCAGGCAATTGTTGCATCTATTTTCAATGCAAACTTCCTAAATGTCAACAAAAAATCTCTGGAAAGAAGTGAATGGAAACATAGCTAAAGTCACGCTCCTGACAGAACCATTGCTGAGCAGCAGGGCTATGGATGACTCACTTGGGAAAACACACTCGTCTTTGTGCCCCACCAGAGTGATGTTAATGGAACCTGGACTGTTTTGTTCAGCCACTGTTTTTTAACTTGTGTATTTGCATGTAAACTTAAACGTAATCATTCAGTTGAGCTCAATTGAACATCTTCAGTACTGTGACAATATGCCTTAGAATGGATTGTTGTGATGTACATTAGAATAAGTAAACTGTCTTGTCCTATGTAAGGGGTGGGAGGAAACTCACCCCTTTCCCACACAATAACATTCGGAGAAACACATTTTGTTTGTATGGGTCCCCAGGATGTATACAGAGACAGTAAAGTTTATACAGAGCCGGGCCAGTAAATGGGCTAAATGTGGCCATGCATGGCTGGAGAGAAGGGGACCAGTGTTTGTAATTTTTTAAATGATCTATTTAACTAGGCAAGTCAGTTAAGAACAAATTCTTATTTACAATGACGGCCAACACCAACCAAACCCGGACGACGCTGGGCCAATTGTGCGCTGCCCTATGGGACTCCCAATCACGGAATTGAACCAGGGTGTCTGTAGTGACACCTCAACCACTGAGATGCAGTGCCTTAGACCCCTGCGCCATGAAGATATATACAGCATACTACAAATTAGCAAAATGTATGATATATTACAAATTCTAATTTGTTGTGGCTAATGATAGCTAGGTGGCTAAGTGGTTAACGCTAATGTTAGCTAGCTGGCTAACGTTAGTTAGGCTAGGGGCAGGGTTTAAGGTTAGGAGTTAGGATAAAGGGTTAAGGTTAGGGGAAGGGTTAGCTTAAAGCGTTAAGGTTAGGGGAAGGGTTAGCTAACATGTTAAGTAATTGCAAAGTAGCTAAAAAGTAGTAAGTAGTTGCAAAGTTGCTAATTAGCTAAAATGCTTAAGTCGTCCGTGATGAGATTCGAACACGCAACCTTTGGGTTGCTAGGCGTTTGCGCCTAGCTACGCTAGGAGTTAGGGGTTAAACTTAGTGTTAAAGATGCACTATGTAGTGCCTGTAACGTAACAAAATGTGGAAAAAGTCAAGGGATCCAAATGCACTGTATACAAATTAAACTGTGCTATATACACTAGTAGACTAGTTTGATTAAATGTAAAAGCATTGGTCTCTTACCTTTCCAAGCCCAGCTGTCGCACCGACTTCTCCCATGTTGAACCTGCAAAAAAGACAAAACATAGACGTCTAAATCTTCATTCAACAGAGTGGATCATTATTCAAAACTCTTGAGATGGATTCAAGATGGCGACTGCCCAAATGGCACGCCTTCCTGAAGCACTTTCTGTTATCCTGCAGAGCCTCCCCATTATTCAGCAATGAGCGTTGAAGACCTGAGCAACATTAGCATACACTGAAAAAAGTGTATACTATCTATTTTGGACTGGATACATTTTCTATGGACACACTAGGGTGCAAACACACTTCTGACACCAATGTGGCAGATCTTTTCAAATGATTCACAGATTACATACATGAAGAATTGAATCTTGAATCCAGTGGTTTCACATGTACACTGACCCTCATTATGACAGTAACACAGGTCTAAACCAAATGTTAGTGAAGGTGAACCACACAAACACACACACACTCACACGGGGGCGGCCATGCACCTCGACAGCCTCTTGGAACGCACTCCGCCTCACAGTAAGCTGTCACCCTCTGTGACTCACACGACTCGTGCAATTAGCAGAGGATTCCTTCTCGCTCTCCTCTCTTCCCTTCTCCTCCCTCTTGTTTGAACATACTTCAGACCGAGTGTGTTTAGGACATGCAACTCTGCTGTACATTGATTTAATGACGCGGGGCAAAACAAACTACCTTTTTATTTTCTTGAAAGGCTTTGGGCTGATGGGCTTTTTGTTTCCAGGGACATTTCCATATACGCGAAAGGCCCCCTCCGGGTGAGAGAGTTGGGATTTACAGCTGTCTTACAGCTAAGTGCGAACTCCCAACTCACTGCCCCCCCCCACCCCCTATCCTCCCATCTGATCTGAGGGTAGTTCAATGATCAATGAGTCAGTGCTAATTAGCTCTGTCGTTAGCTCATTAATTGCCTGGCTATAGGCCCTCCTCGGATGAGAAGACATGTTCTCGACTGAGATGGCTGATGATGAAAACGTCCTGTTTAAAAAAGGAATTTAACTGCAATAGTTACTGTACTATATGCTGAGGAAGTAATTTCTGTACTTAAGTTGAATTCATTCAACTTTATCAACAATACATTTCTCGGTAACACCTTACCTTAAGTTGCCCTTATACTTATGTAACTACACAGTAATAACTGTAGTAGGGACCCTGTATTAACACGTACTGTAGTTACATATTAACCGCTTTGTAATTGAGTTGAGCCATTTCTATGAGGGATTAGTTAACATTCTAGTCATTATTCTCAAAATGTACCTCGTTGGCTCAGCTGTTTTGATGCCAGCTACCAGCAAGAATACTGAACAAAAATATAAAACGCAACATGTAAAGTGTTGGTCCCATGTCTCATGAGCTGAAATAAAAGATCACAGAAATGTTCCATACGCACAAAAATCTTATTTCTCTCAAATTTTGTTCACACATTTGTTTACATCCTTGTTAGTGAGCATTTCTCCTTTGCCAAAATAATTCATCCACCTGACAGGTGTGGCATATCAAGAAGCTGATTAAACAGCATGATCATTACACAGGTGCACCTTTTGCTGAGGACAATAAAAGGCCACTTTAATATGTGCAGTTTTGTCACACAATACAGTTGATTTGCTGACTGCAGGAGTGTCCACCAGACTTGTTGCCAGATAATTGCATTTTCATTTCTCTACCATTAGCCGTCTCCAACGTTCTTTTAGAACATTTGGCAGTACGTCTAACTGGCCTCCAAACCGCAGACCATGTGTAACCATGCCAGCCCAGGACCTCCACATCCGGTTTCTTCACCTGTGGGATCGTCTGAGACCAGCCACCCAGACAGCTGATGAAACTAAGGAGTATTTCTGTCTGTAATGGGGGAAAACTCATTCTGATTGGCTGTGCCTGGCTCCCCAATGGGTGGGCCTGGCTCCCAAGTGGGTGGGCCTGTGCCCTACCAGGCCCACCCATGGCTGTGCCCTGTCCAGTCATGTGAAATCCATAGATTAGGGACTAATGAATTGATTTAAATTGACTGATTTCCTTATATGAACTATAGCTCATTAAAATAATGTATATTTTTGTTCAGTATACATGTTTCTCTCTGATGGATACATCACCTGTGCTGTGGCGATTGACAAAGTATACTGCGAGTAATGTACTGTATGTGTTGCTATTGGCTGCAAGACAGCGAACTATGCAAGGTTCCTTTAATGATTCCCCATTATATTGTTCCCATGGCTAAGCCAATAAAGAGGAGGGGGCGTTTGTTTACGTCAGTTTCTCGCTTACATCATGTGCACCTCCCCCCTTCCTCCTTCACTCTCCGCCACCCCAAAATGTTATGGTTATAATACAGCCTGAACATTGTCTATGAGTGAAGGCTACAACCACAACGTACTCCAATGATGAAGTGCGGCCATAACAAGATCATACATCCATGTGAATTTATTCTCTCATTAATACAATATTACGGACCCAGATTTATGCCGGGGCACATGGGAAAATGTCATGCATGTTTGATGAGCTGTTTTCTAACTACGGTGCATGGAGGTTTTCTGACTCAGCTGACTTAAAGAGTCCAGGTTTTCAAGGTCTGAAAAACTCCATCCGTCACAGGAGTTGTGTGGAGTGGTGGCGCCTCGCGTTGCTTTAGATTTGTGTGTTTATATTTCTGGATGCTTATAGTAGGTTCAGTAAATTGATTCGGGCCTGACAGAATAATGTATTTGTCCATTAAAGTGGTAAATGACCCCATGTAGAAGAATGTCGCAGAGCGCAACAGTGAAAGCGCTTATTGTTAAGTGTATAAACTGGGCTGACAGGAGTAGGCCAACTTTGGATTTACAATAGAAAATGATTTTAAAAAGTTACTTACAATGCTATGGTAAAAATAAACTCTAAATTTGGCTAAAAATGTTTGTCTCGGAAAAGATAAGGAGAATTCTAGTCCCTCTATCTCCACAAGGAAAAAGACTATGGGCAGACTGCAGGATGACAATAGTTAGTTATTTTCAATGACAGACTAACCTATCCCTTGTAATTCAAAGGCCTCCAAACCAACAGGTGTTATTTTGCATTATCTTTAGTTAGCAGCTACAGTATACATATTACACGAGAGAGAGAGTGTCAGAGTGGGGACAAAGTGAAGAATAGAAAGAGAGAAAGAAAGAGAGGAGGAAGTGTGAGAAAGAGTGGGGGAGAGAGAGTAAGAAAGAGGGGGGAGAGAGAGAGAGAGAGAGAGAGAGAGAGAGAGAGAGAGAGAGAGAGAGAGAGAGAGAGAGAGAGAGAATGTGGGGACAAAGTGAGAAAGAGAAAGAGAGAAAGAGAGGAGACGTGTGAGAAAGAAGGGAAGAGAGAGAGAGAGGTTTCTGTGGAGCATAGTTGTGACTACAACAGCTGTTTAGCAGCTCCCTGCTAATGGGTGCAGTGGCTCAGGGAATCAATGAGCGCAATAATGTGGTGGCACGTAATAACGCAGTGGTGTAATAACGTCCAGGGCTGTCCAGGGGTACAGTATATACAGGGAGTACCAGTACCAGACCACTGTCCAGGGGTACAGTATATACAGGGAGTACCAGTACCAGACCACTGTCCAGGGGTACAGTATATACAGGGAGTACCAGTACCAGATCACTGTCCAGGGGTACAGTATATACAGGGAGTACCAGTACCAGATCACTGTCCAGGGGTACAGTATATACAGGAAGTACCAGTACCAGATCACTGTCCAGGGGTACAGTATATACAGGGAGTACCAGTACCAGATCACTGTCCAGGGGTACAGTATATACAGGGAGTACCAGTACCAGACCACTGTCCAGGGGTACAGTATATACAGGAAGTACCACTACCAGATCACTGTCCAGGGGTACAGTATATACCGGAAGTACCAGTACCAGATCACTGTCCAGGGGTACAGTATATACAGGAAGTACCAGTACCAGATCACTGTCCATGGGTACAGTATATACAGGGAGTACCAGTACCAGATCACTGTCCAGGGGTACAGTATATACAGGAAGTACCAGTACCAGATTACTGTCCAGGGGTACAGTATATACAGGAAGTACCAGTACCAGATCACTGTCCAGGGGTACAGTATATACAGGAAGTACCAGTACCAGATCACTGTCCAGGGGTACAGTATATACAGGAAGTACCAGTACCAGACCACTGTCCAGGGAGACAGTATATAAAGGAAGTACCAGTACCAAATCACTGTCCAGGGGTACAATATATACAGGAAGTACCAGTACCAGATCACTGTCCAGGGGAACAGTATATACAAGAAGTACCAATACCAGATCACTGTCCAGGGGTATAATATATACAGGGAGTACCAGTACCAGATCACTGTCCAGGGGTACAGTATATACAGGGAGTACCAGTACCAGATCACTGTCCAGGGGTACAGTATATACAGGGAGTACCAGTACCAGATCACTGTCCAGGGGTATAATATATACAGGGAGTACCAGTACCAGATCACTGTCCAGGGGTACAGTATATACAGGGAGTACCAGTACCAGACCACTGTCCAGGGGTACAGTATATACAGGGAGTACCAGTACCAGATCACTGTCCAGGGGAACAGTATATACAGGGAGTACCAGTACCAGATCACTGTCCAGGGGTACAGTATATACAGGGAGTACCAGTACCAGATCACTGTCCAGGGGTACAGTATATACAGGGAGTACCAGTACCAGATCACTGTCCAGGGGTACAGAATATACAGGAAGTACCAGTACCAGATCACTGTCCAGGGGTACAGTATATACAGGAAGTATCAGTACCAGATCACTGTCCAGGGGTACAGTATATACAGGGAGTACCAGTACCAGATCACTGTCCAGGGGTGCAGTATATACAGGGAGTACCAATACCAGATCACTGTCCAGGGGTACAGTATATACAGGGAGTACCAGTACCAGATCACTGTCCAGGGGAACAGTATATACAGGAAGTACCAATACCAGATCACTGTCCAGGGGTACAGTATTTACAGGAAGTACCAATACCAGACCACTGCCCAGGGGTACAGTATATACAGGGAGTACCAGTACCAGACTACTGTCCAGGGGTACAGTATATACAGGGAAAACCAGTACCAGATCACTGTCCAGGGGTACAGTATATACAGGAAGTACCAGTACCAGATCACTGTCCAGGGGTATAATATATACAGGGAGTACCAGTACCAGATCACTGTCCCGGGGTACAGTATATACAGGGAGTACCAGTACCAGATCACTGTCCAGGGGTGCAGTATATACAGGGAGTACCAGTACCAGATCACTGTCCAGGGGTGCAGTATATACAGGAAGTACCAGTACCAGATCACTGTCCAGGGGTGCAGTATATACAGGAAGTACCAGTACCAGATCACTGTCCAGGGGTACAGTATATACAGGAAGTACCAGTACCAGATCACTGTCCAGGGGTATAATATATACAGGGAGTACCAGTACCAGATCACTGTCCAGGGGTACAGTATATACAGGGAGTACCAGTACCAGACCACTGTCCAGGGGTACAGTATATACAGGGAGTACCAGTACCAGATCACTGTCCAGGGGTGCAGTATATACAGGGAGTACCAGTACCAGATCACTGTCCAGGGGTACAGTATATACAGGGACTACCAGTACCGGATTTGACAGATTTTTCAAGGTTTTACTGCTAACCTACAAAGCATTACATGGGCTTGCTCCTACCTATCTTCCCGATTTGGTCCTGCCGTACATACCTACACGTACGCTACGGTCACAAGACGCAGGCCTCCTAACTGTCCCTAGAATTTCTAAGCAAGCAGCTGGAGCCAGGGCTTTCTCCTACAGAGCTCCATTTTATGGAGTGGTCTGCCTACCCATGTGAGAGACGCAGACTCGGTCTCAACCTTTAAGTCTTTATGGAAGACTCATCTCTTCAGTAGGTCCTATGATTGAGTGTAGTCTGGCCCAGGAGTGTGAAGGTGAATGGAAAGGCACTGAAGCAACGAACCGCCCTTGCTGTCTTTGCCTGGCCGGTTCTCCTCTCTCCACTGGGATTCTCTGCCTCTAACCCTATTACAGGGGCTGAGTCACTGGCTTACTGGTGCTCTTCCATGCCGTGCCTAGGAGGGGTGCGTCACTTGAGTGGGTTGAGTCACTGATGTGATCTTCCTGTCTGGGTTGGCGCCCCCCCCCCCCCCCCCCCCCTTGTGTTGTGCCGTGGCGGAGATCTTTGTGGGCTATACTCGGCCTTGTCTCAGGATGGTAAGTTGGTGGTTGAAGATACCCCTCTAGTGGTGTGGGGGCTGTGCTTTGGCAAAGTGGGTGGGGTTATATCCTGCCTGTTTGGCCCTGTCCGGGGGTATTGTAGTTGGAGCCACAGTGTCTCCCGACCCCTCCTGTCTCAGCCTCCAGTATTTATGCTGCAGTAGTTTATGTGTCGGGGGGCTAGGGTCAGTCTGTTATATCTGGAGTATTTCTCCTGTCTTATCCGGTGTCCTGTGTGATTTTAAGTATGCTCTCTCTAATTCTCTCTCTCTTTCTCTCTTTCTTTCTCTCTCTTTCTCTCTTTCTTTCTTTCTTTCTCTCTCTCGGAGGACCTGAGCCCTAGGACCATGCCTCAGGACTACCTGGCCTGATGACTCCTTGCTGTCCCCAGTCCACCTGGCTGTGCTGCTGCTCCAATTTCAACTGTTCTGCCTGCGGCAATGGAACCCTGACCTGTTCACCGGACCTGCTACCTGTCCCAATCCTGCTGTTTTCAACTCTCTAGAGACAACAGGAATGGTAGAGATACTCTGAATGATCGGCTATGAAAAGCCAACTGACATTTACTCCTGAGGTGCTGACCTGTTGCACCCTCGACAACCAATGTGATTATTATTATTTGACCCTGCTGGTCATCTATGAACATTTGAACATCTTGGCCATGTTCTGTTATAATCTCCACCCGGCACAGCCAGAAGAGGACTGGCCACCCCTCATAGCCTGGTTCCTCTCTAGGTTTCTTCCCAGGTTCTGGCCTTTCTAGGGAATTTTTCCTAGCGACCGTGCTTCTACACCTGAACTGCTTGCTGTTCCCTAGGAGGGGTGCGTCACTTGAGTGGGTTTCTGTACAGCACTTTGAGATATCAGCTGATGTAAGAAGGGCTATAGAAATACATTTGATTTGATTTTAGATCACTGTCCAGGGGTACAGTATATACAGGGAGTACCAGTACCAGACCACTGCCCAGGGGTAAAGTATATACAGGAAGTACCAGTACCAGATCACTGTCCAGGGGTACAGTATATACAGGAAGTACCAGTACCAGATCACTGTCCAGGGGTATGTCCCCTGGACATACTTCCTGTATATACTGTACCCCTGGACAGTGATCTGGTACTGGTACTTCCTGTATATACTGTACCCCTGGACATACTTCCTGTATATACTGTACCCCTGCACAGTGATCTGGTACTGGTACTTCCTGTATATACTGTACCCATGGACATACTTCCTGTATATACTGTACCCCTGCACAGTGATCTACAGTGTTAACTGTATATAGCTCCATTCTTGTGTATTTTATTCTTCTCGTGTCACTTTAAAAAATATATATTTTTACATTTTTACTCTGCATCGTTGGGAAGGGCTCCTAAGCAAGAATTTCAATGTAAAGTGTACACCTGTTGTATTCGGCACTGTCACATGGGCTCCCTCTCCGGCCTCTAGGTCACCAGGCTGCTCGTTATTGCGCACACCTGTCACCAGCGTTAAGCGCATAATGACACTCACCTGGACTCCATCACCTCCTTGATTACCTGCCCTTTATATGTCACTCCCTTTGGTTTCTTCCCCAGTCGTCATTGTTCCTGTTTCATGTCGGTGCGCTGTTTGTGTTTCTTGTTTTGTTTTGTTTTGTTTTGTTTTGTTTCTGATTCAATTTTTTAAAGATTTGAATTCATTTTTTATTTAACCTTTATTTAAGTTGTTTCCTGTTCATTTTTGTATTATAATGACGTGTCTACCACTTAAGTCATGAAATACATGAATCACCATTCATGACCATTGTTTTATCTCATCATGTTTCCTCTTTGATCGCTGACCTTGTTTTTCTAAGGACAGTGCTTTGATATGTACACATTCAAATGCGGTAGCTCAAACCTTAGGGTGCCAATTAGACCAGTCGACACCGCAGCCCGTCGACAAGAACCCACATCTAGGCTATAGTGTGATGCACTGATCTGGATATCACTGGGAGAGAAGCACTTCACTTAGACACAAGCAGTCTGGTGGATCAACGAAGCCTCAGAAGTCCTAATTATAACATGTGTCTGTCAACACGGATACAACGCCCCTGCCTAGATAATGCTACATACCTGGGTTAGCCTAACACTGATTACTGTACATAGTGAATTTAATGCAGATTTACTGCTACTTCCCTTAGTCTTTCTCTCTTTATCACTCTATGATGTCATGGTCACAGGAATGGTGGAAATCACCTGGGCATTAGGTCATAACTCAAAGGAGGCAGCCAATAAAACGGCGAGAGTGAGGCCTCCAGTGTGTCCATACAAACAGCACATAAAAAGGAGAGAGAGCAAGCTGTTAGGAAGGTAGGAAGGACACGAGGAAGAACAAAAGAACCCTCAAATAGTTTTCTTTGAGTTTCTATTTGTGGTGTTCATTCGAAACAGCTTGTAACAGTTAATTTTTCCAAAACAACAATGAGCAATTCAGAAACACCTGTGGTGAAGACAGTCTAAAAACAATCCCTCAGCTCCCCCAGCAGAAAAACAACCGTGGTTTCCTTCTGCTGAGAGTGAGACATTTTAGAGGCTGTCTGTGCTGCGGAGCACAATGTTTTCATATGGCTGAAAATGGGTTATTCTACAGATGATGGCTGTTCGGGGAAAACAAGGCCTAAAACACCCCAAAAGTCTTTCTGAACAACATGCGAGATCTACCAAACCAGACTCCTACAAGCCTGTACAATGCTTCGACAATGTAAACAAATTGTGGTTGAGACATCTTGTAAAAACCTGCAAACTACCATAGAAATTCCTTTAAAGAAAACAGGGAAATTCTTTCAGTTTATGTGCATTGTGGGATTCAATTGCAGTCATGTAATTTTTGGGGGGAATATCAAAGACCGAGGTCCTCTGTGGATTGTTAAACTACAGTACTGAGAGCTAATTGCGTTTTTGGTTGGGCTTACAGACGTTGAGTTTTTGTGTAGTTATGGCGATAAAGGAGGACATAAGACATAAAGACCTGTTCCTTCATGGAAGTCTCTTAATGATGACCTCATCTTAACCTCTACTTCTCCTATTCAATTGGAAACAGACGGACAGACAAACGGACGGACGTACACCTGGTAAACATGGCTGCAGCTCCCTCGCTGACTGACCAAGCACACATCCGAGGTTAGGCCAAGTCAGTAGAGGGCCAAATCGAGGGGCCCACTCAAGGCAAGGCCGCTAAGTCGATGATTTGAAACAAGATCTTTTTGCAAGATTTCACTATTCTTCACTGTTATTAGTCGGGACAAGGGGTGCAATCCAGACGGAGAAGATACGACTGAAGCTCTGGCACAGATGCTTTTCACCTCCCACCTCCACACAGCCTACTGTGGGACACGTCTACAACGTTATTATTTTGTTTGACATTTTGTTTACATTAATTCTGACCGATAACGTAGCTAGTGGAAACTGAAAGTTGTCAGGACCCCATCCTCTCCTTGGTCCGTGCTGCCTGCATCCCTATGAAATGGTTCCATGGTGTGATGGATTTTTGTTGTTGTGTGAATTGGGCTGCACATCCTGGGGAAGATGATTCTTATAGCAGGACACTCAGAGCTATTAATGACAAAAACAGGAGTCACCTTTTGGACGTTTTGTCATTTTTGCTGGCAGCTCTTGAATGTGGTGATAGGTGAAAAAGTCTTGTTGCTGGTGTCCTGACAAGCCCAACGGAGCTCATACACACTACTACACTCCAAGGGTAAATCTCTATTACTATTTCGACTAGTAATTTTGACTAGTAAAGTTTACAAAGTAAGATGCACATACAAAAAGTAGGTTTCTGGAGTGTTTCAAATATTCACTTCTTAATATCAATTTAACCGACAACACATTTTATCTGTGGCTTTTCTCAAGGAGCATTTTGGTATAGGTCTACTAGAAATAAAAAATAAAAAACTTTTTTTATTTCAAATTTTAAAATGTATTTAACCTTTATTTAACTAGGAAAGCCACTTAAGAACAAATTCTTATTTACAATGACGGACTACCCCGGCCAAACACTAACCCGGACGACAATTGTGCGCTGCCCTATGGGACTCCCAATCACGGCCGGTTGTGATACAGCCTGGAATTGAATCAGGGTCTGTAGTGACGCCTCTAGCACTGAGATGCAGTGCCTTAGATCGCTGTGCCACTCGGGAGCCTAAACCCGCACTTTTGACTTACCTCACATTACAAGGGCAGTTCAACGGTAGACTACACTATCTCAGATGTCCCAGTCCCAGTCTCTCTTCACATAGCAGTACCCTTTCTCTCGCCACAGCACTCTCTTATAGCAGCCAGGCAAATTTTTAATCCCCCTTTCATCTCTGACTTCACCTAGGGTTGCCTTCACAGAAGGGCTACTTGTTTTCGCTCCCTCTCTCGCTCCTTCACTTCACTCTGCGTTCTGAGGGCCGCACGCCTCCTCCACGGCATATTCTATACAGTAGAGATTTATTCCCTGCCAACAGAGACAGAGGCAGGGAGATGTCATTTTTATGCACGACCAGGAAATACACCGAGCTCGCGTCGGGATGCAGTAAGGATACAGTGGCGAGGGCGATAAGTGAGCGTGTGCCTCATGAAGTTTTCCTAAAGTTCTATTAGTATCTTGTTGTTAAGGCCATGTTGACTAGCCACCCCTCCCCCTTCAAGCCCGTACAGTACAGTACACACACCACCATAACATACTCAAAGGCCACTTGGACCTGGAGGAAATATAAAAACAAAGGAAATGGTGTTGACTGTTGGACAATCAGATAACCTTCCCTGTGTGAAGGAGTGCTTCTTGTTTGGGCTTGGCTTCCCCCTTAGCTAGCGCTGTGATGTCATAGCTGCTGGTCAACGAAGTGCACTGCAATGAACCGCTCACTGTTGAATGCTGCTAACAGGGATCCTCAACATAATGCAGTGCATCAAATGCTGTCAGAAGTGAAAGTTCACATCAGTTTGCTCAATTGAAATCCTAGGCTGGAATTCAACCAAGCACTCACTGTGGTAAACTTGGATTGCAATAACACATATTGCAGAGCCAAACAAACCCCCCAAAATTATGTAATCATTTTGACAAGATCTAATTAAACTCCTCTTTCCGCAGTACAAGATTAGCAAAGTGTGAATTTGATGGATTCTGTCTCCCTTGCAACTCAACACAGCGCAGTACATCCCCAACCAATCAGGTTTATTGTACTGTAAGGTTCTCCTGTCAGCAGTAAACAGATGTGAGATCCCGTGACACACTTTGAGATAGTAGACTCTAGTCTACTGCTATGAATAGAAAGTCAGAAAGCAATAAAAGTAGGAATGCTGATTCCCATGATAAAACCACCTAAACTTTTGTTTTAGAGCCCCATATGACATCACTATCTAGACACAGTAGAAAATAGATGTTGGCAATGTTCTCTATAACATCACTTGGTGCCAGTTCATTTCAGTTCAGTTCCAAATGGTTCTACGTGGAACCAAAAAGGGTTTTCCTATGGGGACAGCCGATGAATGGTTTTAGAACCCTTTGTTCTAAGAGTGTGCGTAGAATTAGAACGAAGCTATTACTAGAACAGATATTCAGGTCACAGTTGCTGTCCCTGACGTTTCAGCAAGGCCAAACAATGACTCCAAAGTATCAATCGATAGCTTGTTTGAACACAGTGTTCTTTAGGGACACTACTTTGTTACCACACTGCTACAGTCTGTTGTAGGTTATATCAGGCTGAAAGTCCTCCCTGAAGATGCACACCAAGCCAAGCGCAGCATTTCCCTGAAAATGGAACAGAACTGTCACTAGCGCGAGGAAAAACAATAACGAACCTGTAACTTAATATAAAGTCAGTTTACCAGTACCATAATTCGAAACCGTCAACATGTCTAACTTTAGAAGTAGAGCTGAGTTAATAGTAAGTGTGTTGTGTTCACACAGTGGTCAAATGTAGCTACAGATTAGAGGCCATATCAATCATCATGATTCTGGTTAAGAAATCGAGTCCAACCAGCTACTGTGGAGGATTCCCTTACAGAAAAACCACATAAAGTGTTCCAAAAACACATGATCTTGATCTTATGTGAAGTTAATGTGATAACATGTGACAACATGTAAAGCAACATGTGCTAACATGAAACTAAATATGTGAATACATGTGATCACCTGTGAAGTGTTGCAAAAGCAAATTTTCTCACATGATTTCACATCTGAAATTTCACGTGAAATCTAGTGATTTTCCACATCTGAAATCATATGTTTTTTCTTTAAGGATTGTACTGAGCGTTTCCAATGATATTATCCTTATATACACTGAGTGTACAAAACATTGAGAACACCTGCTCTTTCCATAACAGAGACTGACCAGGCGAATCCAGGTGAAAGTTAAATCCAATTTAATCAGTAGATATTGTCTCATCACTGCAACTCAATGGGCTTTGGAGGCAAACGTCAAGCATCCTCTGAAACATGACCCGTCAAACCACACTTCTTAACATCCAACCGCACCAATCTGTCAGAGGAAACACCATTCAACTGATGACCAAGGTCCACCTACAGGCACCGGGCCCGCCACAAGAGCACGATGAGCCAAGTAAAGCCCCCCCCAGCCAAACCTTCCCCTAACGACGCTCCCCTAATGACGCTGGGCCAATTGTGCGCCGCCCTAAGGAACTCCCGATGACGGCCAGTTGTGAAACAGCCTGGGATCGAACCCAGGTCTGCACCACTCGGGAGGCCAACAAAAGACAGATTTTTAAGACAATTGAGACATGGATTGTGTATGTGTGCTATTCAGAGGGGGAATGGGTAAGACAAAAGACTGAAGTGCCGTTGAACGAGTATGGTAGTAGGTGCCAGGTGCACCGGATTGTGTCAAGAACTGCAACTCTGCTGGGTTTTTAACGGCCAACAGTTTCCCGTGTGTATCAAGAAGGGTCCACCACCCAAAGGACATCCAGTTGACTTGACACAACTGTGGGAAGCGTTGGAGTCAACATGGGCCAGCATCCCTGTGGAACGCTTTCAACACCTTGTAGAGTCCATGCCCTGACGAATTGAGGCTGTTCTGAGGGCAAAAAGGTGTTCAACTCAATATTAGGACGGCATTCCTAATCTTTGGTACACTCAGTGTATACTGTAACAGGGAGTAAATAGTATGACCTAAGAGTAACAGCAAAATTCAACAGAGGTTAGTTAGAGCAGGGGTTCTGAAACGTTTTCACTCAGGCCCCCCTTCCAGCATTGGGGAACAATAATAATAATATAGTTATAATATACTATACAGTAGTATATTATAGTATACTACCCCCACAGTTTGGGAACCACTGAGGTAGAGAATAACTTGCCCTTCACACCACTGTATAGTAGAGAGGAGACAGGAGCTATGCTCGAGCTTAACCTTTACACATTTGGCGACAACGTGTCACAACGCAAAGGAACTGAAGGAACTAGATTGAGGAGGGGTTTCAGGAGAGCATTTTGAGGAGGTAGCCTACGTGAGAAAGAACACTAGCATGGAGGAATGAGACATCAACAGGAATGACAGGAAAGGGGGATGACAGAGAGTGAAAGAAGAGTATAAAAGGGTGATCTGGAACAGGGGTAGACAGATGTAGTGAGGCATGCAGAGTGACACACAAACAACCTCCCACATCTGTCTGACGTGTGCCTGGGCCGACCACCAGCACACCGTGCTCTGCTGGGTTCCCATTGGTTCCGCTGGGGCCCCAAACTTTGACCTTTGTGAGCCATGCTGAGGACCCTGGGAGACAGCCGCCACGTCTGGGGGCGTAGAGACTCGCGTTCACTTCCCCAGGTGTCCATCTTACAACGCCAACCATAGTACAACACCCGCCCTGTCACGGAGGACCAATGTGGTCATGTACATTAGCTCTAAGTAAAAGAAGAAGAGAAATGTAAGCTGACAGGAATCCAGATGGAATCCAAATCATCCAATCATATAGGGATTCAGTCATGTTCTGTGTTGGAAGGAACAGTACATAAGGGATGGACAGCCAGGTCATCCGTGATACAAGTCAGTATTTGACGTGGAAACCGGCAACTAGGGGCAACAGTGAGCACTGTTACCTTCAAGTTGGTTTTGGTTTTGCTAGGTCATAGTTGACGGGAAAGGTGGATGGATGTAAGCATTTGTCTCTGACTACAAAGGTTGCAAGTTCAAGTCCAGCAATGGAAAGGTGTTTTTGAGTTTTTTCTTTTAAGCCTATCCCAAACCTTAACCATTCTGAGTTAATGTCTAACCTTAAGATTTCTGAGATAATGCATAAATGTAACCCTAACCTTAAACATTTAGAGTTAATTTGATGTTTAAGAAACATGGATAAGCGTCTAATACTGACGTGAGACTGTGAGAACTAGTTGGGGATGGAAAGGCCAGTACATAAAGGATGGAAGGGCCAGTAGATAAGGGATGGAAGGGCCAGTACATAAGGGATGGAAGGGCCAGTACATAACAGATAGAAGGGCCAGTACATAAGGGAAGGAAGGGCCAGTACATAAGGGAAGGAAGGGCCAGTATATAAGGGATGGAAGAGAAGGGCCACTACATAAGGGATGGAAGAGAAGGGCCACTACATAAGGGATGGAAGAGAAGGGCCAGTACATAAGGGATGGAAGAGAAGGGCCAGTACATAAGGGATGGAAGAGAAGGGTCAGTACATAAGGGATGGAAGAGAATGGCCACTACATAAGGGATGGAAGAGAATGGCCACTACATAAGGGATGGAAGAGAAGGGCCAGTACATAAGGGATGGAAGAGAAGGGCCACTACATAAGGGATGGAAGAGAAGGGCCACTACATAAGGGATGGAAGAGAAGGGCCACTACATAAGGAATGGAAGAGAAGGGCCACTACATAAGGAATGGAAGAGAAGGGCCACTACATAAGGGATGGAAGAGAAGGGCCACTACATAAGGAATGGAAGAGAAGGGCCACTACATAAGGAATGGAAGAGAAGGGCCACTACATAAGGAATGGAAGAGAAGGGCCACTACATAAGGAATGGAAGAGAAGGGCCACTACATAAGGAATGGAAGAGAAGGGCCACTACATAAGGAATGGAAGAGAAGGGCCACTACATAAGGAATGGAAGAGAAGGGCCACTACATAAGGAATGGAAGGGCCAGGGCCCGGTTGCACAAAACATCTTAAGGGTTTACCTTCAGGAATAATTGTCCCTTACCTAAGGGAATTATTTAAGGGCGATACATAAAGCCACTCGAACATTTCTGTAGGTAAGGGCATAATGTCATTGTTCTATTTGTGGTTTTACAGTAGTTTGAAGACATGTTAGACAGAAAGAGTATCTGGTTACCATAGAGACAACCTGATTCACTTAATGAACTTTTGGAAGATCGCAAAATAGAACTCATATATTGAAGACAGGAAACAAATTATTCAGAAGATAATAAAACAAAACATTTATTTTAGTTACTTTTATCTCAACTTGTTTCTATTAGTTTCTAGCACATCAAGGTAACTTACTGAGTAGGTAGCTAGCTAGTCAGCTAGCTTTGTAGCCATGGATTGTGCACACTATTTAGCTACCTAGCTAGCAAGCTGGTGGATGTTTTCCTTTTGAAACCAGGGCAGAGGAAAGCAAAATTAATTTCCACAAATGTTGTTTACATTGATATTCATACTGAAGGAAGCACTTAAGGGACCTCATGGGCACCCTTAGCTTTTTCACTTATTTTAAGGGGGAAATTAGCCTTAAAATGTTTTGTGCAACTGACTTAAAGTTAAGGACACTTTAAGTAAAAAGATAAGGTGGAAATTAACTTAAGATGTTTTATGGAACCGAGCCCAGTACATAGGGGATGGAAGGGAAGTGCCAAAGCCCGGTTGCATAAAACATCTTAAGGGTTTACCTTAAGGAATAATGTTCCGTTACCTAAGGGAATTGTTTAAGGGCGTAGCATTTAGCCCCTTAAAAATGTCCTTAGGTAAGGGCCTACTTAGGGGGTTTTACGGTAGTTTGAAGACATGTATGGCAGAAAGAGTCTCTGACTACCATGGAGAAGGCCTGATTCACTGACTAAATGTCTCGTCAAAGAGATCTCTTTAATTTTGTGAGATAGCAGAATAGAACTTCTATAGTCAAGACAGGATAACCAAATTGATTCAGAAGATAATAAAACACGTTTCTTTTAGTTACTTTTTTCTCAACATGTTTATATTTCTTTCTAGTACGTCAAGCTAGCTTACAGTGTAGCTATAGCTAACTAGCCAAGTAGCTTTGCAGCCATGGATTGTAACTATAGTGTCCTCAATTATTTAGCCAAGAGCACCGTCTATAGTGAACACTATTATTTACCCAAGAGCACCGTCTATAGTGAACACTATTATTTAGCCAAGAGCACCGTCTATAGTGAACACTATTATTTACCCAAGATCACCGTTTATAGTGAACACTATTATTTACCCAAGAGCACCGTCTATGGTGAACACTATTATTTACCCAAGAGCACCGTCTATAGTGAACACTATTATTTACCAAAGAGCACCGTCTATAGTGAACACTATTATTTAGCCAAGAGCACCGTCTATAGTGAACACTATTATTTACCCACGAGCACCGTCTATAGTGAAAACTATTATTTACCCAAGAGCACCGTCTATAGTGAACACTATTATTTAGCCAAGGGCACCATCTATAGTGAACACTATTATTTACCCAAGAGCACAGTCTATAGTGAACACTATTATTTACCCAAGAGTACCGTCTATAGTGAACACTATTATTTACCCACGAGCACCATCTATAGTGAACACTATTATTTACCCAAGAGCACCGTCTATAGTGAACACTATTATTTACCCAAGAGCACAGTCTATAGTGAACACTATTATTTACCCAAGAGCATCGTCTATAGTGAACACTATTATTTACCCAAGAGCACAGTCTATAGTGAACACTATTATTTACCCAAGAGCACCGTCTATAGTGAACACTATTATTTACCCACGAGCACCGTCTATAGTGAACACTATTATTTATCCAAGAGTACCGTCTATAGTGAACACTATTATTTAGCCAAGAGCACCGTCTATAGTGGACACTATTATTTACCCAAGAGCACCGTCTATAGTGAACACTATTATTTACCCAAGAGCACCGTCTATAGTGAACACTATTATTTACCCAAGAGCACCGTCTATAGTGAACAGTATTATTTACCCACGAGCACCGTCTATAGTGAACACTATTATTTACCCAAGAGCACAGTCTATAGTGAACACTATTATTTACCCAAGAGCACCATCTATAGTGAACACTATTATTTACCCAAGAGCACTGTTTATAGTGAACACTATTATTTACCCAAGAGCACCGTCTATGGTGAACACTATTATTTACCCACGAGCACCATCTATAGTGAACACTATTATTTACCCAAGAGCACCGTCTATAGTGAACACTATTATTTACCCAAGAGCACAGTCTATAGTGAACACTATTATTTACCCAAGAGCATCGTCTATAGTGAACACTATTATTTACCCAAGAGCACCGTCTATAGTGAACACTATTATTTACCCACGAGCACCGTCTATAGTGAACACTATTATTTATCCAAGAGTACCGTCTATAGTGAACACTATTATTTAGCCAAGAGCACCGTCTATAGTGGACACTATTATTTACCCAAGAGCATCGTCTATAGTGAACACTATTATTTACCCAAGAGCACCGTCTATAGTGAACACTATTATTTACCCAAGAGCACCGTCTATAGTGAACAGTATTATTTACCCACGAGCACCGTCTATAGTGAACACTATTATTTACCCAAGAGCACAGTCTATAGTGAACACTATTATTTACCCAAGAGCACCATCTATAGTGAACACTATTATTTACCCAAGAGCACCGTTTATAGTGAACACTATTATTTACCCAAGAGCACCGTCTATGGTGAACACTATTATTTACCCAAGAGCACCGTCTATAGTGAACACTATTATTTACCAAAGAGCACCATCTATAGTGAACACTATTATTTAGCCAAGAGCACCGTCTATAGTGAACACTATTATTTACCCAAGAGCACCGTCTATAGTGAACACTGTTATTTACCCAAGAGCACCGTCTATAGTGAACACTATTATTTACCCACGAGCACCGTCTATAGTGAACACTATTATTTACCCACGAGCACCGTCTATAGTGAACACTAGTATTTACCCAAGAGCACAGTCTATAGTGAACACTATTATTTACCCAAGAGCACCGTCTATAGTGAACACTATTATTTACCCAAGAGCACCGTCTATAGTGAACACTATTATTTACCCAAGAGCACCGTCTATAGTGAACACTATTATTTACCCAAGAGCACCGTCTATAGTGAACACTATTATTTACCCAAGAGCACCGTCTATAATGAACACTATTATTTACCCAAGAGCACCGTCTATAGTGAACACTATTACTTACCCAAGAGCACCGTCTATAGTGAACACTATTATTTACCCACGAGCACCGTCTATAGTGAACACTATTATTTACCCAAGAGCACCGTCTATAGTGAACACTATTATTTACCCAAGAGCACCGTCTATAGTAAACACTGTTATTTACCCAAGAGCACCGTCTATAGTGAAAACTATTATTTACCCAAGAGCACCGTCTATAGTGAACACTATTATTTACCCAAGAGCACCGTCTATAGTGAACACTATTATTTAGCCAAGAGCACCGTCTATAGTGAACACTATTATTTACCCAAGAGCACCATCTATAGTGAACACTATTATTTACCCACGAGCACCGTCTATAGTGAACACTATTATTTACCCACGAGCACCGTCTGTGGTGAACACTATTATTTGGCCAAGAGCACCGTCTATGGTGAACACTATTATTTACCCGAGAGCACCGTCTATAGTGAACACTATTATTTACCCAAGAGCACCATCTATAGTGAACACTATTATTTCTGCTTATATTATCTGTTCATTGCATTCTGACTGCAACTGACTTTAGCATTGCCGTAACTTTCCACTGTATTATGTTTGGCAGCCTATTTTCATCAGTATTCTGGAATTGTCCCGGGGTATTTGAGAGAAAAAAGTCTGTTAACTCAGCTGTTTACAATATAACAGCGTTGTCCTGTCTAGACAGAGGTTTACAGGTGATACATAATTCCAACCTTTTACCCCAAAAAACTATTTATACATAGCACACAAAGTTCCACTTGGTTTTTCAAAACTTGGTGAATCGCTGAAGTTCTTTGATCGATTGTTTTCGTTAAGTCTTTTGACGTAACACCGTGCATGCTAACACTAGGGTCAGACAGGCGTTTCAAAGGTTCTTACGCAACTTGAAGATCCCGCACATCATTTAAAACATTTTATGATTGTACTCTACACGTGAGACAGACCACCTTCGCTCTGAATTTTCGGTGGGGGTTTGAATGCACTTCTGTCAGGGCAGCATGGGAGTGAGGGAGTTTTTTATTTTCATTATGTTTATCCCCATCTTGAGTGCAGATGTTGTGGCTTATATTGCTACTCGGAGAGATTTGTGCCAGTGGTTTGCAGCAGCAACAGCGGGGCCTGTGTTGGGCCGCGGCGCAGACCAGGTCTCAGGTTCTGGTCTGAAAACCCTGGTGTCGGGCCAGTGGGTAACCTGATCTAGGCGTGGACTGGGCTGTAACCTCCGCTCAACCCCACCCTGCAGCCCCAGCCGGCCCATGTCCCACTCACTGGGGTGGATGCTCCCTCTACAGACTTCAATCCTTTTATTGTCCCCAGCACAAGGTGAAAAATATCTGGGATACTTTAGTTCAGCTCATGAAACATGGGACCAACACTTTACATATTGCGTTTATATTTTTCTTCAGTGTACATTCCTGCACGTGTTCGTGTCTGTAAATGAGGTAGAAATGACATCACACTTTAATGGGAGTGTAGTAGAGAAGATTGGTACTCACAGTTGAAGTTGGGTTCTATGCTGTCTCCTGCTAGCAGACTGTTGATGGTAACCTGGTAGATGATGTGTAGCAGCAGGAAAGCCATACCGGTGAAGCATAGGGACTTAAGCAGGCGCCCTGTGTGACCTGAAAGAGAGAGAAATGATCCTCTAAGGTTTCTTCTCGGATACTGAGGTCCAGTGCAGAATTCAGATTGAATAGTTACCACAACATTAGAGGGTCTGTCAAGTCAAATAGTAGTAGTGTAACTACTTCCTAGTTATGGTTCAGATTTTCCTCGTGATGAAAGAGTAATAAGACTATGAGACAAATGTTAACTTTATTAGGACGAATAAACATTTGTATTTCAACAATTTCATAACTGGTCTCACGTCATTAGTAAGGCCATACTTTAAAAACACAATGCATTTTACCTAATCATATTCGATGCATGACAGAGCTAAAAAACACTCGCAACTAACTATTCATCGCGCAATACTCCGCCGACTGTAGGGTAACATTAGATACTTGTAATTGACAGAGTGGAGACCTCACGGCCCAGTTATAGGGTTTCCAGTTCACATAGCTTAACCTGTCTGGTCCCATCCTAATAGGCCAGGCCTGCAGTAATCCACCTCCATTAATCCTAATACAGTACTGTATTACAGGTTTCCCCGCTGACCAGGGCCAGTAATATCCCAGTGATATTTTTGGCAGGCCGGTGGCCATCCGTCATGTTTGGGCCAACCTAAACACATGGTGACCTCTAAAGTCAAATGTGATGGATAAAACAGAGCTCAACAACTAGTGATGATTGGCCGACTGTCTGGTTTGATGGCTGATTGGACGGGTTGCTTAGAGATGTTGATAGGAGTGATTAGGGGACGATGCAGAGCAGAGGTGTCTGGATGTCTTGCAGGGAAAAAGTATGATAAAGCAGTGGGAAGTGAACAAGAACAAACCCCTGAATGGAAATGCTTTAGCTGGTTCAGTCGATTAGTACAACTGTCACGCCCTGATCTGTTTCACCTGTCTTTGTGATCGTCTCCACCCTCCTCCAGGTGTCGCCCATCTTCCCCATTATCCCCTGTGCATTTATACCTGTGTTTTCTGTTTGTCTGTTGCCTGTTCGTTTTGAGGAACAAAACGAACAGAGTTTTTCCCCCTTGCTCCTGCCTTGTCTATTTTCTTGTTTTCCCAGTTTTGTCTTTTGTGCCTGCCCTGACCCTGACCCTGCCTGCCGTCCTGTACCTTTGCCCTCTACTCTGGATTACTGACCTCTGCCTGCCCTGACCATGACCCTGAGCCTGCCTGCCGTCCGGTACCTTTGCCCCACTACTCTAGATTACCAACCCCTGCCTGACCTGACGCTGAGCCTGCCTACCATCCTGTACCTTTGCCTGCCAGTGTTCGAATTAATACATTTTTGTTACTTCGACATTGTCTGCACCTGGGTCTTACCTTCATACGTGTTAGTATGAACTGGCCATGACTGACCCAGCAGACTCGGACCAGCTGCGCAACTCCATCGCCTCCCAAGGAGCTGTCATTGGAAGGCACGAGGAGTTGCTTCATGGTCTGATGGAATGGTTCCAGGTCGTGGCTGAACATCACGAACAAGCATTCGACACATTATGGGAGCAAGTCCGTGGGTTGTCTACTAGGCAGCCTACCACGGCGGTAACCTCTCGGCCCCTCAGTAACCCGGCTGGTAGCAGTGCCGTCACCCCGGTTTCCCGGGAACCCCGCTTACCTCCCCTGGAGCACATCGATGGAGAGTCAGGCACTTGTCGGGCGTTTCTCGCTAAGCGTTCCCTCGTCATGGAGCTGCAACCTTCCTCTTTTCCCTCAGACCGCTTTAAGATAGTTTACCTCATCACGCTGATGTCCGGGAGGGCCCTCGCTTGGGCTACTGCCGTTTGGGAACAACAGTCGGCCATATGCTTCAGTCTGGAGGATTCGTGGCGGAGGTGAGAAGTTAGAGGCTCCGTGGTCTGGGAGAGAGGCTGCCTGGAAGTTGCTTCGGGAGGATTCCCTCACTGTGGCAGACTATGCGATGGAGTTATGCACGCTAGCAGCGGAGGGTACCTGGAACCCGGAAGCACGGTTCGACACATTCCTGCACGGATTATCGGAGGAGATAAAGGATGAGCTGGCAGCCAGAGAACTACAGACGGATCTCGACTCACTCATCGCTTTAACCATCCGGATCAATGGTCGGCTACGGGAACGTAGGAGGGAGAATAGGTCTGATTGTGGTCCCAATCGCTCACTCAAGGATCCCACCTTGCATCTGATGAACTCCGGAAGTCCCCGGCATCTACGTCCCTGAGAGGATCCGAGCTTACCCGAGTCCCTCCAAGAGCCTCCGGAGACTGCCGATTCACCTCTTCCCGAGCCGATGCAGCTCGGCAGGGCTAGGCTGTCTCCAGCCAAACACGTACACAGACTTGACACCCAGAGTTGTCTGTATTGCGGTACTGCCGGTCATTATGTGTCTACCTGTCCCTTCAAGAGACCTAGCTCATTCGTTGGATTGAGTACTCTGCTGGGTCTTAAAGATAATTTTTCATCTCCCCTGGCTCGCCCCCCTCTTCGTGCCATCCTGCAGTTGGGCGACCAGGGCGACCACCCCTTTGCTGTTCGTCCTCTGTTGCCCCGTACCCTCCGTATACTTCCTACATTTCCTGTGTCTAGAATTAAACCCATGTCTCACAGTCCTTTGTCTCCTGTTTTTCCCCTTGCTCCTGCCTTGTCTACTTTCCTGTTTTCTAATTTTGTCCTTTCTGCCTGCCCTGACCCTGACCCTAACCCTGCCTGCCATCTGGTACCTTTGCCCCACTACTCTGGATTACCGTCCTCTGCCCGACTTGACCCTAAGCCTGCCTGCCATCCTGTACCTTTGCCTGCCAGTGTTCAAATTAATAAACCTTTGTTACTTCAACATTGTCTGCACCTGGGTCTTACCTTCAAACGTGTAACAACATCTAACCAGGAAGCAGAAAAGCCCACTCAGTTCATGGCAGATCCAAACAAGATGTTGGCAGGTTTTCATCAAAACAAACAAGTACGTGTAATATTCCTAACTATGGATCCATAACTCTAAGCAAGGTATCAAATTCAGCTGACAAATTGGCACCTTCCATTTAACTGAAACCCAGACAGGCAGTGAGATGCTGACACTAGCTCAAAACGTGTGAGAGAGAGCTCCCTAGGCGTGTGTCAGCCACTAACTGTGCAGCTGTTAGGAGCCTGACACTGAGCAGGGGAACACTCCTGTAAACTCCCGAAGAGCCACTTCCATCTCTCTATAAGGATTAATGATCCCACTTCTGACACCAACGCCTTGTGACTCAGGCACAACTTCCATAGAAACGTGATGCTAACCTGATATGGACACTGTCCTAGTAGGGACACTCAGCTATCTCTGTCACGTAGAAAGTGTGACACCCTCATTTAATTATGTTATGAATGAAATATTGTGCTCACATATGGCGGTGTCTGCAGGTTGATCAACTTAGAGCCAAACTTCAGGTATACGTCTAACATTGGATTGAACTTCCTGTAAAACACTGGGGCTACAATTAAAGTCAAATGTCAAATCTGTGGTGTATTAACATTGCATTTGCCGCAATTGCACGCCAATAAAGGGGTTTTCAGTGAATGGTCTTGAGCATCCAATTATAGTTTGTTTTAGATTAGACATTTGAGATGTATTATTCCAACCCAACATGGCTGCAGGGTAACTTTCACACTCCCCTACATACACCGTAGCCAAAGGCAATCCCCATCCATTGTGGTTCTCTTCCATTACAGGCTGTATGTATGAGAAAGAGAGGGTGGCACTACACACTTTTCAAAGGCTCCACACATCAAACAGCGGACACGTTACATCATAAACACCTACTGGTTATCATTTCTTTTATCGATATATAGATATGGAAATGAGTTGGAGTGGCAACATGGTATGTACATTACAATGAGATACTGTTGTGGAAAAGACATCAATGAACCTATTCATGTACTCTGTTAGAAAAAAAGGTGCTATCTAGAGTCTAAAAGGGTTATTTGACTGTCCACATAGGAGAACCATTTGAAGAACCCTTGTTGGTTCCAGTTAAAACGCTTTTGGTTCCAATTAGAACCGTTTTGAGGTTTCTACATGGAACCAAAAAAGGTTATTCTATGGGGACAGTTGAAGAACCCGTGTGGAACCCTTTTTTCTAGGAGTGTAGTATATACACTGAGTATACCAACCCCCCCACAGACACACAGACACACACACACACACACACACACACACACACACACACACACACACACACACACACACACACACACACACACACACACACACACACACACACACACACACACACACACACACACACACACTTTTGCTCTCAGAACAGCCTCAATTCGTTGGGGCTTGAACTCTATAAGGTGTCGAAAGTGTTCCACAGGGATGCTGGCCCATGTTGACTCCAATGCTTCCCACAGATGTGTCAAGTTGGCTGGATGTCCTTTGGGTGGTGGACCATTCTTGATACACACGGGAAACTATTGATTATGGAAAAACCCAGCAGCACTACAGTTCTTGACACAAACCGGTGTGACTGGCATATGGAGTATGACTGGAGTGTGGTGAACCATACTCGGTTCTTAAATCTTTTGTCTTGCTCATTCACACTCAGAATGGCACCCATTCACAATCCATTTCTCAATTGTCTCAAGGCTTAAAAATCCTTCTTCGACCTGTCTCCTCCCCTTCATCTACACTGATTGAAGTGGATTTAACAGCTGACATCAATAAGGGATCATATTCAATCACGTATTTGATTCAGCATGAATGTTCACAATGGCTTCTGATAGACGTTGTAGCATGTATTGAAACCATTAGAAGTACCAGGAAATTCTCCACTGAGAGAAAGGCGATACTCACACAGTAACTCAAATATGGACCAGATGTGTTGTGTTGTGTGTGTGTGTGTGTGTGCGTGTGTCTGTGTGTGTATTTGTGTGTGTCTGTGTGTAAGATTTACAGAATAATTCCAAAAGAGGTTGCCTTGGCATATTCCAACAACCACAAAAAAAACATGTGATTTAGCCCTATTTCTCTCTCTCTCTCTCTCTCTCCATTTTCTCTCCTCTTCCATTCACCACTGTGTTTGAATTAATGTTGAGATTAAAGGAAGGTATGAATCTGGATCTCAGGATGCCAGTGAAAGGAGACTGGCGAGCGGATGGTGTGTGTTTGGCGCAAGCCCCACATGTTTTTAATTCCCACGACTGTTATCTGAATTCTGAAATTTCATCAACTTAATCGCATTTAAAGATTGTCCCTGGGAGAAGTGCAGGCTGCCAAGCCTTGGGAGTGAGCTGCTCAGCTCATTGAAAAGAGCCCCTAGGTCTGGTCTGGCTTGCATGGGGCCAACAATGCTTGAGTTGCAACTTGGCTTCCGTTGGCCCATCATAACTTCTAATTGTTTTGAAAGCTGCTCCTTGCCAATCCTGTTGCCCAAAAGTAGAGCTCTTTATGGGCCATCACAAATCAGTGATCGGGAGTAAATCACATTATTACAAAATGCACTCTAATCTATGACCCTTTACTGCTGTTCTAATAGAGAGAGAACAGCAGATTTGTGAGTCCATACTGTCAGACCGAGAGAATAATTGTTTTAATTTAACTAGATGTGTCAGTTAAGAACAAATTCTTATTTGCAATGACGGCCTACCGGGGAACAGTGGGTTAACTACCTTGTTCAGGGGCAGAACGACAGATTTGTGGCAGCAGGTAGCCTAGTGGTTAGAGTGTTGGACTTGTAACCGAAAGGTTGCAAGATGAAATCCCCGAGTTGACAAGGCAAAATTCTGTCGTTCTGCCCCTGAACAAGGCAGTAAACCCACTGTTCCTAGGCTGTCATTGAAAATAAGAATTAGTTCTTAACTGACTTGCCTAGTTAAATAAAAAAATACTTTTTTTTTTACCTTGTCAGCCCTGGGATGCAATCCAGCAAACTTTCAGTTCCTGGCCCAATGCTCTAACCACTAGGCTACCTGCCACCCCAATAATAAATGTACACAATGTACATACGTGTAGTAATGTAGTCCATTGGTTCCCAAACTCATTTAGAGGCCAACTTACACATATGACAGAGCCGGGCCAAAATGCGCCTCCTATTGAAAATACCCCAGCAGACTGACCCCCCCACACCACTGGTTTAGTCAATTGAAACACCACTATTTCAGTTGACAAAGTTGATTGGCATTGATTAGCGTTGTCATGGGAGCCATTGTCAATAGCAGTACAAATAGTGTGTTTGGATGATTTTACGACATCCTTTTTTATTATTTTTATTTGACCTTTATTTAACCAGGTAGGCAAGTTGAGAACAAGTTCTCATTTACAACTGCGACCTGGCCAAGATAAAGCAAAGCAGTTCGACACATATAACAACACAGAGTTACACATGGAGTAAAACAAACATACAGTCAATAATACCGTAGAAAAATAAGTCTATATACAATGTGAGCAAATGAGGTGAGATAAGGGACGTAAAGGCAATAAATAGGCCATGGTGGCGAAGTAAATACAATATAGCAATTAAAACACTGGAATGGTAGATTTGACAGTAGATGAGAGTGCAAGTAGAAATACTGGGGTGCAAAGGAGCACAATAAATAAATAAATACAGTAGGGGAAGAGGTAGTTGTTTTGCTATTTATAGATGGGCTATGTACAGGTGCAGTGATCTGTGAGCTGCTCTGACAGCTGGTGTTTAAAGCTAGTGAGGGAGATAAGTGTTTCCAGTTTCAGAGATTTTTTGCAGTTCGTTCCAGTCATTGGCAGCAGAGAACTGGAAGGAGAGGCGGCCAAAGGAGGAATTGGCTTTGGGGGTGACAAGTGAGATATACCTGCTGGAACGCGTGCTACGGGTGGGTGCAGCTATGGTGACCAGCGAGCAGAGATAAGCCGGGACTTTACCGAGCAGGGTCTTGTAGATGACCTGGAGCCAGTGGTTTTGGCGACGAGTATGAAGCGAGGGCCAGCCAACGAAAGCGTACAGGTCACAGTGGTGGGTAGTATATGGGGCTTTGGTGACAAAACGGAGGGCACTGTGATAGACTGCATCCAATTAGTTGAGTAGGGTGTTGGAGGCTATTTTGTAAATGACATCGCCAATGTCGAGGATCGGTAAGATGGTCAGTTTTACGAGGGTATGTTTCGCAGCATGAGTGAAGGATGCTTTGATGCAAAATAGGAAGCCAATTCTAGATTTAACTTTGGATTGGAGATGTTTGATGTGAGTCTGGAAGGAGAGTTTACAGTCTAACCAGACACCTAGGTATTTGTAGTTGTCCACATATTCTAAGTCAGAACCGTCCAGAGTGGTGATGCTGGACGGGCGGGCAGGTGCAGGCAGTGATCGGTTGAAGAGCATGCATTTAATTTTACTTGTATTTAAGAGCAGTTGGAGGCCACGGAAGGAGAGTTGTATGGCATTGAAGCTCGTCTGGAGGGTTGTTAACTTCTTATGGCTGCAAGGGGCAGTATTGAGTAGCCAGTTAAATCGTGCCCATTTCAAACGGCCTCGTACTCAATTCTTGCTCGTACAATATGCATATTATTATTACTATTGGATAGAAAACACTCTCTAGTTTCTAAAACCGTTTGAATTATTTCTCTGAGTGAAACAGAACTCATTCTGCAGCACTTTTCCTGACCAGGAAGTGGAACGTCTGAAATCGATGCTCTGTTCTTCTTCATGCCTATACATGGGCACAAGACCTATTAGTATACATACACGTCATACACCTTCCTCTGGTTGTCAAGAGGCTGTGAGAGAAGAAATGAGGTGATTATCTCGATCTGAGTTGGAACACATCATCTTGGAATCTCGTGTCCACCATTTTCGGTACTCTGAATAGCGCGAGCTGGACAGTGTGATTGCCTTTTGTTTAGCTTCCGTTATAGGCGACTACAATCTCCGGCTTTGATTTTATTTGATACATGTCACCATATCATCGTAAAGTATGTTTTTTCAATATGGTTTCATCAGATTATTGAAATTTTTTCGGGAGTTTTGCTGTGATCCGTTCTCTTCCGTTTGTTGACATGGAGAGTGTCGTGGCACCCGGCTAGCGCGCTTGCTAAATGAAGAGGGAAAGTGTCCGTTCTGAATCCAAACAACGACTGTTCTGGACAAAGGACACCTTGTCCAACATTCTGATGAAAGATCAGCAAAAGTAAGACCCATTTTATGATGTTATTTCATATATCTGCCGTAGTCGCCGGCGCCCAAGTGTTTCTGGCTATTGTGCTAAGCTAATATAACGCTACATTTTGTTTTCGCTGTAAAACACTTGATAAATCGGAAATATTGTCTGGAATCACAAGATGCCTGTCTTTCAATTGCTGTACACTATGTATTTTTCAGAAATGTTTTATGATGAGTATTTAGTTATTTGGCGTTGGTGTCTGTAATTTTTCTGTCTGCTTTCGGTGCAATTTCTGACTGTAGCTGCAATGTAAACTATGATTTATACCTGAAATATGCAAATTTTTCTAACAAAACATATGCTATACAATAAATATGTTATCAGACTGTCATCTGATGAATTTGTTTCTTGGTTAGTGGCTATTTATATCTTTATTTGGTCGAATTTGTGATAGCTACTGATGGAGTAAATAACTGGTGGAGTAATGAAAAATGGTGTCTTTTGCTAACGTGGTTAGCTAATAGATTTACATATTGTGTCTTCCCTGTAAAACATTTTAAAAATCGGACATGTTGGCTTGATTCACAAGATGTGTACCTTTCATCTGGTGTCTTGGACTTGTTAATGTGTGAAAGTTAAATATTTAAAAAAATATATCTTTTGAATTTCGCGCCCTGCACTTTGAGCTGGCTGTTGTCATAAGTGTACCGACGTCGGGCTTGCACGCCAAACACCTGTTATATAGCATATATAGCATATGTTTTTTTCGAAAAATTTGCATATTTCAGGTATAAATCATAGTTTACATTGCAGCTACATTCAGAAATTGCACCGAAAGCAGCCATAATATTTACAGACACCAACGTCAAATACCTAATTACTCATCATAAAACATTTCTGAAAAATACATAGTGTACAGCAAATGAAAGACAGGCATCTTGTGATGCCAGACAATATTTCCGATTTATTAAGTGTTTTACAGCGAAAACAAAATGTTGCGTTATATTAGCTTAGCACAATAGCCAGAAACACTTGGGCGCCCGGCGACTACGACAGATATATGAAATAACATCATAAATTGGGTCTTACTTTTGCTGATCTTTCATCAGAATGTTGAACAAGGTGTCCTTTGTCCAGATGAGTCGTTGTTTGGATTCAGAATGGCAACTTTCTCTCTCCATTTAGCAAGCGCGCTAGCCGGGTTGCACGGATCTCTCCATGTAAACAAACGGAAGAGAACGGAACACGGCAAAACTCCCGAAAAAATTTCAATAATCTGATGAAACTATATTGAAAAAACATACTTTACGATGATATGGTGACATGTATCAAATAAAATCAAAGCCGGAAATAATAGTCGCCTATAACGTCAGCAAAACAAAAGGCAACCCCACTGTCCAAATCGCGTTCTTCAGAGTACCGGAACTGGGGTACACGTCATTCCAAGAGGATTTATTCCATCCCAGATCGAGATAATCACCTCATTTCTTCTCTCACAGCCTTCTTGACACCCAGAGGAAGGTGTATGACGTGCATGTATACTAATAGCTCTTGTGCCCATTTATAGGCAGGAAGAGGAAGAGAGCATCGATTTCAGACTTTGAACTTCCGGGTCAGGAAAAGTGCTGCAGAATGAGTTCTGTTTCACTCAGAGAAATAATTCAAACGGTTTTAGAAACTAGAGAGTGTTTTCTATCCAATAGTAATAATAATATGCATATTGTACGAGCAAGAATTGAGTACGAGGCCGTTTGAAATGGACACATTTTATCAGGCTACTCAATACTGCCCCTTGCAGCCATAAGAAGTTAACAGAGTGTCCAAAGAAGAGCCAGAAGTATACAGAATGGTGTTGTCTGCGTAGAGGTGGATCAGAGACTCACCAGCAGCAAGAGAGACATCATTGATATATACAGAGAAGAGAGTCGGCCCAAGAATTGAACCCTGTGGCACCCGCATAGAGACTGCCAGAGGCCCGGACAACAGGCCCTCAGATTTGACACACTGAACTCTGTCGGAGAAGTAGTTGGTGAACCAGGCGGGGCAATCATTTGAGAAACCAAGGCTGTTGAGTCTGCCGATGAGGATGTGGTGATTGACAGAGTCGAATGCCTTGGCCAGGTCAATGAATATGGCTGCACAGTATTGTTTCTTATCGATGGCGGTTAAGATATCGTTTAGAACCTTGAGCGTGGCTGAGGTGCACCCGTGACCAGTTCTGAAACCAGATTGCATAGCGGAGAAGGTACGATGGGATTCAAAATGGTCGGTGATCTGTTTGTTAACTTGGCTTTCGTAGAACTTAGAAAGGCAGGGTAGGATAGATATAGGTCTGTAGCAGTTTGGGTCAAGAGTGTCTCCCCCTTTGAAGAGGGGGATGACCACAGCTGCTTACATCTGATCATAAGGGATGTAAAAGCCCTAATCAGCCAAACAAATTACTGGCTCTGATTAAATATGGCCCAGTGTTTTAAGGTTCATTTTGGTTACTCAAAATTATTGTAAATGTAAAATGACTCAAAATGACTCAAAATGCATGTTGACTCAAAATAACTCCAAATCTAAGTTGTTGACATTTTGTTGTTGAAAACTATAACATTAAAACATTGTAATCCTACTTTCTGAACCAGGATACTGTAATTACATACTGCCATATATACCCCAGCAGAATGACCACCTGTTTGTCCCTTTACTTTTCCAAGTTAAATTGAGCTTTGTGTTAATACTATGTTACATACCCGCTCGATGTGTAATCTGTTTCATCTGGAGTAATCTAGTGGAAAGCACTTACCCTTTAATTACAGCCTAGCAAGAAATCTAAATTGTGCTATCAGGCCACAGTTACCTTCACATGCCACATCCCCTTTAAGCTGCTCTAGGAATGAATACAGGTCTAAACCAGCCTGGAGAGAATTCCTTGTGTGCAAGTCCCAAGACATATTAGACTGTGGTGTGAAGAAAATACATATTAGGTATAATTGTGCATTTAGATTAAAGTGGAGTGATACTACTAGGCCTAGAATGCTGAGGAAAGGAGTGGAGTGATGCTACTAGGCATAGAATGCTGAGGAAAGGAGTGTAGTGATACTACTAGGCATAGAATGCTGAGGAAAGGAGTGTAGTGATACTACTAGGCATAGAATGCTGAGGAAAGGAGTGTAGTGATACTACTAGGCCTAGAATGCTGAGGAAAGGAGTGGAGTGATACTACTAGGCATAGAATGCTGAGGAAAGGAGTGTAGTGATACTACTAGGCCTAGAATGCTGAGGAAAGGAGTGGAGTGATACTACTAGGCATAGAATGCTGAGGAAAGGAGTGTAGTGATACTATTAAGTCTAGAATGCTGAGGAAAGGAGTGGAGTGATGCTACTAGGCCTAGAATGCTGAGGAAAGGAGTACAGTGATATTACTAGGCAATGGCATTGAGGAGTATACCACCTCAGTCATCGGCTTCATCAATAAGTGTATCGACGACGTCGTCCCCACAGTGACCGTACATACATTTCCCAACCAGAAGCCATGGATTACAGGCAACATTCACACCAAGCAAAAGTCTAGAGCTGCCGCTTTCAAGGAGCGGGACACTAATCTGGACGCTTATAAGAAATCCCGCTATGCCCTCAGATGAACCATCAAACAGGCAAAGCATCAATACAGGATTAAGATTGAATCCTACTACACTGGCTCTGACGCTCGTCGGATGTTGCAGGGCTTGAAAACTATTACGGACTATACAGGGAAACACAGCCGCGAGCTGCCCAGTGACTCGAGCCTACCAGATGAGCTAAATGCCTTTTATGTTCGCTTCGAGGCAAGCAACACTGAAGAATGCAAGAGAGCACCAGCTGTTCCGGATGACTGTGTGTTGACCTGTTCAAAGGTCTTGTTCACATCAGCTACTAATGCGTTATCATTCACAAAGCCGTGGGGCCAGATGGATTACCAGGACGTGTACTCAAAGCATGCGTGGACCAACTGGCAAGTGTCTTCACTGAAATTTTCAACCTCTACCTGGCCTAGTCTGTAATACCTACATGTTTCAAGCAGATCAACATAGTCCCTGTGCCTAAGGAAGTGAAGGTAACCTGCCCCGTAGCACTCACGTCGGTAGCCATGAAGTGCTTTGAAAGGCTGGTATTCGGCGCACATCAACAACCTTATCCCGGATACCCTAAGACCCACTCCATACCGCCCCAATAGATCCCCAGATGACGCAATCTCAATCGCACTTGTGCGCTGTCCTTTCCCACCTGGACAAAAGGAACACCTATGTGAGAATGCTTTTAATTGACTACAGCTCAGCGTTCAACACCATAGTCCCCAAAAAGCTCATTACTAAGCTAAGGACCCTGGGACTAAACACCTCCCTCTGCAACTGGATCCTGGACTTCCTGATGGGCCGCCACCAGGTGGTAAGGGCAGGCAACAACATGTCTGCCACGCTGATCCTCAACACTGGGGCCCCTCAGGGGTGCGTGCTTAGTCCTCTCCTGTACTCCCTGTTCACCCATGACTACGTGGTTTGTATTGAAGCTGGTCGAGAGTTTCAAGTTCCTTGGTGTCCAAACTATCATGGTCCAAACACACAAAGACAGTCGTGAAGAGGGCATGACAACACCTTTTCCCCCTCAGGAGACTGAAAATATTTGGCATGGGTCCCCAGATCCTAAAAAAGTTATACAGCTGCACCATCGAGAGCATTCTGACCGTTTGCATCACCACCTGGTATGGCAAATGCTCGGCATCTGACCGAAAGGCGCTACAGAGGGTAGTGCATACAGCCTAGTACATCACTAGGGCCATGCATCCTGCCATCCAGCACCTATATAGTAGGCTGTGTCAGAGGAAAGCCGCAAAAATTGTCAAAGACTCCAGCCACTCAAGTCATAGACTGATCTCTCTGCTCCCGCACGGCAAGCGGTACCGCAGCGCCAAGTCTAGGACCAAAAGGCTCCTTAAAACTTCTTATGGCTGCAAGCCCGATGTCGGTACACTTATGACAACAGCCAGCTCAAGTGCAGGGCGCGAAATTCAAAATATATTTTTTAGAAATATTTAACTTTGACACATTAACAAGTCCAATACAGCAAATGAAAGATACACATCTTGTGAATCCAGCCAACATGTCCGATTTTTAAAATGTTTTACAGCGAAAACACCACGTATATTTATGTTAGCTCACCACCAAATACAAAAAAGCACAGACATTTTTCACAGCACAGGTAGCGTGCACAAAACCAACCTAACTAACCAAGAACCAACCAAACTAACCAAGAAACAACTTCATCAGATGACAGTCTTATAACATGTTATACAATAAATCGATGTTCTGTTCGAAAAATGTGGATATTTGAGGTATAAATCATAGTTTTACATTGCAGCTACAATCGGAAATAGCACCGAAGCAGCTAGAACAATTACAGAGACCAAATTGAAATACCTAAATACTCATCATAAAACATTTATGAAAAATACATGGTGTACAGCAAATGAAAGACAAACATCTTGTGAATCCAGGCAATATTTCCGATTCTTTAAGTGTTTTACAGCGAAAACACAATATAGCATTATATTAGCTTACCACAATAGCCAAAAACACAACAGCATTGATTCAAGCCAACAGTAGCGATAACGAATAAACCAGCAAAAGATATTAATTTTTTCACTAACCTTCTCAAAATTCATCAGATGACAGTCCTATAACATCATATTACACAATACATATATTGTTTGTTCGAAAATGTGCATATTTAGCAGCACAAATCGTGGTTATACAATGTGAATACGTAGGCAACATGCAATAACAATGTCCGGAGAAATCTTGGAGAGGCACCTAATCTAATTTACATTTTACATTTTAGTCATTTAGCAGACGCTCTTATCCAGAGCGACTTACAGTAGAGTGCATACATTTTTATTACATTTTACATACTGAGACAAGGATATCCCTACCGGCCAAACCCTCCCTAACCCGGACGACGCTATGCCAATTGTGCGTCGCCCCACGGACCTCCCGGTTGCGGCCGGCTGCGACAGAGCCTGGGCGCGAACCCAGAGACTCTGGTGGCGCAGCTAGCACTGCGATGCAGTGCCCTAGACCACTGCGCCACCCGGGAGGTGTCAAATAACTATTCATAAACGTTAATAAAAAATACATGTTGGACAGCAAATTAAAGATAGCTTAGTTCTTAATGCAATCGCCGTGTTAGAATTCTAAAAATAACTTCAGTACGACATCCAGCTTACGTTATTGCGAGAGAGCGCCCAAAATCAAAGCGGAAAACACAACGACACATTTTCCTCAGAAATAGGAAATAACATCATAAATGGGTCCTTGTCACGAATCCCGCTTCCTGAGTCTGTTTTTGCCTGTGTTCTGTCCTGGAGTGTTTTTTCCGGTGTCCTGGAACGCACCCTGTCTGGTTGCCGGGCGAAGTAGCTGGTTGGGAGATCTCTGATTTACCGCACCTGCATCCAATCCGCTATCTGCACACCTGGTCCTGATCATCACCCCTCCACTTCATAAGCACTGACCTGACATCCATTCCCTGCCGGATCGTTAGCCATGAACAGTATGTTGTGCCAGCGTATCAGCCTCCAGTTTGATAGAGTTTGTTTTGTACGTCTTGCTTGCCTTGAACTTACCTCCGTTTGTTCTGTCTACAGTCATTCACCAGGAACACTCACCCCATTCCTGCCTGGTCGTCGGTGGCTTCTGTTACTCCCTTGGATCTGCCTATTCACTCCCATCAACTCACCTCCACTGCCCGCTCCGCCACCTGGATCTTTCTACCGCTACATTTCAACTTGTAAATAAATACTCACCTTCATCCTACTCTCCTTGTCCTAGTCTGCTTCTGGGTTCAATTGTAGAAGAAGCGTGACAGTCCTACTTTTGCTGATCTTCCATCAGAATCTTGTACAAGTGGTCCTTTGTCCAGAACAATCGTTGTTTGGATTTAGAATGTCATTTTTCCCTCTCGAATGAGCAAGCAAAACTTGCCAAGTGGCGCGAAGCTCTCCATCGTCAACAAACGCAAAGAACGGAACACGCCAAAACTCCCGAAAAAAATGCAATAATCTGATTAAACTATATTGAAAAAACATACTTTACGATGATATTGTCACATTTATCAAATAAAATCAAAGCCGGAGATATAAGACGTCTATAACGACAGCTTTTCAGAAGGCAATCCCCGGTTCCCTTCTCGCGCCTTCCTGAAAACAGGAAATTGGTGTCACGTCATGCCAAGAGCTCTTATTCGACCTCAGATCAAGCTATACACTCAATTTCTTCTCTCACTGCCTATTGACATCTAGTGGAAGGCGTATGAAGTGCATGTATACTAATACATATCAAGCAAATTAATAGGGATGCCCTGGAACAGAGCATCGATTTCAGATTTTCCACTTCCTGTCAGGAAGTTTGCTGCAAAATGAGTTCTGTTTTACTCACAGATATAATTCAAACGGTTTTAGAAACTAGAGAGTGTTTTCTATCCAATAGTAATAATAATATGCATATTGTACGAGCAAGAATTGAGTACGAGGCCGTTTGAAATGGGCACCTTTCATCCAAGCTACTCAATACTGCCCCTGCAGCCCTAAAAAGTTAACAGCTTGAGTTTATTTAGTAAATATTTTCTTAACTCTTTCTTGAACTGCATTGTTGTTTAAAGGGCTTGTAAGTAATAAAGTTTGATTTAATTTGAGTTAGCTGTAGCAAATGTAGCAAATGCTACAGCTAACAAAAAAGCTAACAAATGTTTAATCCATCAAGGAAACAAACTGTGAACCAGTCTCTAATTATACTTCATGATGTGAGTCAGAGGCGTGTGTGTGTGCATGCTCGTACCTGTGTGTGTGTGTGTGTGTGTGTGTGTGTGTGTGTGTGTGTGTGTGTGTGTGTGTGTGTGTGTGTGTGTGTGTGTGTGTGTGTGTGTGACATGACCTCATTGGCTGGCAAAGAATCTTGTCAATGAACAAAGAAGTGGTCAAGGAGCCGGCCCAAGCCAGCATACAGTATTGCACTTGGAATGCAACCTCAACAGAAAGAGCTAGTTGACTGTTCAACAGACAGTGATGCAGAAACTTGCATTCTTCAGCCTCCCTTAACATTTTGCACTATTATTATTAAATTCAGTGCTGAACAAGCAACTGATTAAATTTCTATTGCAAACAACCGGTCCAAAAATGTAAAGGTCCAATGCAGCCATTTTTTATCTCAATATCAAATCATTTCTTAGTAACAATTAAGTACCTTACTGTGATTGTTTTAAATTAAAACGGCCAAAAATGTACAAAAATAGCTTCTTAGCAAAGAGCAATTTCAAGCTAATATTTTGCTAGGACTGTCTGGGAGTAGACTGAGTGGAGAGGGGAAAACTGAAAACCTGCTGTTATTGGCAGAGAGGTTTGGAACTCTCTTTCTTATTGGTCTATTAACTAATGTCACCAGGCAGGCCAAAACTCCATGCCACGACAACAAGCTGAGATTTCAGGTGTTCTTTTCAAACAGCTCTTACACTAAAAGGGAATTATCATCATTTTTACAATTTCACAACCTCATAGTGTGGAAATATATATAAAACACAGGAAAATCTCATTTTGACTGCACTGGGCCATCAAACGTTATGAAACAGCAATAGAAGTTCAAATACAATCCACATGACAAAATACCCAATGAGTCAAAGCCTCACTGTCGGTTTGCCTTAACAGAGGGTCCCAGAGGGTCATGGTTGACAGGTTGCATTGAGGCAGGATTCAAAGTGACAGAGAGGGGGGAATTGGGATGGCAGGCAGATAGGCAGCTCATTGTGTGAACGGTGCTGGTGACTCATCGGCTTCCTGGGGAAAAGAGACAGAGGGGTTTGGACGAAGGGGTTTTGGGAGGCGTGGGCCTAGGGTCCCCTGGTGACGACCTCTCCATTGAGCTCTGTTTCCTCAGGAAGCCCTCTTGTCTCCTGCGTCCCCCTCTCCAAGGACAGATTACGTCTGTTTGTATTACCGTCCTTCAGGATGGCTCGGAGTAGTGGGGTACTGGAGTTTGCTGGGATTGTGGTATTGTATTGTATTACAGAGATTCCTCTGAGGGAACTTATATAGAACCCAAGTCATCAGGGGAAATGGCTTTTGTGTCAATTAGCAAGGTCTGGGTTGTTTACATCAAGGTTTTGGTTGATTGATAAAGTGCATCAGCCCATGACACTCTGACTGACTGACTTCTCCAAACAGTTATACCACTGCAAAAGTTGGACTTACTGTTTGTGTTTCTGCAATAGTAATGTTTGCTGTCTTCCTCAGAGTTTGGATTTGACTGTGGGAATAACATCAATTGCGTGAATGCCGGAATGCGGGTATGATTGGATCGAGCCCTATTGAATTTGACTAAACATTAGCTATTAGCTGAATGACCACAAAGCTTGGCCTCAACAGGTGTCGCGGAGGATGACATATGGACGGTCACTCGAGCTTTATTAGAAAAGCTGTGTAAAATCAGAGAACATTTTGGTTTATAAAGGACTTGAGGAAAATAACTAATTGATGTCCATTTTTTCCAGGAGAGTGGAGATGGGACTGAAGCCCAACACTGGAGTTGTGATGGAGGGAAACAGCTGGAGGAGAATAAACAGGAGAGGAAAGATGTCTCAATCTCTCCACCACTCCGCAGCCAGCTGCTAGAAGACCAGAGAAGTCTTTACTTTTGAACCCTGACCTCTATCACTTCCTGATTGTCCATCACCGGCATATGATCTTGTTCCATCACAGTTTTTTGTCTCTGTCCATTTGGCTGCCTCAGCTGCTTCGTCCTCCTCCTCCTCAAAAAAAAAATGGGAACCACAAAACTGTAACGCCATTCAAATGGTCATTTAATTTCCCTAGAGGTGTCGAGGTGGAATGAGTGTCATGTCTTCACCTCAATAGAAGTCATAAAATTGTTTTTTGTGAGTAAATATAGAGCAAGAACCTGTCTTTGTGATGTACCGGCGTCATTGGGTAGATATTGAGTCAAGATTTTCCGGCTGAGATTCCTCCCCCCCCACTGTCACCAACCAACCCACTCGTCCCCCAATGTTTTGGTGGACTACTTTATTTGGGGGGATAACTTTAGATTTTAGTACCAAGCCTTGTCCCGTGTGGCTCAGTTGATAGAGCATGGCGCTTGCAACGCCAGGGTTGTGGGTTCAATTCCCACGGGGGGACCAGGGTTCAATTCCCACGGGGGGACCAGGATAAATATGTATGAACTTTCCAATTTGTAAGTCGCTCTGGATAAGAGCGTCTGCTAAATGACTTAAATGTAATGTAAATGTTGTCACCCCAAGGCAAGAGAATCTTCTGAAACAAGAGACACATGACTGACAAGCACGGGTTGCATGCTCTGACACGTCTGGAATACTCCCCACCCCTGTTTTGGTAAAAAGCTAAGGGATGGGACTAGAAAAATGCAACCACTCTCACATTCATAGACAGAGCTATGGATGCAAGGACTGACCCTCCATGACATCAAAATAATAGTTGTAATCATGTTTTGAGGCTATACAGTGTTTTCTCAATATTTACTTTGTTGACAAATATTGGAGTAAAACAAGTTTATATTTTGGGTTCTGATTAGGTATGACAGTTGAACTAAGCTCATGAGGCATTTATAAGTTATATTCTTCAAGAATCAATGGGTACATATAATTAATTTATAACTTTTCAAAAAATATGTAGTAACTCCAGAATACCAGATGGAGTGACTAAAAAGGTATTTCTGACCAGAAAACAGCTGGGTTATTAAACACTGAAATAAGTTTAGCCAATGGGGGACAGGATAGGAAGGGGTGTTTATACAATTCACATTAAGGGGAGTATATTCATACACAACACTGCTAATACCTCACTATACACTCACCACCCTATAGAAACACAAGGGATGTCACGTTTGTCGTATGGAGGAAGAGAGGAGGACCAAGGCGCAGCGTGATAAGAATACATTCTTCTATTTATTATAACGAAACGAAGAACACTTAAACAAACTAATGCAAAACAACAAACGAACGTGAAGCTATATATTAAACAAGTGCAGACACAGGCAACTTACATATAGACAATAACCCACGAAATAGCCAACGGAATATGGCTGCCTAAATATGGTTCCCAATCAGAGACAACAATAAACAGCTGCCTCTAATTGAGAACCAATCTAGACAACCATAGACATACAAACACCTAGACTAGTAAACACCCCATAAACATACAAAACCCCTAGACAAGTCAAAACACATAGAGAGAGAGAGAGAGAGAGAGAGAGAGAGAGAGAGAGAGAGAGAGAGAGAGAGAGAGAGAGAGAGAGAGAGAGAGAGAGAGAGAGAGAGAGAGAGAGAGAGAGAGAGAGAGAGAGAGAGAGAGAGAGAGAGAGAGAGAGAGTTGAACTTGTGGCCAGCTGACACTTAAAGGGGAGAGTGAAGGAGGAGTGCATGTGTCTCTGTGCAGACAGGCAGAAGCTGCATTCTTTCATCTCACTCTGTCCTCCCTCCCTTTTCCTGAGTGGTGTTATCCCTGCCTGGCTGTCACACATTTTGGGAGGTAGTGTTAAGAAGAGATGTATCTTATATTTAAGTGAAGGCTTACAGTGTACAATGAAAGCCATATTCAATCTGAGATGGTAAAGATTGAGGTGCATATGAAGAAAAACCGTACAGGAAAATGTTTCCTCAGTATTTTAAGGACAGATATGGTTTGTGTGTGTGTGTGTGTGTGTGTGTGTGTGTGTGTGTGTGTGTGTGTGTGTGTGTGTGTGTGTGTGTGTGTGTGTGTGTGTGTGTGTGTGTGTGTGTGTGTGTGTTGCAATGTCAAACCACAGCACCATCATTTCTCAGCCCTGACTCCTGACCCAGAGGCCGAGGAGTCTGAAATCATTCTGTCACTGAGTGCTGTAAATCCTAGGTTTAGGCCGAGGCCATCCATAAACCCTGATAATGTAACCATTTAACCGCTGGCTCTTTAAAATGAATTGTTTGGTTTGATTTGATTTGTTTGCTCAAGGAATTACCAGTTAAGAGTCTCTAAAAGTGTTGTATGTGTCAGTTGACTCTTAGACAGATAACTGTTACCTCCACATCCTCATACCAAAACATATGTGGCCTCTACACTGATGGAAGAGAGCTGTACAGTAAGAACACATCTACTGTAAGAAACAAACCTGACTAAATAAGTTCACTGGAATACATCATGGAGGAAACGTTTCTTACCTTGCATTGTTGTTTTGGTGGGTTCTGGGAACAGTGGGATGAGCAGGAGGTAGATGAGGTAGACAAAAGAGAACCCATTGTACCGGAACAGACAGGCTGCAAAACAACAAGGCAGCAAGTAACACATCGGATCAAAACCCATCTATGACATAATACCCTGGATAAATCAGAACACATCTGTGACATAATACCCTGGATAAATCAGAACCCATCTGTGACATAACACCATGGATAAATCAGAACCCATCTATGACATAACACCATGGATAAATCAGAACCCATCTATGACATAACACCATGGATAAATCAGAACCCATCTGTGACATAACACCATGGATAAATCAGAACACATCTATAACATGACAACCTGGATGAATAAGAACCCATCTGTGCCGTAATACCATGGATAAATCAGAACCCATCTATGACATAACACCATGGATAAATCAGAACCCATCTGTGACATAACACCATGGATAACTCAGAACCCATCTATGACATAACACAGTGGATAAATCAGAACCCATCTGTGACATAATACCCTGGATAAATCAGAACCCATCTATGACATAACACCATGGATAAATCAGAACCCATCTATGACATAACACCATGGATAAATCAGAACCCATCTGTGACATAACACCATGGATAAATCAGAACCCATCTGTGACATAACACCATGGATAAATCACAACCCATCTATGACATAACACCGTGGATAAATCACAACCCATCTATGACATAATTCCCTGGATAAATCAGAACCCATCTGTGACATAACACCATGGATAAATCAGAACCCATCTGTGACATAACACCATGGATAAATCAGAACCCATCTATAACATAACAACCTGGATAAATCAGAACCCATCTGTGACATAACACCATGGATAAATCAGAACCCATCTGTGACATAACACCATGGATAAATCAGAACCCATCTGTGACATAACACCATGGATAAATCAGAACCCATCTGTGACATAACACCATGGATAAATCAGAACCCATCTATGACATAACACCATGGATAAATCAGAACCCATTTGTGACATAACACCGTGGATAAATCAGAACCCATCTGTGACATAACACCGTGGATACCCCCCCCCCCCCCCCCCCAAGAAGTTAGTAGCCTTAATTAGAAGGAACCAAAATAAAACAGAACAGCAGCACCAACGTTTCAAATTAAAGGGACAAAGAAGTTATGTGTCTCTAACAGTTATGATTACAGCTTTGGAGAGTGGTGTGAACAGTGTCGATGGGAGTGGAGGGAAGGGATAGCTCTGTAAAGCCATAGCAGCAGGAAGATGGTTGGGGTGGGGATGCTGCGACGGCTATATCGGTTCACTAATACAGGATTTGTAAAGGCCCGTGCATTACTTTTATTCAAGTTTTTATTCATATATTTGTTTCTATTCCGATTTTTCAGGGGGTGCTGCAGCACCCTCAGCACCACTGCTTCCTGCGGCTATGTATTAACCTCAACGTTTTTGACATACAGTGTTTGATAGATGCCTGCACTGCACTCGACATTCCAACAGTGTTTGACAACAGGCGTTTGGCACTGGAGAAAACTTGGCAGATCTCTGTCGGAATGCCAAAACGGAGTAAAACGACATCTACTACGGCTCCCCCGTGCCAAAGAAACGTCCAGATTGCATTAAGATAAACCGTGGCTGATGCCATTTAAGTCAAGCATTTTAGCCTGAGTACCAGTCTGTCCATTAGTGTATCTGGGAAAACACACATGCAGCTCAATCTTCAGCCGGAGCAAAGTTTAGGAAAAATGTAATGTATGGCACTTGTTAAATAGTCCTGTGAGTCCGTCGGCGCATTCAGCCAAAATTAATTATGTTTGCAGCATATTTCTTCAGGCTTTCAAACAAAATGGTCAACTCCTCTGAACAATGATGGACTTGAGTCGTTTTCTAAGGAGCTCTATGAATTATTGCATGCAACAGTGGTTGGTGGCCTGCTTAATGGTAAAATAAAGACTCCATCGCTCACAACCCAGAAATACACACAAAACATAGATTCAAAATTACAATTATATTTTTATGCACAAAAATGGACACACTTTTTTCCTTTATGTATTTCCCCTGATACAGCACAGTGGCATTTGTTCCTATTTTTAATAGGTTATATTTCACAGTTTTAAGGTTTCAAAATGTACTTGTACTCTCATCTCTTCTCTCTTCTGCTTCATCCCTTTGTTTGCCATTAAAAGAGCATTGTTTGCTTTTCCTGAGTGGAACACTCCCCATTGATTCAATTCAGTCCATTGGGACGCATCAGTTTAAAGGTGCAACCCCTGTGACATTTACCACCAAGTTGTTTTTCAAATTCAGGATTGGGCCTTTATTAAACATTGCCTGCACTTACTTCAGAATTAAGTCATGTGAAGTAGTATTTACAGAATTATTCAAATGACCATCATATGACTAACACCACCATAACCAAGCAGTGGGATGTTAATAGGCCAAATACCAAACCAGTACAATTACACTTTATTCTATTTGAAAATGCTTACACTGCAGGTTGAAAAGTTCAGACGCTACAAGAGACTGTGACTCACAGGGAGGCCTAATTCCGATCGTGGCGATGATGTCAGCATAACCAAGCACATTTACATAGAAAAAAAACACATAACTTCCCTTGTCTGTCACGAATGTTGAATAAAATTCAGTGGGTCGAATTTTGAGACAAAATATCGATAGGAAAGTATTATTAAACCCACCTCTGTGTGTGGCAAACACGATTTGTTTGCTGGTGAACAAAGGCACATGCACAAGAAGGAAGTACATGCACTCGATGGATGCATACTGACCGAAGTCTTTCAGGTGTTTACATGGTTTTGTGCATGTGTCAGGTGTTAGAAACAGATATTTCTAATAAGTCGGAGAAATAATAATTTCCTGTGGATATTTTGTCTCGTATTTCGACCCACTGAAAGACCAACCTCACAGACAACCGGTAGAGTAAGTTCAAATATAATTTTATTCAACATTTAGACCTTTTCCACGGCATTTTTAAAGACTTTATATCACAACCCACTCCCTGTTTCCATCCACAGTTTTTATGTCATACCTTATAAATAAAAAAATCACGACAGCTGTGATGGAAACTATCATGACAAAAGGCGAGACCCAGATGCAGACACAGGAGGCAGATGGTTAGAGTCTTACAATGTTTAATAATCCAAAGGGGTGGGCAAGAAAATGGTCGTGGACAGGCAAAAAGGTCAAAACCAGATCAGAGTCCAGGAGGTACAGAGTGGCAGAGAGGCTCGTGGTCAAGGCAGGCAGAATGGTCAGGCAGGCGGGTACAAAGTCCAGAAACAGGAAAGGGTCAAAACCGGGAGGACTAGAAAAAGGAGAATAGCAAAAGGAGTACGGGGGAAAACACACTGGGTAAAATAAGCGAAACCTGGAGGGGGTGGAGACAATCACAGGAACAGGTGAAACAGATCAGGGCGTGACAGAAACAGGAGGTTTCGGGTACAATTTTCTAAATAGCAACAGATCATTTTTAGTTAATTTTTGTGTCTGTAAAATGTATTATGCAAAAAAATGGTGGTGGAAATGTGTTTAAGTGCAAATATTGACATAATAACCATCTTATCGAAGTTAACTTGGAGTCACGTGATGATATGGTGTGTGGTCCTCCCACCTACGATTCGGGAAACCATGCAGTTTATTAGGCTACAGATGAAATTACTTCTGATGAACTTCACAGGGTGGTGAAAGTGCACAGTGATGAGCTTGATGCTCCTTTCCAATAAATATCGATGGTATGATTCTGAATGACATGATGATCGATGCTTGGCTGCCGTTTGACAAATACAATTATTCTTGCTTTTATCCATAATAATGTCATCATGTAGACTAGCCTACCTGCGCTGCAAGCTGTTGGCTAGAGCACAGGCACCAAGACCAGAGTGGCACATCTGCTATTTAACACAACAATTTTGACAAAACTATCAGTAGACTGGAAACACATTGAACTTTAGTTTTTAAAATGCGCATCTTTTCTTCATGCAGATTTTAGAATATTTGCATGAAAATCTGTTGCCAATTGGATGGAAAGCTAACTACAGTCTGATTCAAACTCATGCCCTCTTGGGGCTGGTCCTTAGAATCTTCGGTCTCCTCATTCATTCAGGGAGAGCTACATGACAGGTAACAGGGCGACAGGTAGCCTAGAGGTTAAGAGCGTTGGGCCAGTAACAGTAAAGGTCGCTGGTTTGAATCCCTGAGCCGTCTTGGGGAAAAATCGGCCGATGTGCCCCTGAGCAATGCATTTAACTCCTGTAAGTTGCTCTGGATAAGAGCATCAGCTAAATGACTGAAACGTATACTGAGCAAAAATATGAATGCAACAATTTCAAATATTTACAGTAATATAAGGAAATCAGTCAATTTAAATAAATTCATTAGGCCCTAATCTATAGATATCACATGACTGGGCAGGGGGGCAGCCATGGGTGAGACCGGGAGGACACCCACTGGGGAGCCAGGCCCAGCCAATCAGAATGAGTTTTCCCCACAAAAGGGCTTTATTACAGACAGAAATACTCCTCCGCCAAGTAAGTTTCCAATTTATTTTTGTAAACAATTTTCAGCATTTTTTTCTGTACATGTTTGCAAATACAACCTCCGGAATGTAAAGAGCCTCGAGGTTCGAGCATTGGGCCAGTTACCAAAAGGTTGCTGGTTTGAATCCCAGAGCCTACAAGGTGAAATCTCTGTTGCTTTGCCCTTGAGCAAGGCAGGTAACCCCAATTGCTCCAGGGGTGCTGTACAATGGTGACCCTAGCCATGAACCCATTCCCTGCGGGTGTCTCAGGAGGAGTTGGGATACGCAAAACACACATTTCCATTAAACACTTGTACAAGTGTGTAACAGGAATATAAGCCCCCCCCCACTCCAATGTATTATGAACATCTGTTCCACACCAACTAAATACCCTGCCATGTTCACTACCTTGACACAGTAATTCAGCACAAAACATTGGCCAATACTACAGAATATATGGAGGTAAATATACGCAAATGAAAAAATATATGGAGGGAAATTCAGCGAGAGTAGAGAGATATCCCAGGTTACACTACGTGGCATTATTAAGTGAGTCATGGATTAAATACTGTAACATATAGTAACTGCACACCTGTTTCTACTGTATTTCAGTATGAACAATATATACGCAGCTATACATTTATACTGGTACACTAAATACAGAGGACCTGTGTCCCACATCTGCATCCTTTCCCCTGTGCGGCATGTGACAATCAAAAGTGTTATGACACTTCTTCAAACATGATCCTCATCGGCAGAAGACTGAAAATGTCTGGAATTATTGTTCAACAGAAGCAGCTGTGTACTCCCTCCCTCCCTCCCTCCCTCCCTCCCTCCCTCCCTCCCTCCCTCCCTCCCTGCCTCCCTCCCTGCCTGCCTGTCTGCCTGCCTGCCTGCCTGCCTGCCTGCCTGCCTGCCTGCCTGCCTGCCTGCCTGCCTGCCTGCCTGCCTGCCTCCCTCCCTCCCTCCCTCCCTCCCTCCCTTCCTTGACCAGCACTTAAAGGGTTGGCCCAGTGCATGGGTTGCAGGCAGACTTGTATCAAGTTAGTGTACACCATTACAATAACAAAGTCCATTCATTAATATCACTTGAAGCAACAAGGTTCGGCTTTGCATTGCAGAGAGCAGAATATTTAGGAGTTTTCAACAGTGATTTAACACCGGAGGCGTTTATGTACAGGTAGTCTCACGTTGCCATGCCTCCAAAATCACGTCGCTGTCACGCCTCCCTTGGAGGTCTGGAGAATTTTGATTGGATGTTACATTTCAAGAACCCTCCCCCCACATGCCCGTTGGTGCTGCGTGTTATGTTCGTCACTGTTTTCCGAACGGGAAGGACACATTTTGCAGAGAGTTGTTCCGTATGCTAGTTTCCAACATTGAAGAAAATTGAAGAAAACGTTAATTCTGTTTTGTCGGAAGTGTGCTCTGTACACCAAATCGACATCAACATATTCTGATGAGGGTTTTACCTGCGATTTCCCGGCCATTCACACGCACTGTTGCACCTACGGCACTAATCCAGTGAGCACTATTGGAGCTCCACCCAAGCAAGGCATTTGATTGGTTTAATGTGTTGTGAGGCATCACTGGTTTACATTGGGTTCCCACCCCTATTTAGCAATTTTTCTGACATTAACTTCACCAGGCTTCCTGTTTTAGGGAAGCCTGGTTCGCAACGAGGGTAATGTACAGGATACTGATGGTTTAGATTCATGTATTGTAATTATGGCAGTATGGCAAACTTCATTTGTGTGTGTGTCTGTGTGCGTGTGTGTAACAGTGTCGCTTTCGTTGCTCCCCTCGCTCCAACCTGGGCTTGAACCAGAGACCCTGAACACATCAACAACGGCCTCGAAGCATCATTTCCTATCGCTCCACAAAAGCCACGGTCCTTGCAGAGCAATGGAAACAACTACTTCAAGGTCTCAGAACGAGTGACGTCACCAGTTGAAATGCTACTAATGTGCACCTCTAACTAGCTAGCCATTTTACACCGGCTACACGTGTGTGTGAGTGTGTGTTATGGTTCTGGATCTGTGTGGATGGTGAGCCCTGTCTCTGGCAGTGTTATTGGGATTAGGTGTACATTAACACTTCCCCCCAGCGGGTGACCTCCTATTGGCAGCCAGCACACAGCTCAACTGGGGCAGCAGCTTCAATCAGCTGGGTCTTCAGGACAGGCCTGACTGTTTGGAGTAGGAGTCGTGACCAGAGCCACTGCCAACACACAACACCCCATGCTGCCCCAAAATGTCCGCACCCCGTTTATTGTCCTTACTGAGCTGCAAACACTGCAAATGATTACCCTCCTAATATCTACTGTGGGTTTAAGTGACCCTAATGATTGTAGTTCGGTACGATACTGGCGGAGAGAGGAAGGGAGGCCATGTCTGTGTTTGTGGGTGCAGAGCAGCACACTTCCACTTCCATTGCTTCCTCGTCAAGCTCCAAGTCAGGCAGAGTTTGCACTTCACCACCTATGCTGTAGACACCCCATTAACTATTACTCCTTGAAATGAAATACATATAGTGGGGATATACACAAGACGGGGTTTGAGTTCAATCTAGAAGCTGAAACAATCAACAAATGAACAGCACTTAATGTTCTTTGGGACTAATCTTAGTTTGCTTTGGTCAAATCAAAACGTCTCTATTCTGCCGTGAGAGAATGCTGGAAAGCCTGCTTGAATATCTTGTCAGAGACAGAAATCGGTCCAAAGTGTATAACATGTTGTGGAATGTGACTACAGGCATGTCTTGTTGTGAACAAACATGTAAATCAGAGACCAAGTGTGCTTATGTATCATAAGTTATCATATTAATAATAAGTTAACTTATTTATCATAAGCCGTTGGCTTTTGAGAACACTGAGGCTTGACAAGTAAAGAAAGGACTGAAGTTAAACTGACAGTCATGGAGAAGGACTTAGAGTTTGGCTTTGCTTTGGTATGATAATTCTATCTGATGTTACAGTATACCACAGTCAGGGTGTGGTATTGCTCTCTGGCGTCTAGCTAGCCCTTAACAGAAAGGAAAGGAGACAGACAGTAAAGTGTTGCAAATTCGGCATGCCAGCATCATTAATAAACATGGCGTCGTCGAGGAGTAATAAAGTTTAATGATACAAACAACTGTGTGGGTTAAAATAACACATTGATAAAAATGAGTTGTGACACAAAACAGCGTGTGGTCTGTCCTTAAATCAGATGAACTCAGCTATTTTCCTTTCTAGCAGCTGCAGGGCACAGATATAGAATTTTAGTAAACATAAAATGTTAATTAAGGGAGTTGAATGATGCAACCCAGTGGATATTACCGGCAAAAGCACATCAAAATATCAATTACTGCTCCACAAAGAATTTATGAACAATAAATATTTTAACCCTTCCATAACTCAACCTTCCCACTTCTGGCCAACTGAACGACTAGAGTTCCCAAAATTATAAACTAAGCTTTGAATTTCAGTTGTTCAATTACTTATTTCAAAATCTGCACCAGGGTATGATTAATCTAGGTTTACAGAATCTCCTGCAAATAATGAAAGTTTTGCAAATCATGAAGAATCATAGCAAAATGTACTTTTAAATCACACAGGGTGGCAGGATGTGCACAGATAGGGCTCTACCTGTGCAGAACACATGCCTTTTTGTTGTCCTTCCAGTCTCCAAAGTGCCCATTGGTGGTATAACTTCCCCCAGAATGTTTTTATTGTTTTTGTATAAATGTGTTTACTGCGCAAAGGTGGACGCGCATATCCAGATTAGTGACCAGAAGATTCCTTTCTTCCAGTCTTGCCTGGCAAAAACAGAGTAGTCCAACGTTTATCATCCCATATAAAATACAGTTTAGCAATCTACTACTGACTCATGTCTGCCAGAACAATAGGCTACCTGGCGATTTGATTGATCATATTCATACTTCAGATAGGCCTAGTTTGGGTGCCTACTGGCTATATGTCTAAAGATAAGCAGCTGTAACATAACACTGCCTTCAATATTATGAGATGAATATGTAACATATCTGATGAATGTATTGTATTACGATATTTGTGAGGATAGTTTTAGAAAGAGAGGGTCCAGATTGTCTAGCCCAGCTGATTTGCACGGGTCCAGGTTATGCAGCGCTTTCAGAACTTCTGCTATCTGGATTTGGGTGAAGGAGAAGCTGGAGAGGCTCGGGCAAGTAGCTGCGGGGGGGGGGGGGGGGGGGGGGGCGGAGCTGTTGGCCGGGGTTGGGGTAGCCAGGAGGAAAGCATGGCCAGCCGTAGAGAAATGCTTATTAAAATGTTCGATTATCATGGATTTATCGGTGGTGACCGTGTTACCTAGCCTCAGTGCAGTTGGCAGTTGGGAGGTGCTCTTGTTCTCCATGGACTTTACAGTGTCCCAAAACTTTTTGAATTTCTGTTTGAAAAAGCTAGCCTTTGCTTTCCTGACTGACTGCGTGTATTGGTTCCTGACTTCCCTGAACAGTTGCATATCGCAGAGACTATTTGATGCTATTGCAGTCCGCCACAGGATGTTTTTGTGCTGGTCAAGGGCAGTCAGATCTGGAGTGAACCAAGGGCTATATCTGTTCTTAGTTCTACATTTTGTGAAAGGGGCATGCTTATTTAAGATGGTGAGGAAATTACTTTTTAAGAACGACCAGGCATCCTCGACTGACGGGATGAGGTCAATATCCTTCCAGGATACCCGGGCCAGGTCGATTAGAAAGGCCTGCTCGCAGAAGTGTCCTGAGGCTGGATTTATTGTAGCTGCGGATTTTAACAAAGCTAATTTGAGAACAAGGCTACCTAAATTCTATCAGCATATCGATTGCAGTACACGAGCGAGTAACACGCTCGACCATTGCTACTCTAATTTACGCGATGCATACAAGGCCCTCCCCTGCCCTGCTTTTGGCAAATCTGACCATGACTCCATCTTGTTGCTCCCCTCCTATAGGCAGAAACTAAAACAGGAAGCTCCCGTGCTTAGGTCTATCCAAAGCTGGTCTGACCAATCGGATTCCACGCTCAAGATTGCTTCAATCACGTGGGCTGGGATATGTTCTGAGCAGCGTCAGAGAATAACATTGTCGTATACGCTGACTTGGTGAGCAAGTTTATAAGGAAGTGTATAAGAGATGTTGTACCCACTGTGACTATTAAAACCTTCCCTAACCTGAAACCGTGAATTGATGGCAGCATTCGCGCAAAACTGAAAGCACGTACCACTGCATTTAATCATGTCAAGGTGACTGGAAATATGGCAGAATACAAACAGTGTAGTTATTCCCTCCGTAAGGCAATCAAACAAGCAAAGCGTCAGTATAGAGACAAAGTGGAGTCACAATTCAACGGCTCAAACACGAGACGTATGTGACAGGGTATACAGACAATCACGGATTATAAAAAGAAAATCAGCCCCATCACGGACATCGACGTCTTGCTCCCAGACAAATTAAAGAACTTCTTTGCGCGCTTTGTGGACAATACAGTGCCACCGACGCGGCCTGCTACCAAAGACTGTGGGCACTCCTTCTCCGTGGCCGACGTGAGTAAAACATTTAAATGTGTGCCGGCCCAGACGGCATCCCTAGCCTCAGAGCATGCGCAGACCAGCTGGATGGTATGTTAACGGATATCTTCAATCAATCCTTATCCCAGTCTGCTGTCCCCACATGCTTCAAGAGGGCCACCATTGTTCCTGTTGCCAAGAAAGCAAAGGTAACTGAACTAAATGACAAGTGCTTTGAGAGACTAGTCAATGATCATATCACCTCCACCCTACCTGTCACCCTAGACCCACTCCAATTTGCTTACCGCCCCAATAGGTACACAGATGATGCAATCGCCATCACACTGCACACAGTCCTATCCCATCTGGACAAGTGGAATACCTATGTAAGATTGCTGTTCATTGACTACAGCTCAGCATTTAACACCATAGTACCCTCCAAACTCATCATTAGGCTTGAGACCCTGGGTCTCGACCCTGCCCTGTGCAACTGGGTCCTGGACTTCCTGACAGGCCGCCCCCAGGTGGTGACGGTAGGAAACAACATCTCCACTCCGCTGATCCTCAATACTGGGGCCCCACAAGGGTGCGTTCTCAGCCCCCTCCTTTACTCCCTGTTCACCCACTGCGTGGCCATGCACGCCTCCAACTCAATCATCAAGTTTGCAGACGACACAACAGTGGTAGGCTTGATTACCAACAACGACGAGACAGCCTACAGGAAGGAGGTGAGGGCCCTCGGATTGTGGTGTCAGGAAAACAACTTCTCACTCAATTGTAAGCAAAACAAAAGAGATGATCGTGGACTTCAGGAAACAGCAATGGGAGCACCCCCCTATCCACATCGACGGGTCAGCAGTGGAGAAGGTGGAAAGTTTTAAGTTCCTCGGTGTACATATCACCGACAAACTGAAATGGTCCACCCACACAGACAGTGTGGTGAAGAAGGTGCAACAGCGCCTCTTCAACCTCAGGAGGCTGAAAAAATGTGGATTGTCACCGAAAAACCCCACTAACTTTTACAGGTGCACAATTGAGAGCATTCTGTAGGGCTGTATCACTGCCTTGTACGGCAAATGCACCGCCCACAACCGCAGGGCTCTGCAGAGGGTGGTGAGGTCTGCACAATTCATCACCGGAGGCGAACTACATGCCGTCCAGGACACCTACAACACCCAATGTCACAGGTAGGCAAAAATATCATCAAGGACAATAACCACCCGAGCCACTGCCTGTTCACCCCGCTTCCATCCAGAAGGCGAGGTCAGTACAGGTGCATCAAAGCTGGGACAGATTGAAGATCTGAAGAGATCTTGAAGAGATTGAAAAACAGCTTCTATCTCAAGGCCATCAGATTGTTAAACAGCCAACACTAGCACAGAGAGGTGGCTGCCTACCTACAGACTTGATATCATTGGCCACTTTAATAAATGGAACACTAGTCACTTTAATAATGCCACTTTAAGAATGTTTACATATCTCGCATTACTCATCTCATATGTACACTACCGTTCAAAAGTTTGGGGTCACTTAGAAATGTCCTTGTTTTGAAAGAAAAGCACGTTTTCTGTTCATTAAAATAACATCAAATTGATCAGAAATACAGTTTAGACATTGTTAATGTTGTAAATGACTATTGTAGCTGGAAATGGCAGATTGTTATGGAATATCTACATAGGTGTACAGAAGCCCATTATCAGCAACCATCACTCCTGTGTTCCAATGGCGCGTTGTGTTAGCTAATCCAAGTTGATAATTTTAAAAGGCTAATTGATCATTAGAAAACAGTTTTGAAATTATGTTAGCACAACTGAAAACTGTTGTTCTGATTAAAGAAGCAATAAAACTGGCCTTCTTTAGACTAGTTGAGTATCTGGAACATCAGCATTTGTGGGTTCGATTACAGGCTCAAAATGGCTAGAAACAAAGGACTTTCTTCTGAAACTCATCAGTCTATTCCTGTTCTGAGAAATGAAGGCTATTTCATGCGAGAAATTGCCAAGAAACTGCAATCTCATACAACGCTGTGTACTACTCCCTTCACAGAACAGTGTAAACTGGCTCTAACCAGAATAGAAAGAGGAGTGGGAGGCCCTGGTGCACAACTGAGCAAGAGGACAAGTATATTAGTGTCCTCAACTGGCAGCTTCATTAAATAGTACCCGCAAAACACCAGTCTCAACGTCAACAGTGAAGAGGCGACTCTGGGATGCTGCTCATATGTTGCTCTCTAATATGAAAAGCAGTCATTCAGATTTTAAACTGCACCGTTATGAGGGATGTCAAGGGGTAAGGGATGGGGAGTCAAGGGGTGAGGGATGGGGAGTCAAGGGGTGAGGGATGGGGTGTCAAGGGGTGATGGAAGGGGAGTCAAGGGGTGAGGGATGGGGTGTCAAGGGGTGAGGGATGGGGTGTCAAGGGGTGCGGTATGGGGTGTCAAGGGGTGAGGTATGGGGTGTCAAGTGGTGAGGTATGGGGAGTCAAGTGGTGAGGTATGGGGTGTCAAGGGGTGAGGGATGGGGAGTCAAGTGGTGAGGTATGGGGAGTCAAGTGGTGAGGGATGGGGAGTCAAGTGGTGAGGTATGGGGAGTCAAGTGGTGAGGTATGGGGAGTCAAGTGGTGAGGTATGGGGAGTCAAGTGGTGAGGGATGGGGAGTCAGGGATACCATATATTGTACATATTAAATACAAGACATGTTATGGTTTTGTTATCTGTTTTAACAAACCTTTTTTATTTTTGTACTTACTGTATGTATTGTATATTGTTGTTTTGTGGTGTGGTTTTCATATAAGCCCATTGGCTTCCAACCACACCTGTAAACATTTTTTTTTGCTTTATTTTGTTTTTATCTGTATTGGTGTCTATCACTTGTTTACTTTGGTGCAAATAAATAAGTAATAAATTAATATGCTATCACATATCTCTAATATACACTGAACAAAAATATAAACGCAACATGCAACAATTTCAAAGATTTGACTGAGTTACAGTTCATATAAGGAAATCAGTCAATATAAATAAATAGATTAGGCCCTAATTTATGCATTTCACATGACTGGGGAATACAGTTGGTCACATATACCTTATAAAGAAGGTAGAGGCGTGGATCAGAAAACCAGTCAGCATCTGGTGGGACCACCATTTGTCTATAGCAGCGTGACACTTTGCATAGGCTGTTGATTGTGGCCTGTGGAATGTTATCCCACTCCTGTTCAATGGCTATGCAAAGGTGTTGGGTATTGGTGGGAACTACCCCACCGCCACCATGGGGCACTCACAACATTGGCATTAGCAAACCGCTCGCCTACACAACGCCATACACGCTGTCTGCCATCTGCCCGGTACACTTGAAACCGGCATTCATCCTTTGAAGAGCACACTTCTCCAGCATGCCAGTGGCCATTGAAGGTGAGTATTTGCCCACTGAAGTCGGTTACGACACCAAACTCCAGTCAGGTCAAGTCCCTGGTGAGGACGACATGCACGCATATGAGCTTCCCTGAGGTTTCTGACAGTTTGTGCAGAAATTCTTCAGTTGTGCAAACCCACAGTTTCATCAGCTGGTCTTAGATGATCCCACAGGTGATGAAGCCGGATGTGGAGGTCCTGGGCTGGCGTCATTACACGTGATCTGCGGTTGTGAGGTCGGTTGTGAGTACTGCTAAATTCTCTAAAACGAAGTTGGAGGCAGCTTATGGTAAATAGATTAACATTAACATCTCTGGCAACAGCTCTGGTGGACATTTCTGCAGTCAGCATGCCAATTGCATGCTCCCTCAAAACTATGCCACACCTATCAGGTGGATGGATTATCTTGGCAAAGGAGAAATGCTTACTAAGAGGGATGTAAACAAATTTGTGCCCAAAAAGTTTGAGCAAAATAAGATTTTTGTGCGCATGGAATATTTCTGGGATCTTTTATTTCAGCTCGGTATAGATGACATTCAGTATCAAATGACATTTTATTTGTCACATGCGCCTAATACAACAGGTTTAGACCTTACAGTGAAATGCTTACTTACAAGCCCTTAACCAATAATACATTTTAAGAAAAATAAGTGTTAAGAAAGTATTTACTAAAATTGACTGAAGTAAAAAAAAATATAAAAAAAATACTAATAATTCAAGAGCAACAATAAAATAACAGTAACAAGGCTATATGCGGGGGTACCGGTACAGAGTCAATATGTGGGGGCAACGGTTAGTCGAGGTAATTGAGGTAATATGTACATGTAGGTAGAGGTAAAGTGACTATGCATAGATAATATACAGAGAGTAACAGCTGCTAATTAGTTGATAGGTGAGGAATTTAGACTTTCACAGTAAATCGTGCATTGATGCCAATCCACTTTCTGTGTTTTTCAGGATAAATAATCAGAACTGGCCAAAAGATTTATGAATAGTTGTTGTTTTAATATTGACTGTTAATTTCTGCCGGTTTTGTTTATTCAGTGTGAGTATTTTCTGTTCGGTGAGTGTTTTGGCTAAGAACAATCTCCAGGTCTCTGGCACAGTCATTGTCTACACCGAATAATATTGATGTTGACATAAAAATAATAGCAAGCGCTGACGAATATATATCCAAAACATATTTTAAAAATACCCCCAAAATTGCCTCTTTTTTTATATCAGAGCTAAATATTAACATTAAGTGTAAATATGTCAGTTCATTGATGCTGCTGGAATTTATGGGAGGTGGAGAAGACAGAGACTGTAGGCGGGAAGAGTGTGCGCAGACACCCAAGATCCCTTCTGCCACCGGCCCCATCCCAAACATTTCCGTTTTCACAGGTAACTCAATATGTTATTTCACTGGGTTCTGTTTACACTAGAACTTCCAAACCTGAAGATGTCTGAAGCTCATGAATGAGCCTGAACTAACTCTGGTGTGCCTTGTTGCTCAAAAAATGACTAAAACTAGCTACACCCTGCTTGTATCTTCATATACCCCACCCTGCAACACTGCTACCATACCATCACACTGCAGGTTCCACCACCGCTTATCCTCAGAAATGTAACTTTATGAAACTACTGACTGGTAATCAGATGGTACTACTGCACATGACAGTTTTCAGTACAGATGAGACATTAATATGCATTTTGCACTCTTTTTCAAAGCAAGCTCGCACGTAAAATGCAGATATACAATTTTATGCAAAATTGTGCATGTACGTTGAGAATACTTGTTCATAACTCAAAGTTGAGTCAATTCACAAACTACCAGCCCAAATCAACCCTCCACCAGCAAGTTAATCTCTAAGAACCATATAGGGGGGACAGATGCCTTGCAAGAATCAACATGAGAGGTTTACTTCTATATTAGATTGTCCCTTACAACAACAAAAAAACATATACAAAAATAATGGTTTTCGGACACATGTATGGTATGAACAGGGAGATTTAAAAAATATATAAAATAAAAAGTTTGATTTTCACAAGTCAGAAACACGTTTTTTGTACACGTGTGAAGTTTCACATGGATTTTTCACATGTGAACAAATCACGTGAAAAATGTCACATTGTGTTTTTACATGGGCTGTCTCCTAGTTGAAGCTATTTCAATGGCCATTTAAACAAAAATTACTCAACATTGTAATGATGAGAGACCAGAAAGAGAGAGATGGGAGGCTAATTATGGGGTTATTAGTGGGAAAATCCACAGCCATTGTTGCATAAGGTAATATCTCATGAGTACATCACCAATATGTCAGTTCAAAAATAATGAAATCACCCTACTACAGAGACATCAGATACTTTGACAACAACAACAAGTTGTGTTACCTGAATATTAAATTGTGTTCATTTCTATCATAGGCAGAACTGAGGTAAAAGATAGAAAGCCTAACACAAATGTTTGTCTGCAAGTGGGAGCTTTTGGACTAAAGGACTAGCACGTCGTTCAGTGCTACCATTGCTATTTTTTTTACCCCCTTTTCCTCCCCAATTTCATCATATCCAATTGGTAGTTACAGTCTTGTCCCATCGCTGCAACTCCCGTACAAACTCGGGAGAGACGAAAGTTGAGAGCCGTGCATCCTCCAAAACACAACCTTGCCAAGTCGCACTGCTACTTTACACAATGCACGCTTAACCCGGAAGCCAGGTGAACCAATGTGTCGGAGGAAACGCTGTACACCTGGCGACCGTGTCAGCGTGCATGCGCCCGGCCCGCCACAGGAGTCTGCTAGCTCATCAATTTGCAAGTTGGTCGGACAAACAAAACAAGCTATGCAGCTGCCTGTGTGAACAATGTTAGCCCCCTGACAGCCTATGGAGTGACTACCTCGTGTGGCAAAGGTAAACCCTGTAACAACAATAACCTGATGACTCTTTATTTAGACAAGTTACTGTATATGGGTCTAAGCCGAAACTAAGTACCTTTCAACCAAAGGTAAATTTCTGAACTGTATAAATTAGATGCCCAATACAATCATGGACCCTGTATCCAGGCATCTTGCATGTGTTAAGCAGACAGCATACTAAGAACATGGGAGGTTTATTTCAGTAACTTTAATCAATGATTGGTTTACACCAAAGGCTTTCTAATTAAACTGTTACTGTAAGATTACCAAACCTACTAAACTGGGCAGTGGGTGGACACCTATGAATGTGTCTATTTTACTTTTACCCAATTATTTGACACATGTTCTGGAAACCAGACACTTTGAGTTGTGATATACAACTGTCTTGTTTCTAGTGGTCTCCCTGAGCTCTGAGTTCTGTGTGGTTGGGAGAGTCCGCACAAAAGGTCCTTTCAGGTGGCTGAGTATAGTTCAGTGGCACTGTTGTCAGATTATAGACAGGAAACAGTTCAGATAAAACTGTATGAATAGTCTGACTATAAAGCCAAAGGAGAGAGAGAGAGAGAGAGAGAGAGAGAGAGAGTGAGTGACTGAAAGACAAAGAGAGAGAGAGAGAGAGAGAGAGAGAGAGTGACTGAAAGAGAAAGAGAGAGAGAAAGAGAGAGAGAGTGAGTGACTGAAAGAGAAAGAGAGAGAGAGTGAGTGACTGAAAGAGAGAGAGCGAGAGAAAGAGTGAGAGAGTGAGTGACTGAAAGAAAAAGAGAGAGTGAGAGAAAGAGTGAGAGAAAGAGAGAGAGCGAGAGAGAGACAGGGAGAGTGAGAGAGAGAAAGAGAGAGAGAGAGATACTGAGGGAGAGAGACCTCCAGGGAACTACAGAGTGATATGCAAATCTATAAAATATTTTAACAAAAGTCATGCCTACTTGTGTACTCATCCAGTGGGGCAAAGGCTGTTTTACTGATAATGGTGTCAACTGCTTTTGAGACATGTTGACTTTTAGTCAAATGAAACCAACCGACCAGTGATGGAATAATAATCACACATTTATACAAATATATGTTTTTGTGATATATTTATCACCAGGTATTTCAAAACATGTCTATACTGCTAATACGACTGGCTGTTTCCATCCAGCTCAAGTTGGACTCCTAAATTATAGGCTACAGATACATTTTTGTTTCTTATTGGGCCATGATCTAGTTGCACTGTGGATAATTGCTTTAGATAAGGGAAAACTGGCATCCGAGAGAAAGAGAGAGAATGAGAAAGGTGCCTATGAGCACTGAGCCTTGAAGTGGAAAGGCAATCACTTAAACTGCCTATGAGCACTGAGTCTTGCCACGTACGCCTCTTCTGTGCCCTGGAAACCAACTGTTACTGGAACGGCTGAGCCTCATTGGCTCTGCTAAATGATCGAGGCGGCTGCCATTTGTGTTGATTTACCCAGCATCTCGCCTTGATTAGGCTGAAAAGATGGGCATTTAAATGAGGCTGGGATTTGACCATGTGTTGCCCGAAACCACACGTGTCTTTCTCTCCTCTTTCTTTCTCAAATTAAATCAAATCACATCACATTATTTTGGTCACATACACATGGTTAGCAGATGTTATATCGAGTGTAGCGAAATGCTTATGACATCTGCTAACCATGTGTATGTGACCAATATAATGTGATTTGACTTGATTTTGAGCTAACGTAGGCTAATGCGATTAGCATAAGGTTGTAACAAGAACATTTCCCAGGACATAGACATATCTGATATTGGCAGAATTCTTAAATTCTTGTTAATCTAACTGCACTGTCCAATTTACAGTAGCTGTTACAGTGAAAGAATACCATGCTATTGTTTGAGGAGAGTGCACAGTTTTGAACAGGAAAAGTTATTAATAAACAAATTAGGCACATTTGGGCAGTCTTGATACAACAATTTGAACAGAAATGCAATGGTTCATTGGATCAGACTAAAACTTTGCACCTACACTGCTGCAATCTAGTGGCAAAAATACAAATTGTACCTGGGCTGGAATAATACATTACGGCCATTCTCTTGCATTTCAAAGATAATGATACAAAAAAAATACAAAAAACATTTGTTTTTTTCTTTGTATTATCTTTTACCAGATCTAATGTGTAATATTATCCTACATTCCTTTCACATTTCCACAAACATCAAAGTGTTTCCTTTCAAATGGTATCAATAAAATACATATCCTTGCTTCAGGACCTGAGCTACAGGCAGTTAGATTTGGGAATGTCATTTTAGGCGAGAATTGAAAAAAAGGGGGCGAATCTTAACAGTCTCACTGCTCCTAGGCAGGTTAAGTGATGGTCTGTCCACTTCAAGACTCAGTCCTCATAGGCAGGTTAAGTGATGGTCTGTCCACTTCAAGACTCAGTCCTCATAGGCAGGTTAAGTGATGGTCTGTCCACTTCAAGACTCAGTCCTCATAGGCAGGTTAAGTGATGGTCTGTCCACTTCAAGACTCAGTCCTCATAGGCAGGTTAAGTGATGGTCTGTCCACTTCAAGACTCGGTGCTCATAGGCAGGTTAAGTGATGGTCTGTCCACTTCAAGACTCAGTGCTCATAGGCAGGTTAAGTGATGGTCTGTCCACTTCAAGACTCAGTCCTCATAGGCAGGTTAAGTGATGGTCTGTCCACTTCAAGACTCAGTCCTCATAGGCAGGTTAAGTGATGGTCTGTCCACTTCAAGACTCAGTGCTCCTAGGCAGGTTAAGTGATGGTCTGTCCACTTCAAGACTCAGTCCTCATAGGGAGTTTAAGTGATGGTCTGTCCACTTCAAGACTCAGTCCTCATAGGCAGGTTAAGTGATGGTCTGTCCACTTCAAGACTCAGTCCTCATAGGCAGGTTAAGTGATGGTCTGTCCACTTCAAGACTCAGTGCTCCTAGGCAGGTTAAGTGATGGTCTGTCCACTTCAAGACTCAGTCCTCATAGGCAGGTTAAGTGATGGTCTGTCCACTTCAAGACTCAGTCCTCATAGGCAGGTTAAGTGATGGTCTGTCCACTTCAAGACTCAGTCCTCATAGGCAGGTTAAGTGATGGTCTGTCCACTTCAAGACTCAGTCCTCATAGGCAGTTTAAGTGATGGCCTTTCCACTTCAAGACTCCCAGTTGAAAGCCTTGCGGCACCACATGTAGGGCTCTCGAGTGGCGCAGCGCTCTAAGACGCAGCATCTCAGTGCTAGAGGCATCACTACAGACCATGTTTTGATTCCAGGCTGTATCACAACCAGCTGTGATTGGCAGTCCCATAGGGCGGCGCACAATTGGCCCAGCGTCGTCCGGGTTAGGGTTTTGCCGGGGTAGGCCTTCATTGTAAATACGAATTTGTTCTTAACTGACTTGCCTAGTTAAATAAAGGTTAAATAGATCATTTTAAAAATTACAAACACTGGTCCCCTTCTCTCCAGCCATGCATGGCTTCATTTAGCCCATTTACTGGCCCGGCTCTGTATAAACTTTGCTGTCTCTGTATACATCCTGGGGACCCATACAAACACAACGTGTTTCTCCGAAAATAAAACAGAAATAAAGTAACGCCTAGGTAAAAGGTCAACATAAACGGTTGTGGGTCACCAGTGCACTGTGAGGGGACACTGAGGGGGCAGTAGGCTGGGACATCAAATAGCCATCAGGTAGAATGGCTTCTTTTGTTTCCACGTACTGTAACTCTCCCTGGTTGAGATTCATAATTAGAAACAGTCATCACTCTAGTTGGTCTGAATGTTAACAGGTTTAATATCTTATCATTTGTTAAGAGAGGCAGATACAGTCGCTCTCATTTCAAGTGAGACGGATATGATCCAAACTACCCTTCAAGGAGCTATTTCATCAGGTGATCAGAAGACAGAGAGACTGCGGCTCTCTCCTTCTCCCTCTCTCCCTCTCCCTCCCGCTCTCTACCTCTCCCTCTCTCCAGCTCTCTCCTTCTCCCTCCTTCCCGCTCTCTACCACTCTCTCCCTCTCCCTCCCGCTCTCTCCCTCTCCCTCATGCTCTCTACCTCTCCCTCTCTCCAGCTCTCTCCTTCTCCCTCCTTCCCGCTCTCTACCACTCTCTCCCTCTCCCTCCTGCTCTCTCCCGCTCTCTCCCTCCCTCCCTCCCTCCCACGCTCGCTCTCCCTCCTGCTCTCCCCCCCCCTCCATCCTGCTCCCCCCCCCCCTCCATCCCGCTCTCTTCCCTCTCCCTCCCACCCGCTCTCTCCCACTCACTCCCTCTCCCTCCTGCTCTCCCCCTCTCCCTCTCTCCCGCGCTCGCTCTCCCTCCCACTCTCGTTCTCCCTCCCACTCTTTCCCGCTCTCTCCCACTCCGTCTCGCTCTCTCCCTCTCCCACCCGCTCTCTCCCTCCCGCTTTCTCCCTCCTGCTCTCTCCTGCTCTCTCCCGCTCTCTCCCATCCCTCCCGCTCTCTCCCTCCTGCTCTCTCCCGCTCTCTCCCTCTCCCTCCCACTCTCTCCCGCTCCCTCCCGCTCTCTCCCACTCCCTCCCTCCCTCCCTCCCGCTCTCTCCCTCCTGCTCTCTCCCGCTCTCTCCCATTCCCTCCCGCTCTCTCCCTCCTGCTCTCTCCCGCTCTCTCCCTCCCGCTCTCTCCCTCCCGCTCTCTCCCGCTCTCTCCCTCCCGCTCTCTCCCGCTCCCTCCCGCTCTCTCCCGCTCTCTCCCTCCCGCTCTCTTCCTCTCCCTCCCTCCCTCTCTCCCTCCCGCTCTCTCTCTCCCCCTCCCTCCCGCTCCTTCCTCTCGCTCCCTCCCTCCCGCTCTCTTCTTCTCCCTCCCGCTCTCTTCTTCTCCCTCTGGCTCTCTCCTTCTCCCTCCCACTCTCTCCCACTCTCTCCCGCTCCCATCCGCTCTCTCCCTCTCCCTCCTGCTATCTCCTGTTCTCTCCCTCTCTCTCTCTGTTTCTCTCCACCTCTTCCTCAAACTGCACTTTGAAAAACACCCTTCAAAATGAGTAATCCAATGTAATCATACTCTACATCAACAGAATTAACTAAATAGTTTGGTTAACCTCTTGTAGGTTTCCGACCAAATTTCCCCTTTCAGTGATTCCCAATGCAGCTGAATTTCTCTCACCATGCCAAATTGGGCTCTTGTGTGTGATTTAGTTAAGAGGATTTAATTTACCATGGAAGTCTCACAACTCCACAAAAGCCCATCTAGAGAATAACTGATACAACATAATTTGTGGCAGAAAACTTAAAGCACACATGGTGACACTTGCAGAAATAGAAACATCTACATGTTCATCATCTGGCCAATGGAGAGGCATGGGGAGTTTCAAAACAACTGAACTCCTCCAAAACAAGAGATCTCAATCAGCATTGGCATTGGCCGCCCAAATTCAATAGGTCTGTATAAGCAAGTCTTTCAGATAAACCACAAGTCATGGAATAGACATGTCGCTGGACAATCACATTACCAGGGACTCTGAAACTCTATATGTCTGCTCGTCTTCCCTTTGAGTGTGGGCGTCTCATGAAACAGACTGCACAGAGTCAAATAAAAGGCCACTGTATCTCAGAACTGAAAAAGGAGGGGAAACAAGCAGGAAGAGGGAGGACTAGTGATATAGAATCTTTCAGGAAGAGGGAGGACTAGTGATATAACATCTTTCATCTGTTTTGGGAGGTGCTGAAACATGACTGCCAAACTAACTACACCACTGCTAAACTGACTACACCACTGCCAAACTAACTACACCACTGCCAAACTAACTACACCACTGCCAAACTAACTACACCACTGCCAAACTAACTATACCACTGCCAAACTAACTATACCACTGCCAAATTAACTATACCACTGCCAAATGGACTACACCACTGCCAAACTAACTACACCACTGCCAAATGGACTACACCACTGCCAAACTAACTATACCACTGCCAAATGGACTACACCACTGCCAAACTAACTACACCACTGCCAAACTAACTATACCACTGCCAAATGGACTACACCACTGCCAAACTAACTACACCACTGTCAAACTAACTACACCACTGCCACACTAACTATACCAATGCCAAACTAACTATACCACTGCCAAACTAACTACACCACTGCCAAACTAACTACACCACTGCCAAACTAACTACACCACTGCCAAACTAACTACACCACTGCCAAACTAACTACACCACTGCCAAATGGACTACACCACTGCCAAATTAACTATACCACTGCCAAACTAACTACACCACTGCCAAATTAACTATACCACTGCCAAACTAACTACACCACTGCTAAATGGACTACACCACTGCCAAACTAACTACACCACTGCCAAACTAACTATACCACTGCCAAACTAACTACACCACTGCCAAACTAACTACACCACTGCCAAACTAACTACACCACTGCCAAACTAACTACACCACTGCCAAACTGACTACAACACTGCCAAATTGACTACACCACTGCCAAACTAACTACACCACTGCCAAACTAACTATACCACTGCCAAACTGACTACAACACTGCCAAATTGACTACACCACTGCCAAATGGACTACATCACTGCCAAACTAACTACACCACTGCCAAATGGACTACACCACTGCCAAACTAACTACACCACTGCCAAACTAACTACACCACTGCCAAACTAACTACACCATTGCCAAGTTAACTACACCACTGCCAAATTAACTACACCACTGCCAAATGGACTACACCACTGCCAAATGGACTACACCACTGCCAAATGGACTACACCACTGCCAAATTAACTACATCACTGCCAAACGGACTACATCACTGCCAAACGGACTACACCACTGCCAAATGGACTACACCACTGCCAAATGGACTACACCACTGCCAAATTAACTACATCACTGCCAAACGGACTACACCACTGCCAAACGGACTACACCACTGCCAAATGGACTACACCACTGCCAAATGGACTACACCACTGCCAAATTGACTACATCACTGCCAAACGGACTACATCACTGCCAAACGGACTACATCACTGCCAAACGGACTACACCACTGCCAAAAAAACTACACCACTGCCAAAATAACTACACCACTGCCAAACTACCCACAGTTGAAGGAATGAGTTGGTCGCATAGCATAAACCAATACACTCATTCTCCTTTGAGGTGAAGCCATTTAGCCATTCAATAAACAGTAGAACGTATACACTCATTGGATAAAACATTAAGAACACCTTCCTAATATTGAGTTGCACCCCCTTTTGCCATCAAAACAGCCTCAATTCGTCGGGGCATGGACTCTACAAGGTGTCGAAAGCGTTCCACAGGGGATGCTGGCCCATGTTGACTCCAATGCTTCCCACAGTTGTGTCAAGCTGTCTGGATGTCCTTTGAGTGGTAGACCATTCTTGATACACAAGGAAAACTGTTGAGTGTGAAAAACCCAGCAGAGTTGCAGTTCTTGACTCAACCTGGTGCGCCTGGCAACCTACTGCCTTACCCCGTTCAACGGTACTTAAATATTTTGCCATTCACCCTCTGAATGGCACACCTACACAATCCATGTCTCAAGGCTTAAAAATCCTTTGTTAATAACCTGTCTCCTCCCCTTCATCTACACTGATTGAAGTGGATTTAATTAACAGGTGACATCAATAAGGGATCATAGCTTTCACCTGGATTCACCTGGTCAGTCTGTCATGGAAAGGAGGAATACCAACCAACCATACAGTCTTTATGAATGAGACATACCAACCAACCATGTAGTCTTTATAAAGGAGGAATACCAACCAACCATACAGTCTTTATAAAGGAAGAATACCAACCAACCATACAGTCTTTATAAAGGAAGAATACCAACCAACCATACAGTCTTTATAAAGGAGGAATACCATACAGTCTTTATAAAGGAAGAATACCAACCAACCATATAGTCTTTATAAAGGAAGAATACCAACCAACCATATAGTCTTTATAAAGGAAGAATACCAACCAACCATACAGTCTTTATAAAGGAGGAATACCAACCAACCATACAGTCTTTATAAAGGAGGAATACCAACCAACCATATAGTCTTTATAAGGGAAGAATACCAACCAACCATACAGTCTTTATAAAGGAGGAATACCATTACAGTCTTTATATAGGAGGAATACCAACCAACCATATAGTCTTTATAAGGGAAGAATACCAACCAACCATACAGTCTTTATAAAGGAGGAATACCAACCAACCATACAGTCTTTATAAAGGAGGAATACCAACCAACCATATAGTCTTTATAAAGGAGGAATACCAACCAACCATACAGTCTTTATAAAGGAGGAATACCAACCAACCATACAGTCTTTATAAAGGAGGAATACCAACCAACCATATAGTCTTTATAAAGGAGGAATACCATTACAGTCTTTAGTACATAAATACAAGATGTTGATGCTGAATAAATATGTTGAATGATATCAAACACATTTTCTTCAACTCGGAGACTGATTCCCTAGGCAGTGTGCGGTAAGGTTGATCCAAACATTGTGACCAATCATTTACAGTAAAGGGTGTATGGTCCAATATCTCACCAATCTGATCCTTAGAAATTGATTTATTTTGTATATATGAATTTTCACCACACATCCTTAACATCACATTGTGTTATAAAACATACATAGAATTTGACTAGTGATTTGAGGCATGAAAACAGGCATTTGCTTGCTCCCTGTGGTTTGTTTGTAAAGCCAGATTATTCCTCATACTGCAAGAACAGGAGTAATTTTTGTGTTGTGTAAGTGGGGAGTTTCTGATTCTGATATCGACTGTGGCGACCGTAGGAAGTGGAACACAGACCAGGACAACCTGACAACAGTATCCTGCTACTACTGGGCACACAATTCACAGTAACATCAAACCCTTAACCCAACCCATCCACAGCTGCCAAGAGAACCTTCCAAGTTTTAATCAGTCAACGGTTAGTGGTTAGAGCATTGGATCAGTAACCGAAAGGTTGCTATATCGAATCCCTGAGCTGACAAGGTAGAAATCTGTAGTTCTTCCCCTGAACAAGGCAGTTGCTCATTGCTCCTAGGCTGTCATTGTAAATAAGAAATTGTTGTTAACTGACTTGCCAAGTCACATGAAATATTTTGAAAAACAGTTAGGAGCTATTTTGAAAAAACTCATTTTTTTCTTTTTTTTAACCTCAGTTTTTAACCTCAGTTAAGAACAAATTCTTATACCAAACTAACTTATACCAAACTAACTTTGTCAGTCGACATCCATAAAAAAATATAAAATATTTACATTTTTTAACACAAATCTTTCATTATCTGAGCATAAAACCTGTTTTAAAAAACTGCAAAAAACTGTTTAACGCTCAGCTGCTCAGAAATGACATGCGCAGATATTATATACGACAATAAGAGCTTTTTATCTCTGAAGTGATTAGAAAATCTCTGTTACAATGGCTTTTTAGCTCTTCGTTAGGCTTCTTAACAGCCTATTCAGCCTCCAACATGTTATTTCAAAATGCAAAAAAAGTATATTTAATTAATTTGAATGATGACGTTAATCTTAACAATTACACAGGTTTATCCGCATCAATGTATGTACTTTTATTACTTCTAATTGGTTTGGTATTGGCATATTTTATTGGTCAGAGTAATCCAAAGTTACGATTTTGTTTTATGACTTGCATAAATTGTAGGTTATTATTTTGTAAGTGGTTTGTTAGTTTTAACAACATTGTATAACAGTATCTGATGAAGGACAAAGTGTTAACTCAGTAATAATAATAATAACAATAATAATTATCATACGTATTATATTATTTTGTAAGTGGTTATGCTATTATCAAACATAGCCTACTATGTCTGTACTGATTAAGTTTCCAATTCAATAGGCCTAGTCAATTCCAAATAAACAAACCAATAACGTTTTGATATTTAGTCTTTTTTGTTGTTGTTGAATATCAATGCAGCTGCAATTTTTAGCAACACTCTACAGGCTATAAAATCTGCATTGCGCAACACCTTGAACTTACCTGCAGCGAGACAGACTGGCAGCAGCAGCCTGAAGACCAGTCCGCACACCACCTGGGAAGCCATTCCGTAGGATTTATGAAATATAAACAGAAAAGCTATTTAATGGTGATACGCTGCTATCTGGCATAAGGGAATCTCAATGCACCCGTCCAGCTCTCTCCAACGTCCAGGTGAGAGGGCATTGTCCCGTTGGTGTCTCCGACATCATTTTTAGAAGTCCAAGTCCAAAACAGCGCTTTTGATAAACCATAGCCAACAGCCGAGTAAAGTTTAGGCACGGCAGCGTCCTCTATCCTAGTTTCAACACCCCACATCCAATATCCCAAACATCTGGACCAGTAGGATAACACTCGTCACGCGGAGCAGCCTACAATTTCTTGCAGAAAAAAAAGTGTGGTTGTAACAGCAAATCAACAACATTGCAGTTTATCCACATTAGACTACCTGTTGATAACGGTTGTCTTGATTGTGGATCGCGCGTAGGCCTAATAGTAAATAAATAACTCCAGCACCGCGCTTAAGATAGAAAACAATTATTAAAAACAGTCAACAAGTTGCAAATTCATAATCCCGGCCTTGGATAGCGAACGCAGTTTGTCAAGCGTCGGGTTTCTTTATTCACTTTTAGTTTGGTAAGAGAAGACACCTGGAAGTGCGTAAAAGCGTGACTATGCTTTCCTATGGAGAAGCCTACATAACAGTCGTCGCTCACGCCCCAGCTCCCGTACAGCTGTATGTTTTACTATCTCGTATGATTACACTTTTCTCATCCTCAATGAAAACTTCACAAGACCACCCTGTAACTGACAAATGACTCCACCATTGAGAAGTCAGGCAAGAATTAGGGAACGATGCCTGGTCCCGAATGAGGAGCGGGAGATAGACGCAGGACAGGGTTGTGAGCGTGTAGCCTAGCCTATGTTGCTCCTCCCCTGAGAGCTGCGAGAGCCGCAGGCGTGGCGGCCGCATTCCAATCCCTCCTCTGGGTCAGGTAACTCCAACCCTCGCAGATTCCAAGCTGGGACGATTTTACGCGACTAACGGGAAAAGGGGAATGAGGTTTGGGACTTGCACAGGGACAGGTTATGGACGAGTAGGCTAGTTCGCTATTGTTCTATTATTTGTTTATGAGCTACATCATCTCATATAATAGTTAAAACCATAGAGATAGACCATGTTATATTATATATGGTTGTAACAGTAATTGTCTTTTCTCGTGAATTAACTGTTAGTGCTACACTAATTATGTAAAAATAGTTGAGGATTATATTATGAATAACTTATATGCATATGATTAGGATTTTGTAGGCTACTTGATTTATTGTACACAAATAAACAAATAAAACACGTAGGCCGTGTGTAGGCTACACCTACAAGCAATACATCATCATAACGTAATGCTGCTTAGCAACAGTAACCTATGACATATTTATAGGCTACAAAACAGTTCGTGCCACGATCTGTTTGAGGGAGAGTGTGGATATAGGTTGTTATAACGCATTAGCTTGGTTGTTACACACACTAAAACAACTAGTGCAGCAGCAGGCCCTAGTTGCTTTTATACAAGAATAGGACACAATGAATATTATGTATACAACAGCGACATCTGTCGGCCTTTGAGTGGGGCAACATGAAAGGCTTGGTTGAATAGGGTTGCAAAGGGAGGGTATATACTGGAAAAGTTTACCAGTAGACTACCAGAATTTGTGTAATCTATCACAAGACATATAGTGGCCCTTTTGGGGGTGTCTGTAATAATCTCTGTCCCTCTGTGTGGCCTTATCACATGAAAAATATGAAATAATTAAGATGATTTTTAAATAAATAGAATGCCAAAGCTAAAAAACATTAACCTAAATATAAACCATCAACTTATTGAATACCATATTTTCAGCAGGCCTGTAGGCTTATCCAGTTGTACATAGTGTAAATTGGTTCCTGACTTCCCTGAAAAGTTGCATATCGCGGGGTCTATTCGATGCTAATGCAGAACGTCACAGGATGTTTTTGTGCTGGTCAAGGGCAGTCAGATCTGGAGGGAACCAAGGGCTATATCGGTTCTTAGTTCTACAGTTTTTGAATGGGGCATGCTTATTTAAGATGGTGAGGAAAGCACTTTTAAAGAGCAACCAGGCATCCAATATTGACGGGATGAGGTCAATATCCTTCCAGGATACCCGGGCCAGGTCGATTAGAAATGCCTGCTCGCAGAAGTGTTTTAGGGAGCATTTGACAGTGATGAGGGGTCCCATTACGGACACAGGCAATGAGGCAGTGATCGCTGAGATCCTGATTGGAAACAGTAGTATATTTAGAGGGCAAGTTGGTCAGGATGGTATCTAAGAGGGTGCCCATGGTTACAGATTTATGGTTGTACCTGGTAGGTCCCTCCAATAGAGTTTCAGATACTTGTGGAATCTATGCCAAGGTGCATTAAAGCTGTTCTGGCTTGTGGTGGCCCAACACCCTATTAACACACTATATAATTCTGGTTCCTTTATTTTGGCTGTTACCTGTACATCCATAAAATACTTCTGGAAAAAACACTAACAAATGAAAAGGTGTAGTCTAAAAACAATGGATGAACAACAGGTGAATACAGCTGGCAAGAACACAAAGAGAATAAGATTTACTGAAATTGTTTGATTTATTTATTATAATATAGTGAATAACGGTTTTGGCAGTGATTTAAGTCTTAGCATCCACAACCATCACTACAAACCAAAATTCTAGCTCCATACAAACCTGGTTCAACTATTTTCATTACGTCATTGAAAACACATCTACATTTTTCAGAATTTTCCTTTGTTGGTATGAGGATATATATTTAGAAAAGTAAAAAAACAGTTAAACGTGACAAACTTCAGTCAGTGTTTCAACTGTAAGAGATAAGGAGTGTCTATGTGATTACTACTGTAAATCTAGTCACTAATTATTATCTGGCCGTGTATATTATTGCATACTTACAATAAACTGTACAAATATTTCCATATTAAAAGGAGGAAAATTACGTTTTAGCTAAATCTCCTTTAAAAAAAGAGCAGGCTTGCATACTCTGCGGCAGCATTTCATGATTTGAGGTGAAAGGCGGAGGAGAATCCACTGGATAGATGGAGGTCGACTTTTACTTTTGCAAACCAGGGTCACTGTCATCCCACTCGTAGCCGATTGGCTGCAGTTGCTGGACGATGTAACTGGCCATGTTGTGGGTTCCTGCAGCAACCACTCTTCAGGACATGAGGTCGAGAGGACCCCCTGGAACATAAACACACATTTTATGTAACTCCCACATCCATCAAAACACACTCATATAACCACATATTCTATATTCTATAAAGAAACCATAAATAAACACATTAACCAGTCCTAAACCTCACCACCAAAAGCCTTCCCACTAACAAAACAAATCTAAATCAACTATTTCAATCACATTACCATTCAGGCACCAGTGCGGCCCACTACTAGACTTTTGGAACTGGTTGAAAGGTTGAATAGAGTCTTCTCCTACATTTCAGGGAAGGAGTTGATAGCTGAGCTTCTGGACTGCCAGAGACTGAACGGCAGCTGACCACATGATCCCGACCTCACGCCCAGTCCCTCCGTCTCTCAACAGTGGTCCTTTTGTGCAACACCCCAAGGCCTGGGGAAGAAGAGATAAACAACACGGGCGGCCAGCCACTTCTTCAGACGGATATCAAGCTCAGCCTCACAAAGGCTTCGGAAGGGCACAGTCCATACGTCATCACTCAAGAGATAGCAACTATACTATGAAATACCATAAATTGTACATTCTCTTTTTAAAAGTTACCGTGTCTATCACAATAGTGAAAGCCAATAAGAACTGATTTAATAATACCCTATGGACTTTTCCATAATAACAGCATGCGTTCTTTGCATTCTGTGGGACCTGATTAGTTATTTGCTCAAGTGAAAGCTCTAGCTAATATACCCATCTCATCGCTGCCTCCTCCAGGACAACCATTCAGATGAGAGCTCAGTTTGAGACCAGAATACAGGGGGACATACAGTACAAATTATAAGCCTGATGGAAATAAACATTAACTGTTTGTAAAACCAATCCCTATCACCCATCATTGACAGAGAGTCAAATAATCTATTGTATTCTATTCTAGAACTCCCACCTGTGGTGTCTATGACAACTCCCCCAGCCTCTCGGATGTCCCAGCAGTGCAGCCCATACTGGTAGTAGGCCTCAGCCGCCTCCGTGGCTATCAGACACAGGGCCAGGGTTGAGCTGCCGATTATCCTCACCCTGGAACACAAGGAGTAGCCTAGAGCCGTGTGTATCAAGCGTAGTCTCAGAGTAAGTGCTGATCTAGGGTCAGGTACCCCCTGTCCATGTAATTGTATTTATTGTGATCCAAAAAGGCAAAACTGATACTAAACCAGCACTCCCACTCCGAGATAATTGAGATATAAGGCCCCTGGTCCCAGATCTGTTTGTGCTCTGTAGTCATGTTTGGCATGACAATGGCCACATATGCATTGAAGAGAAAGCCCAAACAGACCTGGGACCAGGCTATTCAAGGAGTCTAGGGCCAAAATACATCACTGTATTGCCGTTGGATCGGAAAGGTACAGGCTAGAACCTGATATGAGGCCCATTAGACCGGGGTCATGTTCATTAGGTAACACAACAGAAAAACATTACTCTAACATTTTGCAACCCTGTTTTAGCCTGTTTTCTTCCATTTGGTGCCTAATGAACATGACCCAGAATGACCACAAACCATTGGAGAATAAACAGTCAGCGAGTACCCATGAGCTGGTGCACTCAGTAACTTCATGATGTTCCCTGAGAAGATGTTCAGTGTTGCTGGGTCCCGCTTGACTCCGAAATCAGTCAAAATGAGACATCCATCAGTCGTTGGGAATAGAAAAACAGCTTCAGGTTAGGATAATGGATACAGAACATTTTAGTAAACCAATAAAAAAATATCAAATCGATAAATTAAATCAATCAAGCTAACATTTGATAATGCTGCATGGTAAAATGTTTGAGTTGAAGGTACGCAATGGTATCTTCCAATGGTATTTTCCTTACTAATTAGTGACCTTAATTCATCAGGCAAGTACAAGGGAGGAGCAAAAACCTACAGACAGTTGGCCCGCTGTGGAATGAGTTTGACACCTGTGGCATAGGGCAGGGGATAGCTGGGGGCCAAAATGTAACCACTCCTGCGTTGAGGAGATACCATTGGAAGATACCATTGGAAAATACCATTGGAAGATACCATTGGAAAATACCATTGGAAGATACCATTGCGTACCTGTGCGATGGGAACTTGTCCCTGAGGGTGGAGATGACGAGCTCCTCGGCCTCCGTTACCAGGTAGATTGGTGCGCTCTTGGTACTCACGTTCTTGTGTTTCACCACCTCCTGCACTACCTAGTAGGTTACCACAAATACTTGGTTTTAGGGCCACTTGGAATTGATGGACGTCGCCACACTTGATTTACCTTACCAGCTCTACATACAACTTCTACAGCAACATCCATGCATTCCCGCCAGCACTTGTCACTGCCCGAGGTTGTCGGTTTATAACGAGGAGCAGGTGCTGTTGTTTTGCCGTTTACAGTGGGTTATTCCAGGCATCCAAGAGACAGCAAATTAGAACCTATTATGTGGCTTTGGTGAGGTGTAGGTCTCTGGTACGGTCCCGTTATCCCGGTGTCCACTGTCCACCTCGGTGCTGCAGACGGCTACTGCCTTGCCATTGAGTGGACTTCGATATGCACGATTCTATTTCGGATTGGAATGACGTTGATAGTCGCAAAACGAATCTCTAGCCACTGCTAGACGTTGATGAGACAAGACCAATCTGGAACCTGGAACTAGACGAAAGCAACTCCATGTTATTGGTCGCCATTGTCAACCTGTAGCCTATAAATAAATCCAATAAATTATATTTGTCAAGGAAAACTCTTGAATAAACAAGATTGTATTTTACTCAGTCAGATAGCATAACAAACGGTAGCCTACAGCATTGGGCACGTAGAACGAAACGTCTTGCAGGTGAACACAGACAACCACTGCAGACGCATTCGTATCCAGTGACGATGAGGGAAAAATGCAGCGGCGAGTAGAATTAACACTGCACCACGTGATATCGTCTGGCGTGCTGTCGCTGCCATCACGGATGGATAAAATTGTATCGACGACCACGAATGTATCGAAATGTAGACTGCATTAAATCTATGCTTGAAGATCAAACATATTTCGTCTTTATCTTTGTTATGCTTGAAGATCAAAGTGAAGTCTCTCAAACATATGTCGTCTTTATCTTTGTTGTCAGTTTAGGAATAAAGTTTGACATGATTTGAATAAGCTTACCATTTTAATAACACTTCTTAAAGCCTGCAAGAATAATGCCTTATTGCTTGTTATAAACATTATGGGCCTTTATAATATATTATTATAAGGCTTATAATAGCCCTATAACATCTCGCTATATAGAGGCTTTTAATTTAGTCAGGAGCATTCTAAAATGATAAAAACAGATAAGGATCATAGCCTACATGTTTATGACAAATCTTAATGATGACGGTATTGCAACGACAATAGGCTCATGACAAGCTCCCGATTACTGAAATCCTACTCGAATAGGGTCTGTAAATTCCTAGAGAAGGAGATTAAGGGCGAGCACCCTTGTAAACTCTTCTCTCCATAATCCTAATCATTCTGTAGCACAAACTCCAAAAAGTTGTGGGACACTGTAAATGTGTCCATGGAGAATAAGAGCACCTCCCAGCTGCCCACTGCACTGAGGCTAGGAAATACTGTCACCATCGATAAATCTACGATAATCGAGAATTTCAATTTCAATTTTTCTATGGCTGGCCATGCTTTCCACCTGGCTAACCCTACCCTGGTCAACAGCTCTGCACCCCCCACAGCAACTTGCCCAAGCCTCCCCCTTTTCTCCTTCACCCAAATCCAGATAGCCGATGTTCTGAAAGAGCTGCAAAATCTGGACCCCTACAAATCAGCTGGGCTAGACAATCTGGACCCTCTTTTTCTAAAATTGTTGCAACCCCTATTACTAGCCTGTTCAACCTCTCTTTCATATCGTCTGAGATCCCAAAAGATTGGAAAGCTGCCTTGGTCATCCCCTTCTTCAAAGGGGAAGAAACTCTAGACCCAAACTGTGACAGACCTATATCTATCCTACCCTGCCTTTCTAAGGTCTTCGAAAGACAAGTTAACAAACAGATCACCGACCATTCCGAATCCCACCGTACCTTCTCCGCTATGCAATCTGGTTTCCGAGCTGGTCATGGGTGCACCTCAGCCACGCTCAAGGTCCTAAACGATATCGTAACCGCCATCAATAAAAGACAGTACTATGCAGCCGTCTTCATCAACCTGGCCACGGCTTTCGACTCTGTCAATCACCGCATTCTTATCGGCAGACTCAACAGCCTTGGTTTTTCAAATGACTGCCCCGCCTGGTTCACCAACTACTTCTCAGACAGAGTTCAGTGTGCCAAATTGGAGGGCCTGCTGTCCGGACCTCTGGCAGTCTCTATGGGGGTGCCACAGGGTTCAATTCTCTGGCTGACTCTTTTCTCTGTATATATCAATGATGTCACTCTTGCTGCTGGTGAGTCTCTGATCCACCTCTATGCAGACGACTCCATTCTGTATACTTCTGGCCCTTCTTTGGACACTGTGTTAACAAACCTCAAGACGAGCTTCAGTGCCATACAACTCTCCTTCCGTGGCTTCCAACTGCTCTTAAATGCAAGTAAAACTAAATGCATGCTCTTCAACCGATCATGCCCCCACCTGCCCGCCCGTCTAGCCTCGCTACTCTGGACGGTTCTGACTTAGAATATGTGGCAAACAAAGCATCCTTCACTCATACTGCCAAACATACCCTCGTAAAACTGACTATCCTACTGATCCTTGACTTCGGTGATGTCATTTACAAAATAGCCTCCAACACTCTACTCAGCAAATTGGATGCAGTCTATCACAGTGCCATCCATTTTGTCACCAAAGCCCCATATACTACCCTCCACTGCGACCTGTATGCTCTCGTTGGCTGGCCCTCGCTTCATATTCGTCGCCAAACCCACTGGCTCCAGGTCATCTATAAGTCTTTGCTAGGTAAAGCCCCGCCTTATCTCAGCTCACTGGTCACCATAGCAGCACCCACCCGTAGCACGCGCTCCAGTAGGTATATTTCACTGGTCACCCCCAAAGCCAACTCCGTCTTTGGCCGCCTTTCCTTCCAGTTCTCTGCTGCCAATGACTGGAACGACTTGCAAACATCACTGAAGCTGGAGACTCATATCTCCCTCACTAACTTTAAGCATCAGCTGTCAGAGCAGCTTACAGATCATTGCACCTGTACATAGCCCATCTGTAAATTGCCCACCCAGCTACCTCATCTCCATATTGTTATTTTATTTTTTTGCTACTTTGCACCCCAGTATCTCTACTTGCACATTCATCTTTTGCACATCTATCACTCCAGTGTTTAATTGCTAAATTGTAATTATTTCACCACTATGGCCTATTTATTGCCTTACCTCCCTAATCTTACTTGCACACACTGTATATAGACTTTTCTATTGTGTTATTGACTGTACGTTTGTTTATTCCATGTGTAACTCTGTGTTGTTTGTGTCACACTGCTTTGCATTATCTTGGCCAGGTCGCAGTTGTAAATGAGAACTTGTTCTCAACTGGCTTACAAGGTTAAATAAAGGTTAAATAAATAAATAAAAATATATTGCTGGCTAGTGATAAAGATTTAAGAAAGGACTGGACGATTACAAGTGTGTGTGTGTGTGTTAAAGAGAGAGAGATTTAGAGAGTAATTTCAGATATGATAGGCTAGATATTCCCCCTAGGATTAGAATCAGGTGAAAACACATGTAGCTGGGTGAACTCTATTTAAATGCGTTCTACCAGATACTTTTGAGTGGTGAGCCTCAATAGACTGATCCTCCCGTTGTGCACCCAGTGCATAACTGGTTTAACTGGATCTGAGACGATACAGATGGGTTTGTGCTGGAGATTACATAATATAAACCATGGTCTTGGCATTTCCAAAATGAAATGACATTAAATAACATACAAATAATAGGCCTACACAATCTCTAACAACTTGGATTTCCGAAAACATAAATAAAGAGAAATCTTGCTACGTCACTAAGTGTGTCAGAAATGTATATATATATTTTTAAGGGTATGTTAAAAAGCAGTGTTGGAATACTGTGGGCTTACACCTGTCATAAAAATATATGAGCTGATTGGCCAGCTCATCCTCCTTAGGAGGATGACATCATCCTCTATGAGGAAATAAAAAGCATTTTTGAAACTAAAATACAAGTTTGAGGTGGGTTAAAAAAAAAAAAAAAATTATACTTTGTTTTTATTGTAGGAACACAAAGAAAGTACAAATAAAGTAAAATAAAAGAACAAAAATGATCTGGCAGTTACAGTGCACTTCATACCTTCATCATCATATCATCATATTAGTTACATTAGCATCTTTGAATTAGACCTTTTCCAAGTATGAAACCCATTTCTCCCAGTATTCCTGACCTCTCTCCTGTTGAGTTCTTAAAGCAAAGGTCATACGCTCCATGTGGTGTATTTCTTCTACAATGTCTATCCATTGTGTCACTGTGGGAGGGTCTTTTTGTAGCCATTTTCTAGTGATAGCCTTTTTACTGGCTGCCAGTAGGACCTTCAAGAGGTACTTTTCTCTATTGTGTAAGTTATCTGGTATTTCACCCAAGAACAAAGAAATGAATGTTTGTTCTATGTCAAATCCCATTATTTTTCCAATGTTAGATCTTATTTCTCCCCAGTAAGTTTTGATTGCGGGGCAGGACCAAAAGATATGAGAGTGGTCCGCCCTCAATAGACCGCATTCTCTCCAACAAGGGTGTGGTGAGCCAGTCTGTTTTGATTTCAGTTTAGGTGTTATGAAGAAACGTATAACATTCTTCCAACAGAATTCTCTCCATGACCTTGAGTTGGTGGAGCTTTGTTGAGTCTCTAATATGTTCAACCATGTTTCATCAGTTATTTCAATGTTAAGTTCCTCCTCCCATTTCTTTTTAATATAGTTTGTAGAATGTTTCTTTGAGGATTGAATACCCAAGTAGAGATTTGAAATCGTTTTTTTGTTACTCCCCAAGTTGTATGCGTTAGTGAATACTTGGATTAATTTTGGAGGTGCTCGAGGGTCAGTCACTTTTATCTCCCTTAAGAAATAGTGTCGGACTTGTAGGTATCTGTAAAAATCTTGTTTATCCAAGCCATGTTTTTTACTTAAGTCCTGGAAGTTATCTAGGTTCCCATTCCTTATAATTGTACTGAATGATGTGATGCCTTTCTGCGTCCATTGTTTAAATCTGCTGTCCTGAGTTGCAGGGATGAAGCTGGGGTCGTATGCGGGCCAACTCAGCAGTTTGATCTCTCTGTCTAAATTATTTTGCTTAACTACCCTAAACCATGTCTTCAGAGAGAAATTAATCCACTGATTTTGTCTATTGTATATTTCTTTTACCATGTCCTTATTTCCCAAAACTGACTGTATGGGTATCCCTGTCAAAGTAGTCTCGATGTCTTTCCATTTGGATTCGTATTCTGAATTGCACCAACAAACCAGGGGTCTCAATTGGGCTGACACATAATAATCTTTTAGGTTTGGTAAGGCCATACCCCCACAGTTTTTTGGTAATTGTAATGTTGTATATCTAGTTCTTGGTCTCTTACTGTTCCAGATAAACCTTGATATCCGTTTATCCCATTCCCTAAACTGTTTAGGTGGGATTTCTATGGGCAGTGATTGGAACAAATACAATAACCTCGGCAGGATGTTCGTTTTGATTGTTTCAATTCTACTACTAAGATCTAAGGGAAGTGAGTTCCACCTGTCTAGGTCATCATATATTTTCTTGTTGATGTGATCGTAATTCATGCAATAAAGTTTGGGTGTATCTTTTGGTAGGTATACTCCAAGATATTTAATGGATGAAGAGGTCCAGGTGAAGTTATACCTATTCTTCAGCTCTTCCTGTGGGGTATAATTATATACTAGGGCTTGGGTCTTGTGTACGTTAAGCACATACCCTGAATATGTTCCAAATGTTTGTAGAACATCCATCAATCTAGGTACGCTTGAGCCTGGGTCTTTAAGGAATAACAGAACGTCATCCGCATACATGCATATCTTATGTTCACTGTCTCTTATTGTTATTCCCTCTAAGGTTGGGTCCTGTCTTATTGCCTGTGCTAATGGTTCGAGGTACAAGGAGAAGAGCGTGGGTGAAAGATTACAGCCTTGTCTTGCCCCTCGCTCTAATTTTATCGTTCGTGTCAAATGTCCATTTATCTTTATTCTAGCGGTCGGACATGAATACAGTGTTTTGATGCACTGTATCACTTCTTTGTTGAAACCAAATCTTTCCATAACTTGGAATAGGTAATCCCATCCCACTGAATCAAATGCTTTTTCTGCATCTAGACTGATTAATATTGCACTTGTCTTATTCTGAGTAATGTGGTCCATGACATGTAGTGTTCTCCTTATATTGTCCTGTGTCTGCCTATTTTGTATGAAACCAGTTTGATCTCCGTCAATCAATTCTGGGATTATGTTCTCCATTCTTTTGGCTATTATTGATGCATATAGTTTATAATCTGTGTTAAGAATTGCGATAGGTCTATATGAACTGCATTCTTTCTTATCTTTACCCTCTTTTGGGATTACAGATATGATGGCCTCTCTCCATGACGGTGGGAGACCACCCTCCCTCAGAGTCCAGTTAAAACAGGCCTTAAGTAGAGGTGTTAGTTGTTCTCTGAAGGTCTTGAACCATTCTGAAGGGAAGCCATCAGTACCTGGAGACTTGTTGACTTTTTGTTGAGATATTGCTTTATTAATTTCTTCGGTGGATATTTCTAAAGTTAGTCTATCATTTTGCTCTGTCCCAATTGAGGGGAGATCAAGTGAGTTCAAAAAGTGCTCTATTGTCTGTGCATCTGCCTTCTCTGGTTGCTTGTACAGATTTGTGTAATATGATTCAAATGCATTCTGTATTTCATCTAATTTGCATGTGATCTTTTTTGTTTTGGGGTCTTTTATTTTAAAAATGGTATTCTGTGCTTGTTGTTTCCTGAGTCTCCATGCTAGTAATTTGGTTGCCTTTGAGCCTGCTTCATAATATCGTTGTTTCAGGAACCTATGCTTTTTCTCTACTTCTTCTCTATAAATCTGGTCAATTTCCTGTTTTACCTTTTGAATCTATCGTAATATAAGAGGGTCTTTGTATTGACTATGAGATCGTTCTAAGTTTCTTAGGGTTTCTTGTAATTTCAGCAGTTTCTGTGCTTTAATCTTTTTCTTGAGAGACGATGTGGCTATGATTTTTCCTCTAATAACCGCCTTAGCTGCATCCCACAGTATAGCAGGAGATACTTCCCCATTATCATTATTCTCCAGATAGATGTTCAATTCTGTCTTTATTGATTCCTTGAATGCTGGATCATTCAGCATGCTTGTATTAAGTCTCCATGTAGTATTTCTTGGTTTGCCATCAAGGTGTAGAGTGAGGTAAACTCCATTATGATCTGATAAGTCGCTCTGCCCGATCCTACAATCCTTAAGCCTGTGTCTATCTGCACTGTACATAAAAAAGTAGTCTAACCTGGAGTATTCAGTGTGGCGGGCTGAGTAAAAAGTATATTCCTTATCGGTCTTGTGGGTGTCACGCCATACATCGAGCAGTCCTAGATCCTGCAGTATCCTATTGATCTTTTTGGCAACTAGGCTCATTTTCCTATTTTGATTTGTGCTGTCCAATTTTGAGTTTAGAATTGTGTTAAAATCCCCTCCACAGATAAGAGTGCCAGTGGTTTCTGTGGCAATTAAATCAAACACCTTCCTATAGAAGACCATGTCACTCCCTGGGGGTGCGTATACATTAAATAATGTAACTTCCTTGTTATCCAGTTTACATTTAACAAGTATAAATCTACCCTCCTTGTCTTTTATTTCTGACATAAACTCAAAATTAACTGAATTTGGGATCAAGATTGCAACTCCCCTTCTACCCATTTTGTAAGAAGAAAAAAAAGTGTTCCTATATCCCATTTTCTTGAGTTTCTCGTGTTCAGGTGTGGATAAGTGAGTTTCCTGCCAGAATAGTATGTCAACTCTCTCCCGTTTCATCTTTGCTATTACCTTACTTCTCTTGATGGCACTCCCCAGTCCGTTTACATTGAGACTTATGACCTTAAATTCCCGATGATGCATCGATATATATAAAAAAAAAAAAAACTGTGCACCATATCTGCCTGCTTATCATGAACCTAAAAATGAACGAAAATTCAAGAACGATAATAAAGTAAACCAAAGTGGGAAAGTACTTTGGTATTTGGACTCCCATGTCAGAGGACTGTCTCTTGCCTCTGGGGTTTGAGGGGATGAGCCTGTCCGCAGGATGGGCCCCTCGCTCAGATATGAAAATGCGTGACGTAGTCACAAACAAGACCTGGTGGAAGCGAAAATAATAAGGGCGCCTATTTCGTCGCTTATACACATCGGTTAATTACAAGTGAAAACTATATCGGTCATGCGTGCATATCATGAATCCTCCCCTTGATATGCCCTTCTGTCGCCCCGTTGTCAATGTGTCATTAATCCTTAGCTAATATATATGTTATTAACGTGACGCTACTTAATGTGTTCATAAAGAACACATGCTTTTGGGTACTCACCCTTGTTCAGCATTGGGGGAAAATAGGGGAGATATTTTATCTATTGCAATGTCAACCGTAACAACCCAAAGTCTTAACAGCTGCGCTAACTATTAATTCTGTTAAATCCGATTCAGTGTCTTTCATCTTCCCGTTGGAAATGCCTGAGTCTCTCTCGGATGTGAACGTCCTCTCACCGAGATGGTTTCCCTCTTTCTCCATGACCTTGCTTGTTGACAGCGATCCATGGGAGAGCCTGCTCGAGTCTTTCCGCTGGTGATGTCGCCTTTCTCCTGGCGGTATACTCCACTGGGAAGCCCCTTGACTTCAGGTCCTCAGCCGCCTCGTCTGCATGCTCGTATGTAACCGGGCCATTTTTCAGAAATACCCGCATTTTTGCCGGGTATGGTGTTTGGAAGCGAATACCCTTCTCTTTAAGTGCTTTCTTAATGGGGGTGTATTCTTTCCTTCTTTTCAGTATCTCTCCCGCGTAGTCATGATCAAAGAACACTCGTTGGCCTTGGAAGTTAACAGGTTTTTTCCAGGTAGCATGTAAAACTTTCTCTTTGACTGAGAATTTTAGGAACCATATTACTATGGATCTTGGTGGGGCGCCGCTGGGGGGTTTTGAGGCCAGAGCTCGGTGTGCTCTCTCGATTCCCAGGTCAGTGTCGTCAAGTATGTCCTTGAATAGACCCTCCACGAAGTTGGGCATAGAGTCTTTTTCTGCGCCCTCTACTACATTATAAAGTCTAATGTTGTTTCGACGTGAGAAACCTTCGAGTTCTGTCACTTTTGCCTGTAGTGCATGTTGGCTTTTCAGTGACTGTTCAAGTATTTCCTTGACTGTGAAGTTCCATGTGTCCGTTTCCCCAATGCGCTGTTCTGCGTCCCCTATTCTTGTAGATATGCTGTGAAGTTCTAATTTGTTTTCTTCCAGTTTCTGGTTAATGTCCTTCTTGAACTCATTTAGTTATTTTCTTACATCTTCTCGAAGTTCCTCTCGTAAGCCTGTGAGCGCCTCGCGCAATTCCTCCTTCATCACCTCACGAAATGAGGGTTCTTTTGCTGCTGCTATCTTATTTGCGCTAGCATTAGCCATTTCGGGTTCTTCGACGATTATATCTTCTGCTGTCTTGTTACAGGCTGTTGTTGTAGCTCCACGACCTTTTCCTGTTTTCCCCTTTTCCATTTTGTGTAAGTTATTATAATGCTCGGAGTAAATACTTGAATTTGGGGGGGAAATTCCCAACCGATGTGCAGTACGAAAAACTAGGCAGCCATTTCCTAAGTTGCGTCACCGGAAGCCCCGAGGTGGGGTTTTTGAAGAGTTTTTATTCATTTTTTTGTCATGGGTAACTGCATACATGGAGTGTGTCTGAAAGTAGCCGTGTCAAAAAAGGTGTGAGGATGAACAGAAGTGGGTGTATGGAAAGCCTATCAGCTAAGTGAGAGAGCCATACGTCCTCCGAAACACGACCCTGCCAAGCCGCACTGCTTCTTGACACACTGCTCGCTTAACCTGGAAGCCAGCCGCACCAATGTGTAGGAGGAAGCACCGTCCAGCTGGCGACCGAAGTCAGCTTGCAGGCGCGCCACAAAGAGTCGCTAGAGTGCGATGGGACAAGGAAATCCTGGCCGGCCAAACCCTCCCCTAACACGGACAACGCTGGGCCAATTGTGTGCCGCATCATGGATATCACGGCCAGCTGTGACACAGCCTGGGATCGAACCCGGGGGTGTAGTGACGCCTCAAGCACTGCGATGCAGTGCCTTAGACTGCTGCGTCCCTCGGAAGGCCTATTGGGCAGATTTGTATTCACTAAAGACCGTTTTGTGTGGCTGATTGGGCTACTCGAAGAGTCGATTGTTGACAACAGTAGCATTTTAGCTAAGCCACCTAATCCTAACCCTTTTCCTAACCTTAACCCCATTCTCCTAACCTGCCACGTTAATTATCCTAACCTGCTATGTTAGTTATCTTAACCTGCTATGTAAACATTAAGCTGACCCACGGTACACCTGGCTATGGACAGTCTAACCAATAATGGAGCACTGATGTTGCAGCCATCGCTGTTGATCCACCCACCTCTTTTACAACGCCCACTTTCAGACACACTCCAAGTATGCAGTTAACCATACTGTTTTTTTCCCTCAAATTTATGCTTTTGCCACAAATACGAATATAGGATGTGTCAACAGCATTATTTGGTATGAGTTAACAGAATCTAAACTTTTAAAAGTCAGATTTTCACTGTACCGTTACTTTAAAACTGCAACATTTTCTCTCAGCCTCATGGCAAATTGTGTAGAGGAGCAGGAAATTAGCTTTAAAATTGCAACATTTTCTCTCATCCTCATGGCAAAATGTGAAGAATAGCATGAGATGAGCTATAAAACAGAAAAATTTTCTCTCTGCCCCATGGCAAAATGTGTAGAATTGCAGGAAATGAGCTTTAAATCTGCTAAATGTTCTCCGACTTATGACTAAATGTGTAAAATAGCATTATAAAACTGCACATTTTTCTCTTGTGTGTTGTGTTGAAATGCAGGAAGTTAGCTAATTTCCAAAAATATGTTTTCCAAAAAATATATTATTATTTTCCTTCCACTTATACTGTGCTTTCAAAATGACCCTTCATATACGCCTCATGGGTATAATAAGTAATGTCAGACTGTGTGGAATTGCAGGAAATGCGTTTTAAAATGTAAAAAAAAAAATGTGCGGGGGGGGACCCTGCATCTACTGTTCATCCACCCCAATATTTACACCACAATTTTGCCTTTGGCTTAGACCTTACTTTACATCTGAGGTTTTTGTGTTGTGTCTGCCATCAGTTGACACAACATGCTTTTGAATACAGGGTGGGTGTCATTTCAATCATAGAACTATAATTCATAGAATGGACTTATCTCTTCAGACCACTACAGTTTAGCTCGTACACCATTTACATTTTTATTGAATTGACATTTTCACTTCTAATTACTACCACAAAGAAGACTGCCGGTCCACCCACCATCGAATATCAACTTAAATTGTTATGTCTGTTCTATGATCTATATTTCTATGATTTCAATAGGTTTCATATAGAGGATTGACATTATAATTTAAAACAGATAATCCCATTCAAGTCAACCTTCTCTGATGTGTGGCCCTCCAACCATCTTTGTGGTACCATTTTGAAAGTTAACATTATCAGCCAAAACATGACACCCACCTTGTATTCAATAACGTGTTGTGTTTCAACCGATGGCGGGCACAACGCAAATACATGATGTAAAATAGTGTCTAAGCTACAAAGTATGCGAGTATTAAAAGAATCGGAGTTTATCAGTTTTTAGATCAAATCATATTGTATTTGTCACATGCGCCGAATACAACAGGTGTAGACCTTACAGTGAAATGCTTACTTACAACAATGCGGTTAAGAAAAATAACAAAAGAATAAGAAATAAAAGTAACAAATAATTAAAGAGCATCAGTAAAATAACAATAGCGAGGCTATATACAGGGGGTACCGGTACAGAGTCAGTGTGAGGGGGCACCGGTTAGTCGAGGTAATTGAGGTAATATGTACATGTAGGTTGAGTTATTAAAGTGACTATGCATATATAATAAAAGAGAATAGCAGCAGCGTAAAAGGGGGGGGGGGGGGGGGCAATGCAAATAGTCTGGATAGCCATTTGATTACCTGTTCAGGAGTCTTATGGCTTGGGGGTAGAAGCTGTTTAGAAGCCTCTTGGACCTAGACTTGGTGCTCCGGTACCGCTTGCTGTGCGGTAGCAGAGAGAACAGTCTATGACTAGGGTGACTGGGGTCTATGACAATTTTTAAGGCCTTCTTCTGACACCGCCTGGTATAGAGGTCCTAGATGGCTGAAAGCTTGGCCCCAGTGATGTACTGGGCCGTACGCACTACCCTCTGTAGTGCCTTGCGGTCAGTGGCCGAGCAGTTGCCATACCAGGCAGTGATGCAATCCGTCAGGATGCTCTCGATGGTGCAGCTGTAGAACCTTTTGAGGATTAGAGGACCCATGGCAAATTTTTTCAGTCTTCTGAGGGGGAATAGGTTTTGTCGTGCCCTCTTCACGACTGTCTTGGTGTGCTTGGACCATGTCAGTTTGTTGGTGATGTGGACACCAAGGAACTTGAAGCTCTCAACCTGCTCCACTCGATGAGAATGGGGGCGGCTCGGTCCTCCTTTTCCTGTAGTCCACAATCATCTCCTTTGTCTTGATCACGTTGACGGAGAGGTTGTTGTGCTGGTACCACACGGCCATGTCTCTGACCTCCTCCCTGTAGGCTGTCTCGTCAATGTCAGTGATCAGGTCTACCACTGCTGTGTCATCGGCAAACTTAATGATGGTGTTGGAGTCGTGAACGGCCGTGCAGTCATGAGTGACCAGGGAGTACAGGAGGGGACTGAGTACGCACCCCTGAGGGGCCCCCGTGTCGAGGATCAGCGTGGCGGATGTGTTGTTACCTACCCTTACCACCTGGGGGGGCGGCCCGTCAAGAAGTCCAGGATCCAGTTGCAGAGGGAGGTGTTTAGTCCCAGGGTCCTTAGCTTAGTGATGAGCTTTGAGGGCACTAAGGTGTTGAACGCCGAGCTGTAGTCAATGAATAGCATTCTCACATAGGTGTTCCTTTTGTCCAGGTGTGAAAGGGCAGTGTGGAGTACAATAGAGGTTGCATCATCTGTGGATCTGTTCAGGCGGTATGCAAATTGGAGTGGGTCTAGGGTTTCAGGGATAATGGTGTTGATGTGAGACATGACCAGCTATTCAAGCAATTCATGGCTACAGACGTGAGTGCTACGGGTCGTAGTCATTTAGGCAGGTTACCTTAGTATCGTTAAAGGTTGATGTGAAAGGTTAAAAATGATATAATAATACAAAATAAATGATCATCTTCAATTATAAATTAATTTCCCAACTCTGTTTGTAAGCTTAAATGATATCAATCTGAAGCTTTTATATTTTCCAGTGATGAAGACATGGACGTCTAATTGTAGGGTGAGGGATGCAAAACGGGTCAACTTTGAGCACCTTTATCACCAAAAAAGTCACTTTCTGAGCACTTCTACAATGGGTAAATATGTATCAAAAGGAGTACTCTCAAAAACAGATTGAATTCAACTGGATTTAGTTACCCGTTCAGTACATTTCATCACAGGGATAGATATTCGAATTTAGATGTGGGGATGGTTGACAAATACAAACTTTATACTGTTGCCATCAGAACAATGTAGCTAGTCACAAGTCAATTAAAATGCACGTGAAAAAGTGACACATACAGTACCAGTCAGGCTTGTATAATTACGAATCTGATCCATCTCTGAAGAATGTTGTGGTTCGTCCTGCCCAGTAGTTTAAAAAGAAGTCAAACAGGGTTGAGTTCAGTACGAGAGAACGGTGTGAAACGTTGAATTCAACGAAAACGGTAGACCTACTGTACTGAACGACCAGTTGAAAAACTTAGAAATTATGGTGGCTCAGAGTGCAGTTATCATATGGTGTGCTGCACGAGTTTTGCGATTTCAGATGGTCACACCTACATTGACCAGGCCACACACACACACCAAACGGGCGCAAACGTATGCTACCTCAAAGGCTTTCGAAGAAAGGTCTGCACCGTTTTGGGGAAACGTGTGGTTCAGTGTAAACGTTAACGCGAACTGAACGCACTCCAGCACACACACACACACTCTCAAACTGCATCGCGCTTAATGTCATAAACTAGTTTTGAGGACTTTGTAGCCAAATTAAGCCAATAATTGCAGTCAAATATTGATATATACAAAGTACTTTGCTACCAACAACTATTCAGCCTCCGCATTCTCTTGACTAGACATCCCACGCGAGTCATATTTGGGAGATTGCTGTCGCATGACAACCCTAAACGGACCAAAAACTATTGATACCGACGAATATGCGTATTTTTTAGGCAGGGCATGGGTCCTCTGTACAATTCTTAAGCCGTTACGTTTATCTAGGGCAAGTTATTTTCAATGATTTAGCAGGATTTAGTTCGCCTTGTCCAGCAGTGACTGGAACAGATTGGCATTTCGTTTTTAGACATGCACGGACTGAGTTGCAAATGTAAATGGGGCCTTACTTTCACTCTGTTCTTATCTGTCATTTGCGTGTTTATCTTCTGTGAATATTTGATATATTACCCTGCAATTTTGCGTTGTTCGTGGCCGAAGTTGAATAGAGACAGCGGCAAGGGAGTCCCCCCGCTTCAGGCTTTGTTTCTGTCGGATACCCACCTCCTTGGCGCAATAAAGGGACACTGGTTCGACAAACTGCGAAGGTAGGCTTTAAACTCCTATTCCAATTTCATTGCTTATGCGTATTTGATAAGTTATCATATTAATAAAAAAAATAGTTTATTTTTGTGTGTTTTACATCCCTGTAGGACTGTCGTTTGTTGAATGTGTGCATTTCAAACCTCTCTTTGATCAAAACTGTAATTTGCATCTCATATCAGATGTACAGAAAACTAAAATCTGGAAACAATGAACAGAAACAGACAGCACAATTCCCTCCAAACACGTCCATAAATCATGGACAGTGGGAGCTTTTTTTTTAGGACAGGAATAGAATTAATCCTCTTAGATGGCTCAAATTAATATCAGATAATATGAAATCACCATGGCATCCAACTTCACCAGCTAGGGCACTAAACCGGATCACAGGTTTGACTGCAATGCTTCATGTTCACATGGTCCACAAAATGAGTTCTAGTGGTCAGTCTCAATAGCTTTTTTCATTGGGAGGATGCTACCAGGATTTATTAAATACATTATACAGCATGATGGACAAGAACACTTTCAATCAAAGATGGTTGTATCTTGGTAGTGTTGGGTAGTCCTGACCAACAGATTATTATCAGGGCCAGGAGTATTTCCTTATGAGGCCTCATCAGGACAACTCTGGACTGTAATAGGCTATCACTATAGTCAGGGCCCAGAGTTTTTCCTAGTGGTCCTTCCTTGTGTTCTTTCCACATGGTCAGGAAAACTCCCTGCCCTAATCATAATGTACTGTACTTCCTGATAGAGAATGGCAGATGGAGAGAGCTTTCCAGACCGCACTGGGGGTCCTACAGCCAGAGGTGGTCTTCATTTTGGGAGACATCTTCGACGAGGGGAAATGGAGCTCCCCAAAGGTTAGTTGATGGACACGGTCGATTATCAGAAACGATAGACCACACACACCGCCAACAGCTAGACTACTCAGGATATGTGATAATAATATTATCTGTTGGCACATAAGGGGATGTGCGTGTGTGTGTGCGTGGATTTGAGCATTGGCCATTCCAATTTCATTTTTCTTGATTTGATTGTCCTTGAGGTGTGACTAACCTCCACCAGTTGTGCTTTAGTAGAAACACAGACAGTGAATGGCAGTAGGTGTTTGGGAGTTCATTACATGTATTATGAGGTAATGGTATGATGTAACCTAAATCCAACTGAGGGTGGAATTAAATAACAGTAGTACACACCCTACTGTGTCTAGTGCTAGGAGGGGTTGAGGCAGATGTTGATACCCCAGCTCAAACTGTTCCTCTGTGACCCTCTGAATATGCACCTTGTGTTCTTCAGGACTGGGAGGATGACGTCCGCCGCTTTAAGCAGATCTTCCGACATCCCAGAGACATGGAGCTTATAGCCATCATTGGTAACCATGACATCGGCTTCCATCATGAGTAAGTTAAGTTCAGAAGTCTCACTGTTAAATGGAGGCTACCAAGAACATGTCAACAGCGTTGTTCTCTCTATTCTCACCTAGTTCCGCTAACAATAGGGAGTTATGTTGTCTGTAGTTGATGTGCGTTAGTAGGCCCTAGCCCTGTGGTTGTGCTCACTTTCTCTTGACATAACATTTTTTTTTTTTTTTTTTTTTTTAAATCTTTGAACAGAATGAGCTGGTACAAACTTGAACGCTTCGAGAGGGTGTTCAATGTCACCTCTGCCCGGATCGTAACCAACAAGGGAGTCAAGTAGGTCCCTTTACTGTAAATTGTGTCATCTAACCTTGTCTCAAAATTATGCATGTAAACAGTTTAACAATGTGTTGTTTGTGGTTAGTCACGTTGATGTGTAGCTTAGCTCCAATCCTTGTACCAACATTAATGTGTGTGTGTGTGTGTGTGTGTGTGTATGTATGTTCCCACAAAGTTTTGTACTGGTGAACAGTATGGCCATGCATGGAGACCGCTGCCCCATCTGCGAGCATGTGGAAAACGAGCTGTACAGCCTCTCTCAGGCTCTCAACTGTTCAGTGCTGGTGATCTTAATCACAACCATCATCCTCATCAATGCCACACACACACACACAAACACACAAACAAAATAGGGGTTATTGGGATTTGGAAAGAAGCAGAGATTTGAACATTGACAAAAAAATAAGTATTTCTCTCCCGAGTGCAATCAAGAGTCACCATATGGCTTTTGCATGTTACTCAGCGCCAAAGATATGTGGGTCAAATGTTTTGGGTTAATCCCAGACTTTATTCACTAACATCCCCAGAAATGTCTTTTGAAATGTGGTAAGCATTATGTTGTCACGAAAGAGGAAGGATTGTCCCTACACATTGTCAACATTATGTTACTCCCATTGCTAATGTGAAAGTAGATTGTAATGATATTGTGGATTTCACAGAGCCACCGGTCAAGCAGCATGAGAACATACTGTCAGGAGGATATGCAGAAGTTTCCCCGCTCATCACCTATCATCCTACAGGTAAGGTTTAATGTGTGTGTGCGTGCTTGCGAAGTGACTGAGACTACTTTAGTTAATTATAGGTCATTGCAGAGTCATTGTACACTGAGTGTACAAAACATAGGAACATGGCATGGACTACAAGGTGTTGAAAGGATGCTGGCCAATGTTGACTCCAATGCTTCCAACAGTTGTGTCAAGTTGGCTGGATGTCCTTAGGGTAGTGGACCATTCTTGATACACACAAGAAACTGTTGAGGGTGAAAAAGCAAGCAGTGTTGCAGTTCTTTACACACACAAACCGGTGCGCTTGGCACCTACTACAATACCCCATTCAAAGGCACTTACATATTTTATCTTGCCTATTCACCCTCTGAATGGCACACATACACAGTCCATTTATCAATTGTCTCAAGGCTTAAAAAGCCTTGTTTAACCTGTCTCCCCTTCATCTATACTGATTGAAGTGGATTTAACAGGTGACATCAATAAGGGATCATAGCTTTGGTATTTTCTGTTTTATTAGGATCCCTATTAGCTGTTGCAAAAGCAGCAGCTACTCTTCCTCGGGTCCACACAAAACATGAAACATGACATAATACAGAACATTAATAGACAAGGACAGAACTACATACATTCTTTTAAAAGTCACACGTAGCCTACATATCAATGCATACACAAACTATCTAGGTCAAATAGGGGAGAGGCGTTGTGAGGTGTTGCTTTATCAGTTTTTTTAAAACCAGGTTTGCTGTTTATTTGAGCAATATGATATGGAACAGAGTTCCATGCAATATGGCTCTATATAATATTGTACGCTTTCTTGAATTTGTTCTGGATTTGGGGACTGTGAAAAGACACCTGGTGCCATGTCTGGTGGGGTGTGTGTGTCAGAGTTATGTGTAAGTTGACTATGCAAACAATTTGGGATTTTCAACACAATGTTTCTTATAAAAAGAAGTGATGCAGTCAGTCTCTCCTCAACTCTTAGCCAAGAGAGACTGGCATGAATAGTATTTATATTAGCCCTCTGATTACAATGAAGAGCAAGACGTGCCGCTCTGTTCTGGGCCAGCTGCAGCTTAACTAGGTCTTTCCTTGCAGCACTGGACCACACAATTCGACAATAATCAAGACAAAACTAGAGGCTGCAGGACTTGCTTTTTGGAGTGTGGTGTCAAAAAAGCAGAGCATCTCTTGATTACAAACAGACCTCTCCTCATCTTTACAACCATTGAATCTATATGTTTTGACCATGACAGTTTACAATCGAAGGTAACGCCAAGTAATTTACTCTCCCCAACTTGTTCAACAGCCACACCATTCATTACCAGACTCAGCTGAGATCTAGAACTTATTGAATGATTTGTACCAAATACAATGCTCTTAGTTTTAGAGATGTTCAGGACCGGTTTATTACTGGCCACCCATTCCAAAACAGGTTGCAACTCTTTAAGTGTTTCTGTGACTTCATTAGCTGTGGTTGCTGATGCGTATATGGTTGAATCATCAGCATACACGGACACACATGCTTTGTTTAATGCCAGTGGCAGGTCATTGGTAAAAATAGAAAAGAGGGCCTAGAGAGCTGCCCTGCGGTACACCACACTTTACATTTTTGACATTAGAGAAGCTTCCATTAAAGAAAACCCTTTGAGTTATATTAGATAGATAGATAGATAGATAGATAGATAGATAGATAGATAGATAGATAGATAGATAGATAGATAGATAGATAGATAGATAGATAGATAGATAGATAGATAGATAGATAGATAGATAGATAGATAGCTCTGTATCCACGATATGGCAGAAGTTGAAAAGCCATAACACATACGTTTTTTCAACAACAGGTTATGGTCAATAATATCAAAGGCTGCACTGAAATCTAACAGTACAGCTCCCACAATCTTCTTATTATCAATTTCTTTCAACCAATCATCAGTCAATTGTGTCAGTGCAGTACATGTTGAGTGCCCTTCTCTATAAGCACGCTGAAAGTCTGTTGTGAATTTGTTTACAGAGAAATAGCATTGTATTTGGTCAAACACAATTTCTTCCAACAGCTTGCTAAGAGCTGGCTGCACTGAAAGCTTATAGGTCTGCTGTTAGAACCAGTAAAGGCAGCTTTACCACTCTTGGGTTGCGGAATGACTTTGCTTCCCTCCAGGCCTGAGGACAAAGACTTTCCTCTAGGTTCAGATTAAAGATATGACAGATAGGAGTGGCTATAGAGTCAGATTAAAGATATGACAGATAGGAGTGGCTATAGAGTCAGCTACCATCCTCAGTAGCTTTCCATCTAAGTTGTCAATGCCAGGAGGTTTGTCATTATTGATCGAAAACAATAATTTTTCCACCTCTCCCACACTAACTTTACAGAACTTGCAATGCTTTTCTTTCATTATTAGTTTTCTTATGCATGAATACGATGGCTCACTGTTCATTGTTGACATTTCCTGCCTAAGTTTGCCCACTTTGCCAATTAAGTAATCATTAAAATAATTGGCAACATCAAATGGTTTTGTGATGAATAAGCCATCTGATTCGATGAAAGATGGAGTTGAATTTGTCTTTCTGCCCATAATTTCATTTAAAGTACTCCAAAGTTTATATCATTGATCTTGGCTTCATAATACAGTTTCTTCTTCTTTTTGTTGAGTTTAGTCACATAATTTCTCAATTTGCAGTAAATCAGCCAGTCAGATCTGCAGCCAGACTTATTAGCCACTCCTTTTGCCCCATCTCTTTCAACCATATAGTTTTTCAATTCGTTATCAATCCATGGAGCCTTAACAGTTCTAACAGTCAGTTTCTTAACAGGTGCATGTTTATCAATAATTGGAAGAAGCAATTTCATAAATTCATCAGGTGCAGCGTCTGGATGCTCCTCATTAATCGCATCAGACCAACAAATATTTTGAACATGAGTCACAGTAAAATCTTTTGTATGATCTCTTATACATTATTTTAGGCACAGCTGTTGGAACTTTGGCTTTCCTGGATATAGCCACTATATTGTGATCACTGCATCCAATGGGTACAGATACAGCTTTAGAACAAAGTTCTACAGAGTTAGTAAAAGTGTGATCGATACATGTGGATGCTCTTGTTCCTGTAGTGTTTGTAAACACCCTAGTAGGTTGATTAATAATCTGAACAAGATTACAGGCACTGGTTACAGTAAGAAGCTTCCTCTTGAGCAGACAACTTGATGAAAACCAGTTAATATCCAGGTCCCCAAGAAAGTAGACCTCTTTGTTTACATCACATACACTATCAAGCATTTCACACATTATTTAGTTACTGAATTAATTATCTAAGTGAGTCTCAGAAATGGCTAATATATGAATGTTATCTGATGTTAGCAAGTTATTGATTTTATGAACCTTATTTCTAAGGCTACATCTATTAATATGGGCTATTTTCAGCACTTTCCTGGGTAGCTTATCACTTAGACATAATACTGAAAAGAGCAAGCAAAGCAAGAGAACAAAATATACATTCAGCAGTCCATTAATCAATTGGTGTGTGTGTGTTGCAGGGTTGAAGCTACGAACCCATAGGCTTGGCTCTCTCATCCCCTCCAGGCTTCTGGGAGGGAGGGTGGACAATGAGTCTGTCGTAGCGGATGTACGCAATGTCCCCATGCACTCTGGCAGCTTCCATGGCTGGGATCAGTTATTTCCTCTTCTGGCGCACAGCTTCAGGATAGTCCTTGTTGAGGAAGATATACGTTCCTCTCAAGTTCTTGGCTCTTTCCAGAACAGCTATCTTGTCCTTGAACCTCATGAACTTGAACACTATAGGCCTGGGCCTACCACCTGGGCCGGTTGTGGGCTTTCCAGTCCTGTGGGCACGTTCCAACTCAATCTTCCTGTGGTCCATCTTCAATTTCTCAAAGATCATTTCCCTCACTTTGTCTTCAGACTCCATCTATGTCTCATGTGGAGATTCTGCAATTCCATCCACAACCATGTTGTTCCGCCTCGACTGTCCCTCGATGTATCTGTCATTGTTATCATGGCCTCACACATAGATCTGATGTCCTCTCTCAATGACTTACAGATTGCTGTCATCTTGCCGTTCTCCTGTTTCAACTCATTGAGCTGACCGTGGGAGAACTGCAAACTGTTCTTCGGGTCCTGGACCTCTCGTGTCAGGTCATCCATTCTTTTATTAGTTGAATCCACCAATATTTGGACAAAACACTTGAAGCTATTTCCTTGTTATTGTAACAACTGCTTGTGGAACTATTTTTGTTCGTTTAAAAGATCTTTCACCTGTGATTGAGAGACACCACTGTCCTCAACGGTATTTCCGCCAGCTTTGGTCTTTGTCATGGTAGCTAGCAACGTATGTTAGGCTGTTAATCCTTGCAGTTCCAGACAGGGCAGGTCACAGGGAAGATTGAAAACAACAAACTGCAGGGATCTAGACAGCCACAAACCCGGGACAATCTGCGGTCCCAGCCACAATGGCTAACCGCATCACGGGCTACGTTCAATCCCTCAAGAAAACCCCGCTACCTTGATATGCAGCTAGCTAGCAGCTAGGCTAGTTGAGGACTTGAATTAGCTAACACAACATGCCATTGGAACACAGGAGTGATGGTTGCTGATAATGGGCCTTTGTACGCCTATGTAGATATTACATAAAAAATCTGCCGTTTCCAGCTGCAATAGTCATTTACAACATTAACAATGTCTGCACTGTATTTGTGATCAATTTGATGTTATTTTAATGGACAAAAAATTAGCTTTTCTTTCAAAACAAGGACATTTCTAAGTGACCCCAAACTTTTGAATGGTAGTGTATGTCTAGTATATAATTCTGTAAAGTTATAATAGCCTAAATCTGTTCCAGTTCACACCATCTCATGATGCTCAGCACTTCAAGCCATGCGCCATCCATGTGTACACCTCTCTCTTGCTCTCTCCCCACTGGTGAAATTTCTCACGCCTGCACTTATCTGACCAATCAAACATGTAAACAACTAGGGTTCCAAAGCAAGCTTCTCTATCCGTGCTAATGAGTCAAGTAAATATATATGCTCTTTCCATGACATAGACTGACCAGGTGAAAGTTATGATCCCTTATTGATGTCACTTGAAAATAGATTTTTTAAAGCATCTCTCCTGTAACTATTCCCCAGGCCGTTGCTGTAAATAAGAATGTGTTCTCAGTCAACTTACCTGGTAAAATAAGGGTTCAAATAAAATTGAGACATGGATTGTGTATGTGTGCTATTCCGAGGGTGAATGGGCAAGACAAAAGATTTAAGTGCCTTTTGAATGGGGTATGGTAGTAGGTGCCAGCCACACCAGTTTGTGTCAAGAACTGCAATGCTGCTGGGTTTTTCCACGCTCAACAGTTTCATGTGTGTATCAAGAATGGTCCACCACCCACAGGACATCCAGCCAACTTGACACAACTGTGGGAAGCATTGGCGTCAACATGAGCCAGCATCCCTGTGGAACGCTTTCAACACCATGTAGAGTCCATGCCCTGACGAATTGAAGCTGTTCTGGGGGAGGGTAGGGTTGCAAATGAAATCCATATTGTGTATAGCCTACCTATTATACAAAAACACCTAGCATTGTTCACTTACAGTATGTTATGTACTGTGTATTGACCTTCTGTCGGAAGCACTACCCTTTGTACCGACCCAACGATGCAGAGTGCACTGGGCAGGACGCCGCCTCTCCTGAAGAGCGACAGCAGGTGTTCCATGAGCGCTATGACGTGCTATCCCAGGAGGCTTCTCAAAGGGTGAGCTTACACACACTCGGTCATATAACTAACACCTGGGGTGCATCTCATTGTCTAAAGTGGCCTCCTCTCCTTGCTTGCACCGGTTTTATTTTATTCAGATCGTGCAGATGAAGGAAAGGAGACAAGGAGAGGAAGCCACTTTAGGCTATTGAGATACAGCCCTAGGGCTCATTCTGAAGAGTGCATGTTTCTGACTGAAAACCATAACAAATGTTGGGTCTTCTTAAGCCTTGTTCACACCGCATGCCTTAATGCTCATATCAGTTTTGTTTGTTCAGTTTATTTTGGCAAGTTACAAGTGACCAAATTGTGTGTGTTCAGACAGCAGTCATGTGCTGACAAGGCTATGCTAGTTGTCATAGTAACGAGGGGTGTGTGTGCAGTGGTCTAGACTGATTGGTGGTGGTGCTTGTGCTTCCTATCACTCAGTTATGTAGCAAGCTAAGGTGACAATAATGCCTGTCATGGACATTTCCCAGTTGTTTTGAATGTTCAAAATCATAGTGGTAAGAACACTTTTAAAGCTTCAAAGGATAAGATGATCCAACTTTCAAAACAAGTGCTTTTTGACTAGCCACAGCAGTCCACTAGCTAGCTGGCCAGCCACAGCAGTCCACTAGCTAGCTAGCCACAGCAGTCCACTAGCTAGCTAGCCACAGAAATCTACTAGCTAGCTGGCCAGCCACAGTAGTCTACTAGCTAGCCACATCAGTCTACTAGCTAGCTACAGCAGTCTACTAGCTAGCTACATCAGTCTACTAGCTAGCCACAGCAGTCTACTAGCTAGCCACAGCAGTCTACTAGCTAGCCACAGCAGTCTACTAGCTAGCTAGCCACAGCAGTCCACTAGCTAGCTGGGTAGCTGTTTAGCTTTCTAGCACATTCACTCATTTGTTTCTAAACAATTAACAAGCTATGTGGCTACCACATGTCAACAGTTGAATAAAGGTTAAATTAAAAAAACATTAAAAACAGAGTAGCTAGCAAGCAACAAGATACCAACTAACAGTCTAAAACCACATGATGACAAATAAATCAGATTTGACTGTTCAGACACAAGTCGCATGGCCAGGAATCGAATTTGTATATGACTTCAAACCACTTAGGAAGGTGGTTTGAAATGTGGCTAGAAATATCTGATTCCATGTGTTTTTTGGCTGTTCATACTGCAGGAAAAATAAATAAATACGATTTGAGTCAGTTCAAACGGCCAATGTGAACACGACTTTCGAGGCATGTTATTACAGAAATATGATCGATTCTTTTGGTCCCACTCTGCAGTTACTTTGGTGGTTCCAGCCCCGCCTTATCCTGAGTGGCCACACCCACAGTGCCTGTAAGGTGGTCCATGACAACAAGCACCCAGAAATCAGCGTTCCTTCCTTCAGCTGGAGAAACCGCAACAACCCCAGCTTCATCCTGGTAACTAATTAACTACACTGAATGAAAATATAAACACAACATGTAGAGTCCCATGTTTCATAAGCTGAAATAAAACATCTCAGAAATTGTCCATACGCACAAAAAAAACATATTTCTCTCAAATGTTGTGCACATCCCTATTAGTGAGCATTTATCCTATGCCAAGATAATTGGTGGGGGTATAGGCAGGCATAACCTACGGACAATGAACACAATTGCATTTTATCGATGGATATTTGAATACACAGATACCGTGACGAGAACCTGATGCCTGTTGTCGTGCCATTCATTCGATCCACCAACCTTTCGGTTACTGGCCCAACGCTCTAACCACTAGGCTACCTGCTGGTTACTGGCCCAACGCTCTAACCACTAGGCTACCTGCTGGTTACTGGCCCAACGCTCTAACCACTAGGCTACCTGCTGGTTACTGCCCCAACGCTCTAACCACTAGGCTACCTGCTGGTTACTGGCCCAACGCTCTAACCACTAGGCTACCTGCTGGTTACTGGCCCAACGCTCTAACCACTAGGCTACCTGCTGGTTACTGGCCCAACGCTCTAACCACTAGGCTACCTGCTGGTTACTGGCCCAACGCTCTAACCACTAGGCTACCTGCTGGTTACTGGCCCAACGCTCTAACCACTAGGCTACCTGCTGGTTACTGGCCCAACGCTCTAACCACTAGGCTACCTGCTGCCCCCATGTCACAAGGATCTGTACACAATTCCTGGAAGCTGAAAATGTCCCAATTCTTCCATGGCCTGCATATTCACCAGGCATGTCACCCATTGAGCAAGTTTGGGATGCTCTGGATTGACGTGTACAACAGCGTGTTCCAGTTCCCACCAATATCCAGCAACTTCGCACAGCCATTGTAGTGGGACAAAATTTCAGTCAACAATCAACAGCCTGATCAACTCTATGCAAAGGAATGTGTTGTGCTGCATGAGGCAAATGGTGGTCACACCAGATACTGACTGGTTTTCTGATCCACACCCCTAGCTTTTTGTTTAAGGTAGTCGTGACCATCAGATGCATATCTGTATTCCCCAGTCACATTTCCTTATATGAACTGTAACTGTTCTTTGAAATCGTTGCATGTTACGTTTATATTTTTGTTCAGTCTCAGGGTTGGGGTCAATTCCATTTTAAATTAAAGTTTACCTCTCTCTCCAGGGCACCTTCTCTCCCACGGACTTCCAGTTGGCCAAGTGCTTCCTGCCAGAAGAGAGCAGCGTGGTGGCCATCTACTGTTCCACAGCCATGGTCGTCTCCCTCCTGCTCTTGGCCCACCTACACCTCACCAAGACCTCCATGCTCCTGGCCACCAATCTCATGGGCAAGCACAAGGGCTTCTGACAGTTTCCCCTAGATCAAACTATTTGCTTGGCGGGCCGCTTAAAAGAAAGTCCCCTGAAGTGTGACTGAAACCAATAGAGGGTGAAATGTTCTAGGTGAAGGGCAAGAGATAGGCCCTATGATACCTGTCAAAGTAACTGTATGAGGACATCGGTGTGACCTGTCACCTTTGATGCCCTCAGGCCCCATGTTCCAAAGACTCCTGTGTAGTGTAGACACTCCTGACATAGAACCCAACATCACCTTTTACAGGGAGGGTCTGGGTCCTGACATAGAACCCAACAGCACCTTTTACAGGGAGGGTCTGGGTCCTGACATAGAACCCAACAGCACCTTTTATAGGGAGGGCCTGGGTCCTGACATAGAACCCAACAGCACCTTTTACAGGGATGGTCACTCTGGGATAGCTTTTACTGATCAATTACGTGCCCTGAGATTTTATCCGTTGTTTCCCTTTTTAAATTATTGGCAACTTGAATGTTTTATTTTATCTCTGATCTACTGGTGAATAAGCTATGGCAGGGCCATCTTTGAGCTTTTTAAATGTGACCTGGACGAAAACAGTCGAGGGAAGATGGTGACACTGGGTTTCTTGTAACTGTAATTTATGCATATACAAAGTGTACATAATCTGTCATATTTTCCCGCATATTCAGTTTCGACAAACCCCCCCCCCCAAAAAGTATTCTGATGTGCCTCTTTATTAAAATAAAAATGTTTTTCCGTATTCCATAAAGGCCTGACACAAACGTATCACTCCTGCCTCCTCGCTCTCAGAACAGACTTGCACATTGAAAGCTGCTGTTCGGTGTAAAGAACAGCCCATCTAACTGGGTTCACACACTCACGCCTGTGGCAATGTGAAGGGCTCTCCGTGTCCATGACCGACGTGATCACTACTTTCTACTCTCATTCTATATAAGTTGATGCCTATGCATGTGTATGCATACATACGTTCTAGACATTCATAAATATGTATACACATAGGCACACACATTACTATGTATAATTGTACATATAGATTTATAGAATATATGTATATCTTTAAATGTATATGTACATATATAAAATGTATATGTACAATGTACATATACAATGCATGAGTGCATGTGTGTATATGTTTTACAGTACATGCATGCTTCGAAGCACACACACACACATTTACTGGTACGTGTATGTATACATCTCATACACACTTCATATCTAAAAAGTTGCTTCCTACTGTAGTAAAACAACACCAGGTTGCGATTTGGACACGTCAATTGATCTTGTAATGTATTAAAGCTGAGAATCAGAAACAAAAATTGAAATGTTCACCGTCAAAACGAAGGAGGATGAATGCAATGTCTCTGGCTGCGACCTGGGGTCACTGCGGTAGGTAAGTGGTTAATTTGCATAATGTATACAGGATTTCCGTGTGTTTTTTTTTAACCCCTCGCAAATTTTTCCTCCTTTTTCTATTAAAGAACATTTTCCTTTTTTATAAACCAGAAAAATGTACCTCTACAGAGAGAGAGAGAGAGAGAGAGAGACGCCCTACCTGCAGTCTCTACTGTCAGATAGAGTTTGACATCAAGCTGTACAGGGGCAGTCAACAACATACATCAGAGCTCAATTTACAGGTACAGCCATTATCAAGGCACAAAGATCTTCTACAAGTAGTTTTTTTCTCAATAAAGTTGTACAAAATAACATTACATTTTGCAGTCTGTACAAGATAATCAACAAAAACAAATCTATATATATATATATATAGAACTCTTGCCCAAGAGGATCTAAGTAAAAAGGACCGTCTGTGGGCAAATCAAAGTGAGTGTGGTATTTCTCTTTCCATCTAGACACGTGGCAGAAAGCTGCTGCTGCCCCTACAGCCGGAGGTGCATTGGACTCAAACTCCCAGCATCCTCCTATTCTCCCACAAGCCCCACCCCCTCTATGCTAAAATCTACAGCCTGAAAGCCTCGCTCTCCATCATCCTGCAATAAAATGATACAAAATAAACAAAGTGACAGAGTAATAAATATCACGGTGCTACATCATGTGTATACTTCCTTGACGGCATTAAGTTACCTGATACATCTGCTGCCCGCCCCACCCACCCCTTCATCAAGTACTCGAGAAAGAGAAAGAGGGAGAGAGAGAGAGAAGTGTTGGGAGGAACCAGCATACACAGGAGTCCATCAGATCCCTCAACTCTCACGCACACACACACCCTCTTAACAACTTCAGCTGGTCCAGATCAAACAACAGAAATGACAGAAGAAGATGACTAGTTTCAAACAAAAACTACAAGAAAATATGTCTAAAAAGGCTTAGTGGAATGAACAGAATAAAGGCATTGGAAATAAAAGATGAGGCACACACACAATGTCCCATCCCTGCTTAGACCTACAAAATAAAGTCAAGATTGGCCATAAATAAAAGAACAAAGGAAGGAGAAAACAAAATAGAAAAACAACAACAATGGCAAACAAAATGACAGCATTGTGATGCTTCAGTAGTTCTCCTGGTCCCCCTGGTAACAGGGCCTTGTGTTTTGGGAGTGGAATCATACTGCGCCGGGATTGGCAGAGCGCTGACTGGATGGTGGGCTGCAACCAATCACAATAGTTCGTATTGGCGCAGGTGCATCCTCTGGATGATGTCTCGGCAGTCGTTGAAGACACGACGGATGTTCTCCGTGTCCACGGCGCAGGTGAAGTGGGGGTAGCAGTAGTGTTTGCCGTCACCGCTCGCCGTGCTGATCCTCTGTGGGGTGGTGGAGAGACACATCCACATTTCACTTTATTTCGTGAATTGACTGAACTGAAATGGAAATGACTCCAACCTTGAAATGGCTGCCTCTAAGTTAAGACTAGAAAACAAGGGTCTACAGTCAGTACAGAATGAAAACGGTACGTACAAGGAACTCATCTCGGATGAAAAATTTGGCCCGGGTCACTATAGGGTCCTCTCCAGGGTCTGGAACGGCTGTCCACAAAGAGACAAGCGGTTCAGGGTTTTAAAGACTACAGTATTTAATGTCATCAGAAGAAGGATATCATTAGGACAGGATGTAATCAGTGTAGTGCCTGATGGCAGTGCCTGCAATCAAATGTTTATCTCTCTAACTACTGTTCTCCATGCTCCAAACCATTCTCATTTCACAATGGGAAGAAAGGCATGTTAATGCTCACATACTGCAATAGAGTCCCTGGAATATCTAGAAGTAATAGTGTCATTGGAGGTCTAAATTAGGTTGATTCCAGGGCCAGCGCAAATGATTCCATTTGATTCACATTTTCAAAAGTGTGAGTTGCCAAAATGGGTTAACCTTTGAATACATCTTGAGGATCGGTTTGGAAGTCCTTCACTGTGAAGCAACAACAACGATGCTTCGTTTCTGGAGTGTGTGAACCTTAGGTTAGTAAATTTGAATAATTTATTATGATCCAGTTTATAATAGCTTTTAAATAATGAACAATTATAAATGCTTATAAATATTGAATATGAGTAAAATCAACAATGATTTAAACAATGGGGTGTTTTCCGTCCATCTTAGTACCCACCTTCAGCCGGTACTGTATAGCGAACATACTCAGGGAAGTAGTCTTCTAGTTTGGATTTCCCTGCTAAGATCTTGTCAGCCAACATGTCCTGCTTGTTCAAGAACAGGATGACTGAAATGGTCCGTAGAAACCTGAAAACAAAGAATGGCGTGACTAGACAGGTATTTAAACAATCACATTGTGTCAGAGTTAGTGGAATGTGAACGGATGGCTTTAAAAATAAAACCTCTCCGTCCAACTCTCATGTTTCTGCTTCTGTTTAACACTGATTTCACAACATTGTCCGATTAACACTGATTTCACAACATTGTCCGATTAACACTGATATCACAACATTGTCCGATTAACACTGATATCACAACATTGTCCGATTAACACTGATATCACAACATTGTCCGATTAACACTGATATCACAACATTGTCCGATTAACACTGATATCACAACATTGTCCGATTAACACTGATATCACAACATTGTCCGATTAACACTGATATCACAACATTGTCCGATTAACACTGATATCACAACATTGTCCGATTAACACTGATATCACAACATTGTCCGATTAACACTGATATCACAACATTGTCCGATTAACACTGATATCACAACATTGTCCGATTAACACTGATATCACAACATTGTTCGATTAACACTGATATCACAACATTGTCCGATTAACACTGATATCACCACCTTGACCGATTAACACTAAATGGGAAGCACATTTATATAGTGTTGCAATGTGTTACAGAAAACACCAACAAAGTTGGTTTGAAATGCATTTTCAGTTTGCAAATGTATTGCAAGTGTATTGAAAATATATTGAAATCATAACACAATGGAATGCCAATGGAATACATTACTAAATCTGGTGCGAAATGTTCAGTACGGCAAAATTGGGTTGGGAGAGGGCAGCGAGAGCCAGACGAGGTGACTGAGGACCAGAGGGCAGAGAGCCAGACGAGGTGACTGAGGACCAGAGGGCAGAGAGCCAGACGAGGTGACTGAGGACCAGAGGGCAGAGAGCCAGACGAGGTGACTGTGGACCAGAGGGCAGCGAGAGCCAGACGAGGTGACTGAGGACCAGAGGGCAGCGAGAGCCAGACGAGGTGACTGAGGACCAGAGGGCAGCGAGAGCCAGACGAGGTGACTGAGGACCAGAGGGCAGAGAGCCAGACGAGGTGACTGAGGACCAGAGGGCAGAGAGCCAGACGAGGTGACTGAGGACCAGAGGGCAGAGAGCCAGACGAGGTGACTGAGGACCAGAGGGCAGAGAGCCAGACGAGGTGACTGTGGACCAGAGGGCAGAGAGCCAGACGAGGTGACTGTGGACCAGAGGGCAGAGAGCCAGACGAGGTGACTGTGGACCAGAGGGCAGAGAGCCAGACGAGGTGACTGTGGACCAGAGGGCAGAGAGCCAGACGAGGTGACTGTGGACCAGAGGGCAGAGAGCCAGACGAGGTGACTGTGGACCAGAGGGCAGAGAGCCAGACGAGGTGACTGTGGACCAGAGGGCAGAGAGCCAGACGAGGTGACTGTGGACCAGAGGGCAGAGAGCCAGACGAGGTGACTGTGGACCAGAGGGCAGACGAGGTGACTGTGGACCAGAGGGCAGAGAGCCAGACGAGGTGACTGTGGACCAGAGGGCAGAGAGCCAGACGAGGTGACTGTGGACCAGAGGGCAGAGAGCCAGACGAGGTGACTGTGGACCAGAGGGCAGAGAGCCAGACGAGGTGACTGTGGACCAGAGGGCAGAGAGCCAGACGAGGTGACTGTGGACCAGAGGGCAGAGAGCCAGACGAGGTGACTGTGGACCAGAGGGCAGAGAGCCAGACGAGGTGACTGTGGACCAGAGGGCAGAGAGCCAGACGAGGTGACTGTGGACCAGAGGGCAGAGAGCCAGACGAGGTGACTGTGGACCAGAGGGCAGAGAGCCAGACGAGGTGACTGTGGACCAGAGGGCAGAGAGCCAGACGAGGTGACTGAGGACCAACCTGTTATTCCAGATGCTCTTGAAGAGATCCAGTGATTCCCGGAGTCTGTTGGTGCTGTTGTCTTCCCTTATGACCATGTTATAACTGCTGCTTGCTGCCACAAAGATGATGGCCGTCACGTCTGAAAGAAATAGGAGCACAGTGAAATGGGTTGTTTCAGTACTCATTTATAAAAATAAAAAAATAAAAAAATGTAACCTTTATTTAACCAGACAAGTCAGTTAAGAACAAATTCTTATTTACAATGATGGCCTACCCCGGCCAAAACCTAACTAGGACGACGCCGGGCCAGTTGTGCGCCGCCATTTGAGACTCCCAATCACGGTTGGTTGTGACACAGCCTGGAATCGAACCAGGGTCTGTAGTGACGCCTCTAGCACTGAGATGCAGTGCCATAGACCGCTGTGCCACTCGGGAGTGAGTACCAGACGCTGAGACCTCGCAAACCACATCATATAGCATGTAATACTAATGAATCCTTCCGTATAAAATGTGGAAGTGGATCCAGATATGGTATACAATGCAGAGCTACTGCAACACAGTCGTCTGTCCCACTTCAAGACTGTGCTAGCCTGTTAAGCTAAAGCCTGGGCATTATCATATGTGCTAACATGAGTCTTCCAGTTTCAGAAAAGTTTACTCGTTGACCCTCATTCACCGAACCACCATAGTTACACTCACAGCACAACACAGTGGGGAGCGGAACAGCACAGTGGGGAGCAGAACAGCACAGTGGGGAGCAGAACAGCACCGTGGGGAGCAGAACAGCACCGTGGGGAGCAGAACAGCACAGTGGGGAGCAGAACAGCACAGTGGGGAACAGAACAGCACAGTGGGGAGCAGAACAGCACAGTGGGGAGCAGAACAGCACGGTGGGGAGCAGAACAGCACGGTGGGGAGCAGAACAGCACGGTGGGGAGCAGAACAGGACGGTGGGCAGGAGAACAGGACGGTGGGCAGGAGAACAGGACGGTGGGGAGCAGAACAGCACAGTGGGGAGCAGAACAGCACCGTGGGGAGCAGAACAGCACCGTGGGGAGCAGAACAGCACAGTGGGGAGCAGAACAGCACAGTGGGGAACAGAACAGCACAGTGGGGAGCAGAACAGCACAGTGGGGAGCAGAACAGCACGGTGGGGAGCAGAACAGCACGGTGGGGAGCAGAACAGCACGGTGGGGAGCAGAACAGGACGGTGGGCAGGAGAACAGGACGGTGGGCAGGAGAACAGGACGGTGGGGAGCAGAACAGCACGGTGGGGAGCAGAACAGCACAGTGGGGAGCAGAACAGCACAGTGGGGAGCAGAACAGCACAGTGGGGAGCAGAACAGCACGGTGGGCAGGAGAACAGGACGGTGGGCAGGAGAACAGGACGGTGGGCAGGAGAACAGGACGGTGGGCAGGAGAACAGGACGGTGGGCAGGAGAACAGGACGGTGGGCAGGAGAACAGGACGGTGGGCAGGAGAACAGGACGGTGGGCAGGAGAACAGGACGGTGGGCAGGAGAACAGGACGGTGGGCAGGAGAACAGGACGGTGGGCAGGAGAACAGGACGGTGGGCAGGAGAACAGGACGGTGGGCAGGAGAACAGGATGGTGGGCAGGAGAACAGGATGGTGGGCAGGAGAACAGGATGGTGGGCAGGAGAACAGGACGGTGGGCAGGAGAACAGGATGGTGGGCAGGAGAACAGGACGGTGGGCAGGAGAACAGGATGGTGGGCAGGAGAACAGGATGGTGGGCAGGAGAACAGGACGGTGGGCAGGAGAACAGGATGGTGGGCAGGAGAACAGGACGGTGGGCAGGAGAACAGGACGGTGGGCAGGAGAACAGGATGGTGGGCAGGAGAACAGGATGGTGGGCAGGAGAACAGCACTGTGGATAGCAGAACCGTACACAGGATCCAAACTCACCGTTAAAGCACTGGATCCATTTTCTCCTCTCGTCTCTCTGGCCGCCTACATCAAACATACTGAGAGAGAGAGGGACAAACCTGTTAACTTCTGTATGGTCCAATGTGTGGAGAAGCCCATTTAACTCAAACCTTGAGACAGTCTATTGGACTAGTTTTCTACATGGAGTGATGGTGATGGAAACAGAGCCCCCTTGTGGGTAAAGTTAACCACAACACTAAACCACTTGGCAGTATGTTGATTTGCCGTGTCATGGTGTTTCAGTGCTGATACTTCTTTCCATTTAGTGTGCATTTGTTAGACAACCAACATGTTAATTACCAAAAAGGAAAAGACAAAAAGACTCTTCCAAAGAAATGTTGGTGGTTGACTGTAAATAGTATGATACTAATCACTTAGCTACATTTGTATTTTAACAAATGATGTCCATATAACAAACAAAAACCTAACACAAACAGAAGCAAAGCTTTATGCTTTTCATGACAGCCATTTAGAGACAAATTAAAAACTACCCTAGACGACCACAAGGTGGGGACATTTCCATGATAACAGGAAACCACCATAGCCATGTACATACAGTACATTGTTCATACAGTTAAGACAACAGACAATGCTGTGTAACATTACATCACAATGAAGGAAAGGGAACACTTACTGAAAGTTCACTTTGTCGACTTGAAATCTTGTTTCAAAAATACCTGAAGTCAAAACTCGGCAGCGAAGCAAGTCCTGGGGTTCAAAACAAGAGGGGCACAGAGATGAAGAGATGCACAAAAAGAATAACCAAAATAGAAAGGAAGAAGGAGAGAATTTGAAAACAAATCAAACATTGATAAACTCCCATAACTGTTAGGTGAAATACCGCAGTGTGCAGTCATGTTGCCATGAGAAAAGGGTAGCCAGTGGAGCACAAACAACATTGTAAATACAACCCATATTTATGTTGATTTTCCATTTCATACTTCAACTACTATCACATTGTTAAAACACTGTACATAGCCAACAACATAACATTTGAAATTAAATGTACTAATGTTTCCCTTGTTTATTTCCCCTTTGTTTATTGTCTATTCCATTTGCTTTGGCAATGTAAACACGTTTCCCATGCCAATAAAGCCCTTTGAATTGAATTGAATTGAGAGAGAGCGAAAAAGAGTGACGAGAAAGAGCGAGAGAGAAATAAAGAAAGAGAGAACGAGAGAGAGAAAGAGTAACGTTTTACTACACAGTGCTTCAGATAATACAGCAAAACAACGTTTAACATGTCATTTATCAGTACATTAGAGCTATGCTCTAGAATGTTGAAAACCCTTCTAACCTGATCTGTTGGTGTGTAGTCATTCGACCTCACAGACTCAATTTTGTTCAAGAAGCTGCAAAACAGAAAACAAAAGACATAATTATATGACACTGGCCTGGATCTAAGGAACAGTACATATCACTGACATTATAGTAGAATAGATAAAGATCTGACTCCACACATTTTAACTAAGGAAAAGCATTAAGAAGAAATAAAGTCATATTTTCTTGTGTCTGTTGCCATGGTGTCTTTAAACCCCTCCCCTATCGCACGCACGCACGCGCCCCAGTGTGTTCCTGGATAGATGCAGCATATGGCTGGATATGGCGGCTGGTTTTGGAGCTGGGGCTCTGAGACAACCAGTGGTTAGGGACAGGAGAAGAGGGAGGGACAGTGAGAACACTAGAGAAACACACAATACAACATAATGTTTTTCTATCAAACAGACAGTGGATCAGAGGTCTAGCCAAGCACGGAACAATAATTTCATTACATAGCTATATCTGTTCTAACTGCCAAAATAAAGGAAACACTTGAGTAAATGAGGGATACAAAGTATATTGAAAGCAGGTGCTTCCACACAGGTGTGGTTCCTGAGTCAATTAAGCAATTAACATCCCATCATGCTTAGGGTCATGTATAAAACACCCAGTTACACATTCTGGCTACCATGGCTAGAAGAAGAGATCTCAGGGACTTTGAAAGAGGGGTCTCAAAGGAGCTCAGGGGGTTAAAGGGTGTGTGTGTGTGTGTCTCAGTCTCCAGATCTCAACCCATTTGAACACTTACAGGAGATTCTGGTGTGGTGCCTGAGACAGCGTTTTCCAGCACCATCAACAAAAACACCAAATTATGGAATAATGGTGTCACATCCCTCCAATAGAGTTCTAGACACTTGTATAATCTATGCCAAGGTCCATTGAAGCTGTTCTGGCTCGTGGTGGCCCAACGCCCTATTAAGACACTATGTTGGTGATTCCTTTATTATGGCAGTTAACTGTATATATACACTGCTCAAAAAAATAAAGGGAACACTTAAACAACACAATGTAACTCCAAGTCAATCACACTTCTGTGAAATCAAACTGTCCACTTAGGAAGCAACACTGATTGACAATACATTTCACATGCTGTTGTGCAAATGGAATAGACAAAAGGTGCAAATTATAGGCAATTAGCAAGACACCCCCAATAAAGGAGTGGTTCTGCAGGTGGTGACCACAGACCACTTCTCAGTTCCTATGCTTCCTGGCTGATGTTTTGGTCACTTTTGAATGCTGGCGGTTCTTTCACTCTAGTGGTAGCATGAGACTGAGTCTACAACCCACACAAGTGGCTCAGGTAGTGCAGCTCATCCAGGATGGCACATCAATGCGAGCTGTGGCAAGAAGGTTTGCTGTGTCTGTCAGCGTAGTGTCCAGAGCATGGAGGCGCTACCAGGAGACAGGCCAGTACATCAGGAGACAGGCCAGTACATCAGGAGACGTGGAGGAGGCCGTAGGAGGGCAACAACACAGCAGCAGGACCGCTACTTCCGCCTTTGTGCAAGGAGGAGCACTGCCAGAGCCCTGCAAAATGACCTCCAGCAGGCCACAAATGTGCATATATATATATATATATGTCTGTCATGTAAGACATATAATGGGGTCCGCTCTATTCACTGTATTTCTATCTACTGCATTCTGAACATGTCACTTCACTACATAGCTAAACTCAGCAAAAAAGAAACGTCCTCTCACTGTCAACTGTGTTTATTTTCAGCAAATATAACATGTGTAAATACTTGTGTGAACATAAGATTCAACAACTGAGACAAACTGAACAAGTTCCACAGACATGTGATGAACAAAGGGGGGGGGGTCAAAATCAAAAGTAACAGTCAGTATCTGGTGTGGCCACCAGCTGCATTAAGTACTGCAGTGCATCTCCTCCTCATGGACTGCACCAGATTTGCCAGTTCTTGCTGTGAGATGTTACCCCACTCTTCCACCAAGGCACCTGCAAGTTCCCGGACATTTCTAGGGGGAATGGCCCTAGCCCTCACCCTCCGATCCAACAGGTCCCAGACGTGCTCAATGGGATTGAGTTCCGGGCTCTTCGCTGGCCATGGCAGAACACTGACATTCCTGTCTTGCAGGAAATCAGCCATACTGCTCGTTCTGTGCGTGGTGGCATTGTCATGCTGGAGGGTCATGTCAGGATGAGCCTGCAGGAAGGGTACCACATGAGGGAGGAGGATGTCTTCCCTGTAACGCACAGCGTTGAGATTACCTAAAATGACAACAAGCTCAGTCAGATGATGCTGTGACACACCGCCCCAGACCATGACGGACTCTCCACCTCCAAATCGATCCTGCTCCAGAGTACAGGCCTCGGTGTAACACTCATTCCTTCGACAAAAAACGCAAATCCGACCATCAACCCTGGTGAGACAAAACCGTGACTCGCCAGTGAAGAGCACTTTTTGCCAGTCCTGTCTGATCCAGTGACGGTGGGTTTGTGCCCATAGGCGACATTGTTGCCGGTGATGTCTACAAGCCCTCAGTCCAGCCTCTCTCAACCTATTGCGGACAGTCTGAGCACTGATGGAGGGATTGTGCGATCCTGGTGTAACTCGGGCAGTTGTAGTTGCCATCCTGTACCTGTCCCGCAGGTGTGATGTTCGGTTGTACCGATCCTGTGCAGGTGTTGTTACACGTGGTCTGCCACTGCGAGGACAATCAGCTGTCCATCCTGTCTCCCTGTAGCGTTGTCTTAGTCATCTCACAGTACAGACATTGCAATTTATTGCAGTCCTCATGCCTCCTTGCAGCATGAGGCACGTTCACGCAGATGAGCAGGGACCCTGGGCATCTTTCTTTTGGTGTTTGTCAGATTCAGTAGAAAGGCCTCTTTAGTGTCTTAAGTTTTCATACCTGTGACCTTAATTGCCTACCGTCTGTAAGTTGTTAGTGTCTTAACGACCATTCCACAGGTGCATGTTCATTAATTGTCTATTGTTCATTGAACAAGCATGGGAAACAGTGTTTAAACCCTTTACAATGAAGATCGGTGACGTTATTTGGAATTTTATGTTTATGAAAGACAGGGTACTGAAAAAGGGACATTTCTTTTTTTGCTAAGTTTATATCGCTAGGAGATATCACTATGCTGACTGACTAACACTACTGCAGATCTCATCCCCAGGCTGTACCATCCCTCCCCAGCAGAGGGCGTCCCCCTCTTCCTGTTCCATTATTAAAGACAGCAGTTAGTTCCTGCCATAGAGCTAGATCAGACCATCTTGCTCTGGTGTGCACGAGCTGTATCTTCCCTGTGTGTGTGTGTGTGTGTGTGTGTGTGTGTGTGTGTGTGTCCCTGTGGTCCAAACCCCATGCACGCACCCAAGCACGCGCGCGCACATTTGTAACCGCTGAACCAGCAGATACCACCCTAAACATCCCAACTCTAATTTACTCTATTCTGCCGTCTTCTATTCTACACTGAGGAGGCAACCACCACAAAAGTCAGTTCTGTAAAGTTTTATTTGAGGTTGTGTTCTAACTTAAGAATTCACTTATAGGAACTGACGGATATATAGGCCTGCGTGTGATAACAATGATCACACGTTGCGCATTAGGGAGGTCCATGATCAAGTCTATTTAACCAGGTCCATTATCAATTATATTTAACCAGGTCTTTAAACGTGTACATGACATTGCAACAAAATGTCCCCATCGGGACAATAAAGTCACTTAGTACCGACTGGTGCTAGTTTGAATTAGTCCCATAAAAAAACAGAATATAAGGTTGTTACTGTGTTATTGCCTTCATATACATTCTGATGTAACTACCTGGTTAGTCCTTTATAATGGACCTGGTTAAATACATTCTGATGTAACTACCTGGTTAGTCCTTTATAATGGACCTGGTTAAATACATTCTGATGTAACTACCTGGTTAGGTCTTTATAATGGACCTGGTTAAATACATTCTGATGTAACTACCTGGTTAGGTCTTTATAATGGACCTGGTTAAATACATTCTGATGTAACTACCTGGTTAGTCCTTTATAATGGACCTGGTTAAATACATTCTGATGTAACTACCTGGTTAGGTCTTTATAATGGACCTGGTTAAATACATTCTGATGTAACTACCTGGTTAGGTCTTTATAATGGACCTGGTTAAATACATTCTGATGTAACTACCTGGTTAGGTCTTTATAATGGACCTGGTTAAATACATTCTGATGTAACTACCTGGTTAGGTCTTTATAATGGACCTGGTTAAATACATTCTGATGTAACTACCTGGTTAGGTCTTTATAATGGACCTGGTTAAATAGAATTGATAATGGACCAGTTGGTACCAGCCAGTTACCAATGGAATTATTTAGTTAGAACCATAGTTAATAAAATGTTACCAACCCTCTTATACAAGTTACACAGAAACCCCGAAACAAAAAGTATCCTGTAGAGTTTGGGCCTGTAAACACGACCAAACACAGCCACGTTTCATAATTCACTCTCCCTGACTGAGTGACCCCCCATCCCTTGCTCCCAACACTCAGCTCTTAAACGGAAGGTTGAACTGTTACTCCACTAAACACAGACCAGTGCTGCCCTGTTTTCATTTGACCCATGGACTTGTCCACAGCCTAAATCTACTGGCTGATGCTATTAATTGGTCGAATGGAAAGATGGAATCAATAGTTTCCACATTTTGAGTGTCTGTGGTGGTCAGTGTGGAAATCGGGTCACTCAACAAAACGATCACTCACGATACAACACACAGAGAATGGCTTTACCAAAAGAACCAGACGCTTTCAAAATAGCAGTGAGAGAAATATGGATGATTGGGACGGCCTATACTGTAGTCTCTCCTAATGACTGCTAATAATACAAAGAAGAGACTGGAAACATTTTAGACCACAAGTTTTGACTTAAAGGCACATCTGTAAGCTTGATGGAGTATGAAGCCATTTCACAATAGGATGCTGTATACATAACACACACTTTGTAACACCAAAGCAGGGCACTAAAATACACTGAAAAATATAAAACGTAACATGTAAAGTGTTGGTGCCATGAGCTGAAATAAAAGACCCCAGAAATTCTCCATATGCACAAAAATCTGATTTCTCTCAAATTCTGTTAGTGAGCATTTCTCCTTGGCCAAGACAATCCATCCACCTGACAGCTGTGGCATATCAGCATGATCATTACACAGATACACCTTGTGCTGGTGGCAATAAAAGGTCATTCTAAAAATGTGCAGTTTTGTCACACAACACAATGTTATAAATGTTTAAAGTTTTGAAGGAGCGTGTTCTCAGCGCTACTACATTGACGTTAGGCGTGTTCTCAGCGCTACTACATTGACGTTAGGAGTGTTCTCAGCGCTACTACATTGACGTTAGGAGTGTTCTCAGTGCTACTACTACATTGACGTTAGGCGTGTTCTCAGTACTACTACATTGATGTTAGGCGTGTTCTCAGAGCTACTACATTGATGTTAGGCGTGTTCTCAGAGCTACTACATTGACGTTAGGCGTGTTCTCAGCGCTACTACATTGACGTTAGGAGTGTTCTCAGTGCTACTACATTGACGTTAGGAGTGTTCTCAGTGCTACTACTACATTGACGTTAGGCGTGTTCTCAGTACTACTACATTGATGTTAGGAGTGTTCTCAGTGCTACTACATTGACGTTAGGCGTGTTCTCAGCGCTACTACATTGACGTTAGGCGTGTTCTCAGCGCTACTACATTGACGTTAGGAGTGTTCTCAGTGCTACTACATTGACGTTAGGAGTGTTCTCAGTACTACTACATTGACGTTAGGAGTGTTCTCAGTACTACTACATTGACGTTAGGAGTGTTCTCAGTACTACTACATTGATGTTAGGAGTGTTCTCAGTACTACTACATTGACGTTAGGCGTGTTCTCAGTGCTACTACATTGACGTTAGGAGTGTTCTCAGCGCTACTACATTGACGTTAGGCGTGTTCTCAGCGCTACTACATTGATGTTAGGCGTGTTCTCAGCGCTACTACATTGACGTTAGGAGTGTTCTCAGTGCTACTACATTGACGTTAGGAGTGTTCTCAGTGCTACTACTACATTGACGTTAGGCGTGTTCTCAGCGCTACTACATTGACGTTAGGAGTGTTCTCAGTGCTACTACATTGACGTTAGGAGTGTTCTCAGTGCTACTACTACATTGACGTTAGGCGTGTTCTCAGCGCTACTACATTGACGTTAGGCGTGTTCTCAGCGCTACTACATTGACGTTAGGCGTGTTCTCAGCGCTACTACATTGACGTTAGGCGTGTTCTCAGCGCTACTACATTGACGTTAGGAGTGTTCTCAGTACTACTACATTGACGTTAGGCGTGTTCTCAGCGCTACTACATTGACGTTAGGAGTGTTCTCAGTGCTACTACTACATTGACGTTAGGCGTGTTCTCAGCGCTACTACATTGACGTTAGGAGTGTTCTCAGTGCTACTACTACATTGACGTTAGGCGTGTTCTCAGCACTACTACATTGACGTTAGGCGTGTTCTCAGCGCTACTACATTGACGTTAGGAGTGTTCTCAGTGCTACTACTACATTGACGTTAGGCGTGTTCTCAGTGCTACTACATTGACGTTAGGAGTGTTCTCAGTGCTACTACTACATTGACGTTAGGCGTGTTCTCAGCGCTACTACATTGACGTTAGGCGTGTTCTCAGCGCTACTACATTGACGTTAGGAGTGTTCTCAGCGCTACTACATTGACGTTAGGAGTGTTCTCAGCGCTACTACATTGACGTTAGGCGTGTTCTCAGCGCTACTACATTGACGTTAGGAGTGTTCTCAGCGCTACTACATTGATGTTAGGAGTGTTCTCAGCGCTACTACATTGACGTTAGGCGTGTTCTCAGCGCTACTACATTGATGTTAGGAGTGTTCTCAGCGCTACTACATTGACGTTAGGCGTGTTCTCAGCGCTACTACATTGATGTTAGGAGTGTTCTCAGCGCTACTACATTGATGTTAGGAGTGTTCTCAGCGCTACTACATTGACGTTAGGCGTGTTCTCAGTGCTACATTGATGTTAGGAGTGTTCTCAGTGCTACATTGATGTTAGGAGTGTTCTCAGTGCTACTACATTGATGTTAGGAGTGTTCTCAGTACTACTACATTGACGTTAGGCGTGTTCTCAGTGCTACATTGACGTTAGGAGTGTTCTCAGTACTACATTGATGTTAGGAGTGTTCTCGGCGCTACTACATTGACGTTAGGAGTGTTCTCAGTGCTACTACATTGACGTTAGGCGTGTTCTCAGTGCTACATTGATGTTAGGAGTGTTCTCAGTACTACATTGATGTTAGGAGTGTTCTCGGCGCTACTACATTGATGTTAGGAGTGTTCTCAGTGCTACTACATTGACGTTAGGAGTGTTCTCGGCGCTACTACATTGACGTTAGGAGTGTTCTCAGTGCTACATTGATGTTAGGAGTGTTCTCAGTGCTACTACATTGACGTTAGGCGTGTTCTCAGTGCTACTACATTGACGTTAGGAGTGTTCTCGGCGCTACTACATTGACGTTAGGAGTGTTCTCAGCGCTACTACATTGACGTTAGGAGTGTTCTCAGAGCTACTACATTGACGTTAGGAGTGTTCTCAGCGCTACTACATTGACGTTAGGAGTGTTCTCAGCGCTACTACATTGACGTTAGGAGTGTTCTCAGCGCTACTACATTGACGTTAGGAGTGTTCTCAGCGCTACTACTACATTGACGTTAGGCGTGTTCTCAGCGCTACTACATTGATGTTAGGAGTGTTCTCAGCACTACTACATTGACGTTAGGCGTGTTCTCAGCACTACTACATTGACGTTAGGAGTGTTCTCAGCACTACTACATTGACGTTAGGCGTGTTCTCAGCACTACTACATTGACGTTAGGAGTGTTCTCAGTGCTACTACTACATTGACGTTAGGCGTGTTCTCAGCACTACTACATTGACGTTAGGCGTGTTCTCAGCACTACTACATTGACGTTAGGCGTGTTCTCAGCACTACTACATTGACGTTAGGAGTGTTCTCAGTGCTACTACTACATTGACGTTAGGCGTGTTCTCAGTGCTACTACATTGATGTTAGGAGTGTTCTCGGCGCTACTACATTGACGTTAGGAGTGTTCTCAGCGCTACTACATTGACGTTAGGAGTGTTCTCAGTGCTACTACTACATTGATGTTAGGAGTGTTCTCAGCGCTACTACATTGACGTTAGGAGTGTTCTCAGCGCTACTACATTGATGTTAGGAGTGTTCTCAGCGCTACTACATTGACGTTAGGAGTGTTCTCAGCGCTACTACATTGATGTTAGGAGTGTTCTCAGTGCTACTACATTGATGTTAGGAGTGTTCTCAGCGCTACTACATTGATGTTAGGAGTGTTCTCGGCGCTACTACATTGACGTTAGGAGTGTTCTCAGTGCTACTACATTGACGTTAGGAGTGTTCTCAGCGCTACTACATTGACGTTAGGCGTGTTCTCAGAGCTACTACATTGACGTTAGGCGTGTTCTCAGAGCTACTACATTGATGTTAGGAGTGTTCTCAGAGCTACTACATTGATGTTAGGAGTGTTCTCAGCGCTACTACATTGACGTTAGGAGTGTTCTCAGTGCTACATTGATGTTAGGAGTGTTCTCAGTGCTACATTGATGTTAGGAGTGTTCTCAGTGCTACATTGATGTTAGGAGTGTTCTCAGTGCTACATTGACGTTAGGAGTGTTCTCAGAGCTACATTGACGTTAGGAGTGTTCTCAGTGCTACATTGATGTTAGGAGTGTTCTCAGTGCTACATTGACGTTAGGAGTGTTCTCAGAGCTACATTGACGTTAGGAGTGTTCTCAGTGCTACATTGACGTTAGGAGTGTTCTCAGTGCTACATTGACGTTAGGAGTGTTCTCAGTGCTACATTGACGTTAGGAGTGTTCTCAGTGCTACATTGACGTTAGGAGTGTTCTCAGTGCTACATTGATGTTAGGAGTGTTCTCAGTGCTACATTGACGTTAGGAGTGTTCTCAGAGCTACATTGACGTTAGGAGTGTTCTCAGTACTACATTGACGTTAGGAGTGTTCTCAGTGCTACATTGATGTTAGGAGTGTTCTCAGTGCTACTACATTGACGTTAGGCGTGTTCTCAGCGCTACTACATTGATGTTAGGAGTGTTCTCAGTGCTACTACATTGACGTTAGGCGTGTTCTCAGCGCTACTACATTGACGTTAGGAGTGTTCTCAGTACTACATTGACGTTAGGAGTGTTCTCAGTGCTACTACATTGACGTTAGGCGTGTTCTCAGCGCTACTACATTGATGTTAGGAGTGTTCTCAGCGCTACTACATTGACGTTAGGAGTGTTCTCAGTGCTACTACATTGACGTTAGGAGTGTTCTCAGCGCTACTACATTGACGTTAGGAGTGTTCTCAGTACTACATTGACGTTAGGAGTGTTCTCAGTGCTACTACATTGACGTTAGGCGTGTTCTCAGCGCTACTACATTGACGTTAGGAGTGTTCTCAGTGCTACTACATTGACGTTAGGAGTGTTCTCAGTGCTACTACATTGACGTTAGGAGTGTTCTCGGCGCTACTACTACATTGACGTTAGGCGTGTTCTCAGCGCTACTACATTGATGTTAGGAGTGTTCTCGGCGCTACTACTACATTGATGTTAGGAGTGTTCTCAGCGCTACTACATTGATGTTAGGAGTGTTCTCAGCGCTACTACATTGATGTTAGGAGTGTTCTCAGCGCTACTACATTGATGTTAGGAGTGTTCTCAGCGCTACTACATTGATGTTAGGAGTGTTCTCAGCGCTACTACATTGATGTTAGGAGTGTTCTCAGTGCTACTACATTGACGTTAGGAGTGTTCTCAGCGCTACTACATTGATGTTAGGAGTGTTCTCAGCGCTACTACATTGATGTTAGGAGTGTTCTCAGCGCTACTACATTGACGTTAGGAGTGTTCTCAGCGCTACTACATTGATGTTAGGAGTGTTCTCAGTGCTACTACATTGATGTTAGGAGTGTTCTCAGCGCTACTACATTGATGTTAGGAGTGTTCTCAGTACTACATTGATGTTAGGAGTGTTCTCAGTGCTACTACATTGATGTTAGGAGTGTTCTCAGTGCTACTACATTGACGTTAGGAGTGTTCTCAGTGCTACTACATTGACGTTAGGAGTGTTCTCAGCGCTACTACATTGATGTTAGGAGTGTTCTCAGCGCTACTACATTGATGTTAGGAGTGTTCTCAGTGCTACTACATTGACGTTAGGAGTGTTCTCAGTGCTACTACATTGATGTTAGGAGTGTTCTCAGTGCTACTACATTGATGTTAGGAGTGTTCTCAGCGCTACTACATTGATGTTAGGAGTGTTCTCAGTGCTACTACATTGACGTTAGGAGTGTTCTCAGTGCTACTACATTGATGTTAGGAGTGTTCTCGGCGCTACTACATTGATGTTAGGAGTGTTCTCAGTGCTACTACATTGACGTTAGGAGTGTTCTCGGCGCTACTACTACATTGACGTTAGGAGTGTTCTCAGCGCTACTACATTGATGTTAGGAGTGTTCTCAGCGCTACTACATTGACGTTAGGAGTGTTCTCAGTGCTACTACATTGATGTTAGGAGTGTTCTCAGCGCTACTACATTGACGTTAGGAGTGTTCTCAGCGCTACTACATTGATGTTAGGAGTGTTCTCAGTGCTACTACATTGATGTTAGGAGTGTTCTCAGCGCTACTACATTGACGTTAGGAGTGTTCTCAGCGCTACTACATTGATGTTAGGAGTGTTCTCAGTACTACATTGATGTTAGGAGTGTTCTCAGTGCTACTACATTGATGTTAGGAGTGTTCTCAGTGCTACTACATTGATGTTAGGAGTGTTCTCAGTGCTACTACATTGACGTTAGGAGTGTTCTCAGCGCTACTACATTGATGTTAGGAGTGTTCTCAGCGCTACTACATTGATGTTAGGAGTGTTCTCAGTGCTACTACATTGATGTTAGGAGTGTTCTCAGCGCTACTACATTGATGTTAGGAGTGTTCTCAGCGCTACTACATTGATGTTAGGAGTGTTCTCAGTGCTACTACATTGACGTTAGGAGTGTTCTCGGCGCTACTACATTGACGTTAGGAGTGTTCTCAGCGCTACTACATTGATGTTAGGAGTGTTCTCAGCGCTACTACATTGATGTTAGGAGTGTTCTCAGCGCTACTACATTGACGTTAGGAGTGTTCTCAGCGCTACTACATTGATGTTAGGAGTGTTCTCAGCGCTACTACATTGATGTTAGGAGTGTTCTCAGCGCTACTACATTGATGTTAGGAGTGTTCTCAGCGCTACTACATTGATGTTAGGAGTGTTCTCGGCGCTACTACATTGACGTTAGGAGTGTTCTCAGTGCTACTACATTGACGTTAGGAGTGTTCTCAGTGCTACTACATTGACGTTAGGAGTGTTCTCAGCGCTACTACATTGACGTTAGGAGTGTTCTCAGTGCTACTACATTGACGTTAGGAGTGTTCTCAGTGCTACTACATTGACGTTAGGCGTGTTCTCAGAGCTACTACATTGATGTTAGGAGTGTTCTCAGAGCTACTACATTGATGTTAGGAGTGTTCTCAGCGCTACTACATTGACGTTAGGAGTGTTCTCAGTGCTACATTGATGTTAGGAGTGTTCTCAGTGCTACATTGATGTTAGGAGTGTTCTCAGTGCTACATTGATGTTAGGAGTGTTCTCAGTGCTACATTGACGTTAGGAGTGTTCTCAGAGCTACATTGACGTTAGGAGTGTTCTCAGTACTACATTGACGTTAGGAGTGTTCTCAGTGCTACATTGATGTTAGGAGTGTTCTCAGTACTACATTGACGTTAGGAGTGTTCTCAGTACTACATTGATGTTAGGAGTGTTCTCAGTGCTACTACATTGATGTTAGGAGTGTTCTCAGTGCTACTACATTGACGTTAGGCGTGTTCTCAGTGCTACTACATTGACGTTAGGCGTGTTCTCAGTGCTACATTGATGTTAGGAGTGTTCTCAGTGCTACTACATTGACGTTAGGCGTGTTCTCAGTGCTACATTGATGTTAGGAGTGTTCTCAGTACTACTACATTGACGTTAGGCGTGTTCTCAGTGCTACATTGACGTTAGGAGTGTTCTCAGTACTACTACATTGACGTTAGGAGTGTTCTCAGTGCTACTACATTGACGTTAGGAGTGTTCTCAGTGCTACTACATTGATGTTAGGAGTGTTCTCAGTACTACATTGACGTTAGGAGTGTTCTCAGTGCTACTACTACATTGACGTTAGGCGTGTTCTCAGTGCTACTACATTGACGTTAGGCGTGTTCTCAGCGCTACTACATTGACGTTAGGAGTGTTCTCAGCGCTACTACATTGACGTTAGGAGTGTTCTCAGCGCTACTACATTGACGTTAGGAGTGTTCTCAGCGCTACTACATTGACGTTAGGAGTGTTCTCAGCGCTACTACATTGACGTTAGGAGTGTTCTCAGTGCTACTACTACATTGACGTTAGGCGTGTTCTCAGTGCTACTACATTGACGTTAGGAGTGTTCTCAGCGCTACTACATTGACGTTAGGAGTGTTCTCAGCGCTACTACATTGACGTTAGGAGTGTTCTCAGCGCTACTACATTGACGTTAGGAGTGTTCTCAGCGCTACTACATTGACGTTAGGAGTGTTCTCAGCGCTACTACATTGACGTTAGGAGTGTTCTCAGTGCTACTACTACATTGACGTTAGGCGTGTTCTCAGTGCTACTACATTGACGTTAGGAGTGTTCTCAGCGCTACTACATTGATGTTAGGAGTGTTCTCAGTGCTACTACATTGATGTTAGGAGTGTTCTCAGCGCTACTACATTGATGTTAGGAGTGTTCTCAGTACTACATTGACGTTAGGAGTGTTCTCAGTACTCCATTGATGTTAGGAGTGTTCTCAGTACTCCATTGATGTTAGGAGTGTTCTCAGTGCTACTACATTGATGTTAGGAGTGTTCTCAGTGCTACTACATTGATGTTAGGAGTGTTCTCAGTACTACTACTACATTGATGTTAGGAGTGTTGTAAATACTACTACATTGATGTTAGGAGTGTTGTAAATACTACTAGAGCCTATGATAGGAGCTCTTCTTCTGCCTGACAATGGACAGTTTCTATGAGGAAAGACGGGGCCATTTTGCATCCTGACAGATACATTAAACAGATTAAGACTTGCACCAGTGTTTCTGCTGCACTTATTTTGCCGATCCAACAGGTCCCAGACGTGCTCAATGGGATTGAGATTTGGCCTCGTCGCTGGCCATGGCAGAACACTGACATTCCTGTCTTGCAGGAAATCATGCACAGACCGAGCAGTATGGCTGATGGCATTGTCATGCTGGAGGGTCATGTCAGGATGAGCCTGCAGGAAGGGTACCACATGAGGGAGGAGGATGTCTTCCCTGTAACGCACAGCGTTGATAATGCCTGCAATGACAACAAGCTCAGTCAGATGATGCTGTGACACACCGCCCCAGACCATGATGGACCCTCCACCTCCAAATCAATCCTGCTCAGAGCACAGGCCTCTGTGTAATGCTCATTCCTTCAACAATAAACGCGAATCTAACCATCACCCCTGGTGAGACAAAACCGCAACTCGTCAGTGAAGAGCACTTTTTGCCAGTCCTGTATGGTTCAGCGACGGTGTGTTTGTGCCCATAGGCGACGTTGTTGCCGGTGATCTCTGGTGAGGACCTGCCTTACAACAGATCTACAAGCTCTCAGTCCAGCCTCTCAGCCTATTGCGGACAGTCTGAGCACTGATGGAGGGATTGTGCATTCCTGATGTAACTTGGGCAGTTGTTGTTGCCATCCTGTATCTGTCCCGCAGGTGTGATGTTTGGTTGTACCGATCCTGTGCAGTTGTCGTTACACGTGGTCTGCCACTGCGAGGACGATCAGCTGTCCGTCCTGTCTCCCTGTAGCGCTGTCTTAGTTGTCTCACAGTACGAACATTGCAATTTATTGCCCTGGCCCCATCTGCAGTCCTCATGCCTGCAGCATGCCTCAGGCATGTTCACGCAGATGAGCAGGGACCATGGGCATCTTTCTTTTGGTGATTTTCAGAGTCAGTAGAAAGGCCTCTTTAGTGTCCTAAGTTTTCATAACTGTGACCTTAATTGCCTACCTCTGTAAGCTGTTAGTACTTCTTATGGCTGCAAGGGGCAGTATTGAGTAGCCAGTTAAATCGTGCCCATTTCAAACGGCCTCGTACTCAATTCTTGCTCGTACAATATGCATATTATTATTACTATTGGATAGAAAACACTCTCTAGTTTCTAAAACCGTTTGAATTATTTCTCTGAGTGAAACAGAACTCATTCTGCAGCACATTTCCTGACCAGGAAGTGGAATGTCAGAAATCGATGCTCTGTTCAACTTCCTGCCTATACATGGGCATGACACGTAAGAGTCTACGTACACTTCATACACCTTCCCCTGGTTGTCAAGAGGCGGTGAGAGAAGAAATTTCGTGTTTATCTTGGTCTGAGGTGGAATTAAAGCTCTTTGTATGACGTGACCGTCCATTTCCTGTTTCTGGAGCGCGCGAAAGGGGACATGGATTTGCCTTCTGTTTAGCTGTCGTTATGGACGACTAACATCTCCGGTTTAGATTTTATTTGATACATGTGACCATATCATCGTAAAGTATGTTTTTTCAATATAGTTTAATCAGATTATTGAAATTTTTTCGGGAGTTTTGCCGTGTTCCGTTCTCTGACTTTGTTGACGTTGGAGAGATCCGTGCCACTTGGCAAGTGCCCATGCTAAATCAAGAGGGAAATTTGCCGTTCCAGATCCAAACAACGACTGTTCTGGACAAAGGACACCTTGTCCAACATTCTGACGGAAGATCACCAAAAGTAAGAAACATTTTATGATGCTATTTCTAATATCTGTCGTGCATGTGAACTGGTCGTCGGCGCCCAAGTGTTTCTGGCTATTGTGGCTACGCTAATATAACGCTATATTGTGTTTTCGCTGTAAAACACTTGATAAATCGGAAATATTGTCTGGAATCACACGATGCCTGTCTTTCAATTGCTGTACACTATGTATTTTTCAGAAATGTTTTATGATGAGTAATTAGGTATTTGACGTTGGTGTCTGTAAATATTATGGCTGCTTTCGGTGCAATTTCTGATTGTAGCTGAAATGTAAACTATGATTTATACCTGAAATATGCAAATTTTTCGAACAAAACATATGCTATACAATAAATATGTTATCAGACTGTCATCTGATGAAGTTGTTTCTTGGTTAGTGGCTATTTATATCTTTATTTGGTCGAATTTGTGATAGCTACTGATGGAGTAAAAAACTGATGGAGTAAGAAAAGTGGTGTCTTTTGCTAACGTGGTTAGCTAATAGATTTACATATTGTGTCTTCCCTGTAAAACATTTAAAAAAATCGGACATGTTGGCTGGATTCACAAGATGTGTACCTTTCATATACTGTATTGGACTTGTTAATGTGTGAAAGTTAAATATTTAAAAAAAATATCTTTTGAATTTCGCGCCCTGCACTTGAGCTGGATGTTGTCATAAGTGTACCGGTGTCGGGCTGCACCCCAAACAGGTTAACGACCGTTCCAGAGGTGCATGTTCATTAATTGTTTATGGTTCATTGAACAAGCATGGGAAACAGTGTTTAAACCCTTTACAATGAAGATCTATGAAGTTATTTAGATTTTTACGAATTATCTTTGAAAGACTTGCTGAGTTTACATTTACCAATATGTTATTGGGCTCATTTCTGAAGGTGGAAATGATATTTTATATGATGTCAGCATAATTTTTTCCCCATTTATTTTGGAGTAGAATGTCCTTTTAAAAAGTCACCAGAACTGAGCTTCTCAGTACTTCAAAATAAAAAAAAATCCGGGGGGGATCCCAGACTCCCAGAACAACCCCCCCCCCCACTGCAACACATTTTTCCAGAGGAAACCTTACGTGCCAATACACAAATACACCCCCCCCCCCCCCACACACACACACACACACACACATAGACACACCCAGCTGTAGGGGAGCTGGTGCTAAAATTAACCCTGGGAATGGATCTTCAGATTATACAAGCCCCGAGCAGGCGTATAAACACACTGTACCTGCTCCACTACGATAGTGCACAGAGTGGGGGGGGGGGAGACAGCTAAGCACATACACTCAGCAGGACCTAGCAGTGTGACACACACACACACACACACACACACACACACACACACACACACACACACACACACACACACACAGGGGAGTAGATTTATGTGCAAACTTTTGAGGAACTGCTGACGACGAGAGAGGTATGTCTAAACGTCTACAGCTGTTCCAATCGTTAACTTCCCTAAATAAAACGGGGACAAATATATAGTAGCAGAGCTCTGATAGGATGTTTTATTCCCTCAAAAGGAACGGGGCCAAGCCCATGCAGCTTCTTGACTCTATACTGACTGAACCGAGCAGACGGGGTGAGGCTCCATTTGTGTTATTCCTCTAGTGGCCTCTGGGTGGCGCCCCCTCAGATGGGCAAAGCGAGAACACCTCCTTTGGTGACCGACTGTGCCTGCATTGGGCTGCAGCTGGGTTGCCACGGCAACCCCTGTCAGCGGGGTCGATAGAGAGCGCTCCTCCTCTTCCTTAGCTGGCTTATGCTCGATCACACACACAATTTACAGAGATGTGTGTATGCGCCTAGGCCTCTTTCCATAACAGCTGGACCTAACTGACTGACGAGAGAAGTCTCTACAGCTGGATCTAACTGACTGACGAGAGAAGTCATAAACTACCTAAAGAATCAGAGTAAATCACAAACATCAAATGTATCTGTCTAGAAACCTCTGCACATGGACAAACAATGACCAAAGGCTGTGTGGTGATTAATGAAGGTGACAAACTAGAGAATGAATCAAAATGTCTGACAAGGACCAAGTGGTGAAGGCAGTTAGAGGAGAAGGATGGGCCTTCAACTCTCCTCCATTTTAGATGCATTGCCACCAGGATTGGAGCTATTTAGTATAGTTGCCATACATACAGAAGTTGCCGTATACATTTCTTATTTATTTATTTCACCTTTATTTAACCAGGTAGGCTAGTTGAGAACAAGTTCTCATTTACAACTGCGACCTGGCCAAGATAAAGCAAAGCAGTGCGACAAAAACAACAACAGAGTTACACATAAACAAACATACAGTGAATAATACAATAGAAAAAGTCTATATACAGTGTGTGCAAATGAGGTAGGAAAAGGGAGGTAAGGTAATAAATAGGCCATGGTGGCAAAGTAATTACAATATAGCAATTAAACACTGGAATGGTAGATGTGCAGAAGATGAGCGCGCAAGTAGAGATACTGGGATGCAAAGGAGCAAAATAAATAACAATATGGGAATGAGGGAGTTGGATGGGCTATTTACAGATGGGCTACGTACAAGTGCAGTGATCTGTGAGCTGCTCTGACAGCAGATGCTTAAAGTTAGTGAGAGAGATATGGGTCTCCAGCTCCAGTGATTTTTGCAGTTCGTTCCAGTCATTGGCAGCAGAGCACGCGTAGGAAAGGCGGCCAAAGGAGGAATTGGCTTTGGGGATGACCAGTGAAATATACCTGCTGGAGTGCGTGCTACGGGTGGGTGCTGCTATGGTGACCAGTGAGCTGAGATAAGGCGGGGCTTTACCTAGCAAAGACTTATAGATGACCTGGAGCCAGTGGGTTTGGCGACGAATATGAAGCGAGGGCCAGCTAACGAGAGCATTCAGGTTGCAGTGGTGGTTAGTATATGGGGCTTTCGTGACAAAACGGATGGCACTGTGATAGACTGCATCCAATTTGCTGAGTAGAGTGTTGGAGGCTATTTTGTAAATGACATCGCCGAAGTCAAGAATCGGTAGGATAGCCAGTTTTACGAGGGTATGTTTGGCAGCATGAGTGAAGGATGCTTTGTTGCGAAATAGGAAGCTGATTCTAGATTTACTTTTGGATTGGAGATGCTTAACGTGAGTCTGGAAGAGGAGTTTACAGTCTAACCAGACACCTAGGTATTTGTAGTTGTCCACATATTCTAAGTCAGAACCGTCCAGAGTAGTGATGCTGGACGGGCGGGCAGGTGTGGGCAGCGATCGGTTGAAGAGCATGCATTTAGTTTTACTTGCATTTAAAGAGCAGTTGAAGGCGACGGAAGGAGAGTTGTATGGCATTGAAGCTCGTCTGGAGGTTAGATAACACAGTATCCAAAGAAGGGCCAGAAGTATACAGAATGGTGTCGTCTGCGTAGAGGTGGATCAGACATGGTATATCATGTATACAGTCGTGGCAAAAAATATTGGTACCCTTGCACTTCTTTCAAGTAACACACAGTTTTCCCTAAAAATAAGTTGAAATTTACCAAAGTATTTGGTCTCCACAGTTCATTATATCACTGTTAATAAAACAGAACCTTTGTTTTTGATTCAGAACTTAATATATCCATTTAAATTGACATCATAGACTTAATATCTGGTAGCACAAACTTTGGTCAAAATAACTGCAATCAAGTCCAGTGTTTTGTCTTGAACCCTTCCTGGGTGCTTTTTGAAGTGTGTTTGGGTCATTGTCCTGCTGGAAGACCCATGACCTTCGATGGAGACCCAGCTTTCTGACACTGGGTCTGACATTGCGCTCCAAAACGCTTTGGTATTCTCCTGATTTCATGATGCCATACACACGTTCAAGGCACCCAGTGCCAGAGTCAGAAAGCAACCCCAAAATATCACTGAACCTCCTCCATGTTTGACTGTAGGGAAGGTGTTCTTTTATTTGAAAGCTTTATTTTGCTTTCTGTAACCATCGAGATGGTGTGCTTTACCCAAAAGCTCTAATTTGGTCTCATCTGTCCACAGGACAATCTCCCAGAAGGACTTTGGCATGTTCCAATGTGTTTTGCCAAATTGCAGTCAGGTTTTTTATGTCCCTCTCTCAGCAGTGGGGTCCTCCTGGGTCTCCTACCATATAACCCCCTTTCATTGAGTTGGCGACGGATGGTGCGAGTAGAAACTGTCGTACTTTGTGTCTAAAGTTCAGCTTGAATCTGTGTGGCAGTTCACCGAGGTGCTTATCCAACATTCAAACAATCCTCCGCTGCAAACTTCCATCAAGTTCTCTCGTGCGGCCACGTCCAGTGTGGTTGGCTACAGTGGCATCGGCCTTAAAACTTCTTGATAACATTACGTACGGTGGAAACAGGAACATCAAGGTCTCTGGAGATGGACTTGTAGCCTTGAGATTGTGCAAGCTTGGCTACCATCTTGTGTCTGACCTCCTCAGATAATTCTCTGGTTGTGTTTGTTTTCTCCATCGTGCTCATTGCGGTACACGCAGTGACACAAAACAGAATGAGTCCATTTCTCTATTCAAACTGGTTGAATTCGCGATTTCTATATTGCAGGCACCTGCAACTTACCACAGGTGAGTTCAATTCCAAAGTAAAAGGACAATCATCTGCTTGAAATCAAATTATTTCTAACCACTTCTAGAAGGTGCAAATAATATTGTCCGGGACATTTTAGGATTTCTTTGTGGAATAAGCTAACATTTAGTAAATTATTCAGATATTTTGGTTTTGTTGAACTGCAAACCAAAGACATACATACGTGGATATCAAAATACGTTTTAATTTCAACCGTTTTCTGGAAGAAATGGTGCATTATTTGAAAAAAGTGCATGGGTGCCAATATTTTTTGCCACGACTATATAATTCTAAGAAGCAGAATATCTTCAGAGCATTGGTGTGGGACTGTGTATTAGTGCGTGAGTTACATGCATATGACAAATGCTCTGTTCTGTGTGTCTAGTCTGTGTGGTGCCGTCCCCTCCACTTTCCTAAGACGGCTACAACACACACACACACACACACACACACACACACACACACACACACACACACACACACACACACACACACACACACACACACACACACACACACACACACACTCCTGAGTGATAGAGGAGGGGGTGGAAGGCACTGGGGGCTTCACACAAGGATGAGCTGTCTGCAAGCACACACACACACACACACATTCCTCTAGGGGCCACCTATCCCTATCCAGTAGCACCACAAACGAGTGTGTGTGTGTGTGGTGTGTGTGTGTGTTTTGCTATAATCAGAGCTGGTGTCACAATGATATCCTCTCCTAAGGCCTTCAGCCCGTGTGGCTTGGTTGAGTTGAATGTTTGGCAGGACTGTGTGAGTGCACAAGCAAAGCAATCTATATGTGCACTGTCTCACCTTCTGAGTAAGGGTGTGTGTGTGTGTGTGTGTTTATGCTAGCGTGTGCATTGAAGACCAGAGAATATTTTATATGTGTATGTAAGTAGTACAGTCTATGAGTGTGTGTGTACAGTATGCATGTATGTGCACATGTACGTATATATATATATATATATATATATATATATATATATGTGTGTGTGTATGCTCAAAGACCCATGTACTACTACAGTACCTAGTATGTGTGTTCTGTGTGTGTGTGCTAAATGTGTGTGTGTGTGCAGACCACCTCTCTCTGTGTGTGTGTGCCTGACCTTCCTTTGTCTACAGCCTATTGGTGGGTTCCTCCCTTTGATTTGGCCACACAGCCACGTGACCCTGCAGCCAGCCTGTGCTCTGCAACTCGGCACTGCTAAAAATAGCTCCAGCTCGCCCCAGCTCGTTTACATAAGCTCTGAGGAGCTGGGGGGGAGAGACCCCGAGGAGAGGAGGGGGGATGAGAAAGAGGAGGAGTAGTGGACAGAAGTCCACAGGCGCTGGCTGGGGCCTAAAATACAGCGCTGTGGCCAGCTGTTCTGCTCTCCAGCTGTTCCTGCATGTCCTCTCTCTCACTCTCTCCCTCTCCCTCTCTCTCACTCTCACGCTGGTGCCTGATGCACGCATGCGCACAGACGGACACAGAAACACATACACAAACACACTCAGAGAAGCAGACAGGCACAGATACGCATGTACACACATAGCTACTTTGAAACAGCCCTCATACTGAATGAGTCACAGAGTAGTCATCTCCAAGTCTGTCTTTATGGTGTTATGTTATGGTCCTAATCTGTCCTATGCTACGGTCCTAATCTGTCCTATGATATGGTCCTAATGTGTCTTTATAGTGCTATGCTATGCTCCTAATTTGTCTTTATGGTGCTATGCTCCTAATCTGTCTTTATGGTGCTATGCTCCTAATTTGTCTTTATGGTGCTATGCTCCTAATTTGTCTTTATGGTGCTATGCTATGCTCCTAATCTGTCTTTATGGTCATATGCTATGCTCCTAATCTGTTTTTACGGTGCTATGCTATGCTCCTAATCTGTCTTTACGGTCATATGCTATGCTCCTAATCTGTCTTTACGGTCATATGCTATGCTCCTAATCTGTCTTTATGGTGCTATGCTATGCTCCTAATCTGTCTTTATGGTGCTATGCTATGCTCCTAATCTGTCTTTATGGTGCTATGCTATGCTCCTAATCTGTCTTTATGGTGCTATGCTATGCTCCTAATCTGTCTTTATGGTGCTATGCTATGCTCCTAATCTGTCTTTACGGTCATATGCTATGCTCCTAATCTATCTTTATGGTCATATGCTATGCTCCTAATCTGTCTTTATGGTCCTAATCTGTCTTTATGTTGATATGCTGTAAATGAGAATGCGTTCAGTCAACTTACCTGGTAAAAATAAATAAAAATGTTAGAAAATAAATTTCACCAAGACAAATATGATTCTTCATGTTCAGAACGGTTCAGTGGGGTCTTTCTCTAACATATCATTCATTAATAAGGCCCGGGGTTGGGTTTATACTAAGCTAACATATCATTCAGTAATAAGGCCCGGGGTTGGGTTTACCCTAAGCTAACATATCATTTAGCAATAAGGTCCGGGGTTGGGTTTACCCTAACATATAATTTAGCAATAAGGCCAGAGGTTGGGTTTATCCTAAGCTAACATATCATTCATTAATAAGGCCCGGGTTGGGTTTATACTAAGCTAACACATCATTCATTAATAAGGCCCGGGGTTGGGTTTATACTAAGCTAACATATCATTCAGTAATAAGGCCCGGGGTTGGGTTTACCCTAACCTAACATATCATTCAGTAATAAGGCCCGGGGTTGGGTTTACCCTAAACTAACATATCATTTAGCAATAAGGTCCGGGGTTGGGTTTACCCTAACATATAATTTAGCAATAAGGCCAGAGGTTGGGTTTATCCTAAGCTAACATATCATTCATTAATAAGGCCCGGGGTTGGGTTTATACTAAGCTAACATATCATTCAGTAATAAGGTTGGGTTTATACTAAGCTAACATATCATTCAGTAATAAGGCCCGGGGTTGGGTTTATACTAAGCTAACATATCATTCAGTAATAAGGCCCGGGGTTGGGTTTATACTGAGCTAACATATCATTCAGTAATAAGGCCCGAGGTTGGGTTCATACTAACCTAACATATCATTCAGTAATAAGGCCCGGGGTTGGGTTTACCCTAAGCTAACATATCATTTAGCAATAAGGTCCGGGGTTGGGTTTACCCTAACATATAATTTAGCAATAAGGCCAGAGGTTGGGTTTATCCTAAGCTAACATATCATTCATTAATAAGGCCCGGGGTTGGGTTTATACTAAGCTAACATATCATTCAGTAATAAGGTTGGGTTTATACTAAGCTAACATATCATTCAGTAATAAGGCCCGGGGTTGGGTTTATACTAAGCTAACATATCATTCAGTAATAAGGCCCGGGGTTGGGTTTATACTGAGCTAACATATCATTCAGTAATAAGGCCCGAGGTTGGGTTCATACTAAGCTAACATATCATTCAGTAATAAGGTTGGGTTTATACTAAGCTAACACATCATTCATTAATAAGGCCCGGGGTTGGGTTTATACTAAGCTAACATATCATTCAGTAATAAGGCACGGGGTTGGGTTTATCATAAGCTAACATATCATTCATTAATAAGGCCCGGGGTTGGGTTTATACTAAGCTAACATATCATTCAGTAATAAGGTTGGGTTTATACTAAGCTAACATATCATTCAGTAATAAGGCCCGGGGTTGGGTTTATACTAAGCTAACATATCATTCGGTAATAAGGTCCGGGGTTGGGTTTACCCTAACCTAACATATCATTCGGTAATAAGGTCCGGGGTTGGGTTTACCCTAAGCTAACATATCATTCAGTAATAAGGCCCGGGGTTGGGTTTATACTAAGCTAACATATCATTCAGTAATAAGGCCCGGGGTTGGGTTTATACTAAGCTAACACATCATTCATTAATAAGGCCCGGGGTTGGGTTTATCCTAAGCTAACATATCATTCAGTAATAAGGTTGGGTTTATACTAAGCTAACATATCATTCAGTAATAAGGCCCGGGGTTGGGTTTATACTAAGCTAACATATCATTCAGTAATAAGGTTGGGTTTATACTAAGCTAACATATCATTCAGTAATAAGGCCCGGGGTTGGGTTTATACTAAGCTAACATATCACTCAGTAATAAAGCCCGGGGTTGGGTTTATACTAAGCTAACATATAATTCAGTAATAAGGCCCGGGGTTGGGTTTATCCTAAGCTAACATATCATTCTGTAATAAGGTTGGGTTTATACTAAGCTAACATATCATTCAGTAATAAAGCCCAATGTTGGGTTTATACTAAGCTAACATATCATTCATTAATAAGGCCCGGGGTTGGGTTTATCATAAGCTAATATATAATTCAGTAATAAAGGTTGGGTTTATACTAAGCTAACATATAATTCAGTAATAAGGCCCGGGGTTGGGTTTACCCTAACATATAATTCAGTAATAAGGCCCGGGGTTGGGTTTATCCTAAGCTAACATATGGAATTGTTTTAAGATGGTCATACCATGGATCTTTTAGCTATTTGATTTGAAAATTTAAGACCCCTGTAGGTTAATATACAGTATATCATCAGTATATCAGTATATCATATCAATTATTCGAAGAAACATTGAATTTGGCCTTACTGCTACTAGCCCATAGAAACACATTGATTAACAGATTCATAAATGGAAAAACAGTCCAAAAATAAATCAAAAGGAAGTATGTTTTGAAGCGTCTGTCCTGAATCTGAGAGATATACGAAAGATCAGAAAAATATAATTTGTGGAATTATCCCTACACCTTTGATGTAAATGCCCCATTCACCAGGTTACCTTCCAGTGACACTTGTGTGGGTCATAAAGCAAAACAGAGAACACCATCGTGTTTGTGAGAGTTTCATCTTTTCATAGAGAGGTCAGATTATTTTGTAGCCCAAATGGACACTACAGATGTTTGTGAGAAGACCGATGTCTGGGATGTCTCCTAGTCTGACAAACAGAGCTGTAGCTCTGCCACCTTCCACTGCAGATGCGGAAGGCCGACATCGGCAGATTGAGATGCAGCCCATGCAAGAAAACAGACTTCTCTAATTTAAAACAGACAAATTTGCTAAATCTAAAATCTACTGTATATGTATCTTACCTCTATATTGTTTTATGTCCTCTGGATTCGAGAAGAAAGATGAGTTCAAAGGTGAGCCTGTCAGTTAGCATCAACTCTCGCATAGCATCCAGTCTAGCTGACATATCATCTATTTTCCAGATTTTTTCCCACTTTTTTTCTCTGGCCTCCATTGATTTAGTCACCCTAATTCTAGCCATCCTACAAGGGAAAAACTCCAATAACTTTTGAACGGATTATGATAGAGATATGAGGTTTAGAACATTCATTTTTCATAGAGGAGCAGCTACATAATTAACAGAATTTTACCCATTAGTCAAAATATGTGTTTTGATTGTACCATTTATACTGGGTCATAGAATACTTCATTATCATGATATTGTCATTTTTACATATTTAACTGTACGTCCAGTATATGTGGCTCATGCAGGAGTCAGAAGCACCCTAATGTTGCAAGCACCAGGGTCCAACCACAGAATTAAATAGAACAACTGCAATGGTCATCAAAACAGGCCGTATAAGGGCAATAAGACGTTATGCAGTATATGCCGTTTAGCAAGATGCTTTTATCCAAAGCTATTTACAGTCACGCGTGCACACAGTTTCTATGTATGGGTGGTCCTGGGAAACGACCCAACTATCCTGGCATTGGAAGCGTCACGCTCTACAAACTGATCTACAGAGGACCTCCGGTGGCCAGGCTACACACTTGACCCTGGGTGCTCCTCGTTGTATAATCTGGAAGAAATCCAGCACAACGGCAGAACCATATGTAAGATCTTAATTTGAGCGAGCTTTCTGCAACAACAGGATGATCAAATTAAGATAAGGCATCTGTATCATAGAACAATGACACAGTGTGTGGTTGAATTCAACTGTACTGAGTAATTTGGCTGCATTGCACAATCTTCTAGGAAGCCCTTGTATGGCAAATAGGAAGTCTGATATTCCTGCATTCATTGACATAATTGGTAAACACCACACCTCAATTAGAACAATATTTGATCTCAAATTGTAATCTCAATACTATTTTTTTAGGGTATACGTGTTCAGCCAAAGCCAATTCCAAAAGCACGAGATCACCAGAGTTGGCGACATGCTCCGGTACTTTGGCGACTAGTAAGTTTTATTTAAACCTCCCGTTTTGGGCTGGATGTCTAAATGTGTAGTTCATACAGGCATAATCTATAAGCAGAATAACGTTTTTACAGATTTAAGATCTTCATTTAAGCCTGTTTAATACATCAGGAAAATATTCCTGCAGCAACAGGAATTATTATGTGGATTATAATAATGGACATTTTTGTAGGGTTGATACATTTTTCAAGTCTGAAATGCCAAAGTGGAAATGATAAAGTTCTCCTGCAACAGGGTGATCAAATTAAGATCCTACATCTGTGCCTCAATTAACCAAGAAATTCCTAGTTTGAAAGCATCTGTTTTCTGGAAGGTGTGCGGTGCCATTTTCCCTTACATTTCCCCCATGTTGACCAGCCCTCTAGCAATTCGAGTTTCAGCCAATGGGCTTCAGCCATTCGCCATTTGAGTCACAGCTAGCAAGACACACACAGCAGAGCAATGACGTGGTGCACATATGTAATGTAGTACACAATTTTCGGGGACCACTTTTGGCTCGTGGGCACTACTTTCAGAACTACTGGCTAAAAGGTATACAAAAGTACCGGAGAATATCTTTAAAGCTGGAACCCTTAATGGTCAAACTGCCACGTCCGTTTGCAATATTACAACAAAGAAGTTACTGCAAACAGTGTTTTTCCCCCATGACATCACTGATAGAACAACAGAATATGTACTTGTCAATAAAACAAAAACAATAGCGTTCATTGGGCGGACAGTGGCGCAGTTTGAAATACGGCTGAGACAGAAACAAACTCAACTAAAGGCTGCTTACAATCTGGTTTGGGCAGGGGGGAAAAAACTGTGCACTTGGGAGTCTCCACATAGGACCATCTAGATTAACTAGGGCTGGCCTGGAGAGGGAGTGCAGGGTTTGTGTATGCACAATGCTCTCGCCGAGCTAGAAACAGAACAGGCCAGTCAGAACAGGGCACCTATTGTGCTCCCACAGGACTATATTAAGGCCTTATCAGCCTGCAACATCAACAGTGTCCTCTGCTTCCTACTGAGCACACAAACCAGGATCTGCAGCTAGCGCACACAGCTTTAGCATGCTAATGAGCACACACACCAAGATCTATAGCTTTAGCATGCTAATGCTAATGAGCACACACACACCACTGTGCTAAGCTAATGATGACATCTAACGTGCTAACACTTACCATGCTAGCGCTAATGTTTTGGAGGTGGTAGCTATCAAATACATGACCACATGAGTAGGGAAAGGGGGACACCTAGTCAGTTGTACAACTGAATGCCTTCAACTGAAATGTGTCTTCCGCATTTAACCCAACCCCTCTGAATCAGAGAGGTTCGGGGGGCTGCCTTAATCGACATCCACGTCTTCGGGGCACGGGGAACAGTGGGTTAACTGCCTTGCTCAGGAGCAGAAAGACAGATTTTTACCTTGTCAGTTCGGGGATTCGATCCAGCAACTTTTCGGTTACTGGCCCGAAGCTTTAACCACTAAGCTACCAGTATCAGTGACACAGCCGACAGGAGTTACCGTGTAGCTTTGAGAGTACAACATACGGTTGTTATGTGTATACAGGGGCGCAACTTTGGTTTTTGAAGTGGGGGGGGGGGGGGGGGGGTCGGCATTATTCTTTAAAAAAAACACCCAAACAGCCTACCCGACTGCTCAGAGGCGTCAGCAAGTTCCTAAAGCACATCGTTGCCTCGTTTTTTAAAATCACACTCCAATGATAAAACTGGGGGGACAAAAATACAATTTCAGAATGTGGGGGGACATGCCCCCCCCCATCCCCTGTGAAAGTTGCACCCCTGTGTGTATATGTTTGCATGACCATGCGTGCGATGTTGTTTTTAAGCAAAATTCAAACGTTAAGTCATAGGTTGAAGGCATCCATTTTGACGGGCTTAAATCTTTGGAGTTTTGTATATCAGGATGAATGAAGTAGCCTGAAGCCGAGATTACCTGTCGAGGGAGGAATTCTTGAGTACTGGTATGATATCAGTTACTGAAACGTACAGCAAGCTAGAGGGTAAACTCCATGGTACACAAAGGGAAGAGCCTCTAGATGCTAGCTCTCAAGCTACGGCACAGTATTGTATAGAAAACTAGATGGTATGGCTGTCGTTGGCAAGTTAAAATGTCGGACTGCATCCCTATATCAGGTTGTTATATATATAATATATATATATTTAGTTGTTTTGTAAATAGCAATTTGTTCACTGCTGTTTTAATACAGTGTAATATACCCACAACTGACAAGTGTTTTGTATTGATACAGGGTGCTACAAGTACAAAGTAAAGTTAAAACGTCAAGACACTTTACTTTAGAACAAGTTGAGTCACAACTCTGGACAAAACACTAATGAGTAAAACAAAGTGGAATGAAACAAACGAGCCATTCCATGACATTTATGGGCTTTTCCAAACAACGATGCTTCATTGCATGGCCCAAAGGCTCCAACTGGGCTGGGCAATGGAACAGAACATTGAAATCAATTCAAATGCTGAAAATTGATCTACCCCTCCTCCCAAAACAGGCCTACATGTACAATATACAGTCGGTATTGACTGGCTTATAGGATTGTGGAACGTCAATATGGGCCTCCTCTTTGACACAAGCACTTGGATCGGCCCATAATCATTTTGCGTTTCAATTGGGGCTGGAGAGATAGCAGCAGCTAGCTGAACAAGGGGGTGCTAGTGAGCACTGATTGCTCAGCAGTTTCCATTGCTTTACACGTTCATTGGAGGACCTAAGAATAGCACCACGTAGACTATGCTGGTTCTGATGGTGGCTCTGAACCAGCCACCAATGGAAAATCACGACTTAAAAGGAAGACACAGCAATATGACATCATCAAAACAGAGGGGCGACTTCCTGCTTACCGATATCAACAACAGATTATAAACAGCCAATAGTGGCAGCCTTGGCAGAGTTGACATTTGTCTACCAGCTGTGTACAATGACATCATATCGCTGAATCTACCTTTAAGGCGAAACAAAGTGAGCAGACTAGAAACAACACGTTATCATGCTAGCTACAGCTAAATGAACAGGAACAGAGGTTGAAATGCGCTGTCATGCTAACTTAGAGCTAAGCGTCAGTTATGGACCCTGACAGATAACAGTTTCCTCCTCCTAACCCCAACGGGTGTCACTTTGTTTCAGTATACAGAAGGCAGAGATATTGTCAATGGAAACGAGATAGAGCTGTTAAACATGGATACAGTGGAGCTACTGTGCGTCATGGCATTGAGCGATATGTGCATGCGCGCGCACACACACACACACACACACACACAGTTAGCCAGAACAAGCACTAGACGGGTGTGTGTCTGCCTTCTGTAAGCCTCAGCATAACGTCTGTCTTCCTGGGAGAGGAACAACAAGGGGGTCTGACGTCACATATTTCATGCCACTCCAATCCAAACACCTCACAGCCACGTTCTGACTGACTGGAGATTAGAAAAGGGACAACTTGTGTGTATTTCATGGTCACAGAACTTGCCGGTGGTATAAAACACTGCTTCACACCGAAGAGGGGAGCACAATCAGAGACTAGAACTCGGCCAGCAAGCCAAGTGGTGTCTGGAGTGCTCCTCTTAAACAAAAGCTATGGAAATCATAACCTTGAGTCACATATTGTCTACTCTCATTCAAGCACATCATCGACAACAACATGTTGCACTGTATGTTACATAATACGCGTTACCGTCGCCTATGGAAATGGCATGGTTATTAATGAGGGTCAAATAATGATCTAATAAGGGGTTGGGTTCTGCAGACCACCATAAAAATAAAGAAATACTACAGTACTTACTATAGAATACTACATTACTTACTATTGAATACTACAGTACTTACTATAGAATACTACAGTACTTACTATAGAATACTGTAGTATTTCATTTGCATATACCCAGCCCATTCCCCTCCCCATATCCCAACATGTTCCACACATAGAAACCTAAATGCCAAGTATAGACCATATATTGTATTCTATAGTCCACAACAACACTAGAGTAAATACTACAGTATACTACATTCCGCAAAGACACTACAGTAAATACTACAGTCCACAGAAACACTACAGTAAATACTACAGTATACTGTACTACAGTCCACAGAAACACTACAGTAAATACTACAGTATACTGTACTACAGTCCACAGAAACACTACAGTAAACACTACAGTCCACAGAAACACTACAGTATACTACAGTAAATACTACAGTATACTACATTCTGCAGACACTACAGTATACTAGAGGAATGGCCGATTAATTAGGGCCGATTTCAAGTTTTCATAACAACCGGAAATCTGTATTTGTGTTTTTTTTTTTTTACACCTTTACACCTAACCATAAACATCAATGCCTTTCTTAAAATCAATACACAGAAGTATATATTTTTAAACCTGCATATTTAGCTAAAAGAAATCCAGGTTAGCAGGCAATATTAACCAGGTGAAATTGTGTCACTTCTCTTGCGTTCATTGCACGCAGAGTCAGGGTATATGCAATAATAATAAACGTTTTGTTTTCTAAATGATAGTTTCCGGATTCGACCATATTAAATGACCAAATGCTCGTATTCCTATGTGTTATTATGTTATAATTAAGTCTATAATTTGATATTTGATAGAGCAGTCTGACTGAGCGGTGGTAGGCAGCAGCAGGCTCGTAAGCATTCATTCAAACAGCACTTTCGTGCGTTTTACCAGCAGCTCTTCACTGTGCTTCAAGCATTGCGCTGTTTATCACTTCAAGCCTATCACCTCCCGAGATTAGGCTGGCGTAACCGATGTGAAATGGCTAGCTAGTTAGCGGGGTGCGCGCTAACTAGTTTCATACGTCACTCACTCTGAGACTTGGAGTAGTTGTTCCCCTTGCTCTGCATGGGTAACGCTGCTTCGAGCGTGGCTGTTGTCGACGTGTTCCTCGTTCGAGCCCAGGTAGGAGCGAGGAGAGGGACTGAAGCTATACTGTTACACTGGTAATACTAAAGTGCCTATAAGAACATCCAATAGTAAAAGGTATATGGAATACAAATGGTATAGAGAGAAATAGTCCTATAAATACTATATTAACTACAACCTAAAACCTCTTACCTTGGAATATTGAAGTCTCATGTTAAAAGGAACCACCAGCTTTCATATGTTCTCATGTTCTGAGCAAGGAACTTAAACGTTAGCTTTTTTACATGGCACATATTGCACATTTACTTTCTTCTCCAACACTTTATTTTTGCATTATTTAAACCAAATTGAACATGTTTCATTATTTATTTGAGGCTAAATTGATTTTTATTGATGTATTATATTAAGTTAAAATAAGTGTTCATTCAGTATTGTTGTAATTGTCATTATTACAATAAATGTAAAACAAAAATGGCTGATTAATCGGTATCGGCTTTTTTGGGTCCTCCAATAATCGGTATCGGCGTTGAAAAATCATAAAATCGGTCGACCTCTACAGTATACTACAGTCCACAAAGACACTACAGTAAATACTACAGTATACAGGTACACAATTATCTATATCCACAGTAAAACGAATCCTATAGACATAACTTGAAAGGCCGCTCGGCAAGGAAGAAGCCACTGCTCCAAAACCGCCATAGAAAAAGCCAGACTACGGTTTGCAACTGCACATTGGGACAAAGATCGTACTTTTTGGAGAAATGTCCTCTGGCCTGATGAAACAAAAATTGAACTGTTTGGCCATAATGACCATCGTTATGTTTGGAGGAAAAAGGGGGAGGCTTGCAAGCCGAAGAACACCATCCCAACCGTGAAGCACGGGGGTGGCAGCATCATGTTGTGGGGTGCTTTGCTGCAGGAGGGACTGGTGCACTTCACAAAATAGATGGCATCATGAGGCAGGAAAATTCTGTGGATATATTGAAGCAACATCTCAAGACATCAGTCAGGAAGTTAAGGCTTGGTCGCAAATGGGTCTTCCAAAATGACAATGACTCCAAGCATACTTGCAGAGTTGTGTCAAAATGGCATAAGGACAACAAAGTCAAGGTATTGGAGTGGCCATCACAAAGCCCTGACCTCAATCCTATAGAAAATTTGAGGGCAGAACTGAAAAAGTGTGTGCGAGCAAGGAGGCCAACAAACCTGACTCAGTTACACCAGCTCTGTCAGGAGGAATGGGCCAAAATTCACCCAACGTATTGTGGGAAGCTTGTGGAAGTCTACCCGAAACATTTGACCCAAGTTAACAATTTAAAGGCAATGCTACCAAATACTAATTGAGTGTATGTAAACTTCTGACCCACTGGGAATGTGTTGAAAAAATAAAAGCTTAAATAAATCATTCTCTTTATTATTATTCTGACATTTCACATTCTTAAAATAAAGTGGTGATCCTAAGACAGGGAATGTTTACTAGGATTAAATGTCAGGAATTGTGAAAAACTGAGTTTAAATGTATTTGGCTAAGGTGTATGTAAACTTCCGACTTCAACTGTGTTTGTTATTTCATAGTTTTGATGTCTTCACTATTATTCTACAACATAGAAAATCGTAAAAAATAAATTAAAACCCTTAAATGAGTAGGTGTGTCAAAACTTTTGACTGCTACTGTGTACATTCACACACACACACACACACACACACAAACAGCCAAAACATTATGTGCCATTAAACTCCCTGAAGAGCACCTCTGAGGACTTGGAAGACTTTGTCAGAGCTCCATGGGTGATTATATGAGGTCTAAAAGGCCAATCAGAATGCCCAGAACACATGAGGAGAGTCAACGGAGACACACCATTGGCTGAGAGAGCAACCAGGGCTGTGATGGGATGGAAATTGCCTCTCAAAGGGATCTACCTTTCATTAACGAGGAAGCTTGCGTAACACACAATGAATATCCTTACACGTAAAACAACCGGACTGGCTTAATTAAGGTACTTTCAACAACCTCTCTACTGGATTCTTACAACAGGGGTTGTCACCTGTTACTTGGGGATGAGTAGTTATGCATAACAATACATGTGTGCCTGCGTGTGTTTTCTTCACACACCGCTAACCAGAAAAATTATTTTGGGGTGGTACGAATTTCAGTCGGTAATTGCCAGCAACCTGAGATGGAACACAAACATTGTTATATGGACCAAGCCTCCAAGAGATCCACATGGTAAACCCCAGGTAGCGCTACCTTACTGGGGACATCAATGTGACTGGGTGAAAGGGCCTGAAAGCACGGTTACCTCAGTGCAAGGTAAAAGACACGTGTTGTGAACAACGCTAAAAGCCCTCTCTTCTCTTCACCAGGAGCGTGCGTCTCAACATACGGTCTTAAGGGTACTATCTGAACACAACTGTGCGTGTCTTTTTGTCGTCACAACAGGGCACCTGGCACATGTGGGCTTCTGGGGGTTCGGGTTAGCAGACTGCGGGACACGCAACGTCAGTGGAGAGATGGAGAGTCCACAGGGATGGGTTAGCGAGGGAGAGTGGGATATAGGAGGAGAGGGAAGGAGGGATGGAGAAGAATGGAGAGTTAGAAGGATGAGTTGAGAGAGGAATGGAAAGAGAGGGATGGGGAGGGAGGTATAGGAATGGAAAGAGAAAGAGGGATGGGGAGGGAGAGATAGGAATGGAAAGAGAAAGAGGGATGGGGATGGAGAGATAGGAATGGAAAGAGAAAGAGGGATGGGGATGGAGAGATAGGAATGGAAAGAGAAAGGGGTATGGGGAGGGAGATAGAGATAAAGGGATAGGACAGAGGGAGAAAATGGACAGGGAGGAAGAGAGAAGGGAAGAGAGGAGAAAGGGGAATGGGAAAAGAATGGTGAGAGTGGAAGAGAGAGATGAGGAGGAAGGGAGGGTACGAGGGTTGGGGCCCAGGGGGTACTCACTACTGTGCGCAGTCGATGAGCTGGTACTCATTGGAGCGCTCAAAGCAAGCCTTCACGCCTTCATCGTCCCACAGCTGCTTGGCATGCTCGAAGAACTCCTGTTGTTCATGAAAGAGAATAAAAGAGAGAAACAGGAGCTTTGGTTTCAGACAAGAGAGACAACTTGTCATCACGTTGGCTTTGCTGTACATTTGCATGATAGATGAAAGTACATTTGATGTGATTGTCCTCTGTAGCAGCATGTTAGATAATCATTGTACATTACTCAGGTGTTGCAGAGGGTGAACTGACTGGTCCTATAGGATGAGAAATACAACTACGGTGGAAAACGTCTGATCCATTCACAACGTCAAACACAAAAAACAAGAATAAGGAGGAGGGAAATTATACCCTTCCCTGAGAAAGAACATCCCCATAAATACCTATTCAATGATAGACTGCTCTTCCACTCACTTGCCTATGGACAGAAGGTGTGTAGTGGAGGAGGGTGGGAACTTGTTTCATATGAGGACCGGGCTAATCTAACATGGCACTGGTGCCTTCTAGACAGCCACAGACACGCCAATATAAAGATTAACTTTAAAAATCCAAACTGAGAAAGACATGACAATATAAAGCTGAACGTTTAGGGACCAACCAGCACTAAAATTCAAAATGCTTTTTTTGATGCAACACAAACACACTGTTTGCCATCTTCTGCCTCAGAAGTATACCAATGGGAAAGAGAGCGGGAGGGAGGGACGAGTGGAGGCAGGAAGGCGAAGAGAGGAGAGAGGGAGGGAGGTTCTGAGAAAGAGAAGACTTGTTTTCCCACCCGCTTGTTCCTTAGAGAGAGCCGAGAGCTGGGTTTACAATAATTAGTCCCCCGGTGGGGTCATCGCATAATAACCACAATACAGGCAAACAAATGGCAACAGAGATGCAAAACAAACTCAGATGCTAAAGTCGCTAACGCCGATGCAACAAGGCCTTGCGTGAAGTTTGAACAACCCTGTAAATGGCAGCATGTTCACGATTCAGCTAAACAGTCTGAGCTGAACTATTGTGCAGTATCGACCGTGTATCTATTGTCAAAAATGTGTCAACCATTTTCTAGAAACAAAACACAGTAGGAGGCCATTTACTCATTTTGACAGTTCACTTTTTTTTTACTTTCACACCTCAATACTACCATAGGAAAAACAATTCCTCCACACACTGTAATGTGCAAAATATGCAAGATAGGTTATTACCATGAGAACTACACCTCAAATCTACATCTTAATTAGCTTCACTTAACAGATTTACTGTGAATGTCTCCCTTCACACACTGAAAGCCAGCTGTGTATGAGCACAACCGCACCTCTCGGACTTCCTCTTTGCTCCCATTAGTTACAGGTGACATTTTGATGCACCGAGTCAGGATCTCTCTCTCCACATGCAAAGCAGAGTGTGTCTGCCTGCCAGGGCAGTTTCCTGGCCAAGGCTGATGATCTCACCACGAGAACAGGAAGTCGCTAAGCGGAGAGGACACAGAGACAGTTCATCTGCCCGTATCAGCCCAGACGCTGCTGTACTATGTGTTTACAGGGAGAATGGAGAAGATATGGGGATGTTGCTTTAACGTGTGCCATGTTACTACGTTACAATAACACTGAGCCAGGTCCTGTCGGTCTCGTGACTGAGGAAAGTCGGATGTTTTTCCCCCATATGAGTCATTAATTGCACTGTTGTCGACTCAACCTGCGACTGTCAGTATCACATATATTGCAATGAGGATACTCTAGAACGTTCTAGAACTACTGACAAGCACACAGCCTATACTTTTCTACAATTTTGTCCCCAAAACATTGGCTAAGAAAGTTAATTAATTGTGGAGTGCAAAAAAGGGGAGGTACCCAGCCAACTGAAATCCATGATAATAGAGTGAAATTCCCCACTATGAACCAGTTTCAATTCCTGAAAAAAAGCAAAAAAACACTTGAGCAAAAAAACTAAATAACTGTAGAGAACCTATGTAGCCTACTTGACAGGCAGCCTATCACAGGGATGGGGAATACTAAAGCAGCCCTGTGGGTCCCCACAGTCAAAACTCACAGGGCCCAACACTGAGCCCTGGGGAGCACCTGGTGACACAAAAACACGTAAACAAAACACTGAAGCCCATTAGGAGCCCTTCCATTTAACCGGCACGTCCTTTACTGAACCTAAGCCTTCATTAGTGATGCGGCGAAGGCAAAAAAAAAGAGTCATTAGCAGTTGGGTTAGAAACAGCTAGCCCATGGGCCTGTGGCTAATGACGTCCCTGGCTGCTTTTCGGGCATCCTCCAGTCCCTCCACACCGCTACCAGTGCGATCACCTCAGATTCCCTGGGCACACTCACCCACCCCTGGGTATCAACGCTATCCCTTGTATACCCACCATTGGACCAGAGAGGGAGATTGTGCTAGGATACCGCTGTCTTTAGTGCCACAACACAGGGTCAATCTATGGCGATCTATGTGACTGTTAGTTGTTAGGGCCACAGTTCTGTCCAGGTGATGGGTGACATCACAGTCATGTAAAGGCCATGTTCAGGGTGGTCTGATACCTGACTTAGAACACAGGGAGGCTGTGGACGTTCAGCTCAAAACAACTGTGTGTGTGTGTGTGTAGGGAGGGAGGGAGTTCTTCCTGTGTCTTCTGCAACACTGTTGTGTTATGGTAACCACAGACAAATCAAAAGACAAAGTTCTGGTGAGACGACATTCTCAGTCACGTGTAAAGAATAATCAACTCACTCAATGAAGCCCTTTGGGTAGCCTGCCTGTCAGCTACGGTTTGCTGTCACTAAATGCTCCATTAAATGCTCCAGTGTTTCAGTTTGTGCATGTGGATACATATTCCATAAACCATGAATGTAGCAATATCCACATTGTTATTCATGGTTATCCCTTTTTGAACACAATGGTTCATCAAGTTTATGAAAACAACATCAAACATGAAGTCCCATGAACGATCCCCTTGAATGTATTTCGGCTTAGAAACCAAGTTGGAGAATACAATGAGACAAAGGATTCTTAGATATATTTTCCAATGCACAGCTATGTGTAACGGATCTGAAATGGCTAGCTAGTTAGCGGTGGTGCACGCTAATAGCGTTTCAATCGGTTACGTCACTCGCTTTGAGACCTTGAAGTAGTGGTTCCCCTTGCTCTGCAAGGCTTTTGTGGAGCGATGGGTAACGATGCTTCGCGGGTGACTTGTCTGTGTGCAGAGGGTCCCTGGTTCGCGCCCGGGTCGGGGCGAGGGGACGTACTAAAGTTGAACTGTTACATATGCACCAAGTCATTTTACAGAGCCTGCGTTTCTGGCCCAGGTATAGCTTTACTGTCATACATAAGACTACGATGAGTCATCAACAAAACGAATAGTTCTCAAACACACACACGATCAGACAAGATCGTCAGGGGAGACACAGCGCTGGTCACAACGCCAGTGAGGCGTGATCCTGCGTCTCTCTGCTACGTCCTGTTACACTTCAAAACCTCCCTTCCTGTCAAACACGCACACACACATACTGATGCGCACAACCACTTTCTGGTCGAAAAACATAAGCAAATCTCAACTGCCTGCCTGCCTGTCTGCCTGTCTGCCTGTCTGCCTGCCTGTCTGCCTGTCTGACTGCCTGTCTGACTGCCTGTCTGACTGCCTGTCTGACTGCCTGTCTGTGCCATGCCATGCTGTAGAGTAGACTAATCTGGTCTAAATCTCTGCTGTTAGGAAATGGTGATGCAGCCCAGAGCAAATGAGCCCCAGACAATGGATTCACAGAAAGAGATCGAGAGAGAGACATAGAGAGATAGTGAGAGAACAAGTGAGACAAGAGAGTAAGAAAGAAAAAGAAAGAGAAAATCTGGTCCTGTTACCAATTCTGCTGTATTATTTTGTCACTGCCTGACAAAGAGAATAATGGATCTGAACTGGATCTGTGGGTGACTGAATGTATTGAAATCCTAGCCTGACAACAAACACCCCATAGCCCAAAAAAGTTGACAAACATGTCACACGGCATTTCGGGGAACCTTCTTAGAACTAAAACAGATAAATATCGGATTAATCTGCAATTATCAATGGTCTATTTTGGTTTAAGGATGTTTGGGTGGGGAGACTGTTACACAGTAGTATTCAGTGTCTTCAGCAAGCATTACAAAATGTAATTCCTGAGGTCTGTCTGAAGGGCGGGCTTACCCAGACAAGACTGGAGGTCTGCGACTCAAATTATAATTTTTAAATGTTTTTTTAATTTTTTTATTTAACTAGGCAAGTCAGTTAAGAACAAATCCTTATTTACAATGACAGCCTAGGAACAGTGAGTTAACTGCCTTGTTCAGGGGCAGAACGACAGATTTTTACCTTGTCAGCTCGGGGATTCGATCCTTTCGGTTACTGTCCCAACGCTCTAACCACTAGGCTCCCTGCTTCCCCATTTAATTTGGATTAAAAAGCCTATCGGTCTTCATCTTGCTATCAATGGCCTACTAACTAAAACATATGACTGATCTCACTTTGTTTACAAATGCTATGTATGCTATGTCGGCCAAATGAAGTCACAGAGCCAGACTACTCCATACTGTAGTGTATGGTGTTAATCTCGTCCACCATTCAACCCTGTCCCCTACACTCTGCAGGGTTCGTCCACTATTCAACCCTGTCCCCTACACTCTGGAGGGTTCGTCCACCATTAAACCCCGTCCCCTACACACTGGAGGGTTCGTCCACTATTCAACCCTATCCCCTACACTCTGGCGGGTTCGTCCACCATTCAACCCTGTCCCCTGCACTCTGGAGGGTTCGTCCACCATTCAACCCCGTCCCCTACACACTGGAGGGTTCGTCCACTATTCAACCCTATCCCCTACACTCTGGCGGGTTCGTCCAGCCGTCAAGTTGAAAAAGACTTAAGCGCCAATGGCTCTGTCCTCTTCCAATGGCTTAACAAAGGAGGCCTACTATGATCAAACTGTGTGTGTGTGTGTGTGGGTATATAAAGAAGCAGAAGACACTCCTCAGGGCTCAGTTTCAGGGAGGCTCATGACACAGTGTGAATAAATGCAGTATGCAGTTTACTGCCTCTAACGGAAGGGCCCATGAAAGAGAGCAAGCGGGACGTTGTGCACATAACTTACGGTTCCTTAACCGTTTCATACCTATGGCCTTATACCGCGCTCTCACCGTATTGGTCAAACCTTATTAATCCAATGTACTGACATTTCTGTAGTTGTCTCAGATAAATGTCTTCATTGGTAGCTGCCGTCATTTACATGAGATATTAACAGGAGTGTGTGTTTTATATAATTGATTGTTACAGCTTAATACCTGCATCAATAGTTTACATAGAATACATAGACACAAGTAGATTAAATGTTTGAAGGAATAGTTGTGATGTTGCATATTGAAGTGGTAAACGTCAGCTTTGGGCAGATGAAAAAAGGCCTAGTAAACTGAACACATGAGAATGTACTGGAGCCAAGTGGCAAGCCCCAAAACAATCTAAGATTATTCTAGTCTAGCCGCTACTGGCACCATGACAAGAAATCCTGGAATGGATGAAGAAAATAAAAAAGTATGCTCTTCAATTATGTAACCGCAATCAACTGCTGATGCATTGTTTTAAAGCCCAGTGTTTTAAGACCAAGGGTATGTCATCTACTGCCAATATAAGCATTGAGCCAGGGCAGCAGCAACACAAGCCATATATTTTGCCATATTTATTTTAGCGTAAATAAATGGCCAAGCAATCTCTGAAAAACGAGATAGACATAAAGACACATTCACTCTGTTTTATCATGCTGCATGATAAACTGGTTGTGATGATTAATTACCAACGAGTGCAGGTGGGTAGTGATTAAAGCATATGGTATGAAACTCTGCTTGTTATTGTTTTAATCATCTGAAGGGAACCATTTTGAAAGGGTGTGTGTGTGTGTGTGTCTCTCACGCGCTCCCTCTCGTGGGCATGGTGCATGAAGTTGAGGGCATAATTTCATTAATTCAAGTGAAATTCAACAAAACGTGAGGTTAAACAAACCCATTTGCGAAACAACTTAAACACTGGACAAGTGCTCTTCTTAGAAATTCCCTTTTTTTTGCAACATTAACAAGTTACACATGCAGGCGGCAATTGGATGATACGAATCTACATTTGCCTACAGGTAGCATAGCATGGCAGCAAAAGCATCACATCAACTGTCAAATCATCAGCGGAGGCCAAGGCTAAAAGTTATTCTTTGTCATTTTTTCTATACGGTTTGTGGGGAAGTTGCATTTTGAAATCTCTGCTGTGGTAGACAAAGGGTGTTTTGAGTCCTGGCAGAAACAAGGCCTTACATGTGACATAGGAGGCCCTACATGAAACACGGACCTGCTTTAGAGGAAAATATTCATTTGTTTGAATGCTGTGAGGGCCTCTCTTTGTCCACATGTCTGAGCCACTAGCCAGCTGGTTTACCAACAGAAATCGATGTGCCTTTACATAATAGGCCTAATTAATGAAACCTGTGTTGCAGCCAAAAAATCTACTGTTCCTACTGTCCATCTTTGACTGACTGGTATACAGTATGGATCACCACTGGTATGAATACACAGACAAAAACACAGACGGACAGACGGACGGAGACGGGACAGATACCGCCAACAACTGGGCAAAACCAGAGAGAATAGGACTAATTCAACTAATTAAAGACAGACAAAAAAATATATAATTCATGAATTTACATCTAATTAGTTTGAACTTTAAAGCAAAAGCACCAGATCTAACTCAAAACAACATTAAGGGAGGATCTTTTCGCACACAACGCAATAGACTTCATGTACCACTACTTCTTAGAGTGGTCCCTTATAAAAAGCTAATTTTAAAAAATTCTGCACCGCGGAAACGGAAGCTCGTACGTCACAGATATCCTCATCTCGGGGTCAAATAAAGTTTTGAAAGTCCCATATTTCATGCTTGTGGTCCACTCACAAATCAGTGTTTCCTATTAGCAATCCACTGTCAGCATCACAACAACCTCCATCAGCGCTGGCAGAGTACACAGTTAAAGCATTAGATAACAGAGTATCAACAAACCCTGGAGCAGACCCTTATTCCCATCATCGTTTCATGTCGTCTGCAGCGTCACTGACCCAACACAGGGAATCTGAGACACTAAAAGAATCGACTGTTTGGAATCTTTCGTAACACCTCGGCACAAACAGACCAACGCTTTGTCTGCCTTGCCTTGACCCACAGCACTCAAAAAAGGCATCAAACAATTCCTTTTGAGGGAGAAGGGACGGCTTTGATTTAAATTGCTAACGATGCGCTCCCCCAAACTCCGCCCTCCCCCCAAAAAATAAAATTAGGTTACTAAAAGCTTTTTTTAGCAAGCCGACTCATCATGTAACAGTTGATTAGTATTTATCTAGTCCAACAGATGTGTCCAGATTGCGCACTGGGCCAGCTTACCCTTATTCACTGTCTGAAAAAACAAGGTTCCTGATTGGAGCAAAGTTTTGGACCTAAATCCGATTTTGTGGACATTCCAATGGGAGAAAAAAAAGAACAAATACCAACAGCCAATAGGAACTCTTACAGGGTATATACTGTGTAGATACACTATATATACACAAAAGTATGTGGACACCCCTTCAAATTAGTGGTTTCGGCTATTTCTGCCACACCCGTTGCTGACAGGTGTATAACATCGAGCACAGCCATGCAATCTCCGTAGACAAATATTGGCAATTGAATGGCCTTACTGAAGAGCTCAGTGACTTTCAATGTGTCACCGTCATAGGATGACATTTTTCCAACAAGTCATTTTGTCAAATTTCTGCTCCTCTAGAGCTGTCCCGGTCAACTGTAAGTGCTGTTACTGTGAAGTGGAAATGTCTAGGAGCAACAACGGCTCAGACGCGAAGTGGTAGGCCACACAAGCTCACAGAACGGGACCACTGATTGCCGAACTGTGGAGCGTAAAAATGGTCTGTTCTCGGTTGTAACACTCACTACCGATTTCCAAACTGCCTCTGGAAGCAACGTCAGCGCAAGACTTTGTCGCAAACTACATGAAATGGATTTCCATGGCAGATGCCAAGTGTCGGCTGGAGTGGTATAAACCTTGCCGCCATAGGACGCTGCAGCATTGAAAACGCATTCTCTGGAGTGATGAATCATGCTTCACCAACTGGCAGAGGCCAGGAGAACGCTACCTGTCCGAAGCCATAGTGCCAACTGTAAAGTTTGGTGGGAGGAGGAATAATGGTCTCGGTCTGTTTTTCATGGTTTGGGCTACGCCCCTTAGTTCCAGTGAAGGAAAATCGTAACACTATAGCATACGACAATTCTGTGCTTCCAACTTTGTGGCAACAGTTTGGGGAAGGCCCTTCCTTGTTTCAGCATGACAATGCCCCCATGCACAAAGCGATGGTAATACAGAAATGGTTTGTCAAGATCGCTGTGGAAGAACTTTACTGGCCTTCACAGAGCCCTGATCTCAACCCAATCGAACACCTTTGGGATTAATTGGAACGCCGACTGCGATCCAGGCCTAATCACCCAACATCAGTGCCGACCTCACTAATGCGCTTGTGGCTGAATGGACGCAAGTCCATTCAGCAATGTTTCAACATCTAGTGGAAAGCCTTCCCAGAAGAGTGGAGCCTGTTACTGCAGCAAAGGGGGGACTAACTCCATATTAATGACCATGATTTTGGAATCAGATCTTTGACGAGCAGGTGTCTACATCATTTTGGTCATGTAGTGTATATTTCCAGGCAGTCAAATATAGCAAAGTATTTGTTTTACTGTGTACTCATAAAATTCTATTCATAGCTGGGCGATATCACTGGAAGCAAACACCAGAAGTAATTACATCTATTTGCCCACATCAGGCCCTTTCAATCAAATCCAAAGTAAAGAAATCATCTAAGGTAATTCCACCGTGGCTTACTACTGGGTGTTTGCAGAACGTGTTGCAGAGCTCAGGTAATCATACATATTTCACAATTTAATAAAGCATTTACAACTTAAAAAATATACCCTGCCATGGTTCATTCATTTCTAAATTGCCTAATCATATAGCTTATGTTCCAGTAGGTGATGGTTTTGAATGGACTCTTATCCTTTGTATGTAGGATCTGAACATTTCTCAGAACAAACGTAAAATCCCTCGCTTCTCGTTGTTTCCTCCAGGAAGAAATTGCATATGGAGCTAGTGGACACTAGTGAATGTGTTTTTTTTTAGATGACTGCTATTTCAGTATAGGCTTGCATAACTTTTTTTCATAGTCACCGTATATTTGGCATCAGCATTTAAACAGACTCCACTTTGAACAACCTGACTACAAATAGACTTAGACAACATTTGTATTTGATTGTCCACTGAATGAGTAAATTCAATCAGAGTTGGATACACTATGAATCTATGAATAGCAAAGACCTGATCAATGCCTCGAGGTTGCTTCTCAGGGCATAACTAACAAGCTGTAAAGATCTCTCTCTCTCTACGTATGTATGTATGTATGTATGTATGTATGTATGTATGTATGTATGTATGTATGTATGTATAGATCAGTCAGAGTTTGACAGACGGTCGCCCCTTACCTCTGTGTAGTCGAAGTCCGAGAGAGGTGCTATACTTTTGATGTAGTCAATTCTGTACTCGTTCGCTGGGTTACCTATTGGAACTGGGGGTATTAACGTGCTCATCGCCGAAACTACCGTCTACAAAGCAGATAAAAACAAAAACACAGACATCAAGCCGGATACATGGGGAAAAGCCCTTCTATCAGTCAAATGGGATTGCAGGAAACAATCTCAGCGGGTGTGACCATGTACATTATATCATACAATTCTCAGCACCTCATCTTTTTATTTGAGTAGGCTACATACAGCCTACAACTTACCACAATGGCATCCTTCACATTTTTCCGGATGTCCAGGACCTTCTGTTTCTTTTCTCTGGGTGGAGAAACAACATACAGAATTAGGACTGTTAGGCATTAATGAATAATGGAAAAGTGATCGCTGGATTCATTAAAAGGAACCTTTATGCTGTCCTGTAGAAAGAAGAGGATGTCTCACAGACCACTAATGCAAACCAGAGGCATAATAGGTTGTTTGGTCATACTTACCATTTGTAAATTAACAGTAATTATGTATTGTGCTAAAATGTTATTTGAAAGTTTACTTTATAATACTATTACAGTAGCCTCCCACTGGGCACAGACAATAATTAAACGTCTATTCCACGTTGGTTCAACGTAATTTTGAAACAAGTTGATTCAGTGGGCTGTTAGCACTACCCCAATATTCAGAGAGATTTGTCCCATTCAGCAACAAAAGTGGATGGACATTAAGCATTGACTATATGTATCTTGGTCCATTTGCTGAAATACTATCAAAGATATTATTACATATATAAATAGGAGGCAGATTTTCAAAAAACGTATTAAATTAGACCTCTACAGCCTATACAGAATACTATATATAGTACATTGCACAATGTAATCAAATCAAACGATAATGTAACTAAGTCTAGATGGGATATTATAGGCCATAGAAAGGCTTACAGATACATTGTTTCAGCATCGTTGTAAAATACCACTGCACACGTTACTTTTGTATAACCGTTTTTTCAGCCAATGAATTCAGTTTTTAGATGTTTTTTTTGTTGGCTTGTGCATTATAATGTAATAGCAACTAAGACTAACATTTATCTGGCAGTGTTTTGGCACACAGAATCTAGACCACATAATATGACGTCTTTATCTCTGTGACAGCTATTAGAAATCAGTTGGACATAGCAGGCTGGTCGCCATGCTGTTGTTAAAACCATTGGGCCCGATGACTCCCGATGGACACTGCAGTGCTACAGCGCAAAGAAACGTCTACCCAACACACGGTCATTTTCTTCTCTTGCATGGAACAAATTGAAATGACCACAAGAAAACATATTCTAATACACAACAGTATCCACATAGAATAGGAATACGTCAACATTTGGTACGTAAATGCGGTCAAATATATGAAATAACGTGTACTTACTCTGCGTTAAAGCCATTGACGTGCAGAATCCGCATCTGCTTGACAATCGTGCTTTTCCCAGACTCTCCAGCCCCTTCGACATAAAACACAGATCTAACATAAGGACCTGGAGCTATCACTAAAATATTAAAATATACTTGGGTGCCGCATATGCTGGTGTTTAAAATCCATGAGAATTAGGCTACAATCCATCTGAAGATTCAGTCAGCGCTCGCTTGCGAGACCTGTCAACGTATGTGGGCTGGGGTGCGAATCTCTGAAAACATACATGATACATATCATTTATCAAATCCACCTTCTGGACCTTACCCAATAAAAGCAGTCGATGTGTGGCTTTATATGCTTGTCTTTCCTTTTGTAATTGTTTCTCTATTTTTTTATTCGCTTCTCTTTGTGCCTTTTCATCGATGCGTTGATCTTCAGTCTTGCTGTTGCCCAAACAACCCATCTTCCGCTGACCTCTTCTCGTAAACAGAAAGTATAAAATAACAGCTAATGTAAATCCTTCTTTCAATATAAAATGAGAACAAATGGGGCGATAAATCCGTGCGCCACTTCTCCGTCGCTCAGAGAAAAACCTTCCCGTTACAATTTCGTTTTAACCCCTTGTCAAACCCAATCCAGTAGATTCAGTCGATTCTAATAAATACGTGCATCATAAATAGAACAAAAAGATAGATACATTAATTTCATAAATATGCAAAGAGTGGAGCGGGGCTGAATCTGGAAGCCAGCCAACTGCTCCTCTCTCTCGCTCCTGCTTCCCACTCTCTATTTTTCCTTTCTAAAATGCTGTTTGTGTTTCTGTCTTTTTAACTCAGCACTGCCTCTCTCTGTAGCACCAGGAAGTCACACAGAACCGAAAAAGAAACACCTCAAAGCGCGCGCCACCATACCACTGTTTGAATATCCAGTTGAACAAAAAAAAATGATTTATCGACTATCTTATCTTGATTTTTACCGGTAGAACAAACAAAAAGTACAGCCTACGTTAATCTAGTAAATGTGCGTCAAAAGCTTTCGCTTCAGAAGGACGGGGGCCCCAGGGAAAGTTAAGACTACCCGTTGATATGGTTTCTATATTTGCCTTCCTCTCTCTGTGATAGAGGGGCATTGGCTTCACTTTAGTTCTTTAATGGGCGGGTCTATATATTATGTTAATGATATAATGTATTTACATATGGCCTACATATTTACACTATTAAAAACATTGGCTACAATAACATGAGAATAATTCAAAGCCTTGTTGAATGTATTGGAAGCTCTCTAATGGCCCGCCGGATAGCCTAATGAATGTTTAGCATAAAAAAAAGGTAATTGATATAGTTAAATATAGTTTACAAAAACGTGTTTATATTTGTGTTATTATTGAATAGGCTACCTAGAATAGAAGATGCACCAGACAGACACTTGATGGCGTTTTCCACAAATAGTTTCCTTTATACACTTCACGCGCGTAAATAATTTCACTGGTGCCCGCAAACACCGGTAAATGGAGCTAAACTAGAGCACGCGACCAAACAGGTTTATACACTAGATAGGATCCCTACCCTATTGCAGTCGTAATTTCAAATGGTTAAGTTAACTCACGTGGAAAACTGATTGGATTTGCAAAAAGTCAACAACATAAGGTTATTTCGTCTCTTTTTTTACCCAACTTTTAACCTAAATCCAATGGCATGGCGCATTTTTTTGTTGATTTCACTTTAAATTCAAGTTAGTTGACAACTCAACCAAATGTCAATCACAACTATACCTTGACATCTATGCCCAGTGGGAAGGGTTATGGAAAGGGTATGGGTAGGGGTTAAGGTTAGCGTTTAGGGTAGGGACGTCCCAAGGATCCCGGATCTCACTAAGCCGCACACCAGACGCATAACCACACAAACCATATTGAAATTACGAGACCAAATGATAACACAGTTACAAAATCTGAACAAATAAGACTTTTTTTTTTATAGTTGGCTGCTATTCAAAGTTCTCTGAAGTATTAACTTGACATAGGCCTACTACTGTATATGACCTTCAATCTGTAGCAAAACAAAATGTCAAACTATAATAATAGTAGAGAATGTAAAGGTTGACTATAACAGAAAAGTACCTCAACCTTTGAGGGACAAAAAAGACATCATGCAAATGTAATGAAATATATGCAAACAAGTTGGAGTTTAGATGTCAGTGTCTATGTCCTAGCAGATGTCCATGTAGTGAGTGAGAGCCCAAGACAACCTCCCAAATTGTATGGGATGGAGGAGCTTTCTGGGTCATTTTAAGGGGTAGGTTGGATGAATAGACAAATGTTCTGACAACCAATAAAAGCCATCCTCAAAGGAAAGCATTGTTGGGGAAATGAATCACTAATGAAGTCCTTTCAAACCCCATTAAAATGTAGTGAACTAATTGAAAGACAACTGGTACACTGATTAAAGTAGTACTTTGTGATCTGAAGTAAGTGGGGTTGATGTGTTTGACTGTTTCAGTGGCAAACTAGACTCAGAAGGACTAGAATGAATTACATTGATTGAACGATTGATTGATTTCCAAAACGTCAAAAACAGAATTCTGACCTCATATCAAAACATGGATTATACCAAAAGTAGTGTGAGGAAAACTGTCAACCGTGAGACCAGATGACTATCTGTGTCACTGGCGAGAACATTACAGCCTCCAGAACAATTGAAAGATTCTCCAGTACCAAAAAAAAAAAATTATGAAAACAAGATGCAAATGTGATCTTATAGGGTGAGTTGACCAGTGTGGCTCCTCTGGATGCAAATTTAGCCCGCTGAGCTTCCTAACTGTTAATGTGTGTTGGTTGAGTGCACTGTTGAGAGATGTATTCAGAAGTGAGTCATGTACTATATGTCTCCCTACAGTGGCCATGGGGAGTAAAGACAATCTTTGCTGTCACTCATTTTGGTTTTTGTCAACTTTTTCGATACAACTATGTGAGCTACAGTGCCCAAGTTCTTTTCCTGTTTGGCACAAGGAGTTAAGTAACAAAAACACATTTATTTAATGCCAGTGTCAATGTAAATCAGCACATTGCATGTTGTCTTACATTGCCTTTTGTCTCCCTCTTGTGGTTTGCATGAATACTACACTTCAATGTGTGTGTGCATGCGTGATGACAATATGCATTTACAACAAGGGAATGGTCAAGAAAAACAGGCGTCCTTTACGAGAGAGCCATGACTGTATGACTTTCCCCCCTCCTCCTTGTTCCCTGGATAAAAATGTATTGTGTATGAGGTTAATATATGTTCAGGTCATAGACTAGAAAACAGGTTTCCAGTCTATCTTTAGTCAGGTGCATTCTTTGTGTTTCCAGTGAGTACACAGATATGATTAGAGATTAAGAAGATATCTGGAATGATAACTAGTTTTCTAAAAGTTAACCATATGAGATTCCCAACAGGCCCTGTACAGGGCCATATTCTTTAGGCACCAAATGGAAGAAAATGGCTTGACACAGGGAGGGACTACCACAGGGAGGGACTAAAAATGTGCGTTACTGATTGGACTTCTTTTCCCAAAACACTTCACTACGGTGTGCCCTACTGAACTCGACCCAGGAGATCTGCAGGTTACTATTGATCAGGTAAACTTGCAAATTGCAAAAGCAAGTTGAGAGTGCATCTACGAGAAGAGCAGTCTGTCAGCAGGCTAAGAACAGGGTGGTCTGTCAGCAGGCTAAAAACAGGGTGGTCTGTCAGCAGGCTAAAAACAGGGCGGTCTGTCAGTAGGCTAAAAACAGGGCGGTCTGTCAGCAGGCTAAAAACAGGGCGGTCTGTCAGTAGGCTAAAAACAGGGCGGTCTGTCAGTAGGCTAAAAACAGGGCGGTCTGTCAGTAGGCTAAAAACAGGGCGGTCTGTCAGCAGGCTAAGAACAGTGCGGTCTGTCAGCAGGCTAAGAACAGTGCGGTCTGTCAGCAGGCTAAAAACAGTGCGGTCTGTCAGCAGGCTAAGAACAGGGCGGTCTGTCAGCAGGCTAAGAACAGGGCGGTCTGTCAGCAGGCTAAAAACAGGGCGGTCTGTCAGTAGGCTAAAAACAGGGCGGTCTGTCAGCAGGCTAAAAACAGGGCGGTCTGTCAGCAGGCTAAAAACAGGGCGGTCTGTCAGCAGGCTAAAAACAGGGCGGTCTGTCAGTAGGCTAAAAACAGGGCGGTCTGTCAGTAGGCTAAAAACAGGGCGGTCTGTCAGTAGGCTAAAAACAGGGCGGTCTGTCAGTAGGCTAAAAACAGGGCGGTCTGTCAGTAGGCTAAAAACAGGGCGGTCTGTCAGCAGGCTAAAAACAGGGCGGTCTGTCAGCAGGCTAAAAACAGGGCGGTCTGTCAGCAGGCTAAAAACAGGGCGGTCTGTCAGCAGGCTAAAAACAGGGCGGTCTGTCAGCAGGCTAAAAACAGGGCGGTCTGTCAGCAGGCTAAAAACAGGGCGGTCTGTCAGCAGGCTTCAAGCTAAAACAGGGCGGTCTGTCAGCAGGCTAAAAACAGGGCGGTCTGTCAGCAGGCTAAAAACAGGGCGGTCTGTCAGCAGGCTAAAAACAGGGCGGTCTGTCAGCAGGCTAAAAACAGGGCGGTCTGTCAGCAAGCTAAAAACAGGGCGGTCTGTCAGCAGGCTAAAAACAGGGCGGTCTGTCAGTAGGCTAAGAACAGGGCGGTCTGTCAGTAGGCTAAGAACAGGGCGGTCTGTCAGCAGGCTAAAAACAGGGCGGTCTGTCAGCAGGCTAAAAACAGGGCGGTCTGTCAGCAGGCTAAGAACAGGGCGGTCTGTCAGCAGGCTAAAAACAGGGCGGTCTGTCAGCAGGCTAAAAACAGTGCGGTCTGTCAGTAGACTAAAAACAAGGCGGTCTGTCAGCAGGCTAAAAACAGGGCGGTCTGTCAGCAGGCCAAAAACAGGGCGGTCTGTCAGTAGGCTAGTGGCCAAAATGAGTGCGTTTGGGATATTACTGTCCTTTGTCACACATTCCTGGTGTGTGATCTTTGGTTTTGTTTTTGTTCGAGATGAACTTTCAAATCCCGCTGGACAGCCCCGGGCTAGTATCCGCAGGACGGTGGGGCCCAATTTAGAAAGCGAGAGTAAAAATATAGCCAGAAAACAGGACGCACATTTTCTCCCCAGATAACGGTAGGTGTAAGAGAGGTCTGATGAGGTCATCAACACCACTGTCTGTCTGGCCAGAGTTGGACACAGGACTGAGCAAGTGAAACCATTCCCAGGAATGACATATCTTTACAAATGGCACACCATAATTAAGTCACCTTAACTTGAACCCTTTGTAGAAAGAGCTACATGTCGTGGTAATTATGTTATAGATGTCATAAATATATCTGGATGCTGGACTGGTATCAGCTTTTAAACAGTTGGAAATAAACCAAGGTTTAACGATAGCCAACTTGCTTACCTCATGACATTTTATCTGATGAGTCAGTTGACAAACACAAAAATGCCCCCCCCCCCCCCCCCCCCAAAAAAAAATGAAATCTGTTACATTACTATTATAAAAGCAATATGTAAGCCTCGTAACTTATGTCTCCAGTTAAGTGTAACCAGCAGACGTTTGGCTGCTGACTTTGGCACTCTATATAGTGAATCATAATCTCCGGTTTTGAGGAAACTCCCAAGTCAGATCTACTGGTCTAGTGACTGAGGGAGAAAACTGATTAGGGACGTTGCCGTCAAGGAACATTAAAGGATGTTAGAAGAGATCAGTAGTTAGGAGGAGGTTTTTGTCCCAATAACCTGACCAGTGTCTGCTGACCAAAATGTAAATAGAATGATAGTCCTATTTTTCCTATTACCAAACAGAGAAATGCCACCAAGGCTTGAACGATATACAAAAAAAAAAAATGGAACAAAATTTTCCCGGATTGACTGACCTTCATGTCTTAAAATAATGATGGACTGTTCTGTTTCTCTTTGCTTACTTGAGCTGTTCTTGCCATAATATGGACTTGGTCTTTTGCCAAATAGGGCTATCTTCTGTATACCAACCCTACCTTATCACAACACAACTGATTGGCTCAAACACATTAAGGAAATTCCAAAAATGTACTTTTAACAAGGCACACCTGTTAATTGAAATGCATTCCAGGTGACTACCTCTTGAAGCTGGTTGAGAGAATGCCAAGAGTGTGCAAAGCTATCATCACTGGCCACTTTTAAGAATCTCAAATATAAAATATATAACACTTTTTTGGTTAATACATGATTCCATATGTGTTACTTTATAGTTTTATGTATTCACTATTATTCTACAATGTAGAAAATAGTACAAATAAAGAGAACCCCTTGAATGAGTAGGTGTGTCCAAACTTTTGACTGGTACTTTAGATAAAAACCTTTTGGGGACATGTTTGGCCTTTTCACACGGCATGTTCTTACCTCAGAATGATCCTTAATTAATATTACACTTAGGTGAAAACGGGAAGAACGGAACTGATTGGCTACCCTAACCCTGAAGATATCATGTTTTTAAGAGCTCTCAATTGTGGATTTCTTACTCACTTAGAAGGTTAAATGCAACGTATATGACTTTAGTGTTACATTTTCAAAAGATGGCTACTTGAGGGTGTAGGATATTTTCCCACTGACCTCAGAACATTTGCATATTTGGATAGAACCTGAACCTGCTTGAGAGCATCTCTGTTCCATTTCTTGAAATTCCGTAACCCAGATTCTATCTGAATATGGGCTAAAAATAGCCTCCTGGAGAGCGTCTCTCTCGCTCAGAGCCTCTCACTGCTGCTCTGATATGGAATGATAACAGAGCCAACCTGCCACTTAGCATGCAGAAAACACACAAACAAACTAACATGCACACAGAGACATGTAACACTGTACACATATGTGCACACTTCCAATTGCCTCCTCACAAACTTGCTCCACCACACTCACAGGTACACACACACACACCACTTGAACTCAAACTCCCATCTTCATAACTAAGGGATATGTGCTGTATGAATAAGCAATGAACATATGGTACTCTAAGGTAAAGCCTTCCCCTCTATCTCTTATCATTGACCATCCCAGAAATTAAACATCCCAATACCTGAAAACGTGGCTGCCATAATCAGGCCATGAGACAGAGAAAGCAAGATGATGAAGGGTTTATGGGACGGACCGGCAGCAAAAATAGCACAGACTTTGGACTATTCCCACTTGCTTCTATATATGGCAACTTGACACAAGGATGGACCTCACTCTCAATAAACAGGATATCATAAGATGGGATGAGACGTGCATACAGTAGGAGAATTAGGAGTTGTTGGTCAAGGAGAGAATAGAACTAATCCTAATCATCTCAGACCTTATTTGGTTATAGACAGACCAACATGCCAGCAGTAAAGTACACTAGCAGTAGCAAAGTATAGTATTCATATTTGTAGAACTGTGATACTCCTTGCCAGGGCAAGTGTATGCTGTGAAGGGTAGTACCTAAATACACAATCATAGAGTTCTAGCAGGGTAGTAGAATCTGGACACACCTGTGTGTGTGTGTGTGTGTCCAAAATTCTGTGTTTTCCCAGAGGCTGCTTTGGAGGCCTTGGTCCCCCACCTGAAAGTACATGTGGGGGTTGAAAATAGGCTCAGATGCACATAGGGTAGCCCAGAGATTGGATAGCAGCAAACTACCAACAGGTCACGTACCATTTTCACACTTTTATGCCGACACAAACCATACAGTGATGTTTCCTTTTCACATTGTCCAGTTCCAGCAACTATGGCGAATACATAACCAGGCCTGCACAGTCCAGCTTGGTTTGGCTCAGCTCAGCTTGGTAGTGTGGAAAGTTATGTAGCAGATGAGTGTTGGGCATATGATGCCTGCCTGTGCTCCCAATGATGATCAGCCTCCATCAAGAATGCTGAAATACTTCAGGATGATTGAAGGTTACGCAAGAAGATGCTGATTGTCTTTTATGTAATCATTCAAAGAAATTGCCATTGGTAGGCCTAAAACGTCGATTGCCTTTTAATAAAACTAAACTACCATGGCAAACTGACTGACATTCTAAATAGGATGCCTCAGTGTGACTGTGAATAACACACACACTTGATTAGAATCAGTGCTGATGCTGTTCTGAGTCTGACACGGTCAAAACATTACCTGACTGTTAGCTCTGATCACCTCCGACCTACCTAAACGTTAAATTCCTTAGACTAACACACACCCTGATACCTCCGGTTGCTAGGCGCCAGTCATATAACCCTAAGTGAAGTTGTCACCTTCTTCGACTTCCCTTCCAAATAAAAAGCAGAGGAATGGTGTCAAATCTAGCGTGCTTGTCATTTCAGCAGTAAACTGCTACAGCTTACACTGTATAATAACATGAACTATCATGTGATAGTTGTGAGTGTTATGGTCAGCAAGTATTTTCTTATTTTTACTGCACGTTGTCAATAAAAGGATAATTCTGTCATTGGAGAAACAAATTACTTTTTGATTCAAAAACAGCAAATACAGATTGCTACCCCTCATTTGAAATCTAGACTCCATCTGACGTTATAAGGGGAACTGACTGACTGATGTTCCAGGACACTTGCTGGTCACATTCACTGGGCCTACTACCACTGCTAGTTAAGCAGTATTTGATGTGTGCCTCTTGGTCTTTGATAAACTAGATTTTGGAATGCTGCGATACGACCACTGTGACGGTTACACATATTCTGGTCCCAGATCTGTTAGTGCAGTCTTGCCAACTCCTATATGATCATTGTCACGTTAAGGCAAGACTTCACAAACAGATCTGGGACCAGGCTAGGTTACACAAGGGGCTGTCATTGTGACATTGTTAGAAAGCACTGATTCCATGCTTGATTTGGAATGCATGGGACTGGATGATAGTATCTGTGTGGATGCATGTGGTAGACTACAGTAGTCTTGTGTTCTTCTTTGGTTTTAAATTAAGTTTGAAATACTTTAAAAGTGGCACTCATGTTGTCATGTAGGGCTGGGCGATATATTTAATTAATTTGAATGTATGTTTAAGAGCGATGTTCCAAATGCCTTTATCGCAAGAATCAAAGTTGTTATTTTTGCAATTCTACAAACAATTATCATATTTTTGGGAGTGGCGGCAACGATTTAGCAGCGGCGGCCCGTCGCTGCTAAATTAATATAGGGGAAACACTGAGCCTTATATTTAAAAATTATTATTATTATTTTACTAGGCAAGTCATTTAAGAATAAATTCTTATTTACAAAGAGCCTACCGGGGAACAGTGGGTTAACTGCCTTGTTCAGGGGCAACAGGTAGCCTAGTGGTTAGAGCATTGGGCCAGTAACCAAAAGGTTGCTAGATTGAATCCCCGAGCTGACCAGGTAAAATCTGTCATTCTGCCCCTGAACAAGGCAGTTAACCCACTGTTCCTAGGCTGTCATAGTAAATAAGAATTTGTTCTTAACTGACTTGCCTAGTTAAATACATATATTTTTAAAAGAGAAGATTTTTTACCTTGTCAGCTTGGGGATTCAATCCAGCAACTTTTCAGTTACTGGCCCAATGCTCTAACCACTAGGCTAAGCCATATACATGGTCAATATAAGGCTCTGCCACAACTTCAGGGTATAATTATGATCTTTATGGGCTTTAGTGACTGAAAATATTATTTGAAGTTGCTGGGTGAAGTGTCTCTTTATTTTCTGTTGCCTCTTGTACAGCATTGGTGCACTGATAACGATGACCCCTTTGCATTATGTAGGCCTGTTACATTTAACTCCAAGTACATCACTGGTAGGCTACATATTTTGAATATAACAGACTCATTAATTGGTAGAGGAGAACTAGTGAGCATAAGCCTGGTGACCATCAAGACACCACGTGTTAGAGGTAGCCGTGCATTAATTGCCCGAGACGTTTACCATATCTTGATTGCGCGCGAATTGTGCACAGAGGTTAATATGCGGATATGATAGGCAGAAGCTACTCACACGTCTATTCTGTTCCATTTGATAGAGCTAATATAGCCAAATCATATATCTCATTGATTTGACTTTGTGGCACGTTGATTGCAGAAGGATAACATACCTCATAAGCCTACCCTACAGCCTCCCGTTCGCACCTGACCTAAGTCAGGACATCCGAAATTAAATACGGGAAACGTTATTTCAGGGCTGAAATGTGATACACAAGAGCACTTGGCTGGTCAATTTATTGGCCCCAACCTTACCATCTCCCACCTACCAAGTAAAAGCAGACGATGAGTCTGCTCGTATTCCCGTTGATGCTCCTTCAGAGTTAGATCGATATGTTTACTGACTTTCTTCGCCTGTTTTTTGACCTCCTCCGATAACTTTTTGTCCTTGTTTTTCTGTTTGCTGAGCGTTTTCTGCAGCAATTGCTGTCGCTGGCTGCGGTCTGCTCCCCCACCGCCCCCATTCTGTATGGGCACGCCGTCAGTCGTGTCCCATCGACGGGCATCTCCCCCAAATGGTTTGCCTTTGCCAGGGCCCCTGCGGTGACAGAAACAACGACGGCACGGTGACATGTCATTATATGCCTCTGTATCCTCGTGATCAAGGTCCTTGGAGCGTAACCGTACAGAGGTGTCCGCCGGCTGCTCGGTATCACCGGGTTCGTCAAGACTAGGACGCAGGCTATAGCACAGTCCCATTGTCGTGTTTGTTCCTTAGTAAAAATGGAAACGAATAATTCAGATTAAAATTTTAAAAATCCTCAAGAGATGATACCTGTCCTCATTGCGGTATTTCCCCTGTCCTGGGATGTGTGTGAAATTCCAACTGGATATGTTATCTAATCACGATTCTGGACAATTTTGCATTTTGTCCCGTCTGTTAATGACAGTCAGCCCGTAATTGGATCCGCTGAGCTATAATAAGAACTAGAGACAGCCTCCAAGATGGCCGACCATTGTTTTCAAGTACTCTACTCATGGTCGCATTCGTGGGGGCTGACATCTTGCTAGTTCCTGTTTCAGGAGCCAATTAGTACATGCGCACTGGAGCCAAGCCCAGCTAGAACACAACGCCTGCAGGAGCAGGGACTGCACTACAGCAGCGCTAGAGCGGGGTAGTGGAACCAGTGGTGTAATGCCATCATTTCCTCAATCAAAGTTTGTACCGACAGATGTAGCCTATTGAATAGCATGTCGTTATAGAACAGGGTTCTCCAACCCTGTTCCCGGACCGGAGAGCTACCCGACTCAGCACGTGACGTCCATGGGACATAGAATTATGGGCGTTATCGGATCCGTCCGTCGTGGTCGCTATTTCCCAAATTGGGCTATGTTTAGTTCATCCGCTAGCTTGCTGTGCTCATTGAAAACACGAGATCCATGAAATAATAATTTATTGCATTGCCTATATTGATTATGGTGGCTTAATGGAAATATCCACAGTAAAATAATATTTATCTTGTTAAATTGTCAGATGTTCTGACAGGCAAAATATGACTGAAAACAGCCTGTAATCTCATGAGTGCACAATTTAACAACTGAATTTATAACAATTTGAATTGGATATTTTAAACGCCATTTCTTCTTTGACAACGTTACTGCACAAGTGCTAGGGGGACACGCGACTGTGAGCCATTTGCACCGTTTACTCCTCACGACCACACAGTTGCCATACAGCACAGCGACAACTTAAAAAAAAAATTGTCAGAATAATTTTCTAAACATTTTGTAGTCTGATCAGGTCGCAAACTTGTTTTCTCTAGACTTCTCTCTAGAATGCAGATGCTAACTAGCTAGCTAGCTAACGTTACAACAGACAGAAGTGGATAGCTAAATATCTAGACTAGATACAAGGCGGGAAAACATAGTTAGCAAATCAGCTAGCTATCTAACGTGCTGTATGGATTAACTAGCTTTCTAAATAGCTAGATATCATAGTTTGTGAGGCGCATTAATAAGCCACTAAGAAGGGAGATGAGGACAATGAGTTGGCCAAATGTATTTACCTAGATGGCTACAGTTGAAATCGGAAGTTTACATACACTTTAGCCAAATACATTTAAACTCAGATTTTCACAATTCCTGACATTTAATCCTAGTAAAAATTCCCTGTTTTAGGTCAGTTAGGATCACCACTTTATTTTAAGAATGTGAAATATCAGAATAATAGTAGAGTGATTTATTTAGGCTTTTATTTCTTTCATCACATTCCCAGTGGGTCAGAAGTTCACATGCATTCAATTAGTATTTGGTAGCATTGCCTTTAAATTGTTTAACTTGGGTCAAACGTTTCGGGTAGCCTTCCACAAGCTTCCCACAATAAGTTGGATGAATTTTGGTCCATCCCTCCTGACAGAGCTGTGTAACTGAGTCAGTTTTGTAGGTCTCCTTGCTCGCACACGCTTTTTCAGTTATGCCTACAAATCTTCTATAGGGTTGAGGTCAGGGCTTTGATGGCCACTCCAATACTTTGACTTTGTTGTCCTTAAGCCATTTTGCCACAACTTTGGAAGTATGCTTGGGGTCATTGTCCATTTGGAAGACCCATTTGCGACCAAGCCTTAACTTCCTGACTGATGTCTTGAGATGTTGCTTCAATATATCCACATCATTCTCCTACCTCATGATTCCATCTATTTTGTGAAGTGCACCAGTCCCTCCTGCAGCAAGGCATCCCCACAACATGATGCTGCCACCCTCGTGCTTCACGGTTGGGATGGTGTTCTTCAGCTTGCAAGCCTCCCCCTTTTTGCAAGCCTCCCCCTTTTTGGTCATTATGGCGTAACAGTTCTATTTTTGTTTCATCAAACCTGAGGACATTTCTCCAAAAAGTACGATCTTTATCCCAATGTACAGTTGCAAACCGTAGTCTGGCTTTTTTATGAAGGTTTTGGAGCAGTGGCTTCTTCCTTGCTGAGCGGCCTTTCAGGTTAGGTTGATATAGGACTCGTTTTACTGTGGATATAGATACTTTTGTACCTGTTTCCTCCAGTATCTTCACAAGGTCCTTTGCTGTTGTTCTGGGATTTATTAGCACTTTTCGCACCAAAGTGCGTTCATCTCTAGGAGACAGAACTTGTCTCCTTCCTGAGCGGTATGACGGCTGCGTGGTCCCATGGTGTTTATACTTGCGTACTGTTGTTTCTACAGATGAACGTGGTACCTTCAGGCATTTAGAAATTGCTCCCAAGGATGAACCAGACTTGTGGAGGTCTACCATTTTTTTTCTGAGGTCTTGGCTGATTTCTTTTAATTTTCCCATGATGTCAAGCAAAGAGGCACTGAGTTTGTAGGTAGGCCTTGAAATACATCCACAGGGACACCTCCAATTGACTCAAATTATGTCAATTAGCCTATCAGAAGCTTCTAAAGCCATGACATCATTTTCTGGAATTTTTCAAGCTGTTTAAAGGCACAGTCAATTTAGTGTATGTAAATTTCTGACCCACTGGATTTGTGATACAGTGAATTTTAAGTGAAATAATCTGTCTGTAAACAATTGTTGGTAAAATGACTTGTGTCATGCACAAAGTAGATGTCCTAACCGACTTGCCAAAACTGTAGTTTGTTAAACCAGAAATTTGTGGAGTGGTTGAAAAACAAGTTTTAATGACTCCAACCTAAGTGTATTTAAAATTACGACTTCAACTGTAGCTACTGCTGGGGATTAGCTAATCATTGGTGTGTGCGCGTGTAGCTAACTAACGTTAGTTATGTAGCTAGCTTTCGTTAGCAAACCTTTTTTTTCTCTAGCAGCTAATGTTAGCGTTAGCTACTCTGGGTAACCTTAACTGCAGTCAGATGCTGAGTTACCTAATAGGTAAACAATTTTCATTCCAAAACACTATGTATCCACTGGGGGGGTATCTTTCTCTTTCAGGTATATCAGATACATATCTAGATAAGATACATGTTTATACAAGGAAGAAACTATTCAATTTGGTTATATATCCTTCATCCTTAGACTACGCTGGAGAGAACCTGTCAGGCTCAGGTTTGTATGTCCGTGCAGAAGACAGTCATTATTTTATGCAGAATAGTACATTCTGATTTAAGGGCATATTTATGTCTGTTTTGACTTTATCTGTATACATCTTGATGCTTTTTATAGTGGAGATCAAGTTTATAAATTGCCTGGCAGGGCTAATGATACAGTGGATTGCGCAGTCAGATTGAACAGAGGAAATAGGCATTTTAACATCACAGATTAGCTGTTGGTAACTTGTGGAATAGACACCAGCTGGAATGCGGCTTTAACCAATCACTATTCAGGATTAGACCCACCCGTTGTATAATCACAGTCACTGTCAGTACACTCAGTGGTGGGAAAAGTACTCAATTGTCATACTTGAGTAAAAGTAAAGACACATTAACAGAAAATGACAGAAGAGTGAAAGTCACCCAGTAAAATACTACTTTAGTAAAAGTATTTGGTTTTAAATATACACTACCGGTCAAAAGTCTTAGAAAACATAACCATTCAAGGGTTTTTCTTTATTTTTACTATTTTCTACATTCTAGAATAATAGTGAAAACATCAACACTATGAAATAAGCCATATAGAATCATGTAGCAACCAAAAAAGTGTTAAACAAATCAAAATATATTATTTATTTGAGATTCTTCAAATATCCACCCTTTGCCTTGATGACAGCTTTGCACACTCTTGGCCTGAGGTAGCTTCATGAGGTAGTCACCTGGAATGCATTTCAATAAACCGGTTTGCCTTCTTAAAGGTTAATTTGTGGAATTTCTTTCCTTAATGCGTTTGAGCCGATCAGTTGTGTTGTGACATGGTAGGGGTGGTATACAGAAGAAAGCCCTATTTGGTAAAAGACCAAGTCCATATTATGGCAAGAACAGCTCAAATAAGCAAAGATAAACGACAGTCCATCATTACTTTAAGGCATGAAGGTCAGTCAATACGAAACATTTCAAGAACTTTGAAGGTTTCTTCAAGTGCGGTCACAAAAACCATCAAGCGCTATGATGAAACTGGCTCTCATGAGGACCGCCACAGGAATGGAAGACCCAGATGTACCTCTGCTGCAGAGGATAAATTCATTAGAGTTACCAGCCTCAGAAATTACAGCCCAAATAAATGCTCCACAGAGTAGGGTGCAGGCCAGGCAGCAGGCTGTTAGCCAGCCTGTCAGCTTAGTGGAGTCTGCCACTAGCACAGTCAGTGTAGTCAGCTCAGCTATCCCCATTGAGACCGTGTCTGTGCCTTGACCTAGGTAGGGCAAAACTTAACATGGCGGTGTTCGCCTTAGTAATCTCACTAGAATAATGACCTCCTCCATTCCTGCCATTATTGAAAGAGATCGTGATACCTCACATCTCAAAATAGGGCTACTTAATATTAGGTCCCTCACTTCAAAGGCAGTTATAGTCAATTAACTAATCACTGATCATAATCTTGATGTGATTGGCCTGACTGAAACATGACTTAAGCCTGATGAATTTACTGTGTTAAATGAGGCCTCACCTCCTGGTTACACTAGTGACCATATCCCCCGTGCATCCCGCAAAGGCGGAGGTGTTGCTAACCTTTACGATAGCAAATTTCAATTTACAAAAAAAAACAGACGTTTTTGTCTTTTGAGCTTCTAGTCATGAAATCTATGAAGCCTACCCAATCACTTTTTATAGCTACTGTTTACAGGCCTCCTGAGCCATATACAGCGTTTCTCACCGAGTTCCCTGAATTCCTATCGGACCTTGTAGTCATAGCAGATAATATTCAAATTTTTGGTGACTTTAATATTCACATGGAAAATTCCACAGACCCACTCCAAAAGGTTTCGGAGCCATCATCGACTCTGGACCTACTCACTGCCACAGTCATACTCTGGACCTAGTTTTGTCCCATGGAATAAATGTTGTGGATCTTAATGTTTTTCCTCATAACCCTGGAATATCGGACCACCATTTTATTACGTTTGCAATCGCAACAAATAATCTGCTCAGACCCCAACCAAGGATCATCAAAAGTCGTGCTATAAATTCTCAGACAACCCAAAGATTCCTTGATGCCCTTCTAGACTCCCTCTGCCTACCCAAGGACGTCAGAGGACAAAAATCAGTTAACCACCTAACTGAGGAACTCAATTTAACCTTGCGCAATACCCTAGATGCAGTTGCACCCCTAAAAACTAAAAACATTTGTCATAAGAAACTAGCTCCCTGGTATGCAGAAAATACCCGAGCTCTGACGCAAGCTTCCAGAAAATTGGAACGGAAATCGCGCCACACCAAACTGGAAGTCTTCCGACTAGCTTGGAAAGACAGTACCGTGCAGTATCGAAGAGCCCTCACTGCTGCTCGATCATCCAATGTTTCAACTTAATTGAGGAAAATAAGAACAATCCAAAATTTCCTTTTGATACTGTCGCAAAGCTAACTAAAAAGCAGCATTCCCCAAGAGAGGATGGCTTTCACTTTAGCAGTAATAAATTCATGAACTTCTTTGAGGAAAAGATCATGATCATTAGAAAGCAAATTACGGACTCCTCTTTAAATCTGCGTATTCCTCCAAAGCTCAGTTGTCCTGAGTCTGCACAACTCTGCCAGGACCTAGGATCAAGGGAGACACTCAAGTGTTTTAGTACTATATCTCTTGACACAATGATGAAAATAATCATGGCCTCTAAACCTTCAAGCTGCATACTGGACCCTATTCCAACTAAACTACTGAAAGAGCTGCTTCCTGTGCTTGGCCCTCCTATGTTGAACATAATAAATGGCTCTCTATCCACCGGATGTGTACCAAATTCACTAAAAGTGGCAGTAATAAAGCCTCTCTTGAAAAAGCCAAACCTTGACCCAGAAAATATAAAAAACTATCGGCCTATATCGAATCTTCCATTCCTCTCTAAAATTGTAGAAAAAGCTGTTGAGCAGCAACTCACTGCCTTCCTGGAGACAAACAATGTATTTGAAATGCTTCCGTCTGGTTTTAGACCCCATCATAGCACTGAGACTGCACTTGTGAAGGTGGTAAATTACCTTTTAATGGCGTCAGACCGAGGCTCTGCATCTGTCCTCGTGCTCCTAGACCTTAGTGCTGCTTTTGATACCATCAATCACCACATTCTTTTGGAGAGTTTGGAAACCCAAATTGGTCTACACGGACAAGTTCTGGCCTGGTTTAGATCTTATCTGTTGGAAAGATATCAATTTGTCTCTGTGAATGGTTTGTCCTCTGACAAATCAACTGTAAATTTCGGTGTTCCTCAAGGTTCCGTTTTAGGACCACTATTGTTTTCACTATATATTTTACCTCTTGGGGATGTCATTCAAAAACATAATGTTAACTTTCACTGCTATGTGGATGACACACAGTTGTACATTTCAATGAAACATGGTGAAGCCCCAAAATTGCCCTCCCTAGAAGCCTGTGTTTCAGACATAAGGAAGTGGATGGCTGCAAACTTTCTACTTTTAAACTCGGACAAAACAGAGATGCTTGTTCTAGGTCCCAAGAAACAAAGAGATCTTCTGTTGAATCTGACAATTAATCTTGATGGTTGTACAGTCGTCTCAAATAAAACTTTGAAGGACCTCGGCGTTACTCTGGACCCTGATCTCTCTTTTGACGAACATATCAAGACTGTTTCAAGAACAGCTTTTTTCCATCTACGTAGCATTGTAAAAATCAGAAACTTTCTGTCCAACAATGATGCAGAAAAATTAATCCATGCTTTTGTTACTTCTAGGTTAGACTACTGCAATGCTCTACTTTCCGGCTCCCTGGATAAAGCACTAAATAAACTTAATTTTAGTGCTAAATACGGCTGCTAGAATCCTGACTAGAACCCAAAAATTGGATCATATTATTCAGTGCTAGCCTCCCTACACTGGCTTCCTGTTAAGGCAAGGGCTGATTTCAAGGTTTTACTGCTAACCTACAAAGCATTACATGGGCTTGCTCCTACCTATCTTTCCGATTTGGTCCTGCCGTACATGCCTACACGTACGCTACGGTCACAAGACGCAGGCCTCCTAATTGTCCCTAGAATTTCTAAGCAAACAGCTGGAGGCAGGGCTTTCTCCTATAGAGCTCCATTTTTATGGAATGTTCTGCCTACCCATGTGAGAGACGCAGACTCAGTCTCAACCTTTAAGTCTTTACTGAAGACTCATCTCTTCAGTAGGTCATATGATTGAGTGTAGTCTGGCCCAGGAGTGTGAAAGTGAACGGAAAGGCTCTGGAGCAACGAAACGCCCTTGCTGTCTCTGCCTGGCCGGTTCCCCTCTCTCCACTGGGATTCTCTGCCTCTAACCCTATTACAGGGGCTGAGTCACTGGCTTACTGGTGCTCTTCCATGCCGTCCCTAGGAGGGGTGCGTCACTTGAGTGGGTTGAGTTGCTGACGTGATCTTCCTGTCTGGGTTGGTGCCCCCCTTGGGTTGTGCCGTGGCGGAGATCTTTGTGGGCTATACTCAGCCTTGTCTCAGGATGTTAAGTTGGTGGTTGAAGGTATCCCTCTAGTGGTGTGGGGGCTGTGCTTTGGCAAAGTGGGTGGGGTTATATCCTGCCTGTTTGGCCCTGTCCGGGGGTATCATCGGATGGGGCCACAGTGTCTTCTGACCCCTCCTGTCTCAGCCTCCAGTATTTATGTTGCAGTAGTTTATGTGTCGGGGGGCTAGGGTCAGTCTGTTATATCTGGGTTATTTCTCCTGTCTTATCCGGTGTCCTGTGTGAATTTAAGTATGCTCTCTCTAATTCTTTCTTTCTCTCTCTCGGAGGACCTGAGCCCTAGGACCATGCCTCAGGACTACCTGGCCTGATGACTCCTTGCTGTCCCCAGTCCACCTGGCCGTGCTGCTGCTCCAGTTTCAACTGTTCTGCCTGTGGCTATGGAACCCTGACCTGTTCACCGGATGTGCTACCTGTCCCAGACCTGCTGTTTTCAACTCTCTAGAGACAGCAGGAGCGGTAGAGATACTCTCAATGTTTGGCTATGAAAAGCCAACTGACATTTACTCCTGAGGTGCTGACTTGTTGCACCCTCGACAACTACTGTGATTATTATTGTTTGACCTTGCTGGTCATTTATGAGCATTTGAACATCTTGGCCATGTTCTGTTATAATCTCCACCCGGCACAGCCAGAAGAGGACTGGCCATCCCTCATAGCCTGGTTCCTCTCTAGGTTTCTTCCTAGGTTTTGGCCTTTCTAGGGAGATTTTCCTAGCCACCGTGCTTCTACACCTGCATTGCTTGCTGTTAGTGGTTTTAAGTTGGGTTTCTGTACAGCACTTTGATATATCAGAAGGGCTATATAAATACATTTGATTTGATTTGAGTTCAAGTAACAGACACATCTCAACATCATCTGTTCAGAGGAGACTGTGAATCAGGCCTTCATGGTCAAATCGCTGCAAAGAAACCACTACTAAAGGACCCCAATAAGAAGAAGAGACTTGCTTGGGCCAAGAAACACGAGCAATGGACATTCGACCGGTGGAAATTTGTCCTTTGGTCTGGAGTCCAAATTGGAGATTTCTGGATCCAACCGCCGTGTTTTTGTGAGACGCAGTGTGGGTGAACAGATGATCTCTGCATGTGTATTTCCCACCGTAAAGCATGGAGGAGGAGCTGTTATGGTGTGGGAGTGCTTTGCTCGTGACACTGTCAGTGATTTATTTAGAATTCAACCAGCATGGCTACCACAACCTTCTGCAGCGATACGCCATCCCATCTGGTTTGCGCTTAGTGGGACTATCATTTGTTTTTCAACAGGACAATGACCCAACACACCTCCAGGCTGTTTAAGGGCTATTTTACCAAGAAGGAGAGCGATGGAGTGCTGCATCAGATGTCCTGGCCTCGACAATCCCCCGACCTCAACCAAATTGAGATGGTTTGGGTTGAGTCGGACCGGAAGAGTGAAGGAAAAGCAGCCAACAAGTGCTCAGCATATGTAGGAACTCCTTCAAGACTGTTGGAAAAGCATTCCAGGTGAAGCTGGTTGAGAGAATGCGAAAAGTTTTCAAAGCTGTGGCTATTTGAAGAATCTCATTTTGTTTAACACTTTTTTTGGTTACTTCATGATTCCATATGTGTTATTTGATAGTGTTGATGTCTTCACTATTATTCTACAATGTAGAAAATAGTAAAATAAAGAAAAACCCTTAAATGAGTAGGTGTTCTAAAACTTTGGACCGCTAGTGTACATGCAGTGCATTCGGAAAGTAATCAGACTCCTTGACTTTTCCACATTTTGTTACTTTACAGCCTTATTCTAAAATGTATTCAATATTTGCAAATGTATTAAAAATAAAAAACAGAAATACCTTATTTACATAAGTATTCAGACCTTTTGCTATGAGCCTCGAAATTAAGGTTTGGTGCATCCTTTCCATTGATTGTCCTTGAGATGTTTCTACAACTTGATTGGAGTCCACCTGTGGTAAATTCAATTGATTGGACATCTATATAAGGTCCCACAGTTGACAGTACATGTCAGAGCAAAAACTAAGCCATGAGGTTGAAGGAATTGTCCGTAGAGCTCAGACACAGTTGTCGTGTCTTTGCTATCATTAAATTGAAGACTTATAGTTTATATCAAAGATTTTCTGTAATTAGTTATTACGCGATCAACTAAACAAATTAACTAGGAATTTTGGGGGACCAGGGAAAGTGTTCAGATTACAAAGTTATAATTTCCCAATATAACCTTTCAGATATTTTCATATCTGATCAATAGTCTTCTGATTAATGATTTATTTATTTTACCTCACGTTAGTCTCATTCCAAACGTCGTAAATTGTTGGTTATCTGCACGAACCCAGTCTTCACTATGAGTCATCCATACATCAATTGTCTTAAATTATTTATTTATTACTAACTAAGTAATTCACAGAAATGCATAAACAAACAAACAAACTTAAAATGGTTACATGAAGTGATAATATGCCCTAGTGGGCTGAACCGGCATGGCGGCTTGTTAGACAAAGGGGAAATGGGGGGTCGACCAAGAAGTCACTGCAGAGTTCATAATTATAACAATTGACATGCTAATCCTTTACACATGAACGCTCACTCATTCAGGAACAATTGCAATCAATATATATATATTTACGCTCAGTGTGTCGTCTTGATCGCTGGAGAAAAGTTAGTTTCTGTTGGAGAGTTTCGTCCGTCTCTGTCTTGGTTATTGTGAATAGTTCAGAGTGACATTCGTTATAGAATGGATGTTTCGGCGGTTGTCGTTCTTCGCGTTCAATGATACCGAATTCCTAGCTGCAGACTAGTAGTCAATATCAAAGACTTGTTCTTATTCGTCTAAGAGTTTAACCACGTGGTATGGTTAACAGATTCAGCAATGGTACTCAACCTTCGTTCTCCTCCTATGGAGAAAAAACATGGTCTAGTGATAATTTCTCAAATTGGGTTTTTATTAGGAATTGCCGAAAGGGGCTGTCCCAGGATGTCTGACCCAACTGGGCTCAGGGGAGGGTCCTCGGATTTAGTTCAAATCAAAAGGGATTTGTATTTTTCTTCATTAAACAGTCCAAAATTATATTACACAATTATACAAACAGTATCATACTCACTCATTCATTTTATACAACAATTAGATGTAAACCTCATATCTGAGGTTATTATATAAACAGCGGTATGGTAATGTAGCCACACAGTCTCCCATGAGTTTCCCCAGTTGTGACAAACGGACATGTTAATAGCTGGAATCTTCACCGCTCTTTTATACTTTTTACGGAACATGAAATCTGTTCGTACCTCAAGTTCTGTGAGGTGGAAGAAAACCCTTTGTCCTGAAAGTTTACCCTCTCTCTAATACTGTTTGGCCAGGAGGAGATTCTCAGGAATTTACGACGTCTCTCTGTGACCACAGCATGGGTTGAAGGAGGAAAGGGGGAGGCAGGGAGTGGCAGGGAGAGGGGGATGGGCTTTATGTACCAAAACAGGCAACGTCATGACACAGTATTGTGTCGAGGCACAGATCTGGGGAAGGGTACCAACATTTCTTTGCAGCATTGAAGGTCCCCAAGAACACAGTGGCCTCCTTCATCATTCTTAAATGGAAGAAGTTTGGAACCACCAACTCTTGCTAGAGCTGGCCGCCCGACCGAACTGAGCAATCGGGGGAGAAGGGCCTTCGTCAGGGAGGTGACCAAGAACCCGATGGTCACTCTGACAGAGCTCCTTTGTGCAGATGGTTGTCCTTCTGGAAGGTTCTCCCATCTCTGCAGCACTCCACCAATCAGGCCTTTATGGTAGAGTGGCCAGACGGAAGCCACTCCTCAGTAAAAGGCATGACAGCCCACTTGGAGTTTGCCAAAATGCACCTAAAGACTCTCAGACCATGAGAAACAAGATTCTCTGGTCTGATGAAACCAAGATTGAACTATTTTTCCTGAATGCCAAGCATCACGTCTGGAGGAAACCTGGCACCATCCCTAAGGTGAAGCATGGTGGTGGCAGCATCATGCTGTGGGGATGTTTTTCAGTGGCAGGGACTGGGAGAATAGTCAGGATCGAGGGAAAGATTAACAGAGCAAAGTACAGAGAGATTCTTGATGAAAACCTGCTTCAGAGCACTCAGGACCTCAGACAGGGGCGAATTGTGTGTAGATTGATGATTATTATTATTTTTTATCCATTTTAGAATAAGGCTTTAAAGTAACAAAATGTACAAAAAGTAATGGGGTCTGAATACTTTCCCGAATGCACTGTATGTATCAAAAGTAAAAGTCAAAGTATAAATCATTTCAAATTCCTTATATTAAGCAAACCAGATATTAAGCATATCCAGCCGTACACTCCACCACATAATTTACAAACTAAGCATTTGTGATTAGTGAGTCTGCCAGATCAGAGGCAGTAGGGATGACCAGGGATGTTCTCTTGATAAGTGTGAATTGGCAATTTTCCTGTCGAAATGTAACAAATACTTTTGGGTGTCAGGGAAAATGTATGGCGTAAAAAGTACATGCTTTTCTTTAGGAATGTAGTGAAGTACCTGGCTGAGGACAGGGAGAAGACACTACTTATACAGGTGAGGATTCTTCTTCTGGGTTACCTGGCTCAGGACAGGGAGAGGACACTACTTATACATGTGAGGATTTTTCTGGGTTACCTGGCTCAGGACAGGGAGAGGACTACTTATACAGGTGAGTGTACAACCAAATCTTCAGTTTTGTGATGATGTATGTGTATTTATGACAATGTTGTTGATTATGTGTGTGAATGTGCGTGGGTGTGTGTCCAGGTGCGGAAGTCACTGTGCCAGGCCTGGGCCAAAGTAGTATGGAGCATCAGTTCTATGTGAGTGTACAGTCGTGGCCAAAAGTTTTGAGAATGACACAAATATTAAGTTTCACAAAGTTTGCTGCTTCAGTGTCTTTAGATATTTTTGTCAGATGTCACTATGGAATACTGAAGAATAATTACAAGCATTTCATAAGTGTCAAAGGATTTTAATGACAATTACATGAAGTTGATGCAAAGAGTCAATATTTGCAGTGTTGACCCTTCTTTTTCAAGACCTCTGCAATCCGCCCTGGCATGCTGTCAATTAACTTATGGGCCACATCCTGACTGATGGCAGCCCATTCTTGCATAATCAATGCTTGGAGTTTGTCAGAATTTGTGTGTTTTTGTTTGTCCACCCGCCTCTTGAGGATTGACCATAAGTTCTCAATGGGATTAAGTTCTGGGGAGTTTCCTGGCCATGGACCCAAAATATCGATGTTTTGTTCACCGAGCCACTTAGTTATCACTTTTGCCTTATGGCAAGGTGCTCCATCATGCTGGAAAAGGCATTGTTCATCACCAAACTGTTCCTGGATGGTTGGGAGAAGTTGCTCTCGGAGGATGTGTTGGTACCATTCTTTATTCATGGCTGTGTTCTTAGGCAAAATTGTGAGTGAGCCCACTCCCTTGGCTGAGAAGCAACCCCACACATGAATGGTCTCAGGATGCTTTACTGTTGGCATGACACAGGACTGATGGTAGCGCTCACCTTGTCTTCTCCGGACAAGCTTTTTTCCCGGATGCCCCAAACAATCGGAAAGGGGATTCATCAGAGAAAATGACTTTACCCCAGTCCTCAGCAGTCAAGTCCCTTTACCTTTTGCAGAATGTCAGTCTGTCCCTGATGTTTTTCCTGGAGAGAAGTGGCTTCTTTGCTGCCCTTCTTGACACCAGGCCATCCTCCAAAAGTCTTCACCTCACTGTGCGTGCAGATGCACTCACACCTGCCTGCTGCCATTCCTGAGCAAGCTCTGTACTGGTGGTGTCCCGGTCCCACAGCTGAATCAACTTTAGGAGACGGTCCTGGCGCTTCCTGGACTTTCTTGGCACCCTGAAGCCTTCTTCACAACAATTGAACCGCTCTCCTTGAAGTTCTTGATGATCCGATAAATGGTTGATTTAGGTGAAATCTTACTTGCAGCAATATCCTTGAACAATGATTCCAAGCACCACCCTCCTTTTGAAGCTTCCAGTCTGTTATTCGAACTCAATCAGCATGACAGAGTGATCTCCAGCCATGTCCGCGTCAACACTCACACCTGTGTTAACGAAAGAATCACTGACATGATGTCAGCTGGTCCTTTTGTGGCAATGCAGTGGAAATGTTTTTTTGGGATTCAGTTCATTTGCATGGCAAAGAGGGACTTTTATTTTATTTTTTCAAGGGGTGGCTCACCTTAATATTGCGGAAAGAATGTTGCAACCATCAATGTAATTGTCTGCATCATTTCCAATCCCCCATATATTTTTGGGGTAAATATATATATCCATACACACATGCATACATATACACATATATACATACACATACCTATATAGACATACATACTTTTTTAAAGAATATACCTTTATTATTATTCCCCGCAAACCCTACCACCGATCCCCCAATTGGAGTAAACTAATAAACACTTCGGCTTTTACCTTCAATCTATACATCTTATACACATTTTACAGACACAATCTACTTTACAATAGTTCTCTCTTGTTTGTTCTTAGTCCTTCCTATATTTCTGATGTCCATCTAGTTTGATTTCTATTTGTAACTGTGCTATTTCACAAAAGTTCCGAACCTATATACATTTTACAGATCCCGTATGTTTTACATTGTTTATCTTGTTATTAGTCCCACCCTTCAGCTCCATTCAACCACTCCCATCTATCTCTCAACATCATCCATTTCGGATTTCTATTTGCCATATATTTTTCAACTGTGCTGTGATGCTTCACAAAAGAAATTAACCTTTCTATTCTCATAGCTTCTACAGATTGTAAATGAAAAATAAACATTTTTGCTAAAATAATTATTATATTATTGACTGATTGACTATGGCTTTTCAAATCACCCAGTATTGCTATCTGTAGCATTAGTTCTAGGCAAATGTTGCAATGTGTCAAAGAGGGACTTTGCAATTAATTGCAATTCATCTGATCACTCTTTATAACATTCTGGAGTTTATGCAAATTGCCATCATACAAACGGAGGCAGCAGACTTTGTGAAAATGTATATTTGTGTCATTCTCAAAACTTTTGGCCACGACTGTACAACATCAAATACAAAACCGAATGGAATCCCCTTTGTTACTATGTATTAGCAATAATTCACTTAATGGTGAGGCATGGAATAATACATTTGTATATTTTTTCACACTGGATGTTTGAAATATGAGTAGGTGATTTGAGTCATGCTTCTTCAGTAGTGGCATAAAGACAATTAGCACTTGTATGTTGTAAATAAATACTGTGTGTAAATACTGGAACGTATGATTGTTAATAAAGTAGTTCATATACCATTTTTTTTATACTGTGTCCATGTGTATGGAAGTTCCTTGAAATTACGTTGTTTTCAAGTTGTTGAAACAACGACCTGATTTTTTTTTTTTTTACGAACGTAGACGGAAATCTTTGTATAGTTGTCTTTTCAACGACATAAAAAAAACATGCATTTTCAAGGACATGACATGTACCTGTTTCAATTACAGTAAAAATATGTATTTTCGACTTTCTACCAAAATCAAACGTAGATAGGATGTCGGGCATAGTCATCTTTTCAACATCTTTTTAATGACATTTTGCTAGGTGAGAACCTCCTGTAGGTTTTCACTCCAACCCCAGTTGTAACTAACCTGATTCATCTAATAAACCAGCTAATTATTATAATCAGTTGCACTAGATTAGGGTTGGACTTGGAATGAAAACCTACAGGATGGTAGCTTTGAAGCCAATTTATGCTTGATCCGAAAATGTGGTCAGAGGCATCGTATGGATGGTGTGACGCGATTGCAGGGCCAAATTGAGCTCCGTAACACCACTGCAAACGTCAGATTCACCATGCAGAGCCTTTTAAAGGTGCTGGATGGTCAATCCGACATCTGCATTGGCTGTGCAGCATTTACAGTGTGTCACGGCTCCTCTGCATTGCAGGGGCGGTTCCTCCTGCAGGCAGAGGAGAGTCGTTAGTGATTAGAGCCACCTGGGCTCAGGGTATAAAAAACTGCTTCACTAATTACTTCTCTCTCTCTCTCTCTGCTCCTCCAGGTATGATCCTGTTTTGTTTGTTCCTTTGTAGTTTTGCATAGTTTTCACTCAGTCATATTCACACACACAGATTCACGCATCCATGCACTTTACATACACCTTACATTATGATACTTCCACACCTCATTCCTTTTTCTTTGTTTAAAGTTAATAGTTTTGTTTAGAATAAAGAACCTTTTTAATTGGCCTATACCTGTTGTTCGTGTCCCCTCATTTTTGTCACAGGCTATGAGCCGACAAGTGGGGGCTCATCCGGGATAGTAGTTAACTTGGGTTAGTTTAGTTCAGATTGCCAAATTTTTTTGTTTGAGGGGATGTTTTGGTTGGGCCAATTTTGTTGAAGAGAGCGTTGACAGCCATGTGTTCTTTTGGTTCAGTTAGCTTGGTAGCTAAGCAATTCACTCAATTCACTGTTTTGTTCAGGTGGGAGTCCTCTCCTGTTCAGGCTTATCAGCGAGTGTCAATAGGAGGCTTGTGGTGTTTTAGGTGGCAGTGAACGTGGGTAGAGCATCCTTTTCCCCTATATCGGCTCGGGAGCACCTCCGTGGTTATGGGGGAGCCGCCAGTTTCTGGTTGTCTTTTCCACTCCACTGGTTTTGTGTGCATAAAACCCCACCACGTGTGACTGCACGAAGACCAGGGCCAGTTAGTTAGTTGTTTTTGGAGGATAGTGGGGTGTGGCTCCTGTCCTTGAACCCAGACTGACAGCAGGTGAGTTGTGTGTTTTTTGGAGCATTTGTAATAGTTGTATTGGTTGAGGAAAATGTCTTCCATTTTGAGTAGTTTTGTTCAAGCTCCTTCAGAGGTAGCCTTAGAGTTGTGTACTAAGGAGCAGTTAATTGAAATTGCTGAACATTATCAGATTGAGATTGTTGATTAAAAAAATTAAAGAGACTGTTAAAACTAGATTAAAGCAGGGTCTTAGGAAAATGGGTGTTTTTGGCAGTCAGTCTGCTAGTAGTGAGGGTGCAAGTTTTCAGTCTAGCCCTTCATTAACTTTTGAGCAGCAGAGGGAGCTGTTGCAAATGCAGTTAGAGAGAGCGCGATTGAGAAATGCTAATAGACCAGAAGGACTACCACAGTTTTGATGTTTCACAGAATCTTCGTTTGTTGCCTAAATTTGAGTCTGATCCAGACACATACTTTACTTTATTTGGACATGACTATGTTGTTGCAATGTGTACTTACACGTAAGGCACGTGAGGCTTTTGCAGCACTGAGTGTAGCTGACAGTAAAGTTTTTGCTAAAGTTAAATCAGCAGTTCTGAAGGTCTACGAGCTTGTGCCAGAGGCATATCGTCAACGTCTTCGTTACAGGAAAAAGTTAGATTCACAAACCTATTCTGAGTTTGTTCGTGATTTGACTTCTGCATTTAATCGTTGGTGTACAGCTTCTGAAGTTAGTACTTTTGAGGGTCTGTCTAATTTGATTGTGTTAGAACAGTTCAAAAATTCGGTGTCTGACCAGGTTGCTACATACATGAATGAACGTAAAGTTAAGTCTCCAAGTGATGCAGCAATCCTTGCAGATGAGTACAGGCTAACACATAAAAGCCATTTTGAGTCAGTGACATGTACCATAAAAATAACTTTACACCTAGGAATAGTAGGTCACCTTTTTTTGGAGCTTCTTTCCAAAGGCCTCAGCAGAAGTTTGGGTCTGGAGGACTTAAAGCACAGGTTAATGCTAATACCTGTCGCTACTGTTTAGTTGAAGGACATTGGAAGAAAGATTGTCCTCTGCTTAAATCAAAAAAGTCAGGTCAAGTTAAACCTGCTGTGATGGCAGCTCCTGTTACAGCCTCTGTCCACCAGGGTGAGCGGTTTCAGCCACTAGTTTGATTCTCAGTCTTCCCACTGTGATTTTTCAGCCTTTATTTCAGATGGTGTAGTGTCCCTGGTAGATGGCAACCAAAATGTTTCAATCAAGATCTTAATTTGCTGTACACCATCGATTTTTCAGAAATGTTTTATGATGAGTATTTAGGTATTTGACGTTGGTGTCTGTAATTACTCTGGCTGCTTCGGTGCTATTTCTGACGGTAGCTGTGATGGTAGCTGCAATGTAAAACTGATTTATACCTCAAATATGCACATTTTTCGAACAAAACATAGATTTATTGTATAACATGTTATAAGACTGTCATCTGATGAAGTTGTTTCTTGGTTAGTTTGGTTGGTTCTTGGTCAGTTAGGTTGGCTTTGTGCATGCTACCTGTGCTGTGAAAAATGTCTGTCCTTTTTTGTATTTGGTGGTGAGCTAACATAAATATATGTGGTGTTGTAATTTTTGGGTAGTACTCACGGGCTTTTCGGGCTTCCGTGCTAGACGCGTCCCCTCATAACGCCGGTTCCTCTCTCCGGTTTCCTCCGCTCTCCGAGCTGCCTCCAGCTGTTCCCATGGGAGGCGATCCTTTCCAGCCAGGATCTCCTCCCATGTGTAGCAACCCTTACCGTCCAAAACATCCTCCCATGTCAATTCCTCCTTCTTGCGCTGTCGTTGCTGTCCGTTAACCCGCTGCTTGATCTGGGTTTGGTGGGTGATTCTGTAACGGCATTCCTCCTCCTCTTCATACGAAGAGGAGGAGTAGTGATTCGACCAAAGTGCAGCGGGTTGTGAATACATAATGATTTATTAAAGACAAGACAAAAAACGAACTATACTTGACTAACTAACAAAATAACAAAACGGAGTGTAGACTGACCTAAACCATGAGAACTTACAATTAACACGAAGCACGTAGGAACAGGTACAGACTATAACAAACGAACGAACAAACGCTACAGTCCCGTGTGGTGCGCAGACACAGACACGGACGACAATCACCCACAAACAAACAGTGAGAACAACCTACCTTAATATGACTCTCAATCAGAGGAAACGTCAAACACCTGCCTCTAATTGAGAGCCATACCAGGCAACCCCAAAACCAACATAGAAACAGAAAACATAGACTGCCCACCCAAAACTCACGCCCTGACCAATAAACACATACCAAACAACAGAAAACAGGTCAGGAACGTGACAGGTGTTTTCGCTGTAAAACATTTTAAAAATCGGACATGTTGACTGGATTCACAAGATGTGTATCTTTCATTTGCTGTATTGGACTTGTTAATGTGTGAAAGTTAAATATTTCTCAAAAATATTTTTGGAATTTCGCGCTCTGCCTTTTCAGTGGAATGTGGGAGGAGTTCCGCTAGCGGAACCCCGGTGCCAGACAGGTTTTAAGAGACACTGGAGCTTTAGATTATTTTATTCTGGAATATGTTTTGCCGTTCTCTAAAGAGTCTGATACTGGCAGTTGTGTAGTGGTATGGGTTTAGTTCCATTCTCTTGTCCTTTACATGAAGTTACCCTAAAATGTGGTCTGGTAGAGGGTGATATAGATGTTGGAGTTAGACCCCAGTTGCCAGTAGAGGGAGTCCACATGATTTTGGGGAATGACTTGGCAGGTAGTAAGGTGTGGGCAGATGGCAAACTAAACATCTGTAAGAAGCAACCTTCAGTGTCCCGTGCAAGGGAATCTCTGGATCAAAACTGTCTCCTGAGGTATTTCCAGTTTGTGCGGTTACCCGCGCAGCCTCTCGTAAGGAGATTGAGAGTAAGCCAGAAAGTCTTGAGTTGCCAGTCAAACTCCAGACAGAACAGTTGACTAGTTCTAGAGATTCATTGATGGCTGAGCAAAAGGCCGATACTACTTTGGCTGATCTGTTTGATAAAGTTGTTCCTGATTCAGTGGTGAGGAATAATGCTCAGTGTTATTTTCTTCTTGATGGGCTGTTGGTCAGGAACTGGATTCCACACTATGATCAGGGTCTAGGAGAACCAGTCTTTCAAATAGTTGTACCTACTACTTTGCGAAATAAAGTGTTGCAAACTTCACATGGTGATGTGGCAGGTCATATGGGTGTTCGTAAAACTTATGATCGCATACTTCGTTATTTTTTCTGGCCCCGTTTAAAGCGGGATGTATCTCAGTTTATTAAAACTTGTGATACGTGTCAGCGCACAAGCAAGCCAAATCAGGTTGTAAAGCCTGCACCTTTGTATCCAATACCAGCCGTAGGGCAACCTTTTGAGCATCTTATTATCGATTGTGTTGGGCCATTACCAAGGTGCAAGTCAGGTCATAGCTACTTATTAACTTATGTGTCAAGCAACTAGATATCCGGCAGCTTTTTCCTTGCGTACCATAACTTCAAAATCAGTAGTTAAATTGAGTTAACGCTTTATTTCAACATTTGGGATTCCAAAAATCATCCAGTCAGATCAGGGGTTTAACTTTACCTCCCATTTATTTGCTCAGGTTCTCAAACAGCTTAAAGTTTAACACAACAAGTCTACTGCGTTCCATGCCCAGAGCCAGGGAGCTTTGGAACGTTTTCATCAAACTTTAAAATCCTTGCTTCGTGCATATTGTACAGAACTGTCTGCAGATTGGGAGGAGGGGTTACCTTGGCTGTTACTAGCTGCTCGTGAAGTAGTGCAGGAAAGCACAGGGTTTAGGCCAAATGACTTAGTGTTTGGTCATAAGGTGCGTGGGCCTTTAGCAGTGTTGCAGGATGGTTATTTGCCTGAGGTGTAACGTTCGTCTTGTGGTGATTGAACGGACCAAGGCGCAGCGGGTGATGAATACATACTGAATTTATTTAACAGACGAAACACTGACAAAACACTAGAACAAACTACAAAACAATAAACGAAGGCAACAGGCCTGAAACAAACGAACTTACATATAGACGAAGAACGCACGAACAGGAACAGACTACCTAAAATGAACGAACAAACGAAACAGTCCCATGTGGTATACACAGACACAGGAACAATCACCCACAAACAAACAGTGAGAACAACCTACCTTAATATGGCTCTCAATCAGAGGAAACGACACACACCTGCCTCTAATTGAGAACCATACCAGGCAAACCATTAACCCAACATAGAAAACACATAACATAGACTACCCACCCCAACTCACGCCCTGACCAATTAAACACATACAAAACAACAGAAAACAGGTCAGGAACGTGACAGAACCCCCCCCTCAAGGTGCGAACTCCGGGCGCACCCCTAAAACTCAAGGGGAGGGTCTGGGTGGGCATCTGTCCGCGGTGGCGGCTCCGGCGGTGGACGAGGACACCACTCCACTACTGTCTTTGTCCCCCTCCTTAGCGTCCTTTGAGTGGCGACCCTCGCCCCCGACCATGGTCCAGGAACCTTCACCAACGCCCCTCTAAAATAGAGGAGACAACTCAGGACAGAGAGGTAGCTCAGGACAAAGAGGTAGCTCAGGACAAAGAGGTAGCTCAGGACAGAGGGACAACTCAGGACGAATGGCAGCTCCGGACTGAATGGCAGCTCCGGACTGAATGGCAGCTCATGACTGGAGGGCAGCTCATGACTGTAGGGCAGCTCATGACTGGAGGGCAGCTCATGACTGGAGGGCAGCTCATGACTGGAGGGCAGCTCATGACTGGAGGGCAGCTCATGACTATAGGGCAGCTCATGACTATAGGGCAGCTCATGACTATAGGGCAGCTCATGACTGTAGGGCAGCTCTGGCAGCTCCTGACTGGCTGGCGGCTCTGGCAGCTCCTGACTGGCTGGTGGCTCTGGCAGCTCCTGACTGGCTGGCGTCTCTGGCAGCTCCTGACTGGCTGGCGTCTCTGGCAGCTCCTGACTGGCTGGCGTCTCTGGCAGCTCCTGACTGGCTGACGTCTCTGGCAGCTCCTGACTGGCTGGCGTCTCTGGCAGCTCCTGACTGGCTGGCGGCTCTGGCAGCTCCTGACTGACGGACGGCTCTAGCGGCTCCTGACTGACGGACGGCTCTAATGGCTCGGGACAGACGGGCGGCTCTAATGGCTCTTGGCAGACGGATGACTCAGATGGCGCTGGGCAGACAGATGGCTCAGATGGCGCTAGGCAGACAGATGGCTCAGACGGCGCTGGGCAGACGGATGGCTCAGACGGCGCTGGGCAGACGGATGGCTCAGACGGCGCTGGGCAGACGGATGGCTCAGACGGCGCTGGACAGATGAGCAGTGCAGGCGGCGTTGAGCAGACGAGCAGTGCAGGCAGTTCAGACGGCACTGGGCAGGCAGGCAGCTCAGACGGCGCTGGACAGATGAGCAGTGCAGGCGGCGTTGGGCAGACGGACGACTCTGACCCGCTGAGGCGCACAGTAGGCCTGGTGCGTGGTGCCGGAACTGGTGGTACCGGACTGGAGACACGCACCTCAAGGCTAGTGCGGGGAGCAGGAACAGGGCACACTGGACTCTCGATGCGCACTATAGGCCTGGTGCGTGGTACCGGCACTGGTGGTACCGGGCTGAGGGCACGCACCTCAGGGCGAGTGCGGGGAGAAGGAACAGTGCGTACAGGGCTCTGAGGACGCACAGGAGGCTTGGTGCGTGGTGCCGGAACTGGAGGCACTGGGCTGGAGACACGCACCACAGGGAGAGTGCGTGGAGGAGGAACAGGGCTCTGGAGACGCACTGGAAGCCTGGTGCGTGGTGTAGGCACTGGTGGTACTGGGCTGGGGCCACGCACCATAAGGCGAGTGCGGGGTGCTGGAACTGGAGGTACTGGGCTGGGGCGGGAAGGTGATCCCGGATATACCGGACCGTGCAGGCGTACTGGCTCCCTTGAGCACTGAGCCTGCCCAACCTTACCTGGTTGAATGCTCCCCGTAGCCCGTCCAGTGCGGGGAGGTGGAATAACCCGCACTGGGCTGTGTTGGCGAACCGGGGACACCATGCGTAAGGCTGGTGCCATGTACACCGGCCCGAGGAGACGTACTGGAGGCCAGATATGTAGAGCCGGCTTCATGGCACTTGGCTCAATGCTCAATCTAGCCCGGCTAGTGCGGGGAGGTGGAATAACCCGCACCGGGCTATGAACACGTACAGGAGACACCATGCGCTCTACTGCGTAACACGGTGTCTGCCCGTACTCTCGCTCTCCACGGTAAGCATGGGAAGTGGGCGCAGGTTTCCTACCTGCCCGCGCCACACTACCCTTTAGCCCCCCCCCCCAATAAATTTTTGGGTGAGCCTCTCGGGCTTCCAGCCGCTCTGCCTTGCTAGCGCCTCATAATGCCGCCTCTCCGCTTTAGATGCCTCCAGCTCCGCTTTTGGGCGGCGACACTCCTCTGGCTCTGCCCAGGGTCCTTCTCCGTCCAGAATCTCCTCCCATGTCCATTCCTCCTTGAACCACTGCTGCTGTCGCTGTTGCCCGTTAACCCGCTGCTTGATCCGGGTTTGGTGGGTGATTCTGTAACGTTCGTCTTGTGGTGATTGAACGGACCAAGGCGCAGCGAGTGATGAATACATACTGAATTTATTTAACAGACGAAACACTGACAAAACACTAGAACAAACTACAAAACAATAAACGAAGGCAACAGGCCTGAAACAAACGAACTTACATATAGACGAAGAACGCACGAACAGGAACAGACTACCTAAAATGAACGAACAAACGAAACAGTCCCATGTGGTATACACAGACACAGGAACAATCACCCACAAACAAACAGTGAGAACAACCTACCTTAATATGGCTCTCAATCAGAGGAAACGACACACACCTGCCTCTAATTGAGAACCATACCAGGCAAACCATTAACCCAACATAGAAAACACATAACATAGACTACCCACCCCAACTCACGCCCTGACCAATTAAACACATACAAAACAACAGAAAACAGGTCAGGAACATGACATGAGGAACCACCTCGGAACCTTATTGACTATGTAAATGGTTTTAGGTTGAAGTTGTATAGGGCTGGTGAACTGGCAAAAGAAAAACTAAAATGTTCTCAACGGAAAATGAAACTGAAATATGACGGACAGGCTGAGCTGTGTGAGTTTAGTCCCGGTGATCGTGTACTTGCTCTTCTGCCTCTTTTAAGTTCACCTTTTCAGGCAAAATACTGTGGTCCTTTCACTGTGTTGCATAAAGTGTCAGATTTGAACTATCTTATTGAAACCCCTAGTCATAGGAAGTCCTCCAAATTATGCCATGTGAACCTGTTAAAATGTTATCACTCCCGTGATCTAAGCAAAGTTGAAGGCACTCCAGCGGTGAGGTCAGCGTTGACTGCTGCTCCAGTCACTGCGTCTTGTGGCTTTAATTTGGTGGAGGGGGGAGAAGAGGAGGAAGTTAAAGTTTCGGATGAGGTCTTACAAGGTCGGTCAACTCCCAGACTTTGTAAAACCTTGGTTTTGGTAGATCATTTAGACTCTGAGAAACGTGATGAATTGGTAGCTCTTATTAGAAACTAGCCTGTTTTTGTTTTCTGACACGCTATCACAAACCCACTTAATTGAGCATGATATAGACATCGGAGATGCTAAGCCTATCAAACAGATTTTATGATGTTTCTGAGGAGAAGAGATTGAAACTAGAAACAGAGGTGCAGTATATGTTGGACAATGGTATTGCGGAGCCATGTTGTTCAAATTGGGCTTCACCCTGTCTTTTGGTCAAAGAGTCTGATTCCACTTTCAGACCTTGCACTGATTATAGAAAAGTTAACAATGAAAACTCAAAATGTGAGTTTGCCAAAGCTACAGTCACATGCCTAGGCAAGGTTGTTGGTCAGGGATTTGTCTGTCCCGTGGAAGCCAAGGTTCAGGCTGTGAAGCAGTTTCCACAGCCCTCCACAAAGAAAGAACTGATGCGCGTCCTGGGAATGGCGGGGTACTACCATGCTTTCTGTAAACTTTTCGGTAGTAGTGTCCCCACTGACCAATCTGTTGAAGGCCAGGGCTGAATTTCTGGTCCACCCAGTGTCAAGAGGCATTTGATGCAGATAAGGTTATTTTGTGTTTGGCACCTGTGTTGGCAGCACCAAATTTTGGGAAACCTTTCAAATTGCAGGTAGACGTCAGTCAAATCGGTGCTGGGGCTGTGCTTCTCCAGGAGAACGATGACAATGTTGAGTGTCCAGTCAGTTTCTTCTCCCGGAAATGTAATAAGTATCAGAAAAACTATTCTGTAATTGAAAAGGAGGCTTTAGGTCTCATTTGGGCTTTAAAGCACTTCGAGGTCTATGTTGGTTCTGGTTTGACCCCTTTAACTGTGTTCACTGACCACAACCCACTTGTTTTTCTGAGGTCCCTGCAAAATCCCAACCAGCGCCTGATGCGTTGGGCTTTGTTCTTGCAACCATTCAACCTTGATATTAGACACATTAGTGGTAAGGATAATATCATTGCTGATGCTCTGTCCCGTGCTCCTTTAACCTAGTTTGTATCTTTTCTCTGCTGACCCCTATGGGTTGTCTGTGCCTCTTTCCTCTTAAATTGCCCCCCAGGTACCAGGGCTGCTGAGTTTGAGGGGAGACAGTCAGATGGGGGACACGGGGCTACTGCTAGGAGCCGGGACTGGTATCCTTTTTTTTGGGGGGGGGGGGGAAATGTGGATTGTTTTGAATATGTTGGAGGAAGTTGGGTTAAGGGTGGGACCCTCATTTTAAGGAGGGGGGTGTCACGGCTCCTCTGCATTGCAGACAGAGGAGGGTCGTTAGTGATTAGAGCCACCTGGGCTCAGGGTATAAAAAAACTGCTTCACTAATTACTTCTCTCTCTCTCTCTGCTCCTCCAGGTATGATCCTGTTTTGTTTGTTCCTTTGTAGTTTTGCATAGTTTTCACTCAGTCATATTCACACACACAGATTCACGCATCCATGCACTTTACATACACCTTACATTATGATACTTCCACACCTCATTCCTTTTTCTTCGTTTAAAGTTAATAGTTTTGTCTAGAATAAAGAACCTTTTTTAATTGGCCTATACCTGTTCGTGTCCCCTCATTTGTCACAGGCTATGAGCCGGCCTGGCCTCTGCAGAACTCAGGGCATTCATATTTCTTGTGCTTCATGGAGCAGAGCTGTTGTGAAGGAAGTTGTCAAGGAAGTGAGTTTGTGTTAATACAGGACCTCCCGCCCTCACCTACAGTCAACCAATCATGTCAATGCGGAGCTATATGGAGCCCTCCACATTGTTACAACATTTGAGAGGCACACGGCCATGCAGTACAGAGCTTGATTTGGCCTCTGCATGCCTCCAGAGGCTCCGAAATTGCGTCACATCCTCCATATGAAGCCTTCGACCACATTTTCAGATCAAGCATAAATTGGCTTTGAGTTGAATACCCCTGCTGTAAAGGGCTCTACAGAAACAGCGTTGGACAGCCCTGCTGTAGAATTTGCGTTAAATGCATCCTCCAATTGCAACGTCTGCCTGTGCCCACACATATTCTCAACAAGAAATGGTTTATTTTTAATACCCTCAAACACCTAATTACTTACCTCATTTCAAAATGGACCATAATCACTGTAAATCGTTTTACCGGTGAAACTGCATGTGCATGCCAATCATTTGATTGATCTCGATCAGTTTCATGGGAACAGCCTATGCATTTCCATCTTCTAGAATTACTGTTTCGTGAGTCAATTAGAGCAGATGATGTTAACAAACTTTTAGCCTTTCTTGTATTTTTGTTTTAAATCAAAGCAGACATCATCGTAGTGGCAACAATCTGTTTTGGCGCATTATCTTTATTTTTCTACTATTCAGCTCCCGCTAACATCTAATTCGAAATGAGGAGGTACGTTATAGGCCTACTAGCTATGCTATTATATTTAGTTATGTAAAATACTAATTTGTCATTATGTGACCTTGTGAGACATTGATTCAGCTTTGATCTAACTTTACTAAACGAGCAGCATTGTGAGAAGTGATAATCTTCTATTTGTAGTAATAATAATAACAGGTGATGAGTAGGACTGTTAGGCGTAGGCAACAGGTCTTGATGAATGTTATTTTAAACAGTTGGAGCACCCTTCGGGGTTCTGAAAGGACAGTGTCAGGATTGCGTAATATAGATCCCTTTCCTGCAGTCATTGACCAAAAGCGCCCTCTTTGGCCTCGTGGGTGGAATGTTATTAATATTTTTCAGAATTTCATCATTAATAATGATTACAAAAAATAAAACTGATGCAAATCTGGTGTTTCTATGTCAAACAGTTTTGTTATATTTCAGTTTTCTGTGATGTATATAAAGTGTAATATTGGGATGCAAACTCAACATTTGATCAATTTCAACTCTATATCTGACATGGTACAGGTGTCTTATTTTTGTAAGTAGATTTGCTTAAGAATACCAAGAATCACTCTTTGTGACCCTGATTTAGCCCACTGCAATAAAAGGTTATTAAAGAAGTTGAACCAACTTGTGGTGCTGAATGATAGCTCTGACATTCGACCAGTTCAGGAACAAACAACAATAATTTGCAGTAAAGCCTAATAGGTCTATGACTACATTGTATAGCTATTTGTACACTACAGCCTAATGTAAATACATATAGCTTAATATTGTCACGTTCCTGACCTGTTTTCTCTTGTTTTGTATGTGTTTATTGGTCAGGGCGTGAGTTTTGGGTGGGCAGTCTATGTTTTCTATTTCTATGTTGGGTTTTTGTGTTCGGCCTGGTATGATTCTCAATCAGAGACAGGTGTGTATCGTTTGTCTCTGATTGAGAGTCATACTAAGGCAGCCAGGGTTTCACTGGTGTTTTGTGGGTGTTTGTTCCTGTGTCAGCGTTTGGGCCACACAGGACTGTTGCAGGTTAGTCACGTTTGTTGTTTTGTTAATTTGTAGTGTTTGTTGGTTTGCCATTAAATCATGAATACTTACCAATCCGCATCTTGGTCCGATCCATGCTCCTCCTCGTCCGAGGAGGAGAACGACATTGACAGCCGTTACAGAAACACCCACCAAACCAGGACCAAGCGGATTGGAGAAGGACGGCAAGAACAAAAGCAATGGAGAGAAGAGGAATGGACATGGGAGCAAATATTCAACGGAGAAGGACCCTGGGCTAAGGTGGGAGAGAATCGCCGCTCTCGGGAGGAGAAGGAGGCAGCCACAGCCCAGGAGCGCTGGTATGAGGAGGCAGCACGTAAGAGAGGCTGGAAGCCCGAGAGGCTCACCCAAAAATTTCTTGGGGGGGGGGCTAAAGGGGAGTGTGGCGAAGCCGGGTTGGTTACCTGAGCCAACTCCCCGGGCTTACCGTGGAGTGAGAGGGCGTCGTACTGGTCAGACACCGTGTTATGCGGTAAAGCGCACGGTGTCCCCAGTACGCGTGCTTAGCCCAGTGCGGGCTATTCCACCTTGCCGCACTGGGAGGGCTAGGTTGGGCATCGAGCCGGATGTCATGAAGCCGGCCCAACGTATCTGGCCTCCAGTACGTCTCCTCGGGCCGGCGTACATGGCACCAGCCTTACAGGTGGTGTCCCCGGTTCGCCTGCATAGCCCAGTGCGGGCTATTCCACCTCGCCGCACTGGCAGGGCTACGGGGACCATTCAACCTGGTAGGGTTGGGCAGGCTCGGTGCTCAAGAGCACGTGTCCTCCTTCACAGTCCGGTATACCCGGTGCCACCTCCAAGTACCAGTCCACCGGTGGCAGCCCCCCGCACCAGGCTGTCTCTCCGGGTTCTCTCTCCAGCTGCTCCCACCTGTCCAGCGCTGTCAGAGCTTTCCTCCTCTCCAGCGCAGCCAGTGCCTATACCACGCACCAGGCTGTCTCTCCGTCTCCTCCCTACAGGTCTGCCAGTCTGCCCAGAACTGCCCGTCGGGACTGAGCCTGCAGAGCCGTCGTCCAGCCAGGACCAGCCAGAGCCGTCCAGCCAGGACCAGCCAGAGCCGTCCAGCCAGGACCAGCCAGAGCCGACCAGCCAGAGCCGTCCAGCCAGGACCAGCCAGAGCCGTCCAGCCAGGACCAGCCAGAGCCGTCCAGCCAGGACCAGCCAGAGCCGTCCAGCCAGGACCAGCCAGAGCCGTCCAGCCAGGACCTGCCAGAGCCGTCCAGCCAGGACCAGCCAGAGCCGTCCAGCCAGGACCAGCCAGAGCCGTCCAGCCAGGACCAGCCAGAGCCGTCCAGCCAGGACCAGCCAGAGCCGTCCAGCCAGGACCAGCCAGAGCCGTCCAGCCAGGGCCAGCCAGTCAGGAGCTGCCGGAGCCAGCCAGCCAGGATCCGCCAGAGCCTTCCGCCAGCCAGGATCCGCCAGAGCCTTCCGCCAGCCAGGATCCGCCAGAGCCTTCCGCCAGCCAGGATCCGCCAGAGCCTTCCGCCAGCCAGGATCCGCCAGAGCCAGCCGCCAGCCAGGATCCGCCAGAGCCAGCCGCCAGCCAGGATCCGCCAGAGCCAGCCGCCAGCCAGGATCCGCCAGAGCCAGCCGCCAGCCAGGATCCGCCAGAGCCAGCCGCCAGCCAGGATCCGCCAGAGCCAGCCGCCAGCCAGGATCCGCCAGAGCCAGCCGCCAGCCAGGATCCGCCAGAGCCAGCCGCCAGCCAGGATCCGCCAGAGCCAGCCGCCAGCCAGGATCCGCCAGCCGCCAGCCAGGATCCGCCAGCCGCCAGCCAGGATCCGCCAGCCGCCAGCCAGGATCCGCCAGCCGCCAGCCAGGATCCGCCAGAGCCAGCCGCCAGCCAGGATCCGCCAGAGCCAGCCGCCAGCCAGGATCCGCCAGAGCCAGCCGCCAGCCAGGATCCGCCAGAGCCAGCCGCCAGCCAGGATCCGCCAGAGCCAGCCGCCAGCCAGGATCCGCCAGAGCCAGCCGCCAGCCAGGACCCGCCAGAGTCCCTCAGCCAGGACCCGCCAGAGTCCCTCAGCCAGGACCCGCCAGAGTCCCTCAGCCAGGACCCGCCAGAGTCCCTCAGCCAGGACCCGCCAGAGTCCCTCAGCCAGGACCCGCCAGAGTCCCTCAGCCAGGACCCGCCAGAGTCCCTCAGCCAGGACCCGCCAGAGTCCCTCAGCCAGGACCTGCCAGAGTCCCTCAGCCCGGAGCTGCTGCCCCTTATCCCGATGCTGCCCCTTCATTTAGGTGGGTTTAGTTGGAGGGTGGTCATTGGGAGGGGGATACGGAAGCGGGGAGTGACTATGGTGGGGTGGGGACCTCGCCCAGAGCCTGAGCCACCACCGTGGTCAGATGCCCACCCAGACCCTCCCCTAGACTTTGTGCTGGTGCGCCCGGAGTTCGCACCTTAAGGGGGGGGTTATGTCACGTTCCTGACCTGTTTTGTATGTGTTTATTGGTCAGGGCGTGAGTTTTGGGTGGGCAGTCTATGTTTTCTATTTCTATGTTGGGTTTTTGTGTTCGGCCTGGTATGATTCTCAATCAGAGACAGGTGTGTATCGTTTGTCTCTGATTGAGAGTCATACTAAGGCAGCCAGGGTTTCACTGGTGTTTTGTGGGTGTTTGTTCCTGTGTCAGCGTTTGGGCCACACAGGACTGTTGCAGGTTAGTCACGTTTGTTGTTTTGTTAATTTGTAGTGTTTGTTGGTTTGCCATTAAATCATGAATACTTACCAATCCGCATCTTGGTCCGATCCATGCTCCTCCTCGTCCGAGGAGGAGAACGACATTGACAGCCGTTACAAATATCATTGCACTGTTTACGAGAGCTTTATTTGCGAGTCGATATGTCTTTGTATTCTGTAGCTTACACAATGTATCATAAATAAACTTTGATTTGATTAGCTGGAACACATGGTTACAATACTACCCTATTACAAGATAATATAAAACAGAGGTGAACTATCAATTCATAGAATGTTTAATCGATGCAAATAGATTCTATCAAATCAATTGACAAAGAAATCATTACTATGTAGAATTGTAGGAAATCTGTTTTAAAACAGCCGTCAAATCAACCTTTTGGTGTGGTGTATTCATTCACCTCAATAAACTAAGAACCTAAAGGCATTATTACCTCCCAATTCACATTTCCAATTGCCCACCCTGACATGCCAAGCTAGAACGGGCCCTGCATCGCAACCAATAGCCAATGTAGACAAAGTATCCCAAGCAGGGCTACAGCAACTTCCAGAGTTTCAGTCTCCCTCTGGTTTGGGTGTCCTTGGCAGAAACGTGTCGTCGTTACCAAGTGGTCACATGGTTCTGGGTTCCACTACTCAAGACGTGGTCAACACACGGTGAATTAGGATATATTTTTTCAATGTTCTGATTGGCCAACGTGGTCAATCCTCTGATGGGCCTCTGCAGTATACACAGGTAGCCTACGTAGAGCTTCATAACAGGTAGCCTACGTAGAGCTTCATAACAGGTAGCCTACGTAGAGCTTCATAACAGGTAGCCTACGTAGAGCTTCATAACAGGTAGCCTACATAGTGCTTCATAACAGGTAGCCTACATAGTGCTTCATAACAGGTAGCCTACATAGTGCTTCATAACAGGTAGTCTACATAGTGCTTCATAACAGGTAGCCTATATAGTTCTTCATAGGTCTTACCGCCACCAGAAAGAAGACAGGGAAGAAACCACCATTTACCTCTAGACTGCTATACATATTTATTTGGTTTGTCATTCTACCGTTCTTCATGGAATTTAAGTGGTAATTAAATATAATTTATTTTGAATTTATCAGAATACATTTTCCTGAAATAGTTTTACCAGCTCCTTGTATTCTCAAATCGAAAAAAGTGAGGGAGTGCTGCCCCTCCACACTCCAGCAGCACTATACCCCTGCGTGGATCCAAGGGGCCAGGGTTCTGGTCAGGAAGCATACCCTCCCATGTACCCAGAGGAGATTGGCGGTACTGCACTTTAACGGACGCTGAGCCCAGAAAGACAATTCCAATAGAGAAGTCTATAAAGATTTTTTTTTTACTTTCGTTATCACCTTTGTGCCAAAAATAACCATTGAATTTTTCCATGAAGTGTCTTCGAGGTTGACCTTCTTTCCATTGATAACAGCGAAAGTTATTAATGTTGTATATTCATGCTGTTACACGGATGAGCTTGTGTCACATACAATCACAGAAGGACAAACTGAGGAAATCATTGACTGGCTCTAGTCCGGGGACCTGCTCCTTCATGGTGCAGGATTCCTGAGATTGGAAGATGGAACTGGAAGACTGACTGTGAAGTGAATGGTTCCAAATAATGTCATTACGTCATGAAATTCACGGACATTTTTATTTGATGCATGCCATGTATTGCTATTATTGATACAATCTGAACTTAACCGAAAGGTCGCTAGTTCGAATCCCCGGGCCGACTAGGTGAAAAATCTGTCGATGTTCCCTTGAGCAAGGCGAATTGCTCCAATAAGTCCCTCAGGATAAGAGCCTCTGCTAAATGACACAAATGTAAATGAATCTGTTGGAGATGTTGGTCCTACATAATAGTTTGTGCCTGTTACATTTAAAAGTTGGTGCACCTCTCACCTCCAGACAGGTACATCGGAGCCCTGGTAGCCAGCAGGAGTCCCCAGGCCCTGTATGAGTTTCTTGTCAAGCCCGCTACAGCCCAAGCTTCTACCACAAGGTGCTGGCGTCCCTAGAGGCCAGAGTACAGGAGGAGAAGAGTCAGATCAGGGAACTTCAGCTGGACATGCAGGAGGAAGAGGATGGGTATGAGGATGAGGGATTCCTGGGGTGCGTGGCCATCGGCGTTAGGATAGAGGTGTCTGAACTACTGCCGTTGGACAGGGATATGGTCACGCTCATGTTGCTGTAAACTATAGACTGATCTGCTCCTACTTATACTGGATTCTTGTGTATATGTTATGTGTAAATAGTTCACTAAAGTTGTCTGCATTTTACTGGTCACCTACTGTTTTTTTTCTTTATTCTACACAAATACTGTACCATCAAGACCTCCAGTGGTGTCAGGCTACATGCTGACTGCTGCTGGTCTACTGTCCATCAGTTCACCTCCAGTGGTGTCAGGCTACATACTGACTGCTGCTGGTCTACTGTTCATCAGTTCACCTCCAGTGGTGTCAGGCTACATACTGACTGCTGCTGGTCTACTGTCCATCAGTTCATCTCCAGTGGTGTCAGGCTACATACTGACTGGTGCTGGTCCACTGTTCATCAAAATCTCCAGTGGTGTCAGGCTACATGCTGACTGGTGCTGGTCTACTGTCCATCAGTTCATCTCCAGTGGTGTCAGGCTACATACTGACTGGTGCTGGTCCACTGTTCATCAAAATCTCCAGTGGTGTCAGGCTACATACTGACTGCTGCTGGTCTACTGTCCATCAGTTCACCTCCAGTGGTGTCAGGCTACATGCTGACTGGTGCTGGTCCACTGTCCATCAGTTCACCTCCAGTGGTGTCAGGCTACATACTGACTGCTGCTGGTCTACTGTTCATCAGTTCACCTCCAGTGGTGTCAGGCTACATACTGACTGCTGCTGGTCTACTGTCCATCAGTTCACCTCCAGTGGTGTCAGGCTACATGCTGACTGGTGCTGGTCTACTGTTCATCAGTTCACCTCCAGTGGTGTCAGGCTACATACTGACTGCTGCTGGTCCACTGTCCATCAGTTCACCTCCAGTGGTGTCAGGCTACATACTGACTGGTGCTGGTCCACTGTCCATCAGTTCACCTCCAGTGGTGTCAGGCTACATACTGACTGCTGCTGGTCTACTGTCCATCAGTTCATCTCCAGTGGTGTCAGGCTACATACTGACTGGTGCTGGTCCACTGTTCATCAAAATCTCCAGTGGTGTCAGGCTACATACTGACTGCTGCTGGTCTACTGTCCATCAGTTCACCTCCAGTGGTGTCAGGCTACATGCTGACTGGTGCTGGTCCACTGTCCATCAGTTCACCTCCAGTGGTGTCAGGCTACATACTGACTGCTGCTGGTCTACTGTTCATCAGTTCACCTCCAGTGGTGTCAGGCTACATACTGACTGGTGCTGGTCTACTGTCCATCAGTTCACCTCCAGTGGTGTCAGGCTACATACTGACTGGTGCTGGTCCACTGTTCATCAAAATCTCCAGTGGTGTCAGGCTACATACTGACTGGTGCTGGTCTACTGTCCATCAGTTCACCTCCAGTGGTGTCAGGCTACATGCTGACTGGTGCTGGTCTACTGTTCATCAGTTCACCTCCAGTGGTGTCAGGCTACATACTGACTGCTGCTGGTCCACTGTCCATCAGTTCACCTCCAGTGGTGTCAGGCTACATACTGACTGGTGCTGGTCCACTGTCCATCAGTTCACCTCCAGTGGTGTCAGGCTACATGCTGACTGGTGCTGGTCTACTGTCCATCAGTTCACCTCCAGTGGTGTCAGGCTACATGCTGACTGGTGCTGGTCTACTGTCCATCAGTTCACCTCCAGTGGTGTCAGGCTACATACTGACTGCTGCTGGTCCACTGTCCATCAGTTCACCTCCAGTGGTATCAGGCTACATACTGACTGGTGCTGGTCCACTGCATGAAACTTGATCAGGAGGACCGCAATATGCATGTGCTACAGAGGAGAGAAGAGAGGACAGCAGAGACAGAAAGGAGAGGAGCGAGAGAGACAGAGGACATGATTTAACATCCTCATGATTTGCCCAAAGACTGATGACATCCACGCAAATACATTTGTAGAACATCCACTAGGTCTCTTTCATCACAGTGAGGGTGATGTTATTTGATGTGATGTATGGTTATCTGTACGGTTATGTCAACTAAACAATTCATACAATATCTTCTAAAGCATGATGACATCCAAGCTGTTACATAGGCCACAATATCTTCTAAAGGATGATGACATCCAAGTTGTTACATAGGCCACAATATCTTCTAAAGCATGATGACATCCAAGTTGTTACATAGGCCACAATATCTTCTAAAGGATGATGACATCCAAGTTGTTACATAGGCCACAATATCTTCTAAAGCATGATGACATCCAAGTTGTTACATAGGCCACAATATCTTCTAAAGGATGATGACATCCAAGTTGTTACATAGGCCACAATATCTTCTAAAGGATGATGACATCCAAGTTGTTACATAGGCCACAATATCTTCTAAAGCATGATGACATCCAAGTTGTTACATAGGCCACAATATCTTCTAAAGCCTCATGACATCCAAGCTGTTACATAGGCCACAATATCTTCTAAAGCCTCATGACATCCAAGTTGTTACATAGGCCGCAATATCTTCTAAAGCATGATGACATCCAAGTTGTTACATAGGCCTCAATATCTTCTAAAGCATGATGACATCCAAGCTGTTACATAGGCCACAATATCTTCTAAAGCATGATGACATCCAAGCTGTTACATAGGCCTCAATATCTTCTAAAGCATGATGACATCCAAGCTGTTACATAGGCCACAATATATTCTAAAGCATGATGACATCCAAGCTGTTACATAGGCCACAATATCTTCTAAAGCCTCATGACATCCAAGTTGTTACATAGGCCACACTATCTTCTAAAGCCTCATGACATCCAAGTTGTTACATAGGTCTCAATATATTCTAAAGCATGACATCCAAGTTGTTACATAGGCCACAATATCTTCTAAAGCCTGATGACATCCAAGTTGTTACATAGGCCACAATATCTTCTAAAGCATGATGACATCCAAGTTGTTACATAGGCCACAATATCTTCTAAAGCATGACATCCAAGTTGTTACATAGGCCACAATATCTTCTAAAGCCTGATGACATCCACGTTGTTACATAGGCCACAATATCTTCTAAAGCCTCATGACATCCAAGTTGTTACATAGGCCACAATATCTTCTAAAGCCTCATGACATCCAAGTTGTTACATAGGCCTCAATATCTTCTAAAGCATGACATCCAAGTTGTTACATAGGCCACAATATCTTCTAAAGCCTGATGACATCCAAGTTGTTACATAGGCCACAATATATTCTAAAGCATGATGACATCCAAGTTGTTACATAGGCCACAATATCTTCTAAAGCCTGATGACATCCAAGTTGTTACATAGGCCACAATATCTTCTAAAGCCTGATGACATCCAAGTTGTTACATAGGCCACAATATCTTCTAAAGCATGACATCCAAGTTGTTACATAGGCCTCAATATCTTCTAAAGCATGATGACATCCAAGTTGTTACATAGGCCACAATATCTTCTAAAGCATAATGACATCCAAGTTGTTACATAGGCCACAATATCTTCTAAAGCCTCATGACATCCAAGTTGTTACATAGGCCTCAATATCTTCTAAAGCATGATGACATCCAAGTTGTTACATAGGCCACAATATCTTCTAAAGCATGATGACATCCAAGTTGTTACATAGGCAACAATATCTTCTAAAGCATGATGTCATCCAAGTTATTACATAGGCCACAATATCTTCTAAAACCTGATGACATCCAAGTTGTTACATAGGCCACAATATCTTCTAAAGCATGATGACATCCAAGTTGTTACATAGGCCACAATATATTCTAAAGCATGATGACATCCAAGTTGTTACATAGGCCACAATATATTCTAAAGCATGACATCCAAGTTGTTACATAGGCCACAATATCTTCTAAAGCATGATGACATCCAAGTTGTTACATAGGCCACAATATCTTCTAAAGCATGATGACATCCAAGTTGTTACATAGGCCTCAATATCTTCTAAAGCATGATGACATCCAAGTTGTTACATAGGCCACAATATCTTCTAAAGGATGATGACATCCAAGTTGTTACATAGGCCACAATATCTTCTAAAGCATGATGACATCCAAGTTGTTACATAGGCCACAATATCTTCTAAAGCCTCATGACATCCAAGTTGTTACATAGGCCACAATATCTTCTAAAGCATGATGACATCCAAGCTGTTACATAGGCCACAATATCTTCTAAAGCCTCATGACATCCAAGTTGTTACATAGGCCACAATATCTTCTAAAGCCTCATGATATCCAAGCTGTTACATAGGCCACAATATCTTCTAAAGCATGATGACATCCAAGTTGTTACATAGGCCACAATATCTTCTAAAGCATGATGACATCCAAGTTGTTACATAGGCCACAATATCTTCTAAAGCCTCATGACATCCAAGTTGTTACATAGGCCACAATATCTTCTAAAGCCTCATGACATCCAAGCTGTTACATAGGCCACAATATCTTCTAAAGCCTCATGACATCCAAGTCGTTACATAGGCCGCAATATCTTCTAAAGCATGATGACATCCAAGTTGTTACATAGGCCTCAATATCTTCTAAAGCATGATGACATCCAAGCTGTTACATAGGCCACAATATCTTCTAAAGCATGATGACATCCAAGTTGTTACATAGGCCTCAATATCTTCTAAAGCATGATGACATCCAAGCTGTTACATAGGCCACAATATATTCTAAAGCATGATGACATCCAAGCTGTTACATAGGCCACAATATCTTCTAAAGCCTCATGACATCCAAGTTGTTACATAGGCCACAATATCTTCTAAAGCCTCATGACATCCAAGTTGTTACATAGGCCTCAATATATTCTAAAGCATGACATCCAAGTTGTTACATAGGCCACAATATCTTCTAAAGCCTGATGACATCCAAGTTGTTACATAGGCCACAATATCTTCTAAAGCATGATGACATCCAAGTTGTTACATAGGCCACAATATCTTCTAAAGCATGACATCCAAGTTGTTACATAGGCCACAATATCTTCTAAAGCCTGATGACATCCACGTTGTTACATAGGCCACAATATCTTCTAAAGCCTCATGACATCCAAGTTGTTACATAGGCCACAATATCTTCTAAAGCCTCATGACATCCAAGTTGTTACATAGGCCTCAATATCTTCTAAAGCATGACATCCAAGTTGTTACATAGGCCACAATATCTTCTAAAGCCTGATGACATCCAAGTTGTTACATAGGCCACAATATATTCTAAAGCATAATGACATCCAAGTTGTTACATAGGCCACAATATCTTCTAAAGCCTCATGACATCCAAGTTGTTACATAGGCCTCAATATCTTCTAAAGCATGATGACATCCAAGTTGTTACATAGGCCACAATATCTTCTAAAGCATGATGACATCCAAGTTGTTACATAGGCAACAATATCTTCTAAAGCATGATGTCATCCAAGTTGTTACATAGGCCACAATATCTTCTAAAACCTGATGACATCCAAGTTGTTACATAGGCCACAATATCTTCTAAAGCATGATGACATCCAAGTTGTTACATAGGCCACAATATATTCTAAAGCATGATGACATCCAAGTTGTTACATAGGCCACAATATATTCTAAAGCATGACATCCAAGTTGTTACATAGGCCACAATATCTTCTAAAGCATGATGACATCCAAGTTGTTACATAGGCCACAATATCTTCTAAAGCATGATGACATCCAAGTTGTTACATAGGCCTCAATATCTTCTAAAGCATGATGACATCCAAGTTGTTACATAGGCCACAATATCTTCTAAAGGATGATGACATCCAAGTTGTTACATAGGCCACAATATCTTCTAAAGCATGATGACATCCAAGTTGTTACATAGGCCACAATATCTTCTAAAGCATAATGACATCCAAGTTGTTACATAGGCCACAATATCTTCTAAAGCCTCATGACATCCAAGTTGTTACATAGGCCTCAATATCTTCTAAAGCATGATGACATCCAAGTTGTTACATAGGCCACAATATCTTCTAAAGCATGATGACATCCAAGTTGTTACATAGGCAACAATATCTTCTAAAGCATGATGTCATCCAAGTTGTTACATAGGCCACAATATCTTCTAAAACCTGATGACATCCAAGTTGTTACATAGGCCACAATATCTTCTAAAGCATGATGACATCCAAGTTGTTACATAGGCCACAATATATTCTAAAGCATGATGACATCCAAGTTGTTACATAGGCCACAATATATTCTAAAGCATGACATCCAAGTTGTTACATAGGCCACAATATCTTCTAAAGCATGATGACATCCAAGTTGTTACATAGGCCACAATATCTTCTAAAGCATGATGACATCCAAGTTGTTACATAGGCCTCAATATCTTCTAAAGCATGATGACATCCAAGTTGTTACATAGGCCACAATATCTTCTAAAGGATGATGACATCCAAGTTGTTACATAGGCCACAATATCTTCTAAAGCATGATGACATCCAAGTTGTTACATAGGCCACAATATCTTCTAAAGCCTCATGACATCCAAGTTGTTACATAGGCCACAATATCTTCTAAAGCATGATGACATCCAAGCTGTTACATAGGCCACAATATCTTCTAAAGCCTCATGACATCCAAGTTGTTACATAGGCCACAATATCTTCTAAAGCCTCATGATATCCAAGCTGTTACATAGGCCACAATATCTTCTAAAGCATGATGACATCCAAGTTGTTACATAGGCCACAATATCTTCTAAAGCATGATGACATCCAAGTTGTTACATAGGCCACAATATCTTCTAAAGCCTCATGACATCCAAGTTGTTACATAGGCCACAATATCTTCTAAAGCCTCATGACATCCAAGCTGTTACATAGGCCACAATATCTTCTAAAGCCTCATGACATCCAAGTCGTTACATAGGCCGCAATATCTTCTAAAGCATGATGACATCCAAGTTGTTACATAGGCCTCAATATCTTCTAAAGCATGATGACATCCAAGCTGTTACATAGGCCACAATATCTTCTAAAGCATGATGACATCCAAGTTGTTACATAGGCCTCAATATCTTCTAAAGCATGATGACATCCAAGCTGTTACATAGGCCACAATATATTCTAAAGCATGATGACATCCAAGCTGTTACATAGGCCACAATATCTTCTAAAGCCTCATGACATCCAAGTTGTTACATAGGCCACAATATCTTCTAAAGCCTCATGACATCCAAGTTGTTACATAGGCCTCAATATATTCTAAAGCATGACATCCAAGTTGTTACATAGGCCACAATATCTTCTAAAGCCTGATGACATCCAAGTTGTTACATAGGCCACAATATCTTCTAAAGCATGATGACATCCAAGTTGTTACATAGGCCACAATATCTTCTAAAGCATGACATCCAAGTTGTTACATAGGCCACAATATCTTCTAAAGCCTGATGACATCCACGTTGTTACATAGGCCACAATATCTTCTAAAGCCTCATGACATCCAAGTTGTTACATAGGCCACAATATCTTCTAAAGCCTCATGACATCCAAGTTGTTACATAGGCCTCAATATCTTCTAAAGCATGACATCCAAGTTGTTACATAGGCCACAATATCTTCTAAAGCCTGATGACATCCAAGTTGTTACATAGGCCACAATATATTCTAAAGCATGATGACATCCAAGTTGTTACATAGGCCACAATATCTTCTAAAGCCTGATGACATCCAAGTTGTTACATAGGCCACAATATCTTCTAAAGCCTGATGACATCCAAGTTGTTACATAGGCCACAATATCTTCTAAAGCATGACATCCAAGTTGTTACATAGGCCTCAATATCTTCTAAAGCATGATGACATCCAAGTTGTTACATAGGCCACAATATCTTCTAAAGCATAATGACATCCAAGTTGTTACATAGGCCACAATATCTTCTAAAGCCTCATGACATCCAAGTTGTTACATAGGCCTCAATATCTTCTAAAGCATGATGACATCCAAGTTGTTACATAGGCCACAATATCTTCTAAAGCATGATGACATCCAAGTTGTTACATAGGCAACAATATCTTCTAAAGCATGATGTCATCCAAGTTGTTACATAGGCCACAATATCTTCTAAACCCTGATGACATCCAAGTTGTTACATAGGCCTCACTATCTTCTAAAGCATGATGACATCCAAGTTGTTACATAGGCCACAATATCTTCTAAAGGATGATGACATCCACGTTGTTACATAGGCCACAATATCTTCTAAAGGATGATGACATCCAAGTTGTTACATAGGCCACAATATCTTCTAAAGCATGATGACATCCAAGTTGTTACATAGGCCACAATATCTTCTAAAGCCTCATGACATCCAAGTTGTTACATAGGCCACAATATCTTCTAAAGCATGATGACATCCAAGCTGTTACATAGGCCACAATATCTTCTAAAGCCTCATGACATCCAAGTTGTTACATAGGCCACAATATCTTCTAAAGCCTGATGACATCCAAGTTGTTACATAGGCCACAATATCTTCTAAAGCCTGATGACATCCAAGTTGTTACATAGGCCTCAATATCTTCTAAAGCCTCATGACATCCAAGTTGTTACATAGGCCACAATATATTCTAAAGCATGATGACATCCAAGTTGTTACATAGGCCACAATATATTCTAAAGCATGACATCCAAGTTGTTACATAGGCCACAATATCTTCTAAAGCATGATGACATCCAAGTTGTTACATAGGCCACAATATCTTCTAAAGCATGATGACATCCAAGTTGTTACATAGGCCTCAATATCTTCTAAAGCATGATGACATCCAAGTTGTTACATAGGCCACAATATCTTCTAAAGGATGATGACATCCAAGTTGTTACATAGGCCACAATATCTTCTAAAGCATGATGACATCCAAGTTGTTACATAGGCCACAATATCTTCTAAAGCCTGATGACATCCAAGTTGTTACATAGGCCACAATATCTTCTAAAGCCTGATGACATCCAAGTTGTTACATAGGCCACAATATCTTCTAAAGCATGACATCCAAGTTGTTACATAGGCCTCAATATCTTCTAAAGCATGATGACATCCAAGTTGTTACATAGGCCACAATATCTTCTAAAGCATAATGACATCCAAGTTGTTACATAGGCCACAATATCTTCTAAAGCCTCATGACATCCAAGTTGTTACATAGGCCTCAATATCTTCTAAAGCATGATGACATCCAAGTTGTTACATAGGCCACAATATCTTCTAAAGCATGATGACATCCAAGTTGTTACATAGGCAACAATATCTTCTAAAGCATGATGTCATCCAAGTTGTTACATAGGCCACAATATCTTCTAAACCCTGATGACATCCAAGTTGTTACATAGGCCTCACTATCTTCTAAAGCATGATGACATCCAAGTTGTTACATAGGCCACAATATCTTCTAAAGGATGATGACATCCACGTTGTTACATAGGCCACAATATCTTCTAAAGGATGATGACATCCAAGTTGTTACATAGGCCACAATATCTTCTAAAGCATGATGACATCCAAGTTGTTACATAGGCCACAATATCTTCTAAAGCCTCATGACATCCAAGTTGTTACATAGGCCACAATATCTTCTAAAGCATGATGACATCCAAGCTGTTACATAGGCCACAATATCTTCTAAAGCCTCATGACATCCAAGTTGTTACATAGGCCACAATATCTTCTAAAGCCTGATGACATCCAAGTTGTTACATAGGCCACAATATCTTCTAAAGCCTGATGACATCCAAGTTGTTACATAGGCCTCAATATCTTCTAAAGCCTCATGACATCCAAGTTGTTACATAGGCCACAATATATTCTAAAGCATGATGACATCCAAGTTGTTACATAGGCCACAATATATTCTAAAGCATGACATCCAAGTTGTTACATAGGCCACAATATCTTCTAAAGCATGATGACATCCAAGTTGTTACATAGGCCACAATATCTTCTAAAGCATGATGACATCCAAGTTGTTACATAGGCCTCAATATCTTCTAAAGCATGATGACATCCAAGTTGTTACATAGGCCACAATATCTTCTAAAGGATGATGACATCCAAGTTGTTACATAGGCCACAATATCTTCTAAAGCATGATGACATCCAAGTTGTTACATAGGCCACAATATCTTCTAAAGCCTCATGACATCCAAGTTGTTACATAGGCCACAATATCTTCTAAAGCATGATGACATCCAAGCTGTTACATAGGCCACAATATCTTCTAAAGCCTCATGACATCCAAGTTGTTACATAGGCCACAATATCTTCTAAAGCCTCATGATATCCAAGCTGTTACATAGGCCACAATATCTTCTAAAGCATGATGACATCCAAGTTGTTACATAGGCCTCAATATCTTCTAAAGCATGATGACATCCAAGCTGTTACATAGGCCACAATATATTCTAAAGCATGATGACATCCAAGCTGTTACATAGGCCACAATATCTTCTAAAGCCTCATGACATCCAAGTTGTTACATAGGCCACAATATCTTCTAAGCCTCATGACATCCAAGTTGTTACATAGGCCTCAATATATTCTAAAGCATGACATCCAAGTTGTTACATAGGCCACAATATCTTCTAAAGCCTGATGACATCCAAGTTGTTACATAGGCCACAATATCTTCTAAAGCATGATGACATCCAAGTTGTTACATAGGCCCAATATCTTCTAAAGCATGACATCCAAGTTGTTACATAGGCCACATTCTTCTAAAGCCTGATGACATCCACGTTGTTACATAGGCCACAATTCTTCTAAAGCCTCATGACATCCAAGTTGTTACATAGGCCACAATATCTTCTAAAGCCTCATGACATCCAAGTTTTACATAGGCCTCAATATCTTCTAAAGCATGACTCCAAGTTGTTACATAGGCCACAATATCTTCTAAAGCCTGATGACATCCAAGTTGTTACATAGGCCACATATCTTCTAAAGCATGATGACATCCAAGTGTTACATAGGCCACAATATCTTCTAAAGCCTGATGACATCCAAGTTGTTACATAGGCCACAATATCTTCTAAAGCCTGATGACATCCAAGTTTTTACATAGGCCACAATATCTTCTAAAGCATGATAATCCAAGTTGTTACATAGGCCTCATAATCTTCTAAAGCATGATGACATCCAAGTTGTTACATAGGCCACTATCTTCTAAAGCATAATGACATCCAAGTTGTTACATAGGCCACAATATCTCTAAAGCCTCATGACATCCAAGTTGTTACATAGGCCTCAATATCTTCTAAAGCATGATGACATCCAAGTTGTTACATAGGCCACAATATCTCTAAAGCATGATGACATCCAAGTTGTTACATAGCCACAATATCTCTAAAGCATGATGACATCCAAGTTGTTACATAGGCCCACAATATCTCTAAACCTGATGACATCCAAGTTGTTACATAGGCCCAATATCTTCTAAAGCATGATGACATCCAAGTTTACATAGGCCCAATTCTTCTAAAGCATGTGACATCCAGTTGTTACATAGGCCACAATATCTTCTAAAGCATGATGACATCCAGTTGTTACATAGGCCACAATATCTTCTAAGAGATGATGACATCCAAGTTGTTACATAGGCCACAATACTTCTAAAGCATATGACATCCAAGTTGTTACATAGGCCACAATATCTTCATAAGCCTCATGACATCCAAGTTGTTACATAGGCCACAATATCTTCTAAAGCATGATGACATCCAAGCTGTTACATAGGCCACAATATCTTCTAAAGCCTCATGACATCCATTTGTTACATAGGCCACATATCTTCTAAAGCATGATGACATCCAAGTTGTTACATAGGCCACAATTCTTCTAAAGCCGATGACATCCAAGTTGTTACATAGGCCCAATATCTTCTAAAGCCATGACATCCAAGTTGTTACATAGGCCACATATATTCTAAGCTGATGAATCCAGTTGTTACATAGGCCACAATATCTTAAAGCATGACATCCAAGTTGTTACATAGGCCACAATATCTTCTAAGCATGATGACATCCAAGTTGTTACATAGCCACATATCTTCTAAAGCATGATGACATCCAAGTTTTACATAGGCCAAATATCTCTAAAGCATGATGACATCCAAGTTGTTACATAGCCCACAATATCTTCTAAAGATGATGACATCCAAGTTGTTACATAGGCCACAATATCTTCTAAAGCCTGATGACATCCAAGTTGTTACATAGGCCACATTATCTTCTAAAGCCTCATGACATCCAGTTGTTACATAGGCCACAATATATCTTCTAAAGCATGATGACATCCAAGTTGTTACATAGGCCACAATATCTTCTAAAGCTCATGACATCCAAGTTGTTACATAGGCCACATATCTTCTAAAGCCTCATGATACCAAGTGTTACATAGGCCACAATATCTTCTAAAGCATGATGCATCCAAGTTGTTACATAGGCCACATATCTTCTAAAGCATGATGAATCCAAGTTGTTACATAGGCCACAATATCTTCTAAAGCCTAGACATCCAAGTTGTTACTATGCCACAATATCTCTAAAGCTATGACATCCAAGTTTACATAGGCCACAATATCTTCTAAAGCTATGACATCCAAGTGTTACATAGGCCCAATATCTTCTAAAGCATGATGACTCCAAGTTGTTACATAGGCCCAATATCTTCTAAAGCATGATGACATCCAAGTGTTACATAGGCCACAATATCTTCTAAGCATGATGACATCCAAGTTGTTACGGCCCCAATATCTTCTAAAGCATGATGACATCCAAGTGTTACATAGGCCACAATTATTCTAAAGCATGATAACATCCAAGTGTTACATAGGCCACAATATCTTCTAAAGCCTCATGACATCCAAGTTGTTACTAGGCCACAATTCTTCTAAAGCTTGACAATCCAAGTTGTTTACATAGGCCTCATATGGTCTAACGCATGACATCCAAGTTTGTTACATAGGGCCACAATATCTTTCTAAAGCCTGATGAACATCCAAGGTTGTTACATAGGCCACAATATCTTCTAAAAGCGATGAGACAATCCAAGTTGTCTACATAGGGGCCATCAATATCTTCTAAAGCATGAGCATCCAAGTTGTTACATAGGCCACAATATCTTCTAAAGCCTTGATGGACATCCACGTTGTTACATAGGGGCCCCAATATCTTCTAAAGCCCTCATGGACAGATGTCGCCAAAGTTGTTACATAGGCCACAATATCTTCTAAAGCCTCATGACATCCAAGTTGTTACATACCCCCCGCCTCAATATCTTACTAAAGCATGGACATCCAAGTTGTTACATAGGCCACAATATCTTCTAAAGGCCTGATGACATCCAAGTGGTTACATAGGCCACACATATATTCTAAAGCATGATGAATCCAAGTTGTTACATAGGCCACAATATCTTCTAAAGCCTGATGACATCCAAGTTGTACATAGGCCACAATATCTTCTAAAGCCTGATGACATCCAAGTTGTTACATAGGCCACAATATCTTCTAAAGCATGACATCCAAGTTGTTACATAGGCCTCAATATCTTCTAAAGCATGATGACATCCAAGTTGTTACATAGGCCACAATATCTTCTAAAGCATAATGACATCCAAGTTGTTACATAGGCCACAATATCTTCTAAAGCCTCATGACATCCAAGTTGTTACATAGGCCTCAATATCTTCTAAAGCATGATGACATCCAAGTTGTTACATAGGCCACAATATCTTCTAAAGCATGATGACATCCAAGTTGTTACATAGGCAACAATATCTTCTAAAGCATGATGTCATCCAAGTTGTTACATAGGCCACAATATCTTCTAAACCCTGATGACATCCAAGTTGTTACATAGGCCACAATATCTTCTAAAGCATGATGACATCCAAGTTGTTACATAGGCCTCAATATCTTCTAAAGCATGATGACATCCAAGTTGTTACATAGGCCACAATATCTTCTAAAGGATGATGACATCCAAGTTGTTACATAGGCCACAATATCTTCTAAAGCATGATGACATCCAAGTTGTTACATAGGCCACAATATCTTCTAAAGCCTCATGACATCCAAGTTGTTACATAGGCCACAATATCTTCTAAAGCATGATGACATCCAAGCTGTTACATAGGCCACAATATCTTCTAAAGCCTCATGACATCCAAGTTGTTACATAGGCCACAATATCTTCTAAAGCCTGATGACATCCAAGTTGTTACATAGGCCACAATATCTTCTAAAGCCTGATGACATCCAAGTTGTTACATAGGCCTCAATATCTTCTAAAGCCTCATGACATCCAAGTTGTTACATAGGCCACAATATCTTCTAAAGCATGAAGACATCCAAGCTGTTACATAGGCCACAATATCTTCTAAAGCCTCATGACATCCAAGTTGTTACATAGGCCACAATATCTTCTAAAGCATGATGACATCCAAGCTGTTACATAGGCCACAATATCTTCTAAAGCCTCATGACATCCAAGTTGTTACATAGGCCACAATATCTTCTAAAGCATGATGACATCCAAGCTGTTACATAGGCCACAATATCTTCTAAAGCCTCATGACATCCAAGTTGTTACATAGGCCACAATATCTTCTAAAGCCTCATGATATCCAAGCTGTTACATAGGCCACAATATCTTCTAAAGCATGATGACATCCAAGTTGTTACATAGGCCACAATATCTTCTAAAGCATGATGACATCCAAGTTGTTACATAGGCCACAATATCTTCTAAAGCCTCATGACATCCAAGTTGTTACATAGGCCACAATATCTTCTAAAGCCTCATGACATCCAAGCTGTTACATAGGCCACAATATCTTCTAAAGGATGATGACATCCAAGTTGTTACATAGGCCTCAATATCTTCTAAAGCATGATGACATCCAAGTTGTTACATAGGCCACAATATCTTCTAAAGCATGATGATATCCAAGTTGTTACATAGGCCACAATATCTTCTAAAGCCTCATGACATCCAAGTTGTTACATAGGCCACAATATCTTCTAAAGCATGATGACATCCAAGTTGTTACATAGGCCACAATATCTTCTAAAGCATGATGACATCCAAGTTGTTACATAGGCCACAATATCTTCTAAAGCATGATGACATCCAAGTTGTTACATAGGCCACAATATATTCTAAAGCATGACATCCAAGTTGTTACATAGGCCTCAATATCTTCTAAAGCATGATGACATCCAAGTTGTTACATAGGCCACACTATCTTCTAAAGCATGATGACATCCAAGTTGTTACATAGGCCACAATATCTTCTAAAGCATGATGACATCCAAGTTGTTACATAGGCCTCAATATCTTCTAAAGGATGATGACATCCAAGTTGTTACATAGGCCACAATATCTTCTAAAGCCTCATGACATCCAAGCTGTTACATAGGCCACAATATCTTCTAAAGGATGATGACATCCAAGTTGTTACATAGGCCTCAATATCTTCTAAAGCATGATGACATCCAAGTTGTTACATAGGCCACAATATCTTCTAAAGCATGATGATATCCAAGTTGTTACATAGGCCACAATATCTTCTAAAGCCTCATGACATCCAAGTTGTTACATAGGCCACAATATCTTCTAAAGCATGATGACATCCAAGTTGTTACATAGGCCACAATATCTTCTAAAGCATGATGACATCCAAGTTGTTACATAGGCCACAATATCTTCTAAAGCATGATGACATCCAAGTTGTTACATAGGCCACAATATATTCTAAAGCATGACATCCAAGTTGTTACATAGGCCTCAATATCTTCTAAAGCATGATGACATCCAAGTTGTTACATAGGCCACACTATCTTCTAAAGCATGATGACATCCAAGTTGTTACATAGGCCACAATATCTTCTAAAGCATGATGACATCCAAGTTGTTACATAGGCCACAATATCTTCTAAAGCATGATGACATCCAAGTTGTTACATAGGCCACAATATATTCTAAAGCATGACATCCAAGTTGTTACATAGGCCTCAATATCTTCTAAAGCATGATGACATCCAAGTTGTTACATAGGCCACACTATCTTCTAAAGCATGATGACATCCAAGTTGTTACATAGGCCACAATATCTTCTAAAGCATGATGACATCCAAGTTGTTACATAGGCCTCAATATCTTCTAAAGGATGATGACATCCAAGTTGTTACATAGGCCACAATATCTTCTAAAGCATGATGACATCCAAGCTGTTACATAGGCCTCAATATATTCTAAAGCATGATGACATCCAAGCTGTTACATAGGCCACAATATCTTCTAAAGCCTCATGACATCCAAGTTGTTACATAGGCCACAATATATTCTAAAGCCTCATGACATCCAAGTTGTTACATAGGCCTCAATATCTTCTAAAGCATGATGACATCCAAGTTGTTACATAGGCCACAATATCTTTTAAAGCATGATGACATCCAAGTTGTTACATAGGCCACAATATCTTCTAAAGCCTCATGACATCCAAGTTGTTACATAGGCCACAATATATTCTAAAGCATGATGACATCCAAGTTGTTACATAGGCCTCAATATCTTCTAAAGGATGATGACATCCAAGTTGTTACATAGGCCACAATATCTTCTAAAGCATGATGACATCCAAGTTGTTACATAGGCCACAATATCTTCTAAAGCCTCATGACATCCAAGTTGTTACATAGGCCTCAATATATTCTAAAGCATGATGACATCCAAGCTGTTACATAGGCCACAATATCTTCTAAAGCCTCATGACATCCAAGTTGTTACATAGGCCACAATATATTCTAAAGCATGATGACATCCAAGTTGTTACATAGGCCACAATATCTTCTAAAGCCTCATGACATCCAAGTTGTTACATAGGCCACAATATATTCTAAAGCATGATGACATCCAAGTTGTTACATAGGCCTCAATATATTCTAAAGCATGATGACATCCAAGCTGTTACATAGGCCACAATATCTTCTAAAGCCTCATGACATCCAAGTTGTTACATAGGCCACAATATATTCTAAAGCATGATGACATCCAAGTTGTTACATAGGCCTCAATATATTCTAAAGCATGATGACATCCAAGCTGTTACATAGGCCACAATATCTTCTAAAGCCTCATGACATCCAAGTTGTTACATAGGCCACAATATATTCTAAAGCATGATGACATCCAAGTTGTTACATAGGCCACAATATCTTCTAAAGCCTCATGACATCCAAGTTGTTACATAGGCCACAATATATTCTAAAGCATGATGACATCCAAGTTGTTACATAGGCCACAATATCTTCTAAAGCATGACATCCAAGTTGTTACATAGGCCACAATATATTCTAAAGCATGATGACATCCAAGTTGTTACATAGGCCACAATATCTTCTAAAGGATGATGACATCCAAGTTGTTACATAGGCCTCAATATCTTCTAAAGCCTCATGACATCCAAGTTGTTACATAGGCCACAATATCTTCTAAAGCCTGATGACATCCAAGTTGTTACATAGGCCACAATATATTCTAAAGCATGATGACATCCAAGTTGTTACATAGGCCTCAATATCTTCTAAAGCATGATGACATCCAAGTTGTTACATAGGCCACAATATCTTCTAAAGCCTCATGACATCCAAGTTGTTACATAGGCCACAATATCTTCTAAAGGATGATGACATCCAAGTTGTTACATAGGCCTCAATATCTTCTAAAGCATAATGACATCCAAGTTGTTACATAGGCCACAATATCTTCTAAAGCATGATGATATCCAAGTTGTTACATAGGCCACAATATCTTCTAAAGCCTCATGACATCCAAGTTGTTACATAGGCCACAATATCTTCTAAAGCATGATGACATCCAAGTTGTTACATAGGCCACAATATCTTCTAAAGCATGATGACATCCAAGTTGTTACATAGGCCACAATATCTTCTAAAGCATGATGACATCCAAGTTGTTACATAGGCCACAATATATTCTAAAGCATGACATCCAAGTTGTTACATAGGCCTCAATATCTTCTAAAGCATGATGACATCCAAGTTGTTACATAGGCCACACTATCTTCTAAAGCATGATGACATCCAAGTTGTTACATAGGCCACAATATCTTCTAAAGCATGATGACATCCAAGTTGTTACATAGGCCTCAATATCTTCTAAAGGATGATGACATCCAAGTTGTTACATAGGCCACAATATCTTCTAAAGCATGATGACATCCAAGCTGTTACATAGGCCTCAATATATTCTAAAGCATGATGACATCCAAGCTGTTACATAGGCCACAATATCTTCTAAAGCCTCATGACATCCAAGTTGTTACATAGGCCACAATATATTCTAAAGCCTCATGACATCCAAGTTGTTACATAGGCCTCAATATCTTCTAAAGCATGATGACATCCAAGTTGTTACATAGGCCACAATATCTTTTAAAGCATGATGACATCCAAGTTGTTACATAGGCCACAATATCTTCTAAAGCCTCATGACATCCAAGTTGTTACATAGGCCACAATATCTTCTAAAGCATGATGACATCCAAGTTGTTACATAGGCCACAATATCTTCTAAAGCCTCATGACATCCAAGTTGTTACATAGGCCTCAATATATTCTAAAGCATGATGACATCCAAGCTGTTACATAGGCCACAATATCTTCTAAAGCCTCATGACATCCAAGTTGTTACATAGGCCACAATATATTCTAAAGCATGATGACATCCAAGTTGTTACATAGGCCACAATATCTTCTAAAGCCTCATGACATCCAAGTTGTTACATAGGCCACAATATATTCTAAAGCATGATGACATCCAAGTTGTTACATAGGCCTCAATATATTCTAAAGCATGATGACATCCAAGCTGTTACATAGGCCACAATATCTTCTAAAGCCTCATGACATCCAAGTTGTTACATAGGCCACAATATATTCTAAAGCATGATGACATCCAAGTTGTTACATAGGCCTCAATATATTCTAAAGCATGATGACATCCAAGCTGTTACATAGGCCACAATATCTTCTAAAGCCTCATGACATCCAAGTTGTTACATAGGCCACAATATATTCTAAAGCATGATGACATCCAAGTTGTTACATAGGCCACAATATCTTCTAAAGCCTCATGACATCCAAGTTGTTACATAGGCCACAATATATTCTAAAGCATGATGACATCCAAGTTGTTACATAGGCCACAATATCTTCTAAAGCATGACATCCAAGTTGTTACATAGGCCACAATATATTCTAAAGCATGATGACATCCAAGTTGTTACATAGGCCACAATATCTTCTAAAGGATGATGACATCCAAGTTGTTACATAGGCCTCAATATCTTCTAAAGCCTCATGACATCCAAGTTGTTACATAGGCCACAATATCTTCTAAAGCCTGATGACATCCAAGTTGTTACATAGGCCACAATATATTCTAAAGCATGATGACATCCAAGTTGTTACATAGGCCTCAATATCTTCTAAAGCATGATGACATCCAAGTTGTTACATAGGCCACAATATCTTCTAAAGCCTCATGACATCCAAGTTGTTACATAGGCCACAATATCTTCTAAAGGATGATGACATCCAAGTTGTTACATAGGCCTCAATATCTTCTAAAGCATAATGACATCCAAGTTGTTACATAGGCCACAATATCTTCTAAAGCATGATGATATCCAAGTTGTTACATAGGCCACAATATCTTCTAAAGCCTCATGACATCCAAGTTGTTACATAGGCCACAATATCTTCTAAAGCATGATGACATCCAAGTTGTTACATAGGCCACAATATCTTCTAAAGCATGATGACATCCAAGTTGTTACATAGGCCACAATATCTTCTAAAGCATGATGACATCCAAGTTGTTACATAGGCCACAATATATTCTAAAGCATGACATCCAAGTTGTTACATAGGCCTCAATATCTTCTAAAGCATGATGACATCCAAGTTGTTACATAGGCCACACTATCTTCTAAAGCATGATGACATCCAAGTTGTTACATAGGCCACAATATCTTCTAAAGCATGATGACATCCAAGTTGTTACATAGGCCTCAATATCTTCTAAAGGATGATGACATCCAAGTTGTTACATAGGCCACAATATCTTCTAAAGCATGATGACATCCAAGCTGTTACATAGGCCTCAATATATTCTAAAGCATGATGACATCCAAGCTGTTACATAGGCCACAATATCTTCTAAAGCCTCATGACATCCAAGTTGTTACATAGGCCACAATATATTCTAAAGCCTCATGACATCCAAGTTGTTACATAGGCCTCAATATCTTCTAAAGCATGATGACATCCAAGTTGTTACATAGGCCACAATATCTTTTAAAGCATGATGACATCCAAGTTGTTACATAGGCCACAATATCTTCTAAAGCCTCATGACATCCAAGTTGTTACATAGGCCACAATATCTTCTAAAGCATGATGACATCCAAGTTGTTACATAGGCCTCAATATCTTCTAAAGGATGATGACATCCAAGTTGTTACATAGGCCACAATATCTTCTAAAGCATGATGACATCCAAGTTGTTACATAGGCCACAATATCTTCTAAAGCCTCATGACATCCAAGTTGTTACATAGGCCTCAATATATTCTAAAGCATGATGACATCCAAGCTGTTACATAGGCCACAATATCTTCTAAAGCCTCATGACATCCAAGTTGTTACATAGGCCACAATATATTCTAAAGCATGATGACATCCAAGTTGTTACATAGGCCACAATATCTTCTAAAGCCTCATGACATCCAAGTTGTTACATAGGCCACAATATATTCTAAAGCATGATGACATCCAAGTTGTTACATAGGCCTCAATATATTCTAAAGCATGATGACATCCAAGCTGTTACATAGGCCACAATATCTTCTAAAGCCTCATGACATCCAAGTTGTTACATAGGCCACAATATATTCTAAAGCATGATGACATCCAAGTTGTTACATAGGCCTCAATATATTCTAAAGCATGATGACATCCAAGCTGTTACATAGGCCACAATATCTTCTAAAGCCTCATGACATCCAAGTTGTTACATAGGCCACAATATATTCTAAAGCATGATGACATCCAAGTTGTTACATAGGCCACAATATCTTCTAAAGCCTCATGACATCCAAGTTGTTACATAGGCCACAATATATTCTAAAGCATGATGACATCCAAGTTGTTACATAGGCCACAATATCTTCTAAAGCATGACATCCAAGTTGTTACATAGGCCACAATATATTCTAAAGCATGATGACATCCAAGTTGTTACATAGGCCACAATATCTTCTAAAGGATGATGACATCCAAGTTGTTACATAGGCCTCAATATCTTCTAAAGCCTCATGACATCCAAGTTGTTACATAGGCCACAATATCTTCTAAAGCCTGATGACATCCAAGTTGTTACATAGGCCACAATATATTCTAAAGCATGATGACATCCAAGTTGTTACATAGGCCTCAATATCTTCTAAAGCATGATGACATCCAAGTTGTTACATAGGCCACAATATCTTCTAAAGCCTCATGACATCCAAGTTGTTACATAGGCCACAATATATTCTAAAGCATGATGACATCCAAGTTGTTACATAGGCCACAATATCTTCTAAAGCATGACATCCAAGTTGTTACATAGGCCACAATATATTCTAAAGCATGATGACATCCAAGTTGTTACATAGGCCACAATATCTTCTAAAGGATGATGACATCCAAGTTGTTACATAGGCCTCAATATCTTCTAAAGCCTCATGATATCCAAGTTGTTACATAGGCCACAATATCTTCTAAAGCCTGATGACATCCAAGTTGTTACATAGGCCACAATATATTCTAAAGCATGATGACATCCAAGTTGTTACATAGGCCTCAATATCTTCTAAAGCATGATGACATCCAAGTTGTTACATAGGCCACAATATCTTCTAAAGCATGATGACATCCAAGTTGTTACATAGGCCACAATATCTTCTAAAGCATGATGACATCCAAGTTGTTACATAGGCCTCAATGTCACAGCATATGTGTTTTGTATGCATTGTGTATGTCTATGTAAAAACCTTATGGCAAACTGTACAGCATGTAAAATGTCTTCAAAGGCCTGATGTAATCTTTGTATGGACTCACCCCGTATGAGTCTGCGGTGTGCAGGAAGATGAGGCCTCCCTTGACCTGAGCGTTGTCGTCATCCCAGTGCTCCAGGATGCCCTTGTCTCTCTCCTTCACCATGCCCAGAGACATGTTACCATCACAGTTCTTCTTGGTGAGGATACATACAGACAGATGAGTCATTAAAATGCTCGAGAAGCATTTGAAGTAAAAAGTTATCATTATACATACTGCACGGTACTGACTATAAAAACATCCTAGTAGCCATCAGTTAATCAAATGCAATTATTTTTGAAGAGCCTTTATGAAAGGCGGGAAGACTAACCTTGAGCTAATTGCCCTTGGTTTCAGCCTCAAAGAGAGGGGTGAAATCAGATAGTGTCACGTTCCTGACCTATTTCTGTTAGTTTGGTGTATGTGTTAGTTGGTCAGGACGTGAGTTTGGGTGGGCATTCTATGTTGTCTGTTTCTATGTTGGTTTAAGGGTTGCCTGGTATGGCTCTTAATTAGAGGCAGGTGTTTGGCGTTCCTCTAATTAAGAGTCATATTTAGGTAGGTTGTTTCACAGTGTTCGTTGTGGGTGGTTGTCTCCTGTGTCTGTGTTTGTTTTGCACCATACGGGACTGTGTCGTTCGTTCGTCTTTTTTTGTAGTAAGTACTTGTTCGTTCGTTCTGCGTGTGTATTGTAAGTTCGTCGTTCTAAGTCTGTCTGCATCGTTTATTTGTTTTGTTAGTTTAATCAAGTATAGTTCGTTTTCGTCTTTGTCTCTTTTGGTTTTAAAATAAATACGTCATGTCATTCCAACACGCTGCACCTTGGTTTAATTCCTGCTCCTCCTCTTCGTATGAAGAGAGAGAGGAACGACGTTACAGAACCACCCACCAATCCAGAACCAAGCAGCGTAATTTCGAGCAACGGGAAAGTATACAGGACTTGTGGAGTTGGGAGCAAGTATTTAACGGAGAAGGACCATGGGCTAAAGTGAATCACCGTCCATGGGAACAGCTGGAGGCAGTTCGGAGAGCGGAGGAAAAGAGAGAGAGGAACCGGCGTTATGAGGGGACGCGTCTTGCACGGAAGCCCGAAAAGCCCGTGAGTAACACCCAAAAATTTATTGGGGGGGGGCTAAGAGGTAGTGGGCCTAGGGCAGGTAGGAGACCTGCGCCCACTTCCCAGGCTAACCGTGGAGAGCGGGAGTACGGGCAGACACCGTGTTACGCAGTAGAGCGCACGGTGTCTCCTGTACGTGTGCATAGCCCGGTGCGGGTTATTCCACCTCCCCGCACTGGTAGGGCTAGATTGGGCATTGAGCCAGGTGTCATGAGGCCGGCTCAACGCGTCTGGTCTCCAGTGCGTCTCCTCGGGCCGGCATACATGGCACCTGCCTTACGCATGGTTTCCCCGGTTCGCCTACATAGCCCGGTGCGGGTTATTCCACCTCCCCGCACTGGTCGGGCGACCGGGAGCATTCAACCAGGTAAGGTTGGGCAGGCTCAATGCTCAAGAGAGCCAGTACGCTTGCACGGTCCGGTATTTCCGGCGCTACCTCCCCGCCCCAGCCCAGTACCACCAGCGCCTACACCACGCACCAGGCTTCCAGTGCGTTTCCAGAGCCCTGTTCCTCCTCCACGCACTTTTCCTATGGTGCGTGTATCCAGTTCGGTGCCTCCAGTTCCGACAACACGCACTAAGCCTCCTGTGCGTCTCCAGAGCCCTGTACACACTGTTCCTTCTCCCCGTACTCGTCCTGATGTGCGTGCACTCAGCCCGGTGCCACCAGTGCCGGTACCACGCACCAGGAATATAGCACGCTTTGAGAGTCCAGTGTGCCCTGTCCCTGCTCCCCGCACTAGGCTTGAAGTGCGTGTCCTCAGTCAGGTGCCTCCAGTTACGGCACCACGCACCAAGCCTACAGTGCGTCTCAGCCGGCCAGAGTTTGCCGTCTGCCCAACGGCGCATGAACTGCCTGTCTGCCATGAGCCTGCAAAGCTGCCCGTCTGCCATGAGCCTACAGAGCCTTCCGCCAGACAGGAGCAGCCAGAGCCTTCCGCCAGACAGGTGCAGTCTGAGCCATCCGTCTCCGCAGCGCCATCTGAGCCATCCGTCTCCCCAGCGCCGTCTGAGCCATCCGTCTCCCCAGCGCCGTCTGAGCCATCCGTCTCCCCAGCGCCGTCTGAGCCATCCGTCTCCCCAGCGCCGTCTGAGCCATCCGTCTCCCCAGCGCCGTCTGAGCCATCCGTCTCCCCAGCGCCGTCTGAGCCATCCGTCTGTCCTGAGCCATTAGAGCCGCCCGTCTGTCCCGAGCCGTCAGAGCCGATAGTCAGTCAGGAGCCGCTAGAGCCAGTTATCAGTCAGGATCTGCCAGAGCCGCCAACCAGACAGGATCTGCCAGAGCCGCCAACCAGACAGGATCTGCCAGAGCCGCCAACCAGACAGGATCTGCCAGAGCCGCCAACCAGACAGGATCTGCCAGAGCCGTTAGTGAGCCATGAGCGTCCAGAGCCGTTAGTGAGCCATGAGCGTCCAGAGCCGTCAGCCAGCCATGAGCGTCCAGAGCCGTCAGCCAGCCATGAGCGTCCAGAGCCGTCAGCCAGCCATGAGCGTCCAGAGCCGTCAGCCAGCCATGAGCGTCCAGAGTCGTCAGCCAGTCATGAGCTGTCCCTTAGCCCAGAGCGGCTATTTACCCAGAACTGCCCCTCAGTCCAGAGCTGTCTCTCTGTCCGGAGCTGCCTTTCAGTCCGGAGTTGCCCCTCTATCCTAAGCTACCTCTTTATCCTGAGCTATTTCTCTGTCCTGAGCTACCTTGTCCCGGAGCTGTCCTGTATCTTGGTGTTGCCCCTTAAATTAGGTGGGGGAAATAAGAGGGTGGTCATGATAAGGGGTAAACGTAAGCTGGGATTGACTATGGTGGGGTGGGGACCTCGTCCAGAGCCTGAGCCACCACCGTGGTCAGATGCCCACCCGGACCCTCCCCTAGACTTTCTGCTGGTGCGCCCGGAGTTCGCACCTTAAGGGGGGGGTTATGTCACGTTCCTGACCTATTTCTGTTAGTTTGTTGTATGTGTTAGTTGGTCAGGACGTGAGTTTGGGTGGGCATTCTATGTTGTCTGTTTCTATGTTGGTTTAAGGGTTGCCTGGTATGGCTCTCAATTAGAGGCAGGTGTTTGGCGTTCCTCTAATTGAGAGTCATATTTAGGTAGGTTGTTTCACAGTGTTCGTTGTGGGTGGTTGTCTCCTGTGTCTGTGTTTGTTTTGCACCATACGGGACTGTGTCGTTCGTTCGTCTTTTTTTGTAGTAAGTACTTGTTCGTTCGTTCTGCGTGTGTATTGTAAGTTCGTCGTTCTAAGTCTGTCTGCATCGTTTATTTGTTTTGTTAGTTTAATCAAGTATAGTTCGTTTTCGTCTTTGTCTCTTTTGGTTTTAAAATAAATACGTCATGTCATTCCAACACGCTGCACCTTGGTTTAATTCCTGCTCCTCCTCTTCGTATGAAGAGAGAGAGGAACGACGTTACAGATAGTTACGTTGACCGATGCCCCGTTTCTCACCAGCGGCTCAGCAACCTCACAGTGACAGTAGGAACAGACAAGACAGGGACACTAGAACACTGAACATGTCATTTACTCTATGTATTTAGTGCAAAACTAAATTCAATGATAAAATATATATTCAATCAATGCAGAACTAAAGCCAACTCAAAGACAGTATGGCCAGACAGACAGACACACTCAATGTCCAGTAACTAGTCACTCTGTCATGTTGAAAAGTTATGTTGCAGCTGTGACATTCACACCTGGATCCATACAGAAAGTAGTCCTGCAGGTGTCCACACAGGTGGTTATCTGAGCATTTTAAAGAAATGCTGAAATCAATGGCCTGTCTTGGTTTGAAGCCCACTCACCATGTCAAGGTACAGGCCATGAGTGTGTTATTATTAGACAATGTTATTTAAGAGTGTGTTATTATTAGATAATGTTATTTAAGAGTGTGTTGTTATTAGACAATGTTAGTTAAGAGTGTGTTATTATTAGACAATGTTATTTAAGAGTGTTATTATTAGACAATGATATTTAAGAGTGTGTTATTATTAGACAATGTTATTTAAGAGTGTGTTATTATTAGACAATGTTATTTAAGAGTGTGTTGTTATTAGACAATGATATTTAAGAGTGTGTTATTATTAGACAATGTTATTTAAGAGTGTGTTATTATTAGACAATGTTAGTTAAGAGTGTGTTGTTATTAGACAATGTTAGTTAAGAGTGTGTTGTTATTAGACAATGTTATTTAAGAGTGTTATTATTAGACAATGTTATTTAAGAGTGTGTTATTATTAGACAATGTTAGTTAAGAGTGTGTTGTTATTAGACAATGTTAGTTAAGAGTGTGTTGTTATTAGACAATGTTATTTAAGAGTGTGTTGTTATTAGACAATGTTAGTTAAGAGTGTGTTGTTATTAGACAATGTTAGTTAAGAGTGTGTTATTATTAGACAATGTTAGTTAAGAGTGGGTTATTAGTAAAGACAATGTTAGTTAAGAGTGGGTTATTAGTAAAGACAATGTTAGTTAAGAGTGGGTTATTAGTAAACGCAATGTTAGTTAAGAGTGTTGTTAGTAGACAAAGACAATGTTAGTTAAGAGTGGGTTATTAGTAAACGCAATGTTAGTTAAGAGTGGGTTATTAGTAAAGACAATGTTAGTTAAGAGTGGGTTATTAGTAAAGACAATGTTAGTTAAGAGTGGGTTATTAGTAAACGCAATGTTAGTTAAGAGTGGGTTATTAGTAAAGACAATGTTAGTTAAGAGTGTGTTATTAGTAAAGATAATGTTAGTTAAGAGTGTGTTGCTGTTAGACAATGTTAGTTAAGAGTGGGTTATTAGTAAAGACAATGTTAGTTAAGAGTGGGTTATTAGTAAAGATAATGTTAGTTATTAAGAGTGGGTTATTAGTAAAGACAATGTTAGTTAAGAGTGTGTTGCTGTTAGACACTGTTAGTTAAGAGTGTTGTTAGTAGACAAAGACACTGTTAGTTAAGAGTGCTGTTAGTAGACAAAGACAATGTTAGTTAAGAGTGTTGTTAGTAGACAAAGACAATGTTAGTTAAGAGTGGGTTATTAGTAGCCTCTTAAAGAAGAAGTTACAGGTCTGTGAGAGCCAGAAATCTTGCTTGTTTGTAGGTGACCAAATACTTATTTTCCACCATAATTTGCAAATAAATTCATTAGAAATCCTACAATGTGATTTTCTGGATTTTTTTTCTTCTCATTTTGTCTGTCATAGTTGAAGTGTACCTATGATGAAAATTACAGGCCTCTCTCATCTTTTTAAGTGGGAGAACTTGCACAATTGGTGGCTGACTAAATACTTTTTTGCCCCACTGTATTTGGCTGTTTTCAATGCATAACATTTATAAATTGTCCTTAGAAATCAGGTTTAGAAGCTAGCATACAAAACAAATCGATGGTGGTAATGAGGAGTTTTTAACTGTAATGCAGTTGATTGGTGATGATGACTTTAACATAGATTGAGGTTGACAAGCATTATACTCATTCTACTCCAATTCGTATGTCAACATTTCCAATGCTTTGAGACCAGTAAAGGATGGAAAAAGGTAACTCTGTACATGTTTATATTTACAGTTAGTTTAGAAGCATATTTACACTGGAAGCACGCACTCACCCACCCACACATTTGTACTTGTTTTTTATTTAACTAGGCAAGTCAGTTAAGAATAAATAGACACAGACACACTAAAGAAAATACACATTTTATTTCAACAATGTTATGAGAACATTACTGAAATACCTGCAAATATGTCGTTAGACTCAAGTATAAGGAATCCAGCACCTTGAACGAGCAGGTCCCAGAAGAGAGCGTGTGAGTGATTTCTGTAGTTTTTCCTTCTGTGATTGCATGTGACACAAGCTCATCCACTTAACAGCATGAATATAAAACGTAAATAACTTCGGCTGTGAGCGTTGGAAAGAAAATCGACCTCGAAGTCAATTAATGGAAAAATTCTATGATATTTTTGGCACAAAGGGGATTTTCAGACTTCTCCATGGAAATTGTCTTTCTGGGCTCAGCTTCCGTTAAAGTGCAGTACTGTCAGTCTCCTCTAGGTACATGGGATGGTGTGCTTCCTAACCAGAATCTTGGCCACTTGGTTGGATCACCTGATTGTAGATGCTGACGTTGTTGCCACTGTAAATAAATATATAGCACAACCCAAAGAATGCACAAGGGAGAGTGTGGGCTTTGTCAAGTCGGTGACCAAGGGTGTTGCATTATGGGGATAAAGATTGTCCGACTTGCTCCTATATGTGGACCAGTGAAAGCTACTGAGGGGAGAATGGCTCATAACAATGGCTGGAATGGAGTAAATGGAATAGAATCAAAAACATGGTTTTCATGGGCTTGATTCCATTCCGTCCATTATACTCCATTCCAGCCATTATTATGAGCCGTTCTCCCCTCAGCAGCCTCCACTGATGTGGACTGCATGCACTTTACAACAACCATGTGACCAAAGGTCATGAAGTTTCGTCTGAAGTTTACTTACATTTTCTGCAGTTGCTCCTCACCTGCTGCAACTTGCAGCCATAGCCTGCATTGAGGGAGGCACTATTTGTTAGCTAATCATTTGAATGTTTGTTTGACCCACGCGAACGGGAAGACGTGAATGAAAGAGGAAGCAACTTTGCCGCGATCAAAGATGATCTATTATATTGACATTATAACCGAGTGACCGCTCTAAAAATGGAAATACATGTCATCAATGATTGAAGGCAGGTGGGAGGAGGCGAGATCAGGAGGAACCACTCTAGCCAATGAGAGGGCACATAAGCATGAGAACAACAAGCACAGCTAACATGTTTTTCTCAAAGTTGCCGGAAAGCCACGTGCATCCAGTTATATCAGTACATGTGTGACAGCCTAAACATTACGAAACTTCTATTCGATCAAATAAGCCTCACTTAATTCAACACTCTCTCATAGACCTCCATACCATACAGAGCTTATCTCACGTGGACAGATAATGGGTGGAGTAAATCCTCTCGCTTCACCTCTTCCTCTCTGCAGCGATTCATATGTATACAGTGGATATGTACAAATTTGTTTGTGTGATATGGGGATTGAAGGCATGTTTATTTTGACATTAAAAATAACTTTTATTAACAATGACAACACGGCCATGTTGCACTGAGCCTGACCGTTGGAAAACCACATCAGTGTCCGACTTTCGTCTGTAGCAGAAGCACCTCCCCCGACTTTCGTCTGTAGCAGATGCACCTCCCCCAACTTTCGTCTGTAGCAGATGCACCTCCCCCGACTTTTGTCTGTAGCAGATGCACCTCCCCCGACTTTCGTCTGTAGCAGATGCACCTCCCCCGACTTTCGTCTGTAGCAGATGCACCTCCCCCGACTTTCGTCTGTAGCAGATGCACCTCCCCCGACTTTCGTCTGTAGCAGATGCACCTCCCCCGACTTTCGTCTGTAGCAGATGCACCTCCCCCGACTTTCGTCTGTAGCAGATGCACCTCCCCCGACTTTCGTCTGTAGCAGATGCACCTCCCCCGACTTCACTTCTCAGTTTATGTCTACAGTCGATTGCTTCAGCCTTACCACTCAAACGCAGCGCGTGTGTGCGTCCCCCTCACGTGTGAGGCGTCAGTGTTAAAAGAAAGATTGTCTATTATAGTGACAAGATAGTGAAGTGACCATGGAAATACATGTCCTCAAAGATGGAAGGCAGACAGGAGGAGGCGATATCAGGTGGGACCATTCTAGCCAACGAGAGGGCCGATATGTGTGTCAACAACAGGCCATAGAGCTAGGTAGAAGACTCATCTTTGTATCTGTGCCATGGTTTCCGTTAGCCAGTAATTGCCGGCTTCTGGCCAATAACAAAATTGCAAAGCCGAAAAATAGAATTGTCCGGGCAAAGGAAAAAATCCCATTGCGAAATAATGCTTTTTAGCCTATTCATTGATGTAAATACCAGTCGATGTAAATACCAGTCGATGTAAATACATTTGAACGGTCATGCATCGTTTTGTGAAATGAAATTGGCGGTGTGTATATTCGTTATGTATCTTATATACCACACGCGTACAACATACATATACAGAGCCGTTGAGAGAAAATCTGTCAGACAGCTGCTGCTACATCTCTTTCTTTGCACCTGGAGGGAAAAGTGATTTTATAAGCCCAATCTTTGTGCAACAATTATAAATGTAATTGCTTGTTTTGATGGCCATAAAAAGAGCTACTATTTTTATTTCTCAACTGGTAATTGAAGCATGCTTCAAATGCATAGGCAACGGAAGGCAGGCTTCATCAGCACACACCACTTTGCAATGAGCTGGAGGCAGTATGCATTTGGAAAACATATACTTAATTGTTTGAAACCTTAACTTTTTACTACATATTTTGAGGCATGTTTTACATTGCTTCAAAGTAGTCTAGGCAAAATCCAACCATATTCTTAGAAGCAATTATTTTGGAAAATACAGTGCCTTGCAAAAGCATTCAACCCCCCGTTTTTCCTATTTTGTTGCATTACAACCTGTAATTTATTTTTATTTGGATTTCATGTAATGGACATACACAAAATAGTCCAAATTTGTGAAGTGAAATGAAAAAATATTAATTGTTTCAAAAAAAAAAATATATATATTTTTTTTTAAAGTGGTGCGTGCATATGTATTCACACCCTTTGCTATGAAGCCCCTAAATAAGATCTGGTGCAACCAATTACCTTCAGAAGTCACATAATTAGTTAAATAAAGTCCACCTGTGTGCACTCTAAGTGTCACATGATCTGTCACATGATCTCAGTATATATACACCTGTTCTGAAAGGCCCCAGAGTCTGCAACACCATTAAGCAAGCGGCACCATGAAGACCAAGGAGCTCTCCAAACAGGTCAGGGACAAAGTTGTGGAGAAGTACAGATCAGGGTTGGGTTATAAAAAAATATTCAAATCTTTGAACATCCCACGAAGCACCATTAAATCCATTATTTAAAAATTGAAAGAATATGGCACCACAACAAACCTGCCAGGAGAGGGCCGCCCACCAAAACTCACAGACCAGGCAAGGAGGGCATTAATCAGAGAGGCAACAAAGAGACAAAAGATAACCTGATTGGAGTATCTGTCCATAGGACCACTTTAAGCCGTACACTCCACAGAGCTGGGCTTTACGGAAGTGACCAGAAAAGATCCATTGCTTAAAGAAAAACATTTGCAAACACGTTTGGTGTTCACCAAAAGGCATGTGGGAGACTCCCCAAACATATGGAAGAAGGTACTCTGGTCAGATGAGACTAAAATTAAGCTTTTTGGCCATCAATGAAAACTTAGTCTGGCACAAACCCAACACCTCTCATCACCCCGAGAACACCATGTTTTTATCGGCAGGGACTGGGAAACTGGTCAGAATTGAAGGAATGATGGATGGCGCTAAATACAGGGACATTCTTGAGGGAAACCTGTTTCAGACGGATGTTCACCTTCCAGCAGGACAATGACCCTAAGCATACTGCTAAAGCAACACTCGAGTGGTTTAAGGGGAAACATTTAAATGTCTTGGAATTGTCAAGTCAAAGCCCAGACCTCAATCCAATTGAGAATCTGTGGTATGACTTAAAGATTGCTACACACCAGCGGAACCCGTCCAACTTGAAGGAGATGGAGCAGTTTTACCATGAAGAATGGGCAAAAATCCCAGTGGCTAGATGTGCCAAGCTTATAGAGACATACCCCAAGAGACTTGCAGCTGTAATTGCTGCAAAAGATGGCTCTACAAAGTATTTACTTTGGGGGGGGTGAGTAGTTATTCACGCTCAAGTTTTCATTTTTTTGGTCTTATTTCTTGTTTGTTTCACAATAAAAAATATTTTGCATCTTCAAAGTGGTAGGCATGTTGTGTAAATAAAATGATACAAACCCCCCCCAAAATATATTTTAATTCCAGGTTGTAAGGCAACAAAATAGGGAAAATGCCAACGGGGGTGAATACTTACGCAAGCCACTGTACTTCCATGTGCCATTGAAACCAGTAGCCTATTAATCTCCTCTTTCATTCATTGTCCAGTAGCCAAAGGCACAATCCTTGTCATATTAGCAACCCATGCTAGTCATTGCATCTTTAAATCTCCCCTTTTTCAATTTTTTCATCTCTGTCACATGAAACCGCTCGCATGTATGGTGAGCTTTTGACAATGGTGTTTTCCCACTAATTGCATAATGGAATGAACATTCATGAGTAGCCTACTGGCTTCTGTGCATTGCTACGTTTATAATGTAAAGTAACAATAGTTTATTTTAGGCTAAACATTCTGATCTGTTGCATCAGACTCATTGCTTTTAACTTATTTTTGTTGTGTAGCCTAGTCCTACTGGTTGTATGAATGTGGGATCTATCATCCCACAACTGTTCCAGAGTCTGTTAGGAATAGGCTATTTCTTTCTCCACAAGCTGACCAATAGAATATGATCATTTTTCTACTATAGGGGATAGTAGATTGACACAGGCTAGTGATTTTGCTGTTCTTTGCTCGTCTTGTTGGCTGAGGAAAAGTAAATGTGGACAGTTATTCTAGCATCTTCAAAGTGTGCATCGGAATTCGTTGTTGCATCCTCGACTTGCATGTTCTGTTAAAAGGAATTACCATAAAATAAAGGTAATTTCTGTCATTCTGAGCACCATTGGTGGAAGCCCTAATCAGGTCAATGCATATGGGTTGTACATTTCTAAAATATCCAGTAAATAAAACTGTTCTTCTTCATTGACTGATTGCTTCCAACTCATAGGAATCCCCACCCAGTTCACTAATTTAAAATGTTTGAAGCCCTCAATAGCAATGCTAAAATGGGTTATATCTGAGTCCTCTATCTATCTCTATGACAACAGGGTTGCCACGTGCTTCCATGTATGTCAGTGCATGCGTAACAACCTAACCATTACGAAACTTCTATTCGATCAAATTAACCAAATTTAACACTCCCTCAGTTGACCTCCATACAAAGATACAATTATTTATAACTTGTTATTTGTATGAGCCCATATAATATTTTTCTAAACCTAGTCATAGGCCCATATAACAGAACAGACTAGATACTTCACTGCCCATTTTTCAATGGGAATTAATAATTTTGCTGTCACAATACTCAACCTCACACACACAGCAATACGGCAGTAGAAATTGTAGGGCCTAGGTAATTTGTTTAAGGGCACAACGGCAGTGATTGGTGGGCTATCTTGGATGAGAGATCATCAGCTTTCCTGTTGCCTGTTAAGTTTCCATTTGTACCTGGCCCAGAGGTAAAAATCTGAAAAAAGCTGTTGTTTAACACGTTATGAGATGATATAAAGACAGTATGGCTGTCATGAATGTGTCACGTTCGTCGTATTGATGAGACCAAGGCACAGCGTGATAAGCATACATTCTTCTTTTAATGAAGGAAAAACACTAAACAAACTAACAAAGAAACAAAACGCTGTATAACACACGTGCTGACATGCAACTACACATAGACAAGAACCCACGAAACCAAATGGGAAAATGGCAACTTAAATAGGATCCCCAATCAGAGACAACGATAAACAGCTGCCTCTGATTGGGAACCAATTCAGGCCACCATAGACCTACAATTACCTAGACTTACAAAAAACCCATAGATCTACAAAACCCCTAGACAAGGCGAACATGCATACCCACCGTCGTCACACCCTGACCTGACCAAAATATTACAGAAAACATAGATAACTAAGGTCAGGGCGTGACAACATGGTTATGACAAATCAAACAATATATACAGTACCAGCCAAAAGCTTGGACACATCTACTAATTCAAGGGTTTTTCTTTATTTTTATTACTTTCTACATTGTAGAATAATAGTAAAGACATCAAAACTATGAAATAACACATATGGAATCACGTAGTAACCCAAAAAAGTGTTAAACAAATCAAAATATATTTTATATTTGAGATACTTCAAAGCCTTGATGACAGCTTTGCACACACTTGGCATTCTCTCAACCAACTTTACCTGGAATGTTTTTCCAATTGTCTTGACGGAGTTCCCACATATGCTGAGCAATTGTTGGCTGCTTTTCACTTGGCTGCTTTTCCTTCAGTCCTCAAACCATCTCAATTGAGTTGGGGTCGAGTGATTGTGGAAGCCAGGTCATCTGATGCATCACTCCATCACTCTCCTTCTTGGTCAAATAGCCCTTACACAGCATGGAGGTGTGTTGGGTCATTGTCCTGTTGAAAAACAAATGATAGTTCTACTAAGCACAAACCAGATGGGAAGACGTATCGCTGCAGAATGCTGGTTAAGTTTGCCTTGAATTCTAAATAAATCACTGACATTGTCACCAGCAAAGCACCATCACACCTCCTCCTCCATGCTTCACGGTGGGAACCACACATGCGGAGATCTTATGTTCACCTACTCTGCGTCTCACAAAGACACGGCGGTTGGAACCAAAAATCTCACATTTGGACTCCAGACCAAAGGACCGATTTCCACCGGTCTAATGTCCATTGCTCATGTTTCTTGGCCCAAGCAAGTCTCTTCTTATTATTGGTGTCATTTAGTAGTAGTTTCCTTGCAGAAATTCAACCATGAAGGCCTGAGTCACAGAGTCTCCTCTGAACAGTTGATGTTGATGTCTGTTACTTGAACTCTGTCAAGTATTTATTTGGGCTCCAATTTCTGAGGTGCAGTTACCTCTAATGAACTTATCCTCTGCAGCAGAGGTAACTCTGGGTCTTCCATTTCTGTGGCGGTCCTCATGAGAGCCAGTTTCAACATAGCGCTTGATGGTTTTGCGACCACTTGAAGAAACCATCAGATTTCTTTAAATTTTTTGGATTGACTGACTTTCATGGACTGTCTTTTCTCTTTGCTTATTTGAGCTGTTCTTGCCATAATATGGACTTGGTATTTTACCAAATAGGGCTATCTTCTGTGTACCACCCCTACCTTGTCACAACACAACTGATTGGCTCAACGCCATTAAGAAGGAAAGAAATTCCACAAATTAACTTTCAACAAATCTGTTAATTGAAATGCATTCCAGGTGATTACTTCATCAAGCTGGTTGAGAGAATGCCAAGAGTGTGCGAAGCTGTCATCAAGGTAAAGGTTGGCTACTTTGAAGAATCTCAAATATAAAATATATTTTGATTAGTTTAACACTTTTGGTTACTATATGATTCCATATGTGTTATTTCATAGTGTTGATGTCTTCACTTTTATTTTACAATGTAGAAAATAGTAAAATAAAGAAAAACCCTGGAATGAGTACGTGTGTTCAAACTTTTGACTGATACTGTATTACAGCATCATAATGCATTATACAGTAAAATGTTACCAGAAAAGTAAAATGGCACTTCTCACTACAAATAAGAGTCTAGATTCCTGTGTAGACCTGCAATAACCCTACAGCAGCAAATGACCTAATGTTCACCCCCAGCCCAGCATGTGCTGTCAGCCTTGAATGGTGATCTAAACGTTTATTGGGCAGCCCATTAATAAAAACCTATTTGATACCACAGGGCTGAAGTAGGCTGACTGTACATTGTAGTGGTAACAACATTGTGTCAGCAACTAACTAATGATAGGTGTTGAATTCATGACTTGGCTATGAACTTTACTCAAAAGAGATATCGATAACGTTATGGCTAGTCTACTACCTTGACTTTTTAGTGTGTGCAGCGTGGCTGGTTGTGTAATGCAGGGCAGGCTTTGTGCAGGTGGAGATTGTCTGACAAGTACAGAAACTTGAACCCGCAAATATTGGCTTTTTCCGGAAGAAGTGTGACACCCACAGTTCTGAGAATACATGAAGTACTACTCAGCCTGTCTGTGTAGAAATGGGGAAAGTATACTGCCTCTACCTCACAGTTCAACCAAGGTGTATGAATTGAAGAACAAACTGAAGGTTCAAAAGATTCTGAAAATTTAAGTTTAATATGACGTGAACTAAAAAGGTTTTGGTTGAAAAGACTTAATCATTGATGTCTTTGGATATAACATTTCTAAGCACTCAAAATGAGTCAGTGGTTGGCACCAATGAATATTCCACATAAGACGAGGGATGTTATGCACCCCGAAATCTGAGGGGGAACAAAGTACGTGAGGATGGCTGGGGGGTGGTCCACAGGGGGGCAATGCCTCCCCTCCATAAATTGGAGAACTTAGCTTTTTTCAAACACCTGAAACAGATTTGTCCTGCAATCTAGAGCCATAATTATTCTGCTTTATTATTCTATTTTCTAAAGAAATATATATATACTGTATGTGTAATTCTGCATATCTAAGCATATCTCTTGATCTCTCTATATCCTCCTGATTGGTGGTTCTTTTGTTAATGAAACTAAATGTGCTTCTCTGCATCGTCACAAAAATCTGGGTAAAAGATTGAAAGGAATGTGAGTCTTATTCCGTATTTAATTATTGCTTTGTTTTCTAAAGTCTACCAACCTTAGCATGCTAAGATAGTTAGACAAGCTAGCTACTATAACTTTATCGCCTGAAATGGCTTCTAGGTAGCTAGTTATGAGGTTGGGAGACTGGGAACCTATCTAAAGCCTGGGAACCTATCTAAAGCCAACTTCATAAAACGGCTAAGTGGCTAGTAGCATTACAGAGTCATTCTATTTCCCCCCCCGTTTTTTTTACAGGACAAATCTAAGGGGGCAAGAACATTATGGTATGACATGATATATTGTCTTTGGATATCTTGAGTTCTCAGAAAGAGTCCATGGGGCCATAGCTTCCTTATCAAGACAGTATCATGAATATATATAATAGAGTCCCGTTGATTGGTAACCATGAATCATATCTTGGAAAAGGAACACTGTTTTATGGATGGGCCAGTGCAGAGAGCGTGGTGTGTCACAAAAGTACAAAGTTCCCCTGGAATGGCTATTCTGTGGTGAGGCCATCACTGGTGCATGTTCTAATCTAAACGATGTCTTGTGGAGACATTTCGTAAATGCAAGCCTGAGTTCTGCAAGTCAAGGCATACTTCTTTTTGTTCAAATGAAAACAAAGTGTGAGCATTGAATTGAATGTAATGGAGGACAAATAAATCTAAACTAATGTGAACAAATATGAATAATTATTTAGGTGAGTTTACCCTAGCCTGGTTGCCAGTCTGTTACTGCTCTCTTGCCAACTCATGGAATTGTCATGCAAAACATGTTTGGCTTGACGATGACAGTGGAGTAGTCAAAAGCACAGAGAGAGTTGGGACCAGGCTACTGACAGATCTGGGACCAGGCTACAGACAGATCTGGTACCAGGCTACAGACAGATCTGGGATCAGGCTACAGACAGATCTGGGACCAGGCTACAGACAGATCTGGGACCAGGCTACAGACAGATCTGGGACCAGGCTACAGACAGATCTGGGACCAGGCTACAGACAGATCTGGGATCAGGCTACAGACAGATCTGGGACCAGGCTACAGACAGATCTGGGACCAGGCTTCAGACAGATCTGGGACCAGGCTACAGACAGATCTGGGACCAGGCTTCAGACAGATCTGGGACCAGGCTACTGACAGATCTGGGACCAGGCTACAGACAGATCTGGGACCAGGCTACAGACAGATCTGGGACCAGGCTACAGACAGATCTGGGACAAGGCTAAGTTTAATTCCAAACAGCTAATTTAGCCTCACTTCCAACGCATGTGTCAACTGGTAACCACCACAATACCTTCAGCTACATATCCACATGGCGGCAGCACCACCATAGCTACAGATCATACACTGAGTGGACAAAACATTAGGAACACCTTCCTAATCTCCAGTTGCACCCCCGTTTTCCCTCAGTACAGCCTCAATTCGTCAGGGCATAGACTCTACAAGGTGTGGAAAGCGTTCCACAGGGATGCTGGCCCATGTTGACTCCAATGCTTTGTGTCAAGTTGGCTGGATGTCCTTTGGGTGGTGGACCATTCTTGATACACACGGGAAACTGTTGAGCGTGAAAAACTCAGCAGCCCTGCAGTTCTTGACACACTCAAACCGGTGCGCCTGGCACCTGATACCATACCCCGTTCAAATCGACATAAATATTTTGTCTTGCCCAGTCACCCTCTGAATGACACACATACACAATCCATGTCTCAGTTGTCTCAAGGCTTAAAACTCCTTATTTAATGTTTCTCCTCCCCTTCATCTACACTGATTGAAGTGGATTTAACAAGTGACATCAATAAAGGATCAAAGCATTCACCTGGATTCACCTGGTCAGTCTATGTCATGAAAAGAGAATGTTTTGTACACTCAGTGTAGATTACCTCCGAGCATTATCATCAGCTCACACACAATTCAGCCCAGCATGCACTGCAGCATTTACGTAGACCTAGTGGCATTTACGTTTAACCTAGTGGTTAAATATTTTATTTGATAAATAAATCATAAACTATTAACATGATATAATAATAGCAATCATATTAGGCTAATATATTATACAGCATTGTAATTGACTTGTGGAGCGGGAACTGTACTGACTGACACCATTGAGAATGTGTTTATGGTAACACTTGGCACTATGCAAAGTGTTGTCAAATCAACAACCACAGCTTGAAGTTGGATGCATTGGTTAATGGACATTTTGTATGTGACAGGTGGAAGTTTGCCTATTCAAATGAAGCCCATATGAAGTCATTTAACTATGCAATGGTGTTGACATAGAGCAAGTTGGCAGGTGTTCCCTTGAAGAGTGCAAGGTGTTGTAATGGTCACATAGGAAATTGCTGGTTTAAACAAAAAGAGAAGGCAAAGGGTTTGCATATAGCCTAGGTCTTTAGAGGCCTGTTTCAGTTCATTTATGTGTGTGTGTATGTGTGTGTGTATGTGTGTGTGTGTGTGTGTGTGTGTGTGTGTGTGTGTGTGTGTGTGTGTGTGTGTGTGTGTGTGAAATTATTTAGAAAAAATATCCCAACTGTAAATATAACAAAGTGCCAAGTCTAGGACCAAAAGGCTCCTCAACAGCTTCTACCCCCAAGCCATAAGACTGCTGAACAATTCATAAAATCGCCACCGGACAATTTACATTGACCCACGTCCATTTTGTACAATGCTGCTACTCGCTGTTTGTTTGCTACCTATGCATAGTCACTTCGCCTCCACCAACAAGTACAGATTACCTCTGACTCCGTACCGGTGCCCCCTGTTCATAGCCTCGTTATTGTTATTGTTATCTTTTTATTATTAGTCTACTTGGTAAATATCTTCTTCTTCTTGAACTGTACTGTTGGTTAAGGGCTTGTAAGTAAGCATTTCACGGTAAAGTCTAAACTTTATTCGGCGCATGTGACAAATAAAGTTTGATTTGATTTGAACAAAGACAGTCTTAAATGCATTTGGAGGTATGACAGCTAAGCTGCCTGAATAAACTGAAAAACCTCTTGGCCTATTCTAGATAATTGGTAGACAAGACCGTTTGAATGCAATAGTTGCGTTAGAAGGGAGGTACATCCGTTTAAGCCATATCCCATTGCAGATAATGCGCGTTTTAGGTTTACCCTGTAAAGCGTCCTGCCTTGGTCGGGTCAATAATGTTGCCTTTTTCCCAAACCGTAGCCTATGTTCATGTGTCATCCAGTAGTTCTCTCAGTCTCACGCGTGATTACCCGATTTAGTAGCATCATCATCTAAACAGACAATGCCGGCCCACCCATCCCATCCATCCAGTCATGTTCAACCCCGGCAACGTCCATGGTATGGTTCGATTGCCTCACCACCGCTGCTAGAAGAGCGCCGGCGCTAGCGTGCGCCATGATTGGCCGCAGTCCCTGTCGGTCATTTTAGCATCCCCCTACCGCCCCTCCGCCCTGCACGTCTGTGGTGGCATCACAGAGCACAGACCGGCATATATGACATACCATAATTCGTGGGGTTTGTGGATGCATGGCAGAGCGAGCTAAAAGCAGATACTGAGATACCCTGGACAGCGCACGTTCTGTCTCCTCTAGCCCACCTCTCTCTCTCCAGGGTAACGTGCCTCACAATCTCAACGCTATTTGACCTCCGCGGTACAAATTACAGGGCTTTTTACATCCAGCAAAAGGAGATGGTAAGCACACTACACATATAGGCTATACTGTCGGCATTTTGTATGGGCGTCAACTGATGTTTGACACAGGTGACACCACTTCGAAGGGAGATAGACTACCTCTTGGGGAAATAACTCTGATTCGTGTGATTGTTTTTATACTTGGGAAAGTTAAGTAACAGCAAGGAATGTGCAACTGATGATGGACAGGCGATGGGAAAGTGCAAATTGAACACTCAATAGTTACCTACATATTTATTATGTCGGAATTGATTTTGTTCACTGCAGAAGGCTAATATTATCCTATATTGTAGCATGTTATTGCATGGTGCATAGATCATATATATTTTAATAATATATGTATTACTATGTGCAGTGTGCACACTATGATAAAACCTAGTGCTGCGCTATTAACCCGAATGTCGGTTATTTTTTCGTTTTTAAACATCTAATTGACCAATGTAGGTTAAATTATTTGAATCTCATTTCTTATTTTTTTTTCCTGTGCATTCATTGCACAGTTTCTCTAGATCAAGCAAGAACTTTGCGATGTTGTAGGGAGTTGTAGTTTCTAACAGGCTAATATTCTACTTAGTTTATTGCAGAAAACGTGTTAATTAACTACAATGATCATAATCCATTGTGTGCCTACTTATCCGGTCTGTGTTTCTTTTAGCCTGCTACATAAAAGAAACAAGAATGAGCCATCAAGAGGGATAGAGAGCAGTTGCATCGCAAGGTATCTCTACCTGAAAATACATGATCTAAGTGACTGATAGTTGGTATTCAGCAGTCATAAAACGATGCCTTATTTACTTTGAAGAACTACTAAAATAGTGATGTTGTCAGACAGCATAGGCAGCAGCTCTATAGAGATGAGATGATGACTTGGAATTAAGTAATAAAATAAAACAAATGTATTATACACAACAACTGAAATATTTTATTAAAGTAAAGTAATAAATGATGGTTAATAAGGGATGAACAGTAATGGGCAGTCACTACCATGGGACTTTTATTCATAGTTTTATTCTATGTTGTTACAGCATTCAACCCACATAATGCATAGTGCATTTATTTAAAAAATGTAAAATCGAAACCGAAATCAAAACTGTCATTATTTTTTAAATAATTGACCTGAAACCGAACCGACCTCAAACAGCACTAATCGCTCAGCACCATTTAATACCTACAGTATTCAACCCTTTATTTTCTTCAACGTCTATAGAGACGTTGTTTTTTTTAACTTCGTCAATACCTTGCAATGTCTTGCTTGTCGGTCCCTTTTAGTAGAGTGCTTGTGTCAGCAAGAACCAATTATGTTCTTTAAAGAGGAAATCTGCAGTTGAAACAATAACAAAACAAGCTCCCCGCTACTGTTTCAGTAAAAAGCTGAGGGATGGGGCTGGAGGTAACCTGTTAACAAACCCTGTTCAAACACAACAATACTTCCAAAACCATCTGAAGGATTTATTGAACTTTGATCGTTAACAAGAGTCAGAGTTGCTTCAAAGATGCTGTCAGCCAGGAGCTGGGAAATCAGGAATTACAAAGCTGCTCTGGGCTATTAAGATGCACATAAACCCCACATAAAAATGCTTCCTTTTCCTCCAATCCCAGCTAATCCTCAACTCTGGCCCTTCTGGCTTGACCACCAGTCCAGGTTTTTACCAATACCCTTCCCCATTTCATTCCTTGATCGTAAATATGAACTAACAAATGGGGCTAACGATAACCTTGTCAATGACCATAGGGAAAATCTTAGAGGAACACTTTACTTAGTATAGGGAGGGATACTGTACTTAGTGAAGGGAGGGATACTGTACTTAGTGTAGGGAGGGATACTGACAATCTGAACCAAAAGCTAGTAGTTATAACTTTGAGTATCTGCTTGAAGCTAGGCCAGGTAAAAGAAAGACGAAGTAAATGATTGGAAAACAACAGAGGATAGCAAGGTTTTATAACTACACCTACTACACAACAAGCTAGTTCTTTGAGGACAACATAGGACAACATAGGACAACATGCATGGGTACTGAAATGTATGACAGTTACTTTTCTTACAGTCTTTCGAGACTACTCAGCTGATTTGGTTCTGGGTGCTGAGATTACATTTCTCGTTGATATATTACAGATGTAGGATCTTAATTTGAGCAAGTTTGATACAACAGGAAAATAATTCTGCAGCAACAGGAAATGTGAGTTATTATGTGGATTATAATTAATGAACATTTTTCATTAGGGCAAATCAAGTCTGTTTTTTCAAAGAGCAAATTATAAACTTCAGAAGCCTTTTTAAACCTCAAACACTACAAGTTTGACATTTCCCGCAACAGGGTGATCAAATTAAAATCCTACATCTGTATTTGAATAAAACAGATTTGTTTTTTTCCCATAATGCTCAAAAGTGCTTGCGGAACTGTAATATAGCTTACCAACAATATGAAAGATGGTTATCCATAGTAACTAAAAACAATATTTCCATGATTTGCATGTGCTCTGGCTGTCATTGCTGGCTCTCTAACTAAGTAGCCAGTCCTGCATGTCTATCTGTTGGCCTATAGACCTACGGGATAGTTTTAACTCTCAGCTCAGTTTAATGAGATAAGGGACACTAAGCGCCCCTGGACATGTACAGGACAGGAGATGCCAATATGGTGGCACCAAAGAGCTGAGGACAGGTCACAAATTGTGTTTGTCTCCTCTGCGTCAGAAACCCAACACCCCATAGCGTATCAGCTTTGGTCTGTGTCGGCCCATCTCCTAAAGAAGGTGGAGGTAGACTGAAATGTCAATATGGCCCCTACCGCTTGTTCCCCCCAGGTCGCCCTTCCGACATTTGTTACTGCAGACCGCGGTGGCCTGGATCAATAAACAGTATAGCTCTTGGAAATGGGGGACAAATAGAGGAGAGGCATTTCCCCTAGTGACCTTTTCTCCAGTGTCCCAGTGAGAGAGAGAGAGAACGAGAGAGAGAGAACGAGAGAAAGAGAGAGATAGAGAAAGATAGAGAGAAAGAGAAAGACTGAGATAGAGATAGAGATAGGGAGCAAAGAGCAACACACCACTCCCTGACATTATGTATAGGATACAGGTTACTGTACAAATATTGTGTTGGCTGACCAACATATACATTATGAACATAAGCCTCTACAACTTCCAACACCTTGCTTACCATAGGCTGCAGCAAAGGCATTTTGCCAGAGACAATAATGTTTATAAGAAATAGTCAATTTTACATTTAGCAGACACTCTTATCTAGAGTGACTTACAGGAGCAATTAGGGTTAAGTGCCTTGCTCAAGCACACATCAACAGATTATTACCCCACTTAGTCTGCTCTGGGATTCAAACCAGTGACCTTTTGGTTACGGGCCCATGCTCTTAACACGCTTAACCACCAGGCTACCTGCCACCCTAATTTTGCCAATTGCTTAATAATAGATAGGATTTATTAAGTGCTTTTCTAAAACCTGAAGAAGCTTGAAGAACAGGAGTCGTCATTGAATCTGATATAGACCACTTTTGGGATGTTGTTCGATGCATTTGAGGACTTTTGTTTTATTTGTAATTCACTGCATAATTGCATCTAAAATCCAACTGTTTACATGAAAAGTGGCTCTATAATGTGTTAAATGGGCCCTATAATGTGATTAATGGGCTCTATAATGTGATTAATGGGCTAAAAAATGTGATGTACATTATTTTGTTAAATGGGCTCTATAATGTGATTAATGAGCTCTATAGTGTGATTAATGGGATCTATAATGTGATTAATGGGCTCTATAATGTGATTAATGGGCTCTATAATGTGATACATGGGCTAAAAAATGTGATGTACATTATTTTGTTAAATGGGCTCTATAATGTGATACATGGGCTCTATAATGTGATTAATGGGCTCTGTAAGGTGATAAATGAGCTCTATAATGTGATAAATGGGCTCTATAATGTGATTAATGGGCTCTATAATGTGATAAATGGGCTCTATAATGTGATAAATGAGCTCTATAATGTGATAAATGGGCTCTATAATGTGATTAATGGGCTCTATAATGTGATAAATGGGCTCTATAATGTGATAAATGGGCTCTATAATGTGATTAATGGGCTCTATAATGTGATGTACATTATTTTGTTAAATGGGCTCTATAATGTGATAAATTAGCTTTATAATGTGATAAATGGGCTCTATAATGTGATGAATGGGCTCTATAATGTGATGAATGGGCTCTATAATGTGATGAATGGGCTCTATAATGTGATGTACATTATTTTGATAAATGCCATACAAATGGACATACGGTGACACACAGACACATTTATTGCAAGTGACTTCTCTTCTTTTTTTTAACTTTCAGGACCATTTAGAAAGTTTGGACGAGCGGTTAAACGCGCTTTTTTACTTCCTGTTTGAAGACAGAGGTATGTATTTTCCAATTGAAGACCACAATGGTTGTTAAAACTACAAATGTGGTTGTCAAAACTACAAATATGTCTGCTCAGACTACAGAGTAGCATCAGCTGATGTGTGACTGACATTACAGAGTCCTTCAAAGCTCACCTCACGCAGGAGAGTAGCGGTCTAGGTACACGTCGGTGTGTGTAATCAGATTAACCCATCTGAATACTACAAATTCCCACAGCTTTGCCATGTCCCCTTGTTAATTAACTTTCAACACATTTTACAATACTTACATTTACATTTACATTTTAGTCATTTAGCAGACGCTCTTATCCAGAGCGACTTACAGTAGAGTGCATACATTTTATTACATTTTTACATACTGAGACAAGGATATCCCTACCGGCCAAACCCTCCCTAACCCGGACGACGCTATGCCAATTGTGCGTCGCCCCACGGACCTCCCGGTTGCGGCCGGCTGCGACAGAGCCTGGGCGCGAACCCAGCCCAGCCTGGGCGCGAACCCAGAGACTCTGGTGGCGCAGCTAGCACTGCGATGCAGTGCCCTAGACCACTGCGCCACCCGGGAGGCTTATACCTGTGTTATTAAGGTGTAATAACCTATGTAATAACTCTGTAATAGAGTAGTAAATAGCCAGTTATGGAGTAAACATTTTTTTATATAAGCCTACTATGTGAATACCTATACACACATACCTGGTCCAAGGTAAGTTATGATAGAATTGTTGCCTTGAGGGAGTGATAGGAATGTCTTAGCGAATTAATTTATATGGAATTTTTGCGAATAAACGTTGGGATTCCTTCCTGTCAAGCACTGTCATAGCCTTCTACTCCATTATAATTAGTCAACAGTTATCATAGTTATCTTTTGGTATCATTGATGATTGATATTATTGATTATTGATGTTATTGATTATTGATATTGTACTACACTGTTGAGAGAGATTGCAAGTAAGCATTTCACTGCACCGTTTATACCTGCTGTGAACTATGGACATGACGAATACAATGTGATTTGTATTTAGTACATAAACCATATAGGCTACGACAAGGATTTGTAATCGTATGAAAATCATGAACAACATACTATATATTTTTCATATCAGTGCAAACAGAGTGCAATGTTAGATCTTATTGCCTATGACAGGTTGAACAGTCATGGCTTGAATAATGGAATGGCATGATGATCCCAGCACTGATTGTTCACTGTGTTCTCCCCCCTCCTCTTAGACTCCAGGGTACGAGGATGGCTCCTGATGGACTCATATCTCCCCACCCTCTCCCTCACCATCCTTTACCTCCTCACAGTATACCTGGGATCAAAATACATGAGGAACAGGCCAGCATACTCACTCAAGGGTGTCTTACAAGTGTACAACTTCTCTGTGACCATGCTCTCCCTGTACATGCTGGTTGAGGTAAGTTGTTCTAAGACAAACCTCAGAGGTTAGAGAGATGACTCGTTTTACTGTGGATATAGATAATTTTGTACCTGTTTCCTCCAGCATCTTCACAAAGTCCTTTGCTGTTGTTCTGGGATTGATTTGCATTTTTCGCACCAATGTACATTCATCTCTAGGAGACAGAACTTGTCTCCTTCCTGAGCGGTATGACAGCTGCGTAGTCCCATGGTGTTTATACTTGCGTACTATTGTTTGTACAGATGAACATGGTACATTCAGGTGTTTGGAAATTGCTCCCAATGATGAACCAGACTTGTGGAGGTCTACACATTTTTTTCTGAGGTCTTGGCTTCTTTTGCTTTTCCAATGATGTCAAGCAAAGTTTGAAGGTAGGCCTTGAAATACATCCACCGGTCCACCTCCAATTGAGTCAAATTATGTCAATTAGCCTGTCAGAAGCTTCTAAAGCCATGACATCATTTTCTGGAATGTTCCAAGCTGTTTGAAGGCACAGTCAACTTAGTGTATGTAAACTTCTGACCCACTGGAATTGTGATCCAGTGAATTATAAGTGAAATAATCTGTCTGTAAACAATTGTTGGAAAAATTGCTTGTGTCATGCACAAAGTAGATGTCCTAACTGACTTGCCAAAACTATAGTTTGTTATCAAGAAATTTGTGGAGTGGTTGAAAAATGAGTTTTAATGACTCCAACCTAAGTGTATGTAAACTTCTGACTTCAACTATATATATATATGCAGTACCAGTCAAAAGTTTGGACACACCTACTCATTCAAGGGTTTTTCTTTATTTGGACTATTTTCTACATTGTACAATAGTAGTGAACACATCAAAACGATGAAATAACACACATGAAATCACTTAGTAACCAAAAGTGTTAAATCAAAATATATTTAAGATTCTTCAAAGCCTTGATGACAGCTTTGCACACTCTTGGCATTCTCCCAACCAACTTCAACTCTCTCCGTCTCACCCCCCATCTCTTTCTCCGTCTCTCCGTCTTTCTTTCTCTGTCTCTCCGTATCCCTTTCTCTGTCACTCTGTATCCCTTTCTCTGTCTCTCTGTATCCCTTTCTCTGTCTCTCCGTATCCCTTTCTCTGTCTCTCTGTATCCCTTTCTCTGTCTCTCTGTATCCCTTTCTCTGTCTCTCCGTATCCCTTTCTCTGTCTCTCTGTATCCCTTTCTCTGTCTCACTGTATCCCTTTCTCTGTCTCTCCGTATCCCTTTCTCTGTCTCTCTGTACCCCTTTCTCTTTCTCTCTGTATCCCTTTCTCTGTCTGTCTGTATCCCTTTCTCTGTCTGTCTGTATCCCTTTCTCCATCTCTCTGTATCCCTTTCTCCATCTCTCTGTATCCCTTTCTCCGTCTTTCTGTATCCCTTTCTCTGTCTCTCTGTATCCCTTTCTCCATCACTCTGTATCCCTTTCTCTGTCTCTGTATCCCTTTCTCTGTCTCCGTATCCCTTTCTCTGTCTCTGTATCCCTTTCTCTGTCTCTCTGTCTCCCTCTCTCTGTCTCTGTCTCTGTATCCCTTTCTCTGTCTCTCCGTATCCCTTTCTCTGTCTCTCCGTATCCCTTTCTCTGTCTCTCTGTATCCCTTTCTCTGTCTCTCTGTATCCCTTTCTCTGTCTCTCTGTATCCCTTTCTCTGTCTCGCCGTATCCCTTTCTCTGTCTCGCCGTATCCCTTTCTCTGTCTCGCCGTATCCCTTTCTCTGTCTCGCCGTATCCCTTTCTCTGTCTCTCTGTATCCCTTTCTCTGTCTTTCTGTATCCCTTTCTCTGTATCCCTTTCTCTGTCTCTCCGTATCCCTTTCTCTGTCTCTCCGTATCCCTTTCTCTGTCTCTCTGTATCCCTTTCTCTGTCTCTCTGTATTCCTTTCTCTGTCTCTCCGTATCCCTTTCTCTGTCTCTCCGTATCCCTTTCTCTGTCTCTCCGTATCCCTTTCTCTGTCTCTCCGTATCCCTTTCTCTGTGTCTCTGTATCCCTTTCTCTGTCTCTCTGTATCCCTTTCTCTGTCTCTCTGTATCCCTTTCTCTGTCTCTCCGTATCCCTTTCTCTGTCTCTCCGTATCCCTTTCTCTGTCTCTCCGTATCCCTTTCTCTGTCTCTCTGTATCCCTTTCTCTGTCTCTCTGTATCCCTTTCTCTGTCTCTCCGTATCCCTTTCTCTGTCTCTCTGTATCCCTTTCTCTGTCTCTCTGTCTCCCTCTCTCCGTCTCCCTCTCCCCGTCTCTCGCTCTGTCTCTCTGTCTCCCTCTCTCCGTCTCCCTCTCTCCGTCTCTCGCTCTGTCTCTCTGTCTCCCTCTCTCCGTCTCTCGCTCTGTCTCTCTGTCTCCCTCTCTCCGTCTCCCTCTCTCCGTCTCTCGCTCTGTCTCTCTGTCTCCCTCTCTCCGTCTCTCGCTCTGTCTCTCTGTCGCCCTCTCCCGGTCTCTCGCTCTGTCTCCCTCTCTCCGTCTCTGTCTCTGTCTCTCTGTCGCCCTCTCCCTGTCTCTCGCTCTGTCTCTCTGTCTCCCTCTCTCCGTCTCTGTCTCTCTGTCTCCCTCTCTCCGTCTCTCGCTCTGTCTCTCTGTCTCCCTCTCTCTGTCTCCCTCTCTCTGTCTCTGTCTCTCTGTCTCCCTCTCTCCGTCTCTCGCTCTGTCTCTCTGTCTCCATCTCCCTCTCTCCGTCTCCCTCCCTCTCTCTCTCCGTCTCCCTCTCTCTCTCCGTCTCCCTCTCTCTCCGTCTCCCTCTCTCTCTCTCTCTCTCTCCATCTCCCTCTCTCTCTCTCCGTCTCCCTGTCTCTCTCCGTCTCCCTCCCTCCATCTCTCTTGTCTCTGTCTCTCCCTCTCTCTCGCCTCTCTCTCTCTCGCCTCTCTCTCTCTCGCCTCTCTCTCTCTCTCTCTCTCACCTCTGTCTCTCCCTCTCTCTCTCTCGCCTCTGTCTCTCTCTCGCCTCTGTCTCTCTCTCGCCTCTGTCTCTCCCTCTTACTTCTGTCTCCCCCTCTCTCTCTCTCACCTCTGTCTCTCCCTCTCTCTCTCTCACCTCTCTCTCTGTCTCTCCCTCTCCCTCTCTGTCTCCCTCTCTCCATATACCTATCTATTTCTCTTCCCTCTCCTCCTCTCCTCTCATCCTCACCTCCTCTCTCTGTCTTCCTTTCCTCCTCTCCTCCTCTCTCTGTCTCCTTCTCCCACTGTGACCTCTGGGCATGGGCCCGTCTGCTGACTCATATGACATGTTGTGCAGTGGTCCAGATGCCAGATCAGCTTTAATTCCAGGCTAGGTGAGAGGGTGAAGGACCATACAGACAGATTGCTCTCACTGGAAACCCTTCTAGGCAGGCTACCACTCTCGCACAACACAGATTTAGACTATTTACATAGCTAGAAAGATTATACTGTTATGATTATTAGTAGAAATGTGAATCATGAAGATCTCTACAGTGTAAGCTATGTCTAATGTCTATATGATAGGCAATGTGTGAAATACAGCTTGAGGTGTAGTTTGTAGGTTGTGTTGTTAGTTTGAAAGTGGCACTGAGGTCTAAGACACTGCATCTCAGTGCTAGAAGCGTCACTACAGACCCTGGTTAGATTCCAGGCTGTATCACAACTGAGTCCCATAAGGCGGCGCACAATTGGCCCAGCGTCGTCCAGGTTTGGCCGGGGTAGGCTGTCATTGTAAAGAATAATTTGTTCTTAACTGACTAGTTAAATAAAAAGTTCCTGGCCCCGGGATCCTTTCTATGGATGGACTGAAGAGGAGTCTCTACTGCATTATGTGTTTCTAACATATCCTCCGTCTTAAACTGTTGCTGTGCACCACCTTTCATTTGACTTAATGGATATTCTGTACGTTTCAGTGCCCATAACCCTCAGTTATCTCAGATCTCTTGTACCCATATGAAACAGTCAGTTTATCAATCAGTTGGCAGGTAGTCTAGCAGTTATGAGTGTTAGGCCAGTTACCAAAAAGTTGCTGGTTCATGTCCCTTAGGCTGACTAGGTGATAAAAAATGTCTATGTGCCCTTGAGCAAAGCACTGAACCCGAATGGCTCCTATAAGTCACTCTGAATAACAGCGTCTGCTAAATGACTAACATGTAAGTGTAGTTGGCCTGAAGACATATAGGGATGGTTTCACAGCTGGAGCCTAGTCCTAGACTGAAAAGTATGCTCAATTGTGAATCTCCATTGAAAGTGTTTTTCAATAGAGTTTGATCTATGTGTGAATCCTACACTTGTACACTACATACATTCACAAAAACATAGAGAGAGGGAGGAAGTATGCTGTCGTAGGAGAATAATGACCTCCAAGCAGTGAGATCTATTTGAAGAGCACTTGAGCACAGTTAGGTTGCGGAGAGCAGTCATATATCCCTCTTTGTGGAAGTTTATACAGGAGTGACCTAATACCATTACAACTGCTCACTGGGTTAGACTGACACGAGGGTCGAGCTACTGCCTCAGCTCAGTCAGTCAGGACAGGGATACAGATGTGTGTGTGTGTGGGGAGGGGTATGTGTGTGGAGCAGGGTGGGGTGTGTGTGTTACAGGGAAATGGTGCATGACTGTGTGTGTGGTGGGGGGTGGTGAGAGTTATACTGTGTGTGTGTGTGTGTGTGTGTGTGTGTGTGTGTGTGTGTGTGTGTGTGTGTGTGTGTGTGTGTGTGTGTGTGTGTGTGTGTGTGTGTGTGTGTGTGTGGTGGGGGGTGGTGAGAGTTATACTGTGTGTGTGTGTGTGTGTGTGTGTGTGTGTGTGTGTGTGTGTGTGTGTGTGTGTGTGTGTGTGTGTGTGTGTGTGTGTGTGTGTGGTGGGGGGTGGTGAGAGTTATACTGTGTGTGTGTGTGTGTGTGTGTGTGTGTGTGTGTGTGTGTGTGTGTGTGTGTGTGTGTGTGTGTGTGGTGGGGGGTGGTGAGAGTTATACTGTGTGTGTGTGTGTGTGTGTGTGTGTGTGTGTGTGTGTGTGTGTGTGTGTGTGTGTGTGTGTGTGTGTGTGTGTGTGTGTGTGTGTGTGTGTGTGTGTGTGTGTGTGTGTGGTGGGGGGTGGTGAGAGTTATACTGTGTGTGTGTGTGTGTGTGTGTGTGTGTGTGTGTGTGTGTGTGTGTGTGTGTGTGTGTGTGTGTGTGTGTGTGTGTGTGTGTGTGTGTGTGGTGGGGGGTGGTGAGAGTTATACTGTGTGTGTGTGTGTGTGTGTGTGTGTGTGTGTGTGTGTGTGTGTGTGTGTGTGTGTGTGTGTGTGTGTGTGTGTGTGTGGTGGGGGGTGGTGAGAGTTATACTGTGACGTTGACCGGGGCGTTTTGGTTGCAGCTCGTCTCGGCAACCTTGTCGGCAGGCTACCGTCTGCAGTGTCAGGGACTCCACGAGGCAGGGGAGGCGGACCTCAGGGTGAGTAACACCGTGTCTGTCTGTCTGTGTGTGTGTGTGTGTGTGTGTGTGTGTGTGTGTGTGTGTGTGTGTGTGTGTGTGTGTGTGTGTGTGTGTGTGTGAGTGTGCTGACTCCTTCCCACCCTCTATCCTTCCTCTCTCAGTAACACTTGTGTTGGGCTCTGCTGTCTACTCCACGACTGGCCTCTGAAAACCACTGACATAGAAATGCAGAAGTCTATCTAATGAATAACACAAACCTACTCTTCACATTTTGAAGAAATTAGTCATGTCGTGTTGACTGTTGTTCCCTTACTACTTATTAGAAAACATTACAACCATCTAGTTAAGAAGTGCAATGTCTCCTGCACTCAAATATCAAGTGTCTCAACAGATGCTATCATTGCTATGTCTGTTCATATTGGGGGCTCTCGTTAACTGACTTGCCTAGTTAAATAAAGGTTAAATAAATACAAAGACAGTACATACAGTATATGGAGCTTGTATAAATCAGTTCTCCGTGTTCAAGTCAAATATGCTGAAGCCCTTGCTGTGTAGTCTCGGACAACCAGCCTGATCTCGGATACACGGATTACATTATTCCATATGGAGAATGATTTATGTAAGCTGGCGAGATCAGGCTGGATCCGGAGTGTGAGGAAATGCTAGAGGTCCAGCTTTCCCTGGGAAAAGAGTGGTAGATCTGTGAGTACCATCACATGCTGTTACCTCCTACAACTTCAAAGGGAATGGGTTGTATAATATATTTCTGTCAGCTAGTGTCCACGAATGGCATCCCCCATCTTCTGCACCCCCCCCCCCCCTAGTTTGAAAAATATATATATCTGAATGTGATAACGTAAAGCAACATATGCAAGAATACAAATGTGTAATTTATTAAACACAAAGAGAGTTAATTACAATGTATTACAATTAAATGAATTACAATGAATTACATAACTTAATTACAGTTACATTAGCTGTAAATTAAAAAATAATAATGAATATCCACTGCCACACAAAAATATTGAAATTCCATCGTGGTCACATTTTTGGTGTTTTTTTCTGAAGGGTCATAGTCATGAAAGGGAAGTTGATCCAGTACTGGCCATATTACTGCACAGTCCCCTACATGCTCTTCTATAAACTCACCAGGTAGCCAAGGTGCTGTGGTGGTACTACTTCTCCAAGGTGATTGAGTTCCTGGACACCATCTTCTTTGTGCTGCGGAAGAAGAACAGCCAGATCACCTTCCTGCACGTTTATCACCACGCCTCCATGTTCAACATCTGGTGGTGTGTTCTGAACTGGATCCCCTGTGGACAGAGTAGGTCACACCCACTTCCACCTACATCACTGTTAGAATGCATCCGTCAAAGGGACTCGGTTGATGTAAGAGCGAATCAGTAGGGGGCTTTGGGCGTGGTATAGGCAGAGACGAAAGAGGGAAGCGAGACATCTCACTCGCTCCTTTTTTCTGGTTCATATACAGTCAATGAACTAAGCAGACCAGACCATAGATATATATAGAAGACTCATCTTTGTATCTGTGCCATTATAGCTTATGTGACAGTATGGGCAACGCCATTGAGGCTACCTATATTTTAAAGGAGTCCATTTTCTTCTTCGCGATTGGCTGATCCCTCCTTATAACCCGGTTGGACTCCAGCTAATATGACCTTTTAGCCACTAGAGGTCTCTATCATTCTCTATGGACCAGACCCAGCTGCTAATGTATTGGTGCCTATGGGAGAGCCACCTGCTTAAGTAGACCGGAACAGTGAAAAAAAATGTCAATGGCAAATGGCCTGAGTGGGAAATCTTCATTTATCCACCATCTTTGATATAGGTTAACGTTAGGGTCAGATTGAGACGAGAGCTGAGGTGGATGTTCTTCCTATAGAAACGTTCTAACACCTATTCTTCAATGTTGGAGCCCAACGGGGGTAGTTGTTATTTTGCTGATTATGCCAATGTTCTTCAAGCAGGGCTAAGGCACTGCATCTCAGTGCTAGGGGTGTCACTACAGGCCCTGGTTTGATTCCAGGCTGTATCACATCCGGCCGTGATCGCGAGTCTCATAAGGCAGTGCACAATTGGCCCAGCGTCGTCCGGGTTAGGGTTTGGCCAGGGTAGGCCGTCATTGTAAATAAGAATTTGATCTTAACTGACTTGCCTAGTTAAATAAAGGTTAAATAAAAATGTAATATATAAAGGGATCCGCCCTCGCCCTCATGAGGCCGGCAGCAGTGTCATCCCATCCCAGCAGGCCATATATAACTACACCAGGAAGAAGCCCAAAACCAAGAGCAAACTCAAGAGTGAGCATGCCCTGTCCTGTAATAAAACAAATACAAATAAAACTAGCCCAAACAACTTTAACATGTCCCTGCTACAAGCAATTTGCAAAATATGTTTCATTCTTTTTCTCACTGTAGTTGTGTTGCCTTGGTGACAGACCAAACTGCTGAATTTCAATGTGAAAGGTTTGTCAAGTATGTCAATCAATAATACATTTTTCCAAAATCTTTTTTTCAAGGTTTCTTTGGGCCGACTCTTAACAGTTTCATCCATGTGTGTATGTACTCCTACTATGGCCTGTCTACAATACCCTCCATGCAGAAATACCTCTGGTGGAAGCGTTACCTGACTCAGGCTCAGTTGGTGAGTACACTGGTTGCAAATTCCTTTCATGAAACGAGCGCTCGTTTTCAATCAAGCCTGTATGATCTCACTTGAACAGTGAAGGGAACTACTCTTCTAGTCTAAGAGCAATGGCCTACATTAACAATAGACATGGGACGATAAAAGCCACGCATGTTAGAGGAATTATAAGACCCCTTTTTGCTCTCCCTCTGTCTCAGATCCAGTTTATACTGACCATCACACACACCCTGTCTGCGATCGTCGTCCCTTGTGGTTTCCCCGTCGGATGTCTGCTCTTTCAGTTCTCCTACATGGCCACCCTCGTCATCCTTTTTGTCAACTTCTACGTCCAGGTACAGTAGCGCCTTGGGGTAACCTTCCCATGAACACTGGATTAAAACTGTGCTCTGTATAATAGGACACAGTAAAAAAAAAAAAAAGATTTAAAAAATGATTGTAAAAGTCCACAAATACGACAATGTTCTTTGTTACGTTAGGGATTCATTTAAAAGCATGTCTGAATATTTATGTTGGTTTTTCAATGGTCGGAAGTTGACTGATTTTATCCCAGACCTACAGAAAAAGACGGCCAGAAGAATCCATCAAGTCCAGTCGCCCAAATGGCCACTCTGTCTCCACCAATGGCACCAGCTTCAAGAAGAGGAAGTAGTATTTGGACCTGGTTGTCAAGACAACGACCTACTTCAACAACCACCAGAATCTATACACGTCGTGACACTACTGCTGAAATGCTCCAAGACAGGGATAAGTTTCAGTATGCATGTTGCGTTTTTGTATAGAATACTTTGTACTTAATTTTTGTATAAAATTCTTTATTTGGTTTCCTTGGAGCTTGACAACATATGTGTAACATAGTGTACGTACAGGAATGATGCGCTCATTTCCTTTGCACTTTCAATTGCTGAAATGCAAGTGTGAAAACTCCATCCATTCCTTACCACGCAGTAACCTATGCAATTCATAGTTTATATTCTCATAGTGTTAAAACCTGAATACAATCAGCAATTTCCACAATACTTTGACATAATTTACTTTGCTATAAAGCCAAACATTGCTTTATTGAATATAGCCCATGTGTACAGTGTGTACTCATCAAAAATATCAGTCCAGAGCATTCACTGAAATCATTGTTAAACTAAAGATGCCTTAGAAACACTGCAGATCCTTATACCTGATGTATCACAATGTATTTGAATGTCTTCGTTTACGGGTACAAAATGTGCTGGTAAACATTTGACTGGGTCTTTAGAAAAAGCAATATTGAACAGGCTTTCCTGACGACTTTGGTAGACTTTATACACTGAGAAATGCAACCACTGATCAATATCTTTGAATGGCTATCGGCAAACAGACAAAATAAAAGTACTTCAAAAAAATAAACGAGCATGGTCTGCCTTGCTCTATGGTGACGATCCATGTCCCTGAAATTCATCAGCCATGATCTTTTAGCTATTCATGTGTTAGCTATTAGCTATTGATGTGTTAGCTATTAACTATGGATGTGATAGCTATTAGCTATTGATGTGTTAGCTATTAGCTATGGATGTGTTAGCTATTAGCTATTGATGTGTTAGATACTAGCTATAGATGTGTTAGCTATTAACTATGGATGTGATAGCTATTAGCTATTGATGTGTTAGCTATTAGCTATGGATGTGTTAGCTATTAGCTATGGATGTGTTAGCTATTAGCTATGGATGTGTTAGCTATTAGCTATGGATGTGTTAGCTATTAGCTATTGATGTGTTAGATACTAGCTATAGATGTGTTAGCTATTATCTATTATTGTGTGTATTTTGTGTGTATTTTGAACAATGCCAGAAAAAAAGATGAGCAAGATTGCTTGTGTGAGAACTGTGATCACGGTCTATGATCCATTATGCGTATCTATATGATGTATCTGTATGACGTCACCGTCAGGGTCCAAGGTGGTGGTGGTGAGTGTTTCAACAGGAAGTGGAGGGTCTTGGCCTCTCTTTCCTTTGTCACCAACTCATTGGAGGTTCCTGTGGAGAGGAAGAGAGGATAAGTAATCTTTATTGCAATCTTAAAAGAGATAGTTTACTTACTTTATTTTGGACTTACCTATGATGTGGTTGTCGTTACATAAAAATTATTTTAAAATTAGTTCATTGGTTGGTTATGAAGCCACATCCAGAATCTCCTAACATAAAAAAAGTGAAGGAAAAAAATCCCTTTATTCCAACTTAATCCCATATATTGTTACCTGCATACTGCCAGACCTAGAAATCCAAACAGCCATATTTACACTGACGTCGCTCGGGTTGGAAAAATCAGGTGGATTATGAAGTGTTGCTGCTGGCTCAGATCTTGGTTCCGTGTGGTCCGTAGCTCGTACGGGGGGAGACTAAGTACATCCCCGAAGCCCACTAACACAGTAACTCTGTGACCATGGTTCACACCACAACCCTACCAGGAACACTGGATGCCCTTCTTCACCCTGGATATATTTACAGATATGTATATTATGTTTTAACTTTATCTTCAAATCCCTCGTTTTCACGAACCGACTCACAAAATTAAGATAATGTGGGTGATCCATTTCGGTCTTAATACAACAGAACATCTAATTTTCCATTTAAAAAGAAGACGGGAACGAGATCCAAGGGCAGGCTGGACTGAGTTTATTCCACAGTGACCTACCATGTGGAATACAGTGTGTGGGTCAGAGGGGTACCGGTGGTCCTCCAACCTGATCCCTCTGTGACGTGCTGCTCTTCGCCCTCGCTCTGGGCTCTCCTAGTGACTCTAACCTGGAAGGAGATAGATATGGAGAAGGAGAGCATGACTTTACATCAGACATGGCTATTATAATCATTGTTACATACAGTACATGTGATCTGACATGTACGTTATCCATTGAGGTTAGGTCAGGCCAGTTGGCTGTTCAGTGTTTACTTACCTCTGCTGCTTTCTGTCACAGAACGACTGCACTGACTGGCGCTCGCTCTGCCAAAAGTCCAGAAAAATGAAAGGAGTTTTTGCCAAAACAATGTTAAGAATCAGATGTTACAGGATTGATTTCATAGCAAGCTAGCGAGACAAGGTATAATATCACAAAGAGAGGTACAGTTGAAGTCGGAAGTTTACAAACACTTAGGTTGGAGTCATTAAAACTCATTTTTCAACCACTCCACAAATTTCTTGTTAACAAACTATAGTTTTGGCAAGTTGGTTCGGACATGTACTTTGTGCATGACACAAGTCATTTTTCCAACAACTGTTTACAGACAGATTATTTCACTTAAAGTTCACTGGATCACAATTCCAGTAGGTCAGAAGTTTACATACACTAAGTGTACTGTGCCTTTAAACAGCTTGGAAAATTCCAGAAAATGACGTCATGGCTTTAGATGCTTCTGATAGGCTAATTGACATAATTTGAGTCAATTGGCGGTGTACCTGTGGATGTATTTCAAGGCCTACCTTCAAACTCAGTGGCTCTTTGCTTGACATTATGGGAAAATCAAAACAAATCAGCCAAGACATCAGAAAAATAATTGTAGACCTCCACAAGTCTGGTTCATCATTGGGAGCAATTTCCAAACACCTAAAGGTACCATGTTCATCTGTACAAACAATAGTACCCAAGTATAAACACCATGGGACCACGCAGCCGCCATACCGCTCAGGAAGGAGACTCGTTCTGTCTCCTAGAGATTAACGTACTTTGGTGTGAAAAGTGCAAATCAATCCCAGAACAACAGCAAAGGACCTTGTGAAGATGCTGGAGGAAACAGGTACAAAAGTATCTATATCCACAGTAAAACAAGTCCTATATCGACATAACCTGAAAGGCCGCTCAGCAAGGAAGAAGCCACTGCTCCAAAACCGCCATAAAAAAGCCAAACTACAGTTTGCAACTGCACATGAGGAAAGATCATACTTTTTGGGGAAATGTCCTCTGGTCTGATGAAACAAAAATAGAACTGTTTGGCCATAATGACCATCGTTATGTTTGGAGGAAAAAGGGGGAGGCTTGCAAGCCGAAGAACACCATCCCAACCGTGAAGCACGGGGGTGGCAGCATCATGTTGTGGGGGTGCTTTGCTGCAGGAGGGACTGATGCACTTCACAAAATAGATGGCATTATGGGCGAGGGAAATTATGTGGATATATTGAAGCAACATCTCAAGACACCAGTCCTGAAGTTAAAGCTTGGTCGCAAATGGGTCTTCCAAATGGACAACGACCCCAAGCATACTTCCAAAGTTGAGGCAAAATGGCTTAAGGACAACAAAGTCAAGGTGTTGGAGTGGCCATCACAAAGCCCTGATCACAATCCTATAGAAAATGTGTGGGCAGAACTGAAAAAGCGTAGGTGAGCAAGGAGGCCTACAAACCTGACTCAGTTACACCAGCTCTGTCAGGAGGAATGGGCCAAAATTCAGCCAACGTATTATGGGAAGCTTGTGGAAGGCTACCCAAAATGTTTGACCCAAGTTAAACAATTTAAAGGCAAGTTTCAAGAACTTTGAAAGTTTCTTCAAGTGCAGTCGCAAAAACCATCAAGCACTATGATGAAACTGGATCTCATGACCGCCACAGGAAAGGAAGACCCAGAGTTACCTCTGCTGCAGAGGATAAGTTCATTAGAGTTACCAGCCTCAGAAATTGCAGGCCAAATAAATGTTTCACAGAGTTCAAGTAACAGACACATCTCAACATCAACTGTTCAGAGGAGACTGCATGAATCAGGCCTTCATGTTCAAATTGCTGCAAAGAAACCACTTCTAAAGGAACTTGCTTGGGCCAAGAAACACGAGCAATGGACATTAGACCGGTGGAAATCGGTCCTTTTGTCTAATGAGTCCAAATTGGGGATTTTTGGTTCCAACCGTCGTGTCTTTGTGAGACGCAGAGTAGGTGAACGGATGATCTCCGCCTGTGTGGTTCTTTTATACATTTGCACAAATTTCTAAAATGCTGTTTTTTCTTCATCGTTATGGGGTATTGTGATGTCATTATGGGTTATTGTGTGTAGATTGATGAGTGAAAAAAACCTTTTAATCCATTTTAGAATAAGGCTGTAACGTAACAAATTGTAGAAAAAATCAAGGGGTCTGAATACTTTCCGAATGCACTGTGCATATTGCTCCTCTTGTGTGCATTTAATGTGTCTATTTTCAAGGATAAAGCTAAGAACAATATAACAATATGGAAAGAAATGTAACAAATTCTTCAAGAACCGATATCACTCCCTAAAACCACAACCCTATGGAACAATCCTTGGATATCTTTTCAGAATTCACTGATAAATTGGCCCACATGGAAAATTTAAGTTAAGGCATAGAAACAGTAAAAACATGTATATATCTATATATATATATTTTTTTAAACCTTTATTTAACTAGGCTAGTAAGTTAAAGAACAAATTCTTCTTTACAATGACGGCCTACCCCGGCCAAACTCGGACGACGCTGGGCCAATTGTGCGTCGTCCTATGGGACTCCCAATCACGGCCGGATGTGATACATCCTGGATGTAAATGACTTGTTAATAGACGATACAATTATTTCCATGACAGAATTAAAAAGCAATTTTTGACTGACCAATGCAGACATCAATCTGAAATCTTTTGGACATCAAAGCAATATTGAGGGGATCCTATTTGAGTCAGAAAATGATACTCATATGATAGATAAGATATACAAAACCTTCAAGATAGCCTATCCAACTAACAGTCTCGTAGAAAAAAAGATAGCCTATCCAACTAACAGTCTCGTAGAAAAAAAGATAGCCTATCCAACTAACAGTCTCATTGAAAAAAATATAAACTATTGGAACCAAGACCTAAAAATAACTGATATTGGCAAAAGATGGAGGAAGTTTTGGAACATAACTAACAAAATTACAGTTAACTAAAATGTATGCTTAATCCTTTACAAACCAATATACAGAATTCATTATACAAGTGACACAATTCACAAATTCTACAACCCTACGGCAGAGTCATGTCTTACGTGTAAAACAAACACTGAATCAATAATTCATGCCTTCTGTGAGTGATAAAGTCCAAAAGTTAGGTGCGGAGTTAGAAAGTTGCCTTTCAGAAGCTTTGCAATGCAAGTTACCTTTTAATCCATCTATCTGCATATTTAAAGACATGGTACATGAGGGTGAGGTGAGATACCTTATGGGTTGGACCATTATTTTCTCGTCAAAAATTTTGAAAAAACTTTTACTTAACTGGAAATCAAATGATCCTCCATCGTTAAGACAGTGGATGAATCAAAATGATTATTATTTCCAAAAAAATGTGGGCTACAGATTTGAAGCCTGTGGTATATGTTATGAGAACAAACAAGATGAGTTTGGATACTGAGGGAACATGTAGGTTTGAGCAAGTATGATATCAGTAGTGTTTGTTGAAATTCATGTACTTCTGAGTTTCTCGCCTTCTGAGTTTCTCGCCATTCATCTTTTGAGATGGGCATTAAGTTTCAGCCAACGTCATCTCTAGTTTAGTGGATTCGTGTCTGTGAAATGTTAAGTTGTCTATTGTATTTTGTAAAAATGGTTTTCTAAATAGGTACAGATTCCCAGATCCCATACCGTAGCAGTAAAACTCTATGGCATACACATTTTGACACTCACTGCCCAACAGGCTAACGGCATGGAGTTATGAGCCCTAGTTGACCATTTCAAAATGGCCCGGTAGTCAGTCTGTGGTAAGGGCGCCCTCTACTGTTTATAACTATGGAGACTGTCTGGTAGCCTAGGTGCGACTAGCCATAGAGTTCTAAACCTGAAGTGTAAGAGAGACAGACGTGTGTTACCTCGACGACAGAGGTCTCGTCAGCACTGCTGGGAGAGGACTGGGAGAACTGTATAAGAGAGTGATGGGGAGGCGGACTACAGCAGGGTGTCTACTAGACGGGGTACAGCAGGGTGTCTACTAGACAGGGTACAGCAGGGTGTCTTCTAGACAGGGTACAGCAGGGTGTCTACTAGACAGGGTACAGCAGGGTGTCTACTAGACGGGGTACAGCAGGGTGTCTACTAGACGGGGTACAGCAGGGTGTCTACTAGACGGGGTACAGCAGGGTGTCTACTAGACAGGGTACAGCAGGGTGTCTACTAGACGGGGTACAGCAGGGTGTCTACTAGACGGGGTACAGCAGGGTGTCTACTAGACAGGGTACAGCAGGGTGTGGTTAATACCAATGCAGTTCAGAGCACTCAGACACAATCATTGGGTGTAAGGGGAGGAGGTGCAGGACAGGGCGTGCTCACTCTTGAGTTTGCTCTTGGTTTTGGGCTTCTTCCTGGTGTAGTTATATATGGCTTGCTGGGATGGGATGACACTGCTGCCGGCCTCATGAGGGCGAGGGCGGATCCCTTTATATATTACATTTTTATTTAACCTTTATTTAACTAGGCAAGTGAGATGCAGTGCCTTAGACTGCTGCACCACTCTTTAAGTTTACACTGTAAAGGATATCAGTAAAATTCAATACCTTATTCATTCCTACGAAGAGGAATGTTTCAAAACAACTGCAAGGGCTACAGTATGAATGAAATTGGTGGAAAAGAGTTACGATATCACAAATCACAAATTGTTAGCAGTGAATCCCATTCAGAGTGCAATACCCTTATACCCCTCACACTCATTTCTGGACCTCGAAACCAGTTCCACTGCATTTTTTCATTCTTCCCCCCTAATCAGGAACAGGTTTACACCTGGGACACTAGGTGGGTGTAATTTAATTATCAGGTAGAATAGAAAACCAGCAGGCTCTGGACCTCGTAGGGTCAGAGTTGAGTACCCCTGCCTTATACAGGACTTTGATCAAATAGTGAAAATTGTTTAGGAAAAATGTTGCTTCTTTTTGTCCTTGTTAGTTGGGATGGAGTGTGTTGATGTAGAGCAGTAGTTGGCACATTAGGACATGGAAACACATAATAAACTATCACTAGACTAATACTCTGAAACTAGTAGAAAACTCGAAGTGTTTTCATTTTAGGTGTTGCTATTTGTGAGACAACATCAACTACACGTACAGTTTCAACATCAGAATCAGCCGACAGAACCACAGGAACTGTGACTAATATAACCAAATGAACATTTAACTGGTTTGTGAGTAAGAGGAACAGACAGAGCAGTGAGGTGTCCTGTAGAGGTCTTATAGACAAGACAGTGTTTGGCCTTACCCACCAGAGGAGAGAGACTGCTGAAGAGCCTGGTTTTGTCCCTGGCCACCTGGAAAACAAACACAGACTGAACAGACCGCACAAAGCATAGTGACACAAGGATGTTTATATTTAGTGGGAAATATAGCCAAACACACAGTTGCCCTTGAGAGGAAAGTGGTTTAGTACTTGACCCACTAAACATGCTATACAATAGCATTCAATACTAAACAGTGTATACACTAAACATTCTATACAATATACAGTCTACACCAAACAGTGTACTGTATACACTAAACATTCTATGCAATATACAGTCTACAGTTTTGTCTATAAGGGATACAGCTTTTTCCAAAATTGACTTTTCATAGCAATTTTAGAAAAATTATGCTGCAGGTTAGGAGAATTAGCATATGGTTAGGAAAAAGGTTAGCTAAAATCAACTTTTGACATCCATTTGGACAAAAACTGTATACCATTTAGACATGACCCCAGTCTACACTGAACAGTCTATACAATAGGAATGGCATCAAGCGCAACAAATGCATGGTTTACATTTACATTTACATTTAAGTCATTTAGCAGACGCTCTTATCCAGAGCGACTTACAAATTGGTGCATTCACCTTATGATATCCAGTGGAACAACCACTTTACAATAGTGCATCTAACTCTTTTAAGGGGGGGGGGGGGGGGGGGGGGGTTAGAAGGATTACTTTATCCTATCCTAGGTATTCCTTAAAGAGGTGGGGTTTCAGGTGTCTCCGGAAGGTGGTGATTGACTCCGCTGACCTGGCGTCGTGAGGGAGTTTGTTCCACCATTGGGGTGCCAGAGCAGCGAACAGTTTTGACTGGGCTGAGCGGGAACTGTACTTCCTCAGAGGTAGGGAGGCGAGCAGGCCAGAGGTGGATGAACGCAGTGCCCTTGTTTGGGTGTAGGGCCTGATCAGAGCCTGAAGGTACGGAGGTGCCGTTCCCCTCACAGCTCCGTAGGCAAGCACCATGGTCTTGTAGCGGATGCGAGCTTCAACTGGAAGCCAGTGGAGAGAGCGGAGGAGCGGGGTGACGTGAGAGAACTTGGGAAGGTTGAACACCAGACGGGCTGCGGCGTTCTGGATGAGTTGTAGGGAGGGATCGAGTGTAGGTTTTTTCAGAAGGGGTGCAACTCTCGCTCTCTTGAAGACGGAAGGGACGTAGCCAGCGGTCAAGGATGAGTTGATGAGCGAGGTGAGGTAAGGGAGAAGGTCTCCGGAAATGGTCTGGAGAAGAGAGGAGGGGATAGGGTCAAGCGGGCAGGTTGCTGGGCGGCCGGCCGTCACAAGACGCGAGATTTCATCTGGAGAGAGAGGGGAGAAAGAGGTCAAAGCACAGGGTAGGGCAGTGTGAGCAGAACCAGCGGTGTCGTTTGACTTAGCAAACGAGGATCGGATGTCGTCAACCTTCTTTTCAAAATGGTTGACGAAGTCATCCGCAGAGAGGGAGGAGGGGGGGGGGGGGGAGGATTCAGGAGGGAGGAGAAGGTGGCAAAGAGCTTCCTAGGGTTAGAGGCAGATGCTTGGAATTTAGAGTGGTAGAAAGTGGCTTTAGCAGCAGAGACAGAAGAGGAGAATGTAGAGAGGAGGGAGTGAAAGGATGCCAGGTCCGCAGGGAGGCGAGTTTTCCTCCATTTCCGCTCGGCTGCCCGGAGCCCTGTTCTGTGAGCTCGCAATGAGTCGTCGAGCCACGGAGCAGGAGGGGAGGACCGAGCCGGCCTGGAGGATAGGGGACATAGAGAGTCAAAGGATGCAGAAAGGGAGGAGAGGAGGGTTGAGGAGGCAGAATCAGGAGATAGGTTGGAGAAGGTTTGAGCAGAGGGAAGAGATGATAGGATGGAAGAGGAGAGAGTAGCGGGGGAGAGAGAGCGAAGGTTGGGACGGCGCGATACCATCCGAGTAGGGGCAGTGTGGGAAGTGTTGGATGAGAGCGAGAGGGAAAAGGATACAAGGTAGTGGTCGGAGACTTGGAGGGGGGTTGCAATGAGATTAGTGGAAGAACAGCATCTAGTAAAGATGAGGTCAAGCGTATTGCCTGCCTTGTGAGTAGGGGGGGAAGGTGAGAGGGTGAGGTCAAAAGAGGAGAGGAGTGGAAAGAAGGAGGCAGAGAGGAATGAGTCAAAGGTAGACGTGGGGAGGTTAAAGTCACCCAGAACTGTGAGAGGTGAGCCATCCTCAGGAAAGGAACTTATCAAGGCGTCAAGCTCATTGATGAACTCTCCAAGGGAACCTGGAGGGCGATAAATGATAAGGATGTTAAGCTTGAAAGGGCTGGTAACTGTGACAGCATGGAATTCAAAGGAGGCGATAGACAGATGGGTCAGGGGAGAAAGAGAGAATGTCCACTTGGGAGAGATGAGGATCCCAGTGCCACCACCCCGCTGACCAGAAGCTCTCGGGGTGTGCGAGAACACGTGGGCAGACGAGGAGAGAGCAGTAGGAGTGGCAGTGTTTCATGTGTTTGATACCATTCCGTCCTCCCCTCACCGGCCTCCTGTGGTCTTCACACAATAAACAGTATATATGCAGTACTCTGTCCACAAATTGACCTGGTACCTCTTCAAAGCGGTCAAGAATGTAACATTCTCTGACTTCCTGACATGTGACAAGTCTGTATACGTGGCACCGATAGTCTCAGTGACTTGGACAGAGACCTGAGGCAGTAAGACCTTAACACACATGCGGTGATGCCGAGACTCGAGGCAGCGCACACGTTTTCAGCGACAGGATCTGACCTCACAGGCAGTGGTTCCTTTGGTCTCCAGAAGGTGGCAGGATTCCATCCTGATCTTGGACATGATCACCACATAACCAACAGTCAGTAGATCCAATGTCTTAATTATTACTACTCATGCTCTCATTGAAAGCATTGCTCGAATAGCATTACAGCAGACATTGGGGGAAGGCCCGTGACATAAGATGACAACAATCAAATAGCCAACCTCAGTGTCAGAGCTGCCACCCAGTTTGAAAACATGTACACCTGTGAGGTTCCACTTCTTCCCCTATGATATGAGAACAAACAGCAACTTTACTGTATTTGATGGCAATATGACATACTGGACCTATGTAAAGAGTACAGTATTGGTGAACCATTGAAACACAGCATTTTGTATTGATCACTGAAACAGATGTTGTCAGACTGGTCTGTTTTACAGCAGGGATCTACAGTCCAGAACAATTATTAGTACTCCCATACTATATGTAAAACATTCAACTCTCCTATTGCCACGTGCCATGTAATGATATAGCTTGACAGAGTTGGCTACAGTACATACAGCATGGGACCAGGCTAAAGGAAGCCCACACTAGGGTTACGTTACCCCTTCGTGTGTGGTATTATGAGGCTAATGGAAGCCCACGGAGTAGGGTTACGTTACCCCTTCATGTGTGGTAAGGCTTACCTCTGCGCTGCCTGCAGTTGCCAGAATAGGGGACCTATGTAGTCCAATGTACCAGAAATAACCATAGACTGCCACATATATCACAGGTCTCCATTGCAGCTAGCACATCGAGATCTACAGTGGCGAAATACATTTAATAAATTCATACATTATTTTACAGTGGAAATAAATCCAGTATTCTGTAGTATAACCTGTATATTCTGTATCAGACCAGATCACAGTCTGTGATTAAAGAGCTGAACATATCTGAATGTAAGGTTTCCATGACATGCTGTATCACTGGCTGGTTTTCTGAAGATACTCTTTGCTGGGGGAAATAGAAGACTAGGGTGTAGCTTACTTTCATGAGCCCTTTTCATTGGCTTCTCATGCTCGTAAATTAATTTGTAAAGCATTGTTCTAATAATTCAACTGTCACGTTAGGGGTTACCAGCAGTCATTTGCTTTCAAAGACCCCGTGGGTAGCGGCCAAGATGTCATGCTTGGAATCTTAGATGATCTGGCCCATGTTTCTCTTGGTCATGTGGTGGGCGATAGGGTTGGACAGGTGAACAGTCAGAATGGTCTGACCATCACAGTCTAGAGAGAGAATCGTGTTAAAGAATACTAATAATGTACTTCTCAGACAAAAGAAATGCATCATACGGATGGAGAAAACATCAGGGGTAATGATTCACTCACCGTGCACGCTGTACCTAAAGACGTCCTCTCTGATCAAATGGATTGACTCCCACAGTGAATCCTGCAACACCAGAGGACATGGCAAGGGCGTAAAACACAAACTCAGAAGTCTCATTTGTGACATTGTAATTTTGTAATGACCCACTAAAGTAGGGACATTAGCGCTGATGTACACTGGTGTGCAGTGTTAGGGAGCAAGCAGTGAACTACATGTAATTCAACTAGTAATGTAACTACATTTTGCAGTAGCTTGGTGGTAGTTGAACTAAATTCTAATCTTGATAGTGTGTTTTGTAGTGAATACATTTTTGCCATGAAGCGGTGTTGCTAACTTTTGGATCTGTACACTACTTTATTTGCAAAATAAAATATGGGTGAAGTAGGCCAGAATTTCCTTTCTTTTTCGGCATCAGACCTGCCTAATTCTCATTTAAAACATCATGTTTGTGTTTAATAGGCTAAATTAGACATCCTGTAAACATCTGACTCCAGAGTGATCTTATCACGAAATAATTTGGATGTAGTGAACTACTTTTTCAAAGTTACATTAGTTAAGTCAACTATGTTTTTCTGAAGGGCAGCCTCAGTGTAGCTTAACTTCTTCCAGTGTTCAGTCGATGGTAGCTTGTTAAACTACATTTTCAGAGTAGCTTCCCAATTGCTGACAGGTCATTATCTAACCATTATCTAACCATGAGGGAGACAGATCATTATCTAACCATGAGAGAGACAGATCATTATCTAACTGCGACCTGTACACTCTCGTTGGCTGGCCCTCGCTTCATACTCGTCGCCAAACCCACTGGTTCCAGGTCATCTACAAGACCCTGCTAGGTAAAGTCCCCCCTTATCTCAGCTCGCTGGTCACCATAGCAGCACCTACCTGTAGCACGCGCTCCAGCAGGTATATCTCTCTAGTCACCCCCAAAACCAATTCTTCCTTTGGACGCCTCTCCTTCCAGTTCTCTGCTGCCAATGACTGGAACGAACTACAAAAATCTCTGAAACTGGAAACACCTATCTCCCTCACTAGCTTTAAGCACCAGCTGTCAGAGCAGCTCATAGATTACTGCACCTGTACATAACCCATCTACAATTTAGCCCAAACAACTACCTCTTTACCTACTGTATTTATTTATTAATTTATTTTGCTCCTTTGCACCCCATTATTTCTGTCTCTACTTTGCACTTTCTTCCAATGCAAACCAACCATTCCAGTGTTTTTTTTTTTTTTTTTTTTTTTTTTTTTAGTTTTTATTTTACTTGCTGTGTTGTACTCACTTCGACTCCATGGCCTTTTTATATTTTTATTTATTTATACATATATCTGTTTGCCTTCACCTCCCTTATCTCACCTCACTTGCTCACATTGTATATAGACTTATTTTTTTTTCACTGTATTATTGACTATATGTTTGTTTTTACTCCATGTGTAACTATGTGTTGTTGTATGTGTCGAACTGCTTTGCTTTATCTTGGCCAGGTCGCAATTGTAAATGAGAACGTGTTCTCAATTTGCCTACCTGGTTAAATAAAGGTTAAATAAAAAATAAATAAATAAATAACCATGAGGGAGACAGATCATTATCTAACCATGAGGGAGACAGATCGTTATCTAACCATGAGGGAAATAGGTCATTATCTAACCATGAGGGAGATAAGTAATTATCTCGCCATCAGAAACTGTTGTTCTGTGTGATATATTCTTTACAGAAATAGTAAAACTTATTTAAATTGCTTGTGCAACAAGAGGTGGGTGTTTGAAATGTTTTGAAAATAATGTGGAACTAGCCTTGTTTCATCTCCAAAATAGATGTTCACTTCATTGAGAAAAGTTATATTCTTTGACCGGTAAGACATGCATGTATTGTTGACCCCAAATGACAACATTCATCTTTGACTACCACTATCAGCAGTTAATGTCTTCATGGGTTAGTGAAGAACTCAGAGTCTACACAGTATGAGAAACATATTATGTCTCTATCGTTTATTGCGTTGAAGCTCTCTGCAAAAGCTGGGTTGGTGAACCACTTGTTGGCCAGTGTCACGTTCCTGACCTTATTTCCTTTGTTTAGTTGGTCAGGACGTGAGCTGGGTGGGCATTCTATGTTATGTGTTTCTATGTTGGGTTCATTGTTAATTGGCCTGATATGGTTCTCAATCAGGGGCAGGTGTTTTAGGTTTCCTCTGATTGAGAACCATATTAAGGTAGGCTGTTCTCACCGTTTGTTGGTGGGTGATTGTTCCTGTGTCAGTGTTTCGTTCGTTCGTTCGTTCGTTCGTTCCTGTTCGTGCGTTCTTGTTTTATGTTCTCAAGTACAGGTCTGTTCACGTCGTTTTTGTTATTTTGTATTTTGTCAAGTGTTCTTCGTGTTCGTCTTTCTTTAATAAATCATTATGTATTCAACCCACGCTGCATATTGGTCCGATCCTTGCTCATCCTCAGACGAGGAGGAGGACGAGCGTTACAGCCAGCTCATTCCTGGACCTCGTTATGGTCATTCGACAAAGTGTTTCAGAGAGGACCACCTGCATCTCATAGTCTGAACAAAACCACTGCCAAAGTCACATTCCCAGACAACTATCCATTTTTCATAAAATGAATTGTATGCCATAAAAACAATAACTGAAACATTTGTGTGATTCACCGCCCACGTTGAATAACTTTTGCAAATTGCTCGCTGAAAAAAAGACAAACTGCACCACAATTCTGAGGATGTGTGTGAGTGATGTCATGACTGTGTTGGTAAATCCTGATGTGAAAACTAAATGAAAGGAGGAAGATGATGAAACAAGTGGTCTGCATCTATCTATACAATGTTTGAGAATTCAGATCCATTGTCAATGTGGACATAACCTACTGGGTCGTGTTCATTAGGGCATGCAACGGAAAACATTTTGAAGCGGTTTGCAAAGGAAGTCCAGATACAGTAGTCCCTCCCTTTTTCCGTCTATTTTCTTTCGCTTGGTGCCTAATGAACATGACCCTGCTGAGGAAAAGAAAATGCAGACAGTGTAGACAATCTATCCGCTAGGGGGCAATACATTCTCAGACATCACAGTCAATGTTGGAATGGTCTCTCCTCCTCTCCATCATAGTATACCTTCTAATCACAGGAATCTGACATGACTGAAAACTTACAGGAGTAGACAATGATCTTTCCCCAGGCTTGGTTTCCGCCTCTTCTTTTGTGGTATTGTTGAGGATCGAGTTAATCGACCTTATAGCCTGAATGGATAAAAAGGTAAATTATGGTGGAGTATTAGTTTCATAATTTTGGAGACAAAAACAATTTAACATCAATAGAACTGCAGGGTGTTAATTATTGTTTTCGAAAATATATTCTGTTCTTTAGTAAGCATCATCAAATGTGACGTCATTGATGAACAGACTGTAAAACAAACTTTTCCCTTGCTTTTCTATTAGACAGTCTCACTTTGTAATGAACAAAATGGCGTCCTTCCTAACCTTCTGAGCCAACGTCGTCTCTCTCAACAGTTAACTGTACTGCCTTACCTCTTAACTCAGACCAAACGTGACTTCTGGGTCAGTCCCAACCACTCCCAACATGCAGCAGGAAGATGCTGGTGAGCTGACCTCAGTCTTTTCCCAAATAGCAAACAGCATGACTGTAGCTACCAGCATAAACAAAGCAAGGGAAGCAAATCGTGGAATGATGAAAATTATGGAAAAAAACTCACCTTCCACAGGAGGAGAAAAACGCTGAAAACTAGGAAATATTAGTATTTAATCCAAAACAATCACAAGACCGGTACCACCTAGACGAGGGATGGGCAACTTGCGGCCCCCACCCCCATCAAAGTTTCACATCCCTGCCCTAGACCCAGCCTGGTCTCATACACTAGACGTAACATAGTAACGGTAAATTCGGGACGCTCAAATTAGTATGATATGTTACGTTTGGTATGGTTACATAAGATAGATGGTTACTTAAGACAAATGGAAAGCAGGGTGGTTGAATGGGCTGGATGGGTGGGCATATAACGCGACTGTCTGGCAACCCAAAGTTGCGAGTTAGAATCTCACCATGGACAACCTTAGCATTTTTATCAACATTTAAATGACTTACTACTTTTTAGCTACTTTGCAACTACTTAGCATGTTAGCTAACCCTTCCCCTAACCATAACCTCAACCCTTTCAGCTAACCCTTCTCCTAACCCTAACTCTAACCTTAACCCTTTAACCTAACTCCTAAATTTAACCCTAATCTTAACCCTAACCCCTAGCCTAGATAACGTTAGCCAGCTAGCTAACGTTAGCAACCTAGCCACCTAGCTAGAATTGGTAACATATCATACGTTTTTCAAATTTGTAACATATTGTAATTTCACAAATTTGTAACATATTGTACGTTCACAAATTTGTAACATATTGTACGTTCACAAATTTGTAACATATGGTATGTTTTGCAAATTCGAAACATATAATACGAATTGTAATTTGTAACATATGAAATGGGTGATGGACATACACAAATTAATACATACCATACGAAACATGCCATACTAAATGGAGTCTCTTGGATTTACGTACAGAAAAATAAGAAATGCTTTGGGACCAGGTTGCTAGACCAGGGCTCTTCCAACCCTGTTCTTGGAGAACTACCCTCCTGTAGCAAAAACCTACGGGACGGTAGCTCTCGTGGAAAAGGGTTGGAGAGCCCTGCCTCAGATCTGAAATTACATTAGGTAAGCACTTTGGTAAACAGACCATCCAGCCTATCATAAGGCAAGGTGAAGTAATTGATATATTGCTTAAACATATCCAATACTTTCAGATGTACATGAGTGCCTAGGGAGTAGGGGCTAGGGGTTGATTTAATATTCAGACACACAGGCTGGTACAGGAGGTAGGCTAGAACCTCACTTGTGAAGAACAGGAAGTCCCGCACACTGTTTAAGCTTCCAATTCACTGCTTTATTGACAACGTTTGATCGGAACCGGATCTTCGTCAGGTCAAACAGTAACAATAAAAAAGATGAAGTTGGAAACTGTTGGAATAACCACACTTATGACCAGGACGTGCGTGGCAGTAGATATAATTACAACAGCGTTTCCCAAACTCAGTCCTCTGGACCCCAAGAGGGGCACGTTTTGTTTTTTTGCCCCAACATTACAAAGCTGATTCAAATGATTAAAACTTGATGATGAGTTGATTATTTGAATCAGCTGTGTAGTGCTAGAGTAACAACCAAACGTGCACCCCTTGGATTCCCAAGGACCGAGTTTGGGAAATCCTGAATTACAGTGACCTATTTCCAAAATCAATCAAATTCATTCAAATGTATTTATAAAGCCCAAAGTGTTAATACAGAAACCCAGCTTAAAACCCCAAACAGCAAGCAATGCAGATGTAGAAGCACGGTGGCTATGAAAAACTCACTAGAAAGGCAGGAACCTAGAAGAAACCGAGACAGTGACCAGTCCTCTTCTGGCTGTGCTGGGTGTATATTATAAGAGTACATCGCCATTAAGGCCAGATCGTTCTTAAAGATTTTCAAACATTTAGAGATGACCAGCAGGGTCAAATAATAATCACAGTGGTTGTAGAGGGTGCAACAGGTCAGCACCCAGGAGTAAATGTCAGTTGGCTTTTCATGGACAAACATTCAGAGGTCGAGACAGCAGGTGCAGTAGAGAGGGAGAGAGGGAGGGAGAGTGATATCAATGAGATGGGCACATGTAGTAGCTACAGAAAATATGATATATACATACTGTATGTACAAAATGACACCTCACATGCTTATCAGGAAAAAAAATCATAGATGTCTCAATAAGGTCCTTCATACAGTTGTATTCCTCAATTTTCATGAATTCTACAGCCCTTTCAAACCACGTCAACACGTGGACATGAACAAACACACAGGACAACATACAGCCAAACAGACACAGAACCCAATAGATGACAAAATGTATGAATGTCAAATACATTTTTTTTTAATTAAAAAATAAAAATGTTGCTGCGTTAGATACTTAATGAGACCTTTCCTGGGCAGGCAGGTAAAGCAGCCTTCATCAGCCTTTATAAGCATGCATCATCATCATCTCGGTCTCAAAAGCTGAGTGACGCTTTTGAACACATTTCTATCAAGTTCCTGCAATTCACAAAAAGGAGATAGCGGGAGAGAACATTTTTAAATAATTCTAACAGAACTGTTCAACAGATTTCTCGTGGAACCAAGATGCTTTTCTAAGGTTGATGAAAGTAGGCTATGCTACTTCTGGCAAGAATGTCATACCCACAAAGGGTTAACTGTAATTTAATGAATATGTGGATGTGAGAAAATAAACCTGTTAACCAACGACTTGGAGGCTTTCTCCCTCAGAAGTGATGCTGTGATGGCTACAACAGTATTACTGACGAAAGCCTCCTCCAAAAATGATTTCGAAATGATAGAAAATGTTAAATATGCATGGTTTTGATCAATATAGATGCAATACATAGGACTATACTGTAGGCTAGCTATTGCTTTATACTGTTGGTCTCGTCAATGGGGTCCTTTTCACTAAGGTGTTTTTCGTGTTTAATTAAACCCATAGGCTAATAATATAAACACATTTTGATAATTTACCATGTTTTACGACAATATCATGAACCGGTTTTCCGGCCACTCTAATTATTGAAGAAAGAATTTGATTTCATTGTTTAAAAATTAACACATTTACGATCATAATTTGCAGTGTGCAAGTGTAGCTATAGGGACAATTTTGCCACAGGTGAATCTAATTTGTGAACCGCTTGAAAAGACGCCCCTGCAAGACCATAATCAATCAAAATAAATAAATAATGTTGTAATCATTGTTATTCCTATTTGTTAAAGACAGCAATTCTAATTCATTATTGTTTTCGAAGTATTTTTTGGGGAGGGAAATATGATTTTTTTAATATGTGTGGAGGCATTCGATCATTTGCATATAATAACAAACACTAACATCTAAAGATGTTGATAACATTAGAATTTTGATCAATTAAAATTGAACTTTCACAGTTATGATATATTTCACTTAAACTGCCTTATTTACGGTTATGCAATGTAATAGCTAAAAACGCCCTTCAATAACAAATGGCACGCTTGGTTGTTTGATCTACAAACAGTGACAGATACAATCTATTCATTTATATTGTGTCGTGTGCTTTGCCATTTGTAGGTAAATATAACAACAACTGTTAAGCGATAGCCTAATGAATACACCACTTAGGCCTTCTGTGAGAAGGGAATGTACTCAATGAATAATGGACAGCAAATATGTTTAGATTTCACTTGAAGGAAAATAATAATCGATTTTTTGTTGTTGCATGAAATCGTATACAGTAACGTAGCCTATGTTTTGATCAGCCTCGTAACAGTGCCAATTTGGCGAATGGAAACATGCAAACCCCTGACATGCTTCAAATGTAATATAATGTCGGGAAAAAAATCCAAACTATGGCCATGCCTGATCAGATTCCCGAATAAAGAAAAGTGAATAACATTCCACTATAAAACAAAAAGGTAAATTCGTAAAGACATGGGTCTAGCCTAAGAAAATATATCCGCTGAAACATGAAATTCGTTAACATTGCCGCAGGACTGATGCTTTGTTTGTTGTTAATGTGCAGCCCCGGTAGTTTTGATGTTTACACGTCAGTGCGGCTTAAGGTTTACATACAACAACTCCTAATGATCCTAGATAGATCACTTGACACCTGTCACTGTAGGCTACTTGTGTAACCGTTGAATGTGGTTATTTCACATTCAGATTACTCACATAAATGTTTGCTGATTTAAGAGCTAATCGTTCATCCTAACCAACAGGTTTGACATTTACAACACAGAAACGTTTCCTGTCAGAACTGCAAGCATAATCGAAATAGGCCTATTCCCATTGTTTTCCGGTTTCAACGTTTCAACGTTTATTCGCCACGTGCACAGGATACAACAGGCTTAAAACGATACAGTGAAATTCTTACCTTGGGAGCTCTTTCCCAACAATGCAGTGATAATACTACTATTACTACTACTAATAATAACAATAATACAAATATAGATAGTAATAATAATAGAAAGTCTAATACAACAATTAAAATAAGCGTAAAACCCACACAAGAACCACGAGGGATAAAGAAACGTTTGTCAGCGGCCTTGTGTAATTTCATGACGTCTAAGTGTATTCAAGATCAACATAGATAGATATAGGTTACAGCATAGTTAATTGCTTTTGGTGTTTCATACATACACAGTGCTTGGAAGGAATGCTCGGGGAAACCGCCACGCAGTAGGATAAGTGGAGGTCAGTGCCACGGATCAGGTGAACTGAAAGCGCACAGTGCTCAGCCTCAACAGAGCTGAGGCTAGACATATTTCCTAGTCCTGCCTCCTCCTCCTTTACATAGACGAGACAGCGTTAACCTGTCGTCATTCACCTTGCTACTCCCGTGGCTTCGCGTAACACTACTTAGGACGCAAGGGAGCATTGGATTAAGACCGATAAAAGACAGGGGATACAAGGTGCGCGGCTAGGGGACGCTACCTGTAGGCCTATTGATGATTCCTGCTATGAGTCAAGTTCAAAAATCGTCAAATTGAGAGAATCTTACAAGATGGCAAAGTCCTCGGAACAGTTTGATGACCCGGACTGTGTTTGTTCCTTCGGTATGAAGTTAACGTGGGATATCAACGACCCAAAACTGCCTCAGGTATGTCAAAATCTCTCATATGACAGTTTACGCTATGCTTTAGACTATAGGCTATTCAATGATAGATATTTACATTTCCAAAGTATATATCACTTGATACTCTATTAAATCAAAATATGTCAAGGTTGAATCGAAATAAATCATTGTTTCAATTTGTAGCCTAAAGATATACAAAGTTCAGGATAAATTAGTTTGCACTCAGATTGTCATGATTTGCCTAATATGCTTCCACAACTCAGCTATCAGATATTCATTTGCGCTTTGTGGCCATATCTTCGGGTCTCTCCACAATCAAAACGTATTGCAGCAAGCCAGGTATATTCTAATCATTGGCCTGTACCTTTCGTGTGTAGCCTTATTATCCATTTAGAAAGCACTTTAAAGTAAGGAATGTATATTTCCCCCTAATTCTGACAGGACCCAAAGCAGTTTGACGCTTTTCAGGAGTGGACGGATGGTTATGTGCGTTACATCTACAATGGCGAGGACAAGAACGCACAGCGCCACCTGAGCGGATGGGCTATGCGGAACACCAACAACCACAACTGTCAGATTCTCAAGAAGTCCTGCCTGGGCGTCGTAGTCTGCGGTCGAAACTGCACGCTGGCCGACGGAAGAAAACTCCAGCTCAGACCGGCGATTTGCGACAAAGCACGACAAAAACAACAAAGTGAGTAAATGCATTATGCACATCTGTATTGCACGGTGTACACTTGCCGACGCGTCTCATCGGAAAAAGGATGAAAACATGATGTCTTTTTAACATTAACAATGCAGCTGTTGATGCTGTATCAAATCATTCACAATGATAGCCTACTTACTGGGCCTGTCGACGACGTAGACTGTTGTTGAGAATATAACCCCACTCTGGAACGAGATATTCAACTTTTCATCTGGTCTAAACACTTGGTAGGCTTCATGTGACTCCTTCATTCAGTCATCACCTTGACACACTATAGAAAATGTGACACTTTGTGCTTCATCATAATAATAATATCCTCACTTATGTGGTAGTAATAAAAACGAAGTTGGCTAAAGTCGAGAATAGCCCACAGGAGCAGCCAAAATGTATGGAAATAATTATTGGTTGTGTTTTGAAAAAGCAATTAGGTTCTTAATGTGCTCAGACTATAATGATCATAATAACATAATACACAGCTTTATATACAGAACACCTAGTTAAACAACTTCAATTAAACAATATTGTTGGTCTGACTGAAAAAAATACACGTTTTTAATTTAAAATAATGTTTATTTTATAATTTTTTATAATAAAAAAAAAAAATCATTTCCTTAAATCATTGTTTCACTTGTGACCACTCCCCACACTATGATCTTCCTCTCACATCCAGAAAAGTATAATAGTTAATAAATAAATGTACAATACCTGAATACAAAAGTTGCTTTTATACTATCAGCCCAGAGGGAAGCCAAATGCAAAATCAAATGAAGCATTTCTTCTGGAGTGAATAAGTTGTAATATGGCCTTGTTAAACATTGTGTGGTTGTTTAAAACTGTGTGTTTGTTTAAAACGGTGTGGTTGTTTAAAACGGTGTGTTTGTTTAAAACGGTGTGTTTGTTTAAAACTGTGTGTTTGTTTAAAACTGTGTGTTTGTTTAAAACTGTGTGGTTGTTTAAAACTGTGTGGTTGTTTAAAACTGTGTGGTTGTTTAAAACTGTGTGGTTGTTTAAAACGGTGTGTTTGTTTAAAACGGTGTGGTTGTTTAAAACTGTGTGGTTGTTTAAAACTGTGTGGTTGTTTAAAACTGTGTGGTTGTTTAAAACTGTGTGGTTGTTTAAAACTGTGTGGTTGTTTAAAACTGTGTGGTTGTTTAAAACGGTGTGTTTGTTTAAAACGGTGTGGTTGTTTAAAACGGTGTGGTTGTTTAAAACTGTGTGTTTGTTTAAAACTGTGTGTTTGTTTAAAACTGTGGTTGTTTAAAACTGTGTGGTTGTTTAAAACTGTGTGGTTGTTTAAAACTGTGTGGTTGTTTAAAACTGTGTGGTTGTTTAAAACTGTGTGGTTGTTTAAAACGGTGTGGTTGTTTAAAACTGTGTGGTTGTTTAAAACTGTGTGGTTGTTTAAAACTGTGTGGTTGTTTAAAACTGTGTGGTTGTTTAAAACTGTGTGGTTGTTTAAAACGGTGTGGTTGTTTAAAACGGTGTGGTTGTTAAAAACGGTGTGGTTGTTTAAAACTGTGTGGTTGTTTAAAACGGTGTGGTTGTGTGTACTGGTGGTTTTTCTCCAGAGAAGCTGTGCCCCAGCTGTAACTCTGCCCTGGAGCTGATGCCATGTAGAGGACACAGTGGTTACCCCGTCACCAACTTCTGGAGAATAGATGGAAAAGTCATATTCTTCCAGGTGTGTGGGCTCATATTCTCAACAGATTCTGGTAACACTTTATTTAACGGTCTTCTTTCCTCATAAACCATTAATAACCTGTTTGTTGATCATCATATATAAAGCATTTATTACCTACGAAGACCATGTACAATAGCTGTTTTCTACTTACTTCATGTGATGGTTAACATACTATAGATGTTTAGTGGTTTATAAGCAAACCTTCAAGTAAAGTGTTAAGGTTTCAGTTTAAAGAAAAATTGACAATGAATTAGCAATTAGCGTGAGTTCATAAATTTGATGCTTGATTAATAATCTGAAGGCAATATCTGAAGGCAAATAATTTGAATTCACGATAAAGTAGAAAAAAAGACACCGTTTTTTTGGTTATGAGCTTCGGTGCAAAAAAAATCCAAGTGTGTGACCAAAGATTTTCTAAATTATTTCAAGAAAGTAACAATCGTAGTATGTGTTGATGTGATTGCAGGCCAAGGGAGTCCATGACCATGCCAGACCTGAGAGTAAGTCTGAGACGGAAGCCCGGAGAAGTGCAGTGAAGAGGAAAATGTCCTCTCCACACTTCTCCCAGAAGAGGAGGCTGGTAGAGTCAGATGTAAGAACATTTACCCTCCATGGTCACATACAGTTGAAGTCGGAAGTTTACATACACTTAGGTTGGAGTCACTAACTCGTTTTTCAACCACTCTACAAATGTCTCATTAACAAACTATAGTTTTGGCAAGTCGGTTAGGACATCTACATTGTGCATGACACAAGTCATTTTTAAAGATACAGAAGTATCTATATCCACAGTAAAACGAGTCCTCTATCGACATAACCTGAAAGGCTGCTCAGCAAGGAAGAAGCCACTGCTCCAAAACTGCCATAAAAAAGCCAGACTACGGTTTGCAACTGCACATGTGGACAAAGATTGTACTTCTTGGAGAAATGTCCTCTGGTCTGATGAAACAAAAATAGAACTGTTTGGCCATAATGATCATTCATTCTACTATTATTGTGACATTTGACATTCTTAAAATAAAGTGATAATCCTAACTGACCTAAAACAGGGAATTTTTTACTAGGATTAAATGTCAGAATTGTGAAAAACTGAGTTTAAATGTATTTGGCTAAGGTGCATGTAAACTTCAGACTTCAACTGTATGTACTCTGAATTATGTCTACCTGCTTAGCCAGAGGTGGATGGTTCCTCTCAATTGTTTTCCTATAGGAAGATTTGTCTTGCCACTGTTGCCTTTGCATTCTGTGTAAGCCCTGTGCACCTACAAGGAGATTGAAAGTAAAGAATTTACAAAAATACACAGATGCCATTTCTTCCCTTAGATGCAGTGGACTTGACTAGCGTATCACTAATATGTACTGTTGTGTACTGTTACTTGTTCAGACTGGGAGATACCATGACCTGGGTGCTCCTTTCCCCAACCTGCATCAGCTGTCCTGCATGGAGGTCCCTGACCGCTTCAGCATCATCGCTGAGTCCAACTTCCCCTTCCAGAACCCTGAGCCCTACAAGACCCAGCAGTACCCGCCCTTCCAGAATCCTGAGCCCTACAAGTTTGCCTACGACTCCCATGCCACCCTGGGTGAGGCCCCCTCCACACTCCAGAAGCCGGCCAACCACCGTCTGTACATGCCCAGGCCTCCATGTAGCTACGACTTTGCTGTGCCTGGCTATTTAGGCTCTGGCTCCTACACAGCCCTCTACAAGGACCCCAGTAGTCACCAGGCAGAGGCCCCTGAGCCCAGCAAGGTGAGCTTAGGCCTGGGTACCAGCACCACCACACCCCACACTACCGGCACCCTCTCGGGCCATGACCGCAGCAGCTACGACACGCCCAGCAGCAAGCATCACGGCTGGAAGCAGATCCTGGGCAAGGGGACATACGGGGAGCGTGGTGAATATGGGCAGCTCCCTGGCAACGCCAACCACCACTACTACAACAGTGAGTATCCATGCAGGGCCCTGACGGGCCCAGTGCCAGCCACGCCCGCCTCCCTGCAGACCATTATCACCACCACCACCAAGGTGTCCTACCAGCCCTGTCCCAAGCCATCCGTGGTCAAATACGGCGATAACATGTACGACGTTAAGGGCCTGCCCAACTGCAGCTCCTTGCTCGAGGACACCTCGCCCTCCTCCTACTCTGATCTAAAGATTCCAGAAGATTCCGGGGTCATCAAATCGGCGCTGTCGTACCAACCGGAAACCCTGCCAGCCAAAATCGAGAGGGCAGAGAACTTTGACACTTACCGATACAGCAACTACGCGTCCAACAGCTATCCCGACAGGGTTTCTCATCCTCTTAGGTATGACGGAGTAGGGTACTAGTAGCTCACACCAACAGAGCAGAGAAGAGGGAGATATGACAGAGGAGTACATTTGATAGTTGTGCCCTGTATACAAATGGTCAGAAAGAACACTTGGAACAGACTTATTGACACCTTTTATCAGGTTTGTGAATATCTATTGTTATTTATATATTTGAGGTGTTCGAATGCATTTGGACTGCTAGTGATGACAGTCATCTAGGATATTCAAAACATTTCCCAATTTGCATTTAATGCATAAGGAATAGCCACAAATGAGTTATTATGCAGGTTGACCTTTATTGTCATGAGTCTTGCACTGGAGGTAGAACTGAGCTGTTTCTGCTAGATGGGCAGCTGCAAAGTCAAAATTAGCAATATCTTAAACATTCATGAAAACAAAAAAAATAGCTTTTTAGTCTTAAAGGGATACTTTGGGATTTTGGCAATGAGGCCATTTATCTACTTCCCCAAAGTCAGATTGACTCGTGGATAGCGTTTTTATGTCTCTGAGTCCAGTATGAAGAAAGTTTGAGGTAGTTTTGTGAGCTAATGCTAAATAGTATTAGCTCTTGACTGGAAGTCGATGGGTATCTGCACTCTAGGGTTAGCAGTGTGGTTAGGATTAATGTTAGGGTTAAAATCAGATTGTATGACTTTGTGGCTGTGCCAGCTAGTGACCACTCTGCAGAGCTGCCTCCAGTAAACGAGTCATCCCAATAAATGCCAACCTGCCGTTATTATTGCCTTTGGATAAAATAAAATAAATCAGTTTATTGTGTTTGTAGAACATGAATAGGTATTTTGTCTGTGTTACGTTATATTCCTATGGCACTGGAATAAATGTTGTATAGATTGGGATGAGCTACAAAAGCATAATGAATATGCTCTTGCTACCAGTGCAACTGTAGATACAGTCTTGAACTGTACAGTCTCTGAACATAATTATGTGACATTAAAATCCAATGAGCTCCAACTATAGATTTGACACATTCTAATGTTGTGGTTATGGCCTTTGTTTTGGTCCAATTATCATTCACCTCCAGCCCTTTGAAAGGGCCCCCCTCCATTTTGGGGTAGGGACGGGAGAGAGAGAGAGAGAGAGAGATGTCTTTGTCCCTCCCTTCGAGAATGCCGGTAACACACGCCGCTGACAGTATCTCTCCTCGCGGCCGGATCAGCAGGGAAGCGGCGCCGCTTCATTTCGTCGACTCCGCCGGGGAGTTTTCCTCTGATGTCACGTCCAGATTAACAAATTACTCACTATTATTGTAATGACAGAGGTGGTGTGAGCCATGAATCAGTTTGTCCATATGTGGAGGAGTAGGTAACACCAGAGGGGATTTGATCCTCTGTAGGGTAACTGTGTGCAGACAGGAGACATAACTGTACCTCTGTCAGACAGACAGAATACAGACTGATAAAGCTCTGTCTCAATATTGTGTGACGATTATGGAATTTTGGTTAACGATTAATTGTCACACAAATCGCCATGGTTCTTGTCATAATTGTCATTTTTGTTGAAAAATGTTTTGAGCTTGTAAAGCATCATAATGCATCTTTTAAAATGAGCCACGACATACCTAATGAATACAACACATCTCTGGTGACACCCCTGTCTCAAAAACAACTCGTTTGACCGCTTTGAACTATTGGAAACTAAGCTTCTTCTCCCGACCGTGCTGGTGTTGTGACGAACATCTCCCCCCTGCCAGAATCCACCCCCCCTTCGCGTGAACGCGCACGCACTCAATTCTTCATTGCTGAGACTTGCTTGCTAGTTGAGATTTCTGCTCTTCACTCCGTTTCAGTTTAGCCTGTTTAATATAACAAACATACATTAATTATTAATTTCGGTTGCCTATCCTGACATGACGATTGTTCTATAGAAAGTATTTGACTCTAGTGACAATTTTAAGGAAATTAGAAGGGGGGAGGGGGGGATTTCGGCAAGGCCATTTTCTTGCCTGCCGAAATTCTCCCCCCCTTCTATCTTGGGACTGCAAGGCCTGGCACACTTCAGAATCATTTTGGTAGCTCATGTTGACCAGTAGTGTGTGCCACAGAAAGTATTTGGGCAAGAAAATGGCCTTGCCGAAATCTCCCTCCCTTCTAATTTCCTTAATTTTGTCACTAGAGTCAAATACTTTCTGTGGCACACATCAGGGTCAAATACTTTCTATAGAACAAACTTCACGTCAGGATAGGCAACTGAAATGAATAATTAATGTATGTGTGTTATATCAAATCAAATCAAATTTTATTTGTCACATACACATGGTTAGCAGATGTTAATGCGAGTGTAGCGAAATGCTTGTGCTTCTAGTTCCGACAATGCAGTAATAACCAACAAGTAATCTAACCTAACAATTCCACAACTACTACCTTATACACACAAGTGTAAAGGGATAAAGAATATGTACATAAAGATATATGAATGAGTGATGGTACAGAACTGCATAGGCAAGATGCAGTAGATGGTATAGAGTACAGTATATACATATGAGATGAGTAATGTAGGGTATGTAAACATAAAGTGGCATAGTTTAAAGTGGCTAGTGATACATGTATTACATAAAGATGGCAAGATGCAGTAGATGATATAGAGTACAGTATATACATATACATATGAGATGAGTAATGTAGGGTATGTAAACATTATATTAAGTGGCATTGTTTAAAGTGGCTAGTGGTACATTTTTACATAATTTCCATCAATTCCCATTATTAAAGTGGGTGGAGTTGAGTCAGTATGTTGATATTAAACATACAGGAGGGAGTAAAATGTTGTCAAGCATCAAACATTTCAGAACAACTACTAGTCGAATAAGACACGGGAGAGATGCCAAATTTTGACAAAGAGATTTATTTATAGACTAATACACTTGTAACAAATAACCAAACCGAAAACTGCAGACATTACTAGTGCCTCCCCCTCGATCAAACCGCAATAAAAAAAAATGAAAGCTGACAGCTGCCTTGAAGGACACACATAAAACCTGCTTTCTGCTACTAAGATCAGTGAAATGTAGGTTAAACTGACAACGGAATGAAGAGCAGAAATCTCAACTAGCAAGCAGTCGCAGCAATGAAGAGTTGAGTGCGTGTGCGTTCACGAGAAGTGTGTGTGTGTGTGTGTGTGTGTGTGTGGGGGGGGGGGGGGGGGGGGGTCAAAATGAGTTTACCCAATTCATGTAAAAATGAAAAACTGCTTTTGGGTAAGCTATATCTACTTGAATATGACGATTATTATTTTAGTTCACATTTATTGTCCACAATTTTAAGTTACGTGATTATACAATAATTTTGCTCTTCAGCTCTACAGAAACCTATTACCTTGTGTTTCCTTACTTTTACAGAGACATAGCTACTTCTGGATAGTTGAGATGGGTGTGTAGGCATACAACTAAAATGCAGCGTTTTGACAGCAAAACCAATTTCATATACAACATGTTTGTAAAAACGTTGAAATGTAAGGTAGAGCACATGAGACTACAAGGCAGTATAGGTATAGTGACATGTATGTATTATCTTTAAAATTATACACTTGGCTGACGATAGTATGTTAGAATCATAGATGATAGTACAGTGCATGGTAGGCTATAGTGCTTTATACAACGGGTGGGTCTAATCCTGAATTCTGATTGGTTAAAAGAGCATTCCAGCCGGTGTCTATTCCACAAGTTACCACCAGCTAAATCTATGACGTTAAAATGCCTATTTACTCTGTTCCATCTGACTGTGCAATCCACTGTCTCATCAGCCCAGCCAGGCAAGTTATAAACTAGACTGTAAAAAGCACCTAGACATTATCTCACATTTATTTTAGACTAACATTTGGTTTTCAACAGCGGAGATTTGAGTGATTCATCAAACCTAACTTGTTTACCTGAAAGGATCTCGTTTACAATACCATTCCCCTCTGTATGGCATGGGTCGTGGCTTTATTCTCCAGGCCTGTTTGAGCTTGTAACTTTCTAGATCTTATCAAAGACTGAACTAAATTGGTAAGCAGATTGTAGGCCTACATAGTGGTGCTTGTTTCAGTGAGTGGTAGCACTATTTCAATGTCCAGTTTCAGCTGGTTTCTATATGGTAAACCTGGGAAGTATGAATTCTTTCTTCGAAGCATTGACTCAACTCACATTCACACTGGATGAAAAACAAGTGAAATCAATTTAGCTGCTGTTTAAACCCCACCATATAATCATCATCATATCAAGTTAACTTTCAACACTATCAATGGTTTGTATTGTAGTAAATGTAAAAACAATTTGTAATACAAAAAAAAAGGGTTCCAAAAGGGTTCTTAGGCTGTCCCCATTGGAGAACCCGTTTTGGTTCGAGGTAGAACCTTTTGGGTTCCAGGTAGAACCCCTTGGGTTCCATGTAGTACTCTCTGTGGAAAGGGTTCTACATGGAATCCAAAAGGATTCTACCTGGAACCAAAAAGGGTTCTTCAAAGGGTTCTGCTATTGGGACAGTCAAATGACCCTTTGAGATTCTAGATTGCACCTTTTTTTCTAAGACTGTAGTGGTGGTGGTAACTAATAATAATTAAATTACCCTCATTAGTGAACATTCTAGAACAAGTGGATTCCAACCCACATAATACACACCTGCATGTCACTTTTACTCTTCACCCAAACACGGCAAACTTTGACCTCTAAGCCTCTCTGACCATTGATCCTTCTCTGCCATGAAACCTGTCTTGATTTCCACTGAGTTGTTGACTAAGCCTGTATCCTCCCCTTAGAAGGTACAGTACCACAGACCTACACTCAGGTCTGTAGCACTGGGTGTCTGATAGGTGTCTGATTAATGTTAGTGAATCTGCAGCCACCCCTATATTCCTCCCCCAGCCCTCATCCTACACCACCATACTTCAAGAGGATATGTTTACAAACAGTGGGGTAGAGATACACCATGTTTAAAAGCAGGTGCCTGATTATCTCTGCATTCATATAGCTTCAAAGAGACTCAAAAGGGGCTCAGAGGTGGGACTGTGCCTTAGACGGTTGGACACATCACGGTATTGGTAATAAGGAGGAGGGTGCATAGTACAGTGCACAGTACAAAATACGCAGCTGTATTATCTGAGGTGCATATTCTGAAAACAAATGAAAACGTAAAACTGTTAAACACAGAATACCAGTGGGAAGGAATTGTACCTTCATGGTTAAATTTGCCATTTCAAAAGCACCAAATGTAAGCTTCCTGCACTGTCATGTCCCTTTTTTACCATTGCACACTTCTTTCCAATCTCCCCCCCAAAAAAGAATGGGGCTTTGAGTATTTTTTTCCTCCAAAAAAAGCATTCCTGTGAAGATTAAAATGGAAGGTCCCAGGTGGCGGGTCCACTGAACCAGCCTTCTAACAGCCTGAGTGATGGTCTTTCAGACTCCTCAACAGACCCTCTACTACTTTGACATTAGCTGCTGAGCGGCGGTGGTAGTGGTAGCTGTAGCAGGCAGGCTAGGTGCTCTCTGGTTCTGTAGGCTTCGATCTCGCTACAGGTTACTCAGGCTGATAATGCAGGGCCTCAGCTGCTCCTGGCCAAAAAGAGAGGCCATTTACACAGCCATTTGCCATTTTTCTCTGTGTCTGAGTGTATCATTCATACTCACACACACACACACACACACACACACACACACACACACACACACACACACACACACACACACACACACACACACACACACACACACACACACACACACACACACACACACACACACACAGCCTTCCAGCCTTTTTGATCCTTCTGAGTGAAAACCCTAACATTGATGTGGAACTTCTGTAAATTTTATTCTTAAAAAGAGCTGCATTAATAACTTACACAAAGCAGATCCATCACACCAACCACACTTCCAGTCAAATTCAAACAGAAATTCTGGTGAAATTGATCTATGTGCCAATAATAATTAAGTTTAGAGAGTTTTGTCTCTTTTTTTCTTCCTCAATCAACGACAGTGTCACGACTACCACCGAAGTCGTTTCCTCTCCTTGTTCAGCCAATGACAGTCATGCATCTGGCCTTCAAACATGTACTGTATGTCTGCCTAGGAATCTGTCTCACCTGATGGTTACGGTTGTTGTGTCCTTAGCCATGACCGAAGCAGGAATCTCAGGCATTCCAGTCCGAAGATGTAACATAATTGTTAAGAATGGATGGTTAGGGACAGGTTATTCTTTACACCAGGCCTTGATATCTCTGCCTGAAAGGCTGCTGGAATGCCGGTGCTTTGTGGAATGCCATGGCCATGTAGCTTTATCATAAATCAACTGAAACCAACTCTAAACGGGTGCTGAGCGCGAGAGTCCATGTCATCACATCTCCTGAAATAACGAATCGGCGGCCAATGTTTCCCTATAAACCTTCATCTGCCGCATTGTACTGTAATAACAATAACCGCTGTTGACAGCAGACAGCACAGTCTGGCAGTTTAGGTGTTGTGTCACTTGTAAAAATGTAGAGCTTTTCCGATGTATCTGGCAGTATTCAACTTCTTCAATGGGGTCTTTCAACTGGGGTTAAAAGGGTCAATAGGAAGTGGATAAAGGTAATGTACTGTTACTTAAATGACTGTCACTACAATAGTTGAATGACTGTCACTACAATATAACCTATATCTGTTATTGAGTAATATAAAAACATTACTTTCACGGCACATAGTAGGTATCAGAATGGAGTCCTCAGATATCTGACAGATTTAACTCTAGCCCCCCCATACTTTTCAGTCATACTGTATCAACTCATCTTTCAAATCCTCTCCCCAAAGAAAAGCAATACCTTCGCCGGAGATCATGACAGAACCATTAAGTATTCCAGAGTGCTGGGAGAACCTTGAAGGCAAGGGGAGGGGGAAAAAGACAAAGCAGACGGCCATGCTCGGCTTGCTCCATCGGGGCTGGAACTCCTAACCGATGCCTCAGATCTCCCCCTCTCACAGCTCCCCTGACCCCCAACGGAGCCCTCCAGCATGGGGAAAGATTAGCACCTGTACAACCAAGGATCGTACGTATCCCCCCACTGCCTGGCGGAATATCAAATGCTCCGACGGATGAGATGAGTCCAAAGAGGCCTAGGGAGAAGTGCGGTACAGATACCTGCAAAATTCATGTGTCAAGCTGTTTTCAATAGCTATACAATGGCACAGAGATTTTAATCTCCATCTTGCTTTAACAAAGTAGCCCAGCAGTGATGGATTAGTTAATGGATCTCATATAGGGCCATGTGGGCAGGTGTCCGAAAGTACACCAAGACCTGACACACAAAAGTGTCAAACGAGAATTCTGACTTCCATGTCAATGACTGTGCAAGTATGTAAAAATAACCTTTAATAATTCTGACCCCCCTCCATGAACAGGATCCAAAGAGAGGGCCCAGAATGTAAAGATATAATTTGTAGTGTAAACTGCCAGAGGAAGATTTCCTACTGGTATCACTGTCTATTCTTGGGATGTGCGCAGAGTTAGGATCAGTTGTTTATCTGTAAACCAATGACTTGGGCCAATGATCTCAGATGGCCACCCGGGATTAACTAAAAATAGGCTGCAGAAAGGAAAGGCATCAAAATGGGGCCTATTTTCACAGGTGAGGTTAGAGCAGACAGACGTGGGCAAAAAGGTATGCGCAGAGTCAGGATCGGAGTCAGGATCGGAGTCAGGATCGGAGTCAGGATCGGAGTCAGGATCGGAGTCAGGATCGGAGTCAGGATCGGAGTCAGGATCGGAGTCAGGATCGGAGTCAGGATCCGTTGTTTGTCTGTAAACAAGACTGGAGCCAATGAACTTGGACGAGCCATGGAAAAACATTCCATGAAGGAAATGGCAGGTAAGGTTAGAGAGTCAAGTTTGTATCTTTCACTTTGGATAAGTTACAGTAATACAGGGACAGTTTCTTAGTGGTCACAAAACGAGGCTAAAGCTACCAATCATAACAGTTTGTTAACTAATTTACTGGCCATCTGCATCATAACAGAGTTGATACAATATTGATTAGTAAATCAACTTTATATCACATTCTTATAGAGTAGCCTGTTCTCTGGGCAGCTGAACGAGTAGAGGAGACACTGTGTGTAAAGTAGAGAATCCTACACATGCGCAGAAGCTTCAGACCTTTAGCTGTCGGGAAGAGGGTTTCAGAAAACTTGGATCCGCAGCCACTTCGTTCTTATAAATAGCTACCAGACGAGGTGGTTGAGCGCTAGCTAGATGTGACACTGCCTGCATAGAGTATTCTTGAGGCGTCAGTGAGTATTTATTTACAGTAACACTCTGAGAGGTCTAAGTAATGTCTTTCCTCATGTCTCAGAACATAAACAAGGCCCTCATTTCCAAATGACTAAACTAATCCCTAATCCCCAGAAGTTACACTGCCTGTTTACTAAATTAGCATTAGCGCTAAACAGTCAAACATGTCAATACAGTCCCAGATTGTATCTGTGCAAACCACAGGTTAGCATTAACACCGTTTTCGATTAGAAGGTAGCTGACCACTGATCCATTCATTGTAAGATAGGACAAATCGACAATGAAAATATGAATCATATGACAAACTCACAGTTAGTGAGTTTCATAAAATACTAAAACAGGCGCTGAAGATACAGTGCAACATACAAAATCAACTTAAATGTCCTAATGACTTTGAAAAAAAATGTTGGGTTTGAGACGTGACCAAACATCCTCTTTTATCCGAACATCAAGAACGTCCGTTCTGCTTCATTTTACTTGTACACTGTCTCAGTCAACTGATCCTTATCATGAGTTTAGAGGGATGATTCAATGTTTTAACAGAATATGTTACAGACATTAAACCTAGACTTCTGCCGCTGCACCTACAGCCAACACGTGTTTAAGCACTCAATCACTTCCACCACGACGACCTACAGACAAGCTATGACAGAAAAACAACAACACACTTCTCTTGTGTCAAGATCATCTTTGCGTAAAGCAACTTATTTCTTCTCTACTGAACCAGAAAGACAGCAACCTATATTATAACATGGAAATTATTTCCATACTTATGTGACAACCATATTCATAAAACTACTTTAATGTTTGAAACTGGAACTTAAACTTGAACTGGAACGTAAGGTTTGTGTCACACTTAAAAAACAATGTAACTTGAAATGTTATCTGAAAAAGGAAAATATTGCAGATATTAGTTAATAGACTAGACTACAGGTATAATGTCAAACCACATAGTGACCTATCCTGTTGTACGTCTATCCTGTATAGGCTAGACCAGATATTCCCAAACTGGGGTACGCGCAATGCCGTCGGGGGTACTCCAAATAAAATATATCTATAACGGGGTGCGTACTGGCAGCAGAGAAGTCAGGCGCAGGAGAGCGAAAACTGATTTACAACGGTGTCGTTTAATAAACATAAAAACCACCGTAAACAGAACAATCAATGAATGGGTCAAAACAAAACCCGGTATCCACCAGCATAATGTACACAAGCACTGCAAGAAACAATTCCGGACAAGGACATGGGGGGAACAGAGGGTTAAATATACAACATGTAATTGATGGAATTGAAACCAGGTGTGAGGGAAGACAAGACAAAACCAATGGAAAATGAAAGGTGGATCGGCGATGGCTAGAAGGCCGGTGACGTCGACCGCCGAACGTCTGACTCTGACCTCGGTCTGACTCTGATGCCAAGGCGCCAGAACCGGCTGGTACCCCAGTATGCACTGGAAGGGAGAGAAGTTAGTGGAGGAGTGGCAAAGCGAGTTCTGTGCCATCTCAGCCCAGGGCACGAACGCCGCCCACTCTCCTGGCCGGTCCTGGCAATAGGACCGCAGAAACCTGCCCAATCCTGGTTTACTCTCTCCACCTGCCCATTACTCTCGGGGTGAAACCCTGAAGTAAGGCTGATCAAGACCCCCAGACGTGCAATGAACGCCTTCCAGACCCTAGACGTGAACTGGGGACCTCGATCAGACACTATATCCTCAGGTACCCCGTAGTACCGGAAGACGTGCGTAAACAAGGACTCTGCAGTCTGTAGGGCCGTAGGGAGCACGGGCAGAGGGAGAAGACGACAGGACTTAGAGAAACGATCCACAACGACCAGGATCGCGGTGTTACCCTGTGAGAGTGGAAGATTGGTCAGAAAATCCACCGACAGGTAAGGGGTGTAGCTTACCTCTGGGCAGGTGCCTAGGAGCCTTACACTGGGCGCACACCGAGTAGGAGGAATCATAAACCCTCACGTCCTTAGCCAAGGTAGGCCACCAGTACCTCCTGCTCAAACAGCGCACTGTCCGACCGATCCCAGGATGACCAGAGGAGGGTGACGTGTGGGCCCAATAGATCAACCAGTCACGAACAGCAGACGGGACATACTGATGCCCAGCAGGACACTGGACTGGAGCGGGCTCTGCACGTAACGCCTGCTCAATGTCCGTGTCCAGCTCCCACACTACCGGCGCCACCAGGCAGGAGGCGGGGAGTATGGGAGTGGGATCCATGGGCCGCTTCTCTGTGTCATACAGCCGGGACAATGCGTCTGCCTTCACGTTCTGGGAGCCTGGTCTGTAGGAAAGGGTAAACACAAAACGGGTGAAAAACATGGCCCACCTTGCATGGCGAGGGTTCAGTCTCCATGCCGCTCGGATGTACTCCAGATTACGGTGGTCAGTCCAGATGAGAAAAGGGTGTCTAGCCCCCTCAAGCCAATGTCTCCACGCCTTCAAGGCCTTTGCGCGTGTAGCGGAGTATATCAAAATGTCATCAATATACACCACTACACGCTACCTGTGCAGGTCCCTGAAAATCTCGTCTACAAAGGCTTGGAAGACTGATGGCCCATTCATCAACCCGTATGGCATGAGAATGGTTGTGGACCGGCAAAAGGTCAAAACCAGATCAGAGTTCAGGAGGTACAGAGTAGCAGAAATGCTCGTGGTGAAGGCAGGCAGAATGGTCAGGCAGGCGGGTACAGAGTCCAGAACGGGCAAGGGTCAGAACCGGGAAGACTAGAAAAAAGAGAAGAGCAAAGGCAGGAGTACGGGGAAAACGCTGGTTGACTTGGAACATACAAGATAAACTGGCACAGAGAGACAGGAAACACAGGAATAAATACACTGGGGAAAAGAAGCTACACCTGGAGGGGGTGGAGACAATAACGAGGACAGGTGAAACAGATCAGGGTATTTTTTCTTCACATTTTCAAACAGTACATTTATATTTTCCAACAGGGCTATACATTTGGGTGAGGTCTTTTTCTCTCCTGAGTAGCCTTGTTTCACTGCCAAAAATAAAATTAAATCATCTAGTGTTCAGCGAAATAACAACACAATGTCAAATACAGGTAGCCTTGTCAAATAATTAACATCCAATCACATTAACTGTTACTTTCTCACGAGAAACCTTCAATCTTGCGCAGACATTTAGAAACGAAACATTACAATTTGAAAAATAAGCCACAGCTGTTTTTTTAGCATGAATAAAGATGACATTCGAGTAGTAAGACATGTATAAAGCAACAGATACCATTAATAAGAAGGGGCTAGAAGCGTCTTATATGGTGAGCTACCGGGTGGCTAGGAGAGGCAAGCCCCATACTATTGTGGAGGACTTCATTCTTCCTGCTGCTGCGGATATGGCTGAGACAATGCTGGGGGAAAAGGACAAAAAAACTATGCAGACAATGCCTTCATCAAACACTGTTTCACAACACATCGGTGACATAGCAGGAGATGTTTTGAAACAATTACTGCATGTGAATTATATGCGTTACAGCTGGATGAGTCAACAGACGTGGCGGGCCTGGCACAGCTGCTGGTATATGTCCGTTACGTTTATGGAGGGTCAATTAAGGAAGACATCTTCTTCTGCAAACCACTGGAAACCAGGACAACAGGAGAGGATATTTTTAAAGTACTGGACAGCTTTGTGACATCAAATGGACTTTGGTGGTCAAGATGTGTTGGTATCTGTACTGATGGCACAAAAGCCATGACAGGGAGACATAGGGGAGTGGTAACGCACATGCAAGCAGTTGCTCCCGACGCCACATGGGTACACTGCAGAGAGGCTTTTGCTGCCAAGGGAATGCCTGACAGCTTGAAAGACATTTTGGACACTACAGTGAAAATAGTTAACTGTGTTAAAGCAAGGCCCCTGAACTCTCGTGTATTTTCTGCATTATGCAATGATATGGGCAGCGACCATGTAACGCTTTTACAACATACAGAAGTCAATCAAATTTATTTATAAAGCCCATCTTACATCAGCTGATGTCACAAAGTGCTGTACAGAAACCCAGCTTAAAACCACTAACAGCAAGCAATGTAGGTGTAGAAGCACAGTGGCTAGGAAAAACTCCCAAGAAAGGGCAGAACCTAGGAAGAAACCTAGAGAGGAACCAGGCTATGAGGGGTGGCCAGTCCTCTTCTGGCTGTGCCGGGTGGAGATTATAACAGAGCATGGCCAAGATGTTCAAATGTTCATAGATGACCAGCATGGTCAAATAATAATAATCACAGTGGTTGTCGAGGGTGCAACAGGTCAGCACCTCAGGAGTAAATGTCAGTTGGCTTTTCATAGCCGATCATTCAGAGTATCTCTACCGCTCCTGCTGTCTCTAGAGAGTTGAAAACAGCAGGTCTGGAACAGGTAGCACGTCCGGTGAACAAGTCAGGGTTCCATAGCCGCAGGCAGAACAGTTGAAAAGAAAGAAAGAATTAGAGAGAGCATACTTAAATTCACACAGGACACCGGATAAGACAGGAGAAATACTCCAGATAAAACAGACTGACCCTAGCCCCCCGACACATAAACTACTGCAGCATAAGTACTGGAGGCTGAGACAGGAGGGGTCGGGACACACTGTGGCCCCATCCGACGATACCCCCGGACATGGCCTAACAGGCAGGATATAAGCCCACCCACTTTGCCAAAGCACAGCCCCCACACCACTAGAGGGATATCTTCAACCACCAACTTACCATCCTGAGACAAGGCCGAGTATAGCCCACAAAGATCTCCGCCACGGCACAAACCAAGGGGGGGGAGCCAACCCGGACAGGAAGATCACGTCAGCAACTCAACCCACTCAAGTGACGCACCCCTCATAGGGACGGCATGGAAGAGCACCAGTAAGCCAGTGACTCAGCCCCTGTAATAGGGTTAGAGGCAGAGAATCCCAGTGGAGAGAGGGGAACTGGCCAGGCAGAGACAGCAAGGGCGTTTCGTTGCTCCAGTGCCTTTCCGTTCACCTTCACACTCCTGGGCCAGACTACACTCAATCATAGGACCTACTGAAGAGATGAGTCTTCAATAAAGACTTAAATGTTGATACCGAGTCTGCATCTCTCACATGGGTAGGCAGACCATTCCATAAAAATGGAGCTCTATAGGAGAAAGCCCTGCCTCCAGCTGTTTGCTTAGAAATTCTAGGGACAGTAAGGAGGCCTGCGTCTTGTGACTGTAGCTTACGTGTAGGTATGTACGGCAGTACCAAATCAGAAAGATAGGTAGGAGCAAGCCCATGTAATGCTTTGTAGGTTAGCAGTAAAACCTTGAAATCAGCCCTTGCCTTAACAGGAAGCCAGTGTAGAGGCTAGCACTGGAGAAATATGATCACATTTTTTGGTTCTAGTCAAGATGTTTAGCACTAATTGAAGTTTATTTAGTGCTTTATCCGGATAGCCGGAAAGTAGAGCATTGCAGTAGTCTAACCTAAAAGTGACAAAAGCATGGATACATTTTTCTGCATAATTTTTGGACAGAAAGTTCTGATATTTGCAATGTTACGTAGATGGAAAAAAGCTGTCCTTGAAACAGTCTTATGTTCGTCAAAAGAGAGATCAGGGTCCAGAGTAAAGCCGAGGTCCTTCAAAGTTTTATTTGAGACAAGATTAATTGTCAGATTCAACAGAAGATCTCTTTGTTTGTTGGGACCTAGAACAAGCATCTCTGTTTTGTCCGAGTTTAAAAGTAGAACATTTGCAGCCATCCACTTCCGTATGTCTGAAACACAGGCTTCCAGGGAGGGCAATTTTGGGGCTTCACCATGTTTCATCGAAATGTACAGCTGTGTGTCATCCGCGTAGCAGTGAAAGTTAACATTATGTTTCCGAATGACATCACCAAGAGGTAAAATATATAGCGAAAACAATAGTGGTCCTAAAACCGAACCTCGAGGAACACCGAAATGTACATTTGATTTGTCAGAGGACAAACCATCCACAGAGACAAATTGATATCTTTCCGGCAGATAAGATCTGAACCAGGCCAGAACTTGTCCGTGTAGACCAATTTGGGTTTCCAATCTCTCCAAAAGAATGTGGTGATCGATGGTATCAAAAGCAGCACGAAGGTCTAGGAGCACGATGACAGATGCAGAGCCTCGGTCTGACGCCATTAAAAGGTAATTTACCTTTAATGACTACCTCACAAGTGTAGTCTCAGTGCTATGATGGGGTCTAAAACCAGACTGAAGCATTTCCTATACATTGTTTGTCTCCAGGAAGGCAGTGAGTTGCAGTGCAACAGCTTTTTCAAACATTTTTGAGAGGAATGGGAGATTGGATATATGCCGATAGTTTTTTATATTTTCTGGGTCAAGGTTTGGCTTTTTCAAGAGAGGCTTTATTACTGCCACTTTTAGTGAGTTTGGTACACATCCGGTGGATAGAGAGCCATTTATTATGTTCAACATAGGAGGGCCAAGCACAGGAAGCCGCTCTTTCAGTAGTTTAGTGGTAATATTGTCCAGTATGCAGCTTGAAGGTTTAGAGGCCATGATTATTTTCATCAATGTGTCAAGAGATATAGTACTAAAAAACTTGAGTGTCTCCCTTGATCCTAGGTCCTGGCAGAGTTGTGCAGACTCAGGACAACTGAGCTTTGGAGGAATACGATTTAAAGAGGAGTCCGTAATTTGCTTTCTAATGATCATGATCTTTTCCTCAAAGAAGTTCATGAATTTATCACTGCTGAAGTGAAATCCATCCTGTCTTGGGGAATGCTGCTTTTTACTTAGCTTTGTGACAGTATCAAAAATACATTTTGGATTGTTCTTATTTTCCTCAATTAAGTTGGAAAAATAGGATGATCGAGCAGCAGTAAGGGCTCTTCGATACTGCACGGTACTGTCTTTCCAAGCTAGTTGGAAGACTTCCAGTTTGGTGTGGCGCCATTTCCGTTCCAATTTTCTGGAAGCTTGCTTCAGAGCTCGGGTATTTTCTGTATATCAGGGAGTTAGTTTCTTATGACAAATGTTTTTTGTTTTTAGGGGTGCGACTGCATCTAGGGTATTGCGCAAGGTTAAATTGAGTTCCTCAGTTAGGTGGTTAACTGATTTTTGTCCTCTGACGTCCTTGGGTAGGCAGAGGGAGTCTGGAAGGGCATCTTGGAAGTGGGCTGGTTATCAAGGAGCAAAGTATTGACACATTTAAAAAAATTGAGAGACGAGCATAAAGTTTTCTTTACTGACCATATTTTTCACTTGTCTGACCGCTTGCATGATGACGAGTTTTAACAAGGACAACACACAGGTCTTTCTATCATTGTATGATTTTATCAGGAATCAAGGTAAGACCCAAGTGCGGACTGTGTGAAGAAACAATGTTTATTGTAACAGGGGCAGGTAAAACGACATTTCAAGGCAGACAGGGGTTGATAACCAAGAGCAGAGGTCAAAGTACAGGACGGCAAGCAGGCTTATGGTCGGGTCAGGCAGAGGTCGGTAATCCATAGGTGGAGCAAAAGTACAGGACGGCAGGCAGGCTCAGGGTCAGAGACAGGCAGTGGTCAGGCGGGCGGGTACAGGGTCAGAACAGGCAAAGGTCAAAAACCAGGAGGACGAGAAAAAGAGAGACTATGGAAAACCAGGAGCTGAGACAAAACGCTGGTAGGCTTGAACAAACAAGACGAACTGGCAACAGACAGAAAACGCAGGTTAAATTCACAGGGGATAATGGGGAAGATGGGCGACACCTGGAGAGGGGTGGAGACAAGCACAAGGGCAGGTGAAACAGATTAGGGTGTGACAGATTTTTGTGTGCAAATGAACCCAAGCTTACGGACAATGCCAAATGTGATATAGCGAAGCACCTGAGTAAGCTGGATGCGCAATTACGCAGGTACTTTCTCGAAACAGACGACACAAACCACTGGATTTGTTATCCCTTTCATACCCTGCCTCCACTCCACTCCACTTACCAATATCTGAACAAGAGAGCCTCATCGAAATTGCAACAGGCGGTCCTGTGAAAATAGAATGTATTATATAGTGTGTGTGTGGCAGGCTTACAACGATGGCAAAAAACAATATTTGAGAGTGCGATGACCCTGGTTCTGGAGTACCCAGCTGGAAGTTGAATGTTTGAAGGGGTACGGGACTATAAACATTTTGGGAACCACTGGGCTAGACAAAGAACACAGGGCCAAAACACCAAGCACGGCTGACTGGACATGGTTTTGAAACATTACTTTATGACTTTATGAAATCATGTTTGGGGTGCATCTCATTTATGATTAATTATAAATCAATGGCAATCCAATTTGACTGATATACAGTTGCATATTTGAACGCAACCAAGGCCTAAACCCCCAAAGAGCAGTATAATATGTTGTATATTATCAATGCGGTAGACAGAGACTGTTAACGACTAGGGTACAGTCTGTGGACAGACAGGACAGACACTGAGGAGACAGACAGGATGTCTCACACCTAGAGAAACACAGTGCCTAGTGAGACTGAGAGCAAGGGTGTGGCCCCCCAGTTCTGTCTGTCTCCTCACAAAGGTGCCGTCATTTCTCTTTCACGTCCTGACACATTTGAGTTCTTTATCTATGATCTGAACTGCTTGCTACTATTTCATCGCATTGACCTTTTTTTGATTTTCGAGGGGTGCAGAGTTTAAGAAAGTTGAAAATCCGGAAATGTTTTGAAAATAGCAGTCATGAGAGTGGCTGTGGTTCATGGAGGGTTTCATTCTCTGTTCTTTTAAGTCTATTATGAGCTTGTGGTTGAACTTTACACTGTCTGTGCGAATGACAGCAAGTGTGTGTGTGTGTGTGTGACGGTGTGTGTGTGTGTGTGTGTATGTGACAGAGTGTGTGTGTGTGACAGGGTGTGTGTGTGTGTGTGTGTGTGTGTGTGTGTGTGTGTGTGTGTGTGTGTGTGTGTGTGTGTGTGTGTGTGTGTGACAGAGTGTGTGTGTGTGACAGGGTGTGTGTGTGTGTGTGTGTGTGTGTGTGTGTGTGTGTGTGTGTGTGTGTGTGTGTGTGTGTGTGTGTGTGTGTGACTGCTCTCCCTGCCAAAAGCCATGCTATTTACTGTGTCTACATACATCAGAGTCCCTATGAAGGTTGGCCGTCAGTGTTAGGGATGACATGTTATCACAACCAAAAGCAAATTAAGTGGCTGCAAGGACACAGATCAAGGATACAGCCTTGTGAACCCCCTCCACATCCTGAAACCAAACAGACCTGGGACCAGGCCTTGTGAACCCCCTCCACATCCTGAAACCAAACAGACCTGGGACCAGGCCTTGTGAACCCCCTCCACATCCTGAAACCAAACAGACCTGGGACCAGGCCTTGTGAACCCCCTCCACATCCCGAAACCAAACAGACCTGGGACCAGGCCTTGTGAACCCCCTCCACATCCTGAAACCTAACAGACCTGGGACCAGGCCTTGTGAACCCCCTCCACATCCTGAAACCTAACAGACCTGGGACCAGGCCTTGTGAACCCCCTCCACATCCCGAAACCAAACAGACCTGGGACCAGGCCTTGTGAACCCCCTCCACATCCTGAAACCTAACAGATCTGGGACCAGGCCTTGTGAACCCCCTCCACATCCTGAAACCTAACAGATCTGGGACCAGACCTTGTGAACCCCCTCCACATCCTGAAACCTAACAGATCTGGGACCAGGCCTTGTGAACCCCCTCCACATCCTGAAACCTAACAGACCTGGGACCAGGCCTTGTGAACCCCCTCCACATCCTGAAACCTAACAGATCTGGGACCAGGCCTTGTGAACCCCCTCCACATCCTGAAACCAAACAGATCTGGGACCAGGCCTTGTGAACCCCCTCCACATCCTGAAACCTAACAGATCTGGGACCAGGCCTTGTGAACCCCCTCCACATCCTGAAACCAAACAGATCTGGGACCAGGCCTTGTGAACCCCCTCCACATCCTGAAACCTAACAGACCTGGGACTAGGCCTTGTGAACCCCCTCCACATCCTGAAACCTAACAGATCTGGGACCAGGCCTTGTGAACCCCCTCCACATCCTGAAACCTAACAGATCTGGGACCAGGCCTTGTGAACCCCCTCCACATCCTGAAACCAAACAGACCTGGGACCAGGCCTTGTGAACCCCCTCCACATCCTGAAACCAAACAGACCTGGGACCAGGCCTTGTGAACCCCTTCCACATCCTGAAACCAAACAGTGACATGCTACTACCGGCCCCCTCTCCTCATAACAGCGTATAAACTCCTTGTGAACACTCGGCTGGGTGGGTGGTTGGTTGGGTTCCCCCTCTGGTCCTCCTATTGCCAGATGGAGGGTGTTGATTCCTGCCTGACCCTCTAAGAGAGATGAACCCCAGCCAAGTCAGCAGGGACATTCCTGGTGTATAACGAGAAGACCAGCAGGTGTGTAACGCTTGTACGCTTGTACGTATGTGTGTAACGCTTGAGTACGAGTGTGTGTGTGTCATGCTTGTGCTTGGACACTTGTTTTTTTTCAGGTTAACTCGCTGGTCCCCCCCGTCCCCCATGTCGCCACCATCCCCCGCACCCTAACCCCCTCTCCAAACCTCCGTTCAGACATGTTAATCGTTGCGTCCTGGTTCAGGTAGAGAGCAGAAGATTAGCTGTGTTATGTCTGTGTGTTAAAATGAAGTGCTAAGCGATTTGCGGGGACCATGGAACCCGTAGCTTCTGAGTGGGGACCGTGTCTTGTGAGGATGTTTGATGTGAGGATCTTTTTTTGTTCTTTTTGAATCCTTTTATGTATGTCAAACATACCGGTAAATGAGGAGAGAAACAAAAGGGAGAGAGAGAGAGAGAGAGAGAGAGACAGAGAGAGAAAGAGAGAGAGAGACAGAGAGAGGGAGAGAGAGAGAGAGAGTGAGAGAGAGACAGAGAGAGAGAGACAGACAGAGAGAGAGAGATAGAGAGACAGTTTGCCCTCTCGACAGCCTTTTGTACAAGGCATTTCGTTCCTCTTTGTTGAAGATAAAAACATCACAACTCCGCAGCCACGCAACACTGGGGACATTTGTGTACAGGTCACAACGGCTGGGGGAAATGAGTTGTGTGTTTAAATAAACAAACTGAAACACAAAGCAATAGCCTCATGTCAAGAATTAGGTAACCACCCGGGCACAAAACAATGGCCTATGTTCGACAATGAGAGCTGTTAGCTTCGTGGCTTGCGTACAGTTTGTTATCATATTGCCTAATTTATTCACTGCGTCTCCACTCTCCACTGTACGCTGTGTAAGTTACTTAAAATATCCTGTCTTTATAACTAAATGTAAGAAGGCTTAGACTTTGAATTAATGCATGAGCCTTATGTCAACAAACCAAAACATAAATGAGAAGAAAAGGAAAACAAATGCTCTAAGTTGTAACGGCAAAAGACCTCTTAATGGCCCCCAGGGCATGTACACACAACACATCTAGTTGATCTCTATTTGAATCCCGGTGAAGGTGGTGAAAGGGTGTCTGTGTAACTTGGCGGGGATGGAAGGGTACCGCAAGCAAAGATGATGATGATGATGCACTACCAGAGAACAGAAAGAGAGACAGAGACAGAGAGCATTGCGAGACAGAGAGAGAGAGAGCAAGGAGAGAGAGACAGAGAGAGAGTGCAGGGAGACAGAGAGAGAGAGAGAGAGAGAGAGAGAGCAGGGAGAGAGAGAGAGAGAGAGAGAGAGAGTGGCGAGAGACACAAAGAGAGAGAGAGCAGGGGGAGAGAGAGAGAGAGAGAGAGAGAGAGAGAGAGAGAGAGAGAGAGAGAGAGAGAGAGAGAGAGAGAGAGAGAGTAGGGAGGGATGGATGAATCAGTGCCACAGGGTAATCCCCATATCAGCGGTAGCTCATGAGCAAGTGCCGCAACGCCCTTCCTCTCACCCTTCAGCCCCCTCATGGCTGACACCCAACACTAACAGGCCAGGCAGGGGATACACAGGGGTGAGTCTGTATGCTAGTTGACATGTGGGTGGTAGGGTGGTGTAGGTTGAATGGTTCAAGCATTTACATTAGAGTCCTGCCTTAGTGTGTATTGATAGGTATGAATGATTGGTACTTTTTTCCACACACAAAGAGGCATGCGATACCAGTCATTAACATATTGGAGCCAGTTGGATGAAGGAGACAAGTCACACAAAATTAGCACACCTGTCTAAATTATTTCACAATGTAAAGACGGAATCCGCATTAAGGGAAACCGTACCACTGTCTGCCCAAGTACCTTTGTTATTGTTAGTGTTTTTTGGAGGAAATGGGGGTGATGTGCGTCGAGCAGTATATATTCTGCTGTTCCAACATGCCTACAATGACGGCAGAGGGAAAAAACTGTGTCGATTGTTTGCAGTAACTTTTTTGTTGTTGTAAAATCCCAAACGAACGTGGCAGTTTCAAAGTTAAGGATTACAGCTTTAATCTAATAACTGGATAGTGAGAATGACATGGGTAATGATACATACAGAGGCAGTGGCAAGGACCTCCGCTCGCCTCAATGACCTGCCAAGGTTAAATAAGGAGAAGTGATGAAGAGGAATGAGGAATGTGAAGGATTCTGCTGTGACTGACCTGCAGAGGTCCACATAGACAGAGGAGGCAATTTTGGGGGAGAAATGAAACTGCTTTGAAGACTTGAGTGTCCTGGTCCCTCATCAGATAGTGGATAACAAGATATCATCATCATCATCATCAAATCAAATCAAATGTATTTATATAGCCCTTCTTACATCAGCTGATATCTCAAAGTGCTGTACAGAAACCCAGCCTAAAACCCCAAACAGCAAGCAATGCAGGTGTAGAAGCACGGTGGCTAGGAAAAACTCCCTAGAAAGGCCAAAACCTAGGAGGAAACCTAGAGAGGAACCAGGCTATGAGGGGTGGCCAGTCCTCTTCTGGCTGTGCCGGCTGGAGATTATAACAAAACATGGCCAAGATGTTCAAATGTTCATAAATGACCAGCATGGTCAAATAATAATAATCACAGTAGTTGTCGAGGGTGCAGCAAGTCAGCACCTCAGGAGTAAATGTCAGTTGGCTTTTCATAGCCGATCATTAAGAGTATCTCTACCGCTCCTGCGGTCTCTAGAGAGTTGAAAACAGCAGGTCTGGGACAGGTAGCAAGTCCGGTGAACAGGTCAGGGTTCCATAGCCGCAGGCAGAACAGTTGAAACTGGAGCAGCAGCACGGCCAGGTGGACTGGGGACAGGAAGGAGTCATCATGCCAGGTAGTCCTGAGGCATGGTCCTAGGGCTCAGGTCCTCCGAGAGAGAGAAAGAAAGAGAGAAAGAGAGAATTAGAGAGAGCATACTTAAATTCACACAGGACACCGGATAAGACAGGAGAAGTACTCCAGATATAACAAACTGACCCTAGCCCCCCGACACATATACTACTGCAGCATAAATACTGGAGGCTGAGACAGGAGGGGTCAGGAGACACTGTGGCCCCATCCGATGATACCCCCGGACAGGGCCAAACAGGAAGGATATAACCCCACCCACTTTGCCAAAGCACAGCCCCCACACCACTAGAGGGATATCTTCAACCACCAACTTACCATCCTGAGACAAGGCCGAGTATAGCCCACAAAGATCTCCGCCACGGCACAACCCAAGGGGGGGGGGCGCCAACCCAGACAGGAAAATCACGTCAGTGACTCAACCCACTCAAGTGACGCACCCCCTTGGCATTACCACTGATAACTGTCTCCAAGTTCTCAATGATGCACAAATAAAAAAAGTTTACAGCTATATTATCACAACATCAGTACTCTCCACAGGTTTCATAGCACTAGCATATCTCTGAGATCTTCAGCATAAACATGATATGTAAAGTGACATCTGCAGTTAGCTTCATTGAATCACGTGGTTCAGAGAATACCCATGTGATTTGAGTGTAGTAGGGTCAGGTGACGCTGCATTGCGAGTGACACCTCTCTAAATGACCGCAAGAGCCAGGGAACGGATTTCAGGGACACATAAGCAAAGGTGGAGCCAATAGTTGAAATCCAACCAGGTGTGAAATCCTCTGGCATCCAACCTGACAGCGCCTGTGTAAAACTGTGACTTCCTCATTGAACCGGGTACTCAACTTCACACATTTTCCTTTATCTTTAGATCTGAACTGAATAAGTATGACTTCACCAGCAACTACAGGCTGAACTCATACAAATGTTTTCATATGCTAATTAGGGACCGCTGATTACATTTTTTTCATGAGATTAAAATATAGTGATGAGAATAGGTACACTTATGCCAAATTTGTAGTCTGCATGATTTGGTTAAGCTGCCTTTGAAATCTTCCGGGTTCATTGGTTTTGATATGACTAGTATTTACATGTTATCTAAGCTGTATGAAATACTTATGGGAGGGTTTAGGGGAGATTTTATTGAAGAAAACAAAATTTACGGCAATCTCCAACTAAATACACTGCTCAAAAAAATAAAGGGAACACTTAAACAACACAATGTAACTCCAAGTCAATCACACTTCTGTGAAATCAAACTGTCCACTTAGGAAGCAACACTGATTGACAATAAATTTCACATGCTGTTGTGCAAATGGAATAGACAAAAGGTGGAAATTATAGGCAATTAGTAAGACACCCCCAAAAAAGGAGTGATTCTGCAGGTGGTGACCACAGACCACTTCTCAGTTCCTATGCTTCCTGGCTGATGTTTTGGTCACTTTTGAATGCTGGCGGTGCTTTCACTCTAGTGGTAGCATGAGACGGAGTCTACAACCCACACAAGTGGCTCAGGTAGTGCAGTTCATCCAGGATGGCACATCAATGCGAGCTGTGGCAAAAAGGTTTGCTGTGTCTGTCAGCGTAGTGTCCAGAGCATGGAGGCGCTACCAGGAGACAGGCCAGTACATCAGGAGACGTGGAGGAGGCCGTAGGAGGGCAACAACCCAGCAGCAGGACCGCTACCTCCGCCTTTGTGCAAGGAGGTGCACTGCCAGAGCCCTGCAAAATGACCTCCAGCAGGCCACAAATGTGCATGTGTCTGCTCAAACGGTCAGAAACAGACTCCATGAGGGTGGTATGAGGGCCCGACGTCCACAGGTGGGGGTTGTGCTTACAGCCCAACACCGTGCAGGACGTTTGGCATTTGCCAGATAACACCAAGATTGGCAAATTCGCCACTGGCGCCCTGTGCTCTTCACAGATGAAAGCACTGAGCACATGAGCACATGTGACAGACGTGACAGAGTCTGGAGACGCCGTGGAGAACGTTCTGCTGCCTGCAACATCCTCCAGCATGACCGGTTTGGCGGTGGGTCAGTCATGGTGTGGGGTGGCATTTCTTTGTGGGGCCGCACAGCCCTCCATGTGCTCGCCAGAGGTAGCCTGACTGCCATTAGGTACCGAGATGAGATCCTCAGACCCCTTGTGAGACCATATGCTGACACATGCACATTTGTGGCCTGCTGGAGGTCATTTTGCAGGGCTCTGGCAGTGCACCTCCTTGCACAAAGGCGGAGGTAGCGGTCCTGCTGCTGGGTTGTTGCCCTCCTACGGCCTCCTCCACGTCTCCTGATGTACTGGCCTGTCTCCTGGTAGCGCCTCCATGCTCTGGACACTACGCTGACAGACACAGCAAACCTTTTTGCCACAGCTCGCATTGATGTGCCATCCTGGATGAACTGCACTACCTGAGCCACTTGTGTGGGTTGTAGACTCCGTCTCATGCTACCACTAGAGTGAAAGCACCGCCAGCATTCAAAAGTGACCAAAACATCAGCCAGGAAGCATAGGAACTGAGAAGTGGTCTGTGGTCACCACCTGCAGAACCATTCCTTTTTTGGGGGTGTCTTACTAATTGCCTATAATTTCCACCTTTTGTCTATTCCATTTGCACAACAGCATGTGAAATTTATTGTCAATCAGTGTTGCTTCCTAAGTGGACAGTTTGATTTCACAGAAGTGTGATTGACTTGGAGTTACATTGTGTTGTTTAAGTGTTCCCTTTATTTTTTTGAGCAGTGTATATTGCCAGTGTATGTATGAAGTAACACATGACTGAAGAACGTAGGCTACCCTTATGTTTAAACAGATTACATTCACCCTAAGCCTATTCATAGATTTCAATTAGATTGACGTACTGTACATCTGACCAATAGAAGCAAATGTTCCCCAAAAGTTGAATATATTAACCTTTCTTACGATAATTGAATACCTTTTGTAAGTTACTCTTTCTGTTTGTGGATGCTTAACAAAAAAAGTTCTGAATCAGATGGAATCTCTGTGCACTGGAGAAGCATAAATCTTTTAACTGTCTGTTTTTCTTCCCAGATCTAAAGACGGGATAAAACCCAGTCTTGGGGCCTCCCGAGTAGCGCATCGGTCTAAGGCACTGCATCACTGCGCCACCATAAAAAAATAAAAAAATAATAAAAAAAACTGTCTTGGAATTCGCCAGACGTGTGACACAGAGGATAATTCTGCCAAATATCTGAATTGACTAAGCGCTCTGGTGCCAAGTGGAAAAGAGTACCTTGTCTCCCCCTGTGATTGCACAATGCAATTTCTGACATGCTCTGGTAGCAGCAGTAGATGAATCATCCCAGTTAGCACCACTGTCTTGTTTATCATGATCGAACCTGGACACTGCGGCAAAGACTGGCTCCGTTGCAGAGGCCCGCCAAGCCAACCTGAAAATAGTGCCAAAACAGCCTCTCCGATCCTTTTGAAATTCAAAACCATGAAGGATATAATGCATGCAAGTCCATGCAGGAGCACAATGGCAAATTAAGAAACCGTTCCACAAAGAAAATCCAAAATGGCCCCTCCTTATTTGGAACCTTCGCTAGCTTATGTCTTGGAAAAGTTGCATTTTTTACTATCTCCAGACATCGCTGAAGCATATGGCACAGATGTTGTTTAGATGATGTAGAGAAACGTATGTTTTATCAAAGGTACCAGCATGACCTGGAGTTTTTCCCTCTATTTTGGCTCTGGTCCCACCAGTGTGAGAGGCGTCTACGTGCAGTTCTTCTTCGTCTGTAGTTGTGTGAACTGGCAGTCATTATGAGGTTGACCAGGAGATAAAATATTTTCAACAGGTCTAACCTGTACAGGCATCAGTAGCTCCTGCATTCAAAATAAACATTTGTCAAACATATTGCTTCACGCACATTCTGTGTGGGATGAGTAACAACCCTGATAGCAGGCCACAGATATATGCAGACGACGTGTTGTGATAAAGCGGTTCACGCCCCATTGATGATTTTCCAGGATGACAGCAAGGTTGACGTCAAACTTGGGAAATATTGGTAAACTGGTACCCTGAAACTGTACCAAAAGTTCTGTATTCCGTTCTCAAACAAGATATAGAGTAGGTAACGGAAATTCGAACAAAAAATTAAACAAATCATTTGTAGTCTGTAGATAGTCTGCAGATAAATGCATTACTGGCTCTGAATAGTGTAGTGACGGTGACACACACGGAAGCCGATGCTTTCCCAGAGATGCATGATTCAAACAATGATTGAGTTATTTACAGAAAGGCAAAGCAAACATGAAATTGAATGACAGCATGACAGCCACTTGCTTCCACCGAAAGCCAAACACAGGAAATACTTTTGTGCTCCTGGAACTAATGGGTCATGTTCTGGCTGGGAAATCTCCCATGGTGCATCTCAACTGGAAAAATGGCTTCCTTTCCTTTGCATTGATATAAAAAAAACTGGGCAAGTGAAAGCAACTCCCTGGTAAACAAGGGAAAGCAACTCCCCAGTAAACAAGTGAAAGCAACTCCCCAGTAGACAAGAGAAAGCAACTCCCCAGTAGACAAGTAAAAGCAACTCCCCAGTAGACAAGTGAAAGCAACTCCCCAGTAGACAAGTGAAAGCAACTCCCTGGTAAACAAGTGAAAGCAACTCCCCAGTAAACAAGTAAAAGCAACTCCCCAGTAGACAAGTGAAAGCAACTCCCCAGTAGACAAGTGAAAGCAACTCCCCAGTAGACAAGTGAAAGCAACTCCCCAGTAAACAAGTAAAAGCAACTCCCCAGTAAACAAGTGAAAGCAACTCCCCAGTAAACAAGTGAAAGCAACTCCCCAGTAGACAAGTGAAAGCAACTCCCCAGTAAACAAGTAAAAGCAACTCCCCAGTAGACAAGTGAAAGCAACTCCCCAGTAGACAAGAGAAAGCATCTCCCCAGTAGACAAGTGAAAGCAACTCCCCAGTAGACAAGTGAAAGCAACTCCCCAGTAGACAAGTGAAAGCAACTCCCCAGTAGACAAGTAAAAGCAACTCCCCAGTAGACAAGTGAAAGCAACTCCCCAGTAGACAAGTGAAAGCAACTCCCCAGTAAACAAGTAAAAGCAACTCCCCAGTAGACAAGTGAAAGCAACTCCCCAGTAGACAAGAGAAAGCATCTCCCCAGTAGACAAGTGAAAGCAACTCCCCAGTAGACAAGTGAAAGCAACTCCCCAGTAGACAAGTGAAAGCAACTCCCCAGTAGACAAGTGAAAGCAACTCCCCAGTAGACAAGTGAAAGCAACTCCCTGGAAAACAAGGGAAAGCAACTCCCCAGTAAACAAGTGAAAGCAACTCCCCAGTAAACAAGTGAAAGCAACTCCCTGGAAAACAAGGGAAAGCAACTCCCCAGTAGACAAGTGAAAGCAACTCCCCAGTAGACAAGAGAAAGCATCTCCCCAGTAGACAAGTGAAAGCAACTCCCCAGTAGACAAGTGAAAGCAACTCCTCAGTAAACAAGTGAAAGCAACTCCCCAGTAGACAAGTGAAAGCAACTCCCCAGTAGACAAGTGAAAGCATCTCCCCAGTAGACAAGTGAAAGCAACTCCCCAGTAGACAAGTGAAAGCAACTCCCCAGTAGACAAGTGAAAGCAACTCCCCAGTAGACAAGTGAAAGCAACTCCCCAGTAGACAAGTGAAAGCATCTCCCCAGTAGACAAGTGAAAGCATCTCCCCAGTAAACAAGTGAAAGCAACTCTCCAGTAGACAAGTGAAAGCAACTCCCCAGTAGACAAGTGAAAGCAACTCCCCAGTAGACAAGTGAAAGCAACTCCCCAGTAGACAAGAGAAAGCATCTCCCCAGTAGACAAGTGAAAGCAACTCCCCAGTAGACAAGTGAAAGCAACTCCCCAGTAGACAAGTGAAAGCAACTCCCCAGTAGACAAGTGAAAGCATCTCCCCAGTAAACAAGTGAAAGCAACTCTCCAGTAAGCAATAGGTAGACTATCCATCCAGCAAATGGCTTACACATACCCTTTGCTTTCAGATCAATGCTTATGAAGAAGAGGAGACGAGCAGGGGGGCACATTAGACTACTGATAAACACCCCTCATACGGTTGCCTGAGAGGAGACCAGCGGCCCCCCAACCACGGAGCCTCTTCAGTACACCCTCAGGATTGCTCAGTTCAGGCCACTAATTCTGAGACGGCCTGATGCAGTGTTGTGATAAGGCCGAAGAGGACACCTTTCCGTGGAAAACGTATCTGAGCAGGAAGCGAAAGCCAAAAATGTACTGTCTTCTTAAAGAGGCATGAAGCGGCTGGTTAAGCCACCGCCTCCCAGATAGACATCTTCTAGTCAGGATATTGTTCCCGATAAGCAATCTGCCAGCTGCCGTGCATCATGGAGTCCACTAGGCTCATTGGATTTCTCCCTCTTTTTCTCCCCCCCTCTATCTTTCAAACATCCTTCTGTTTTTGATCATCACCAAGTAGCATTAACAGGAAAACAGCCACATCTGAGACAGGCAAAAGGGAGGACGGCTTTTTCAGGAGGGAGCGCTTGACTATTTCAAAAGTTATTTATTTCCAAGGACAGAAAATAATTTGTGTGTAGGAAAAAAGAGATGTATTGATTAAGCCTTGACAACTTTTATCAACATTGAGATGGGGAAGCTAAAAAACGGCAAAACAATCCCCTTGTTTTGTAATGGATCCCCTCTGACTAGGTCGGGCCGTTATAGACTGTTGTTAGATTTAAGATACAAAAGGCTGTACTGGGTGTATGGATGAGGACTGTGTGACTCATCTGGTTCTAAGTCCTCCAGCCATAGGGGCCATTAAGAACTCCAAGATGAAGGGAGAGCACAGATACCAGCTGTGCAGGGGGATTCCTCTGACTAACAGGCACAAATCAATGGACAATCGGAGGCAGACATTACAAAGAAGGCCATACTGTAACTGCATGTCAATTGTAAATTCACTGAATATGTGTCACGTTCCTGACCTGTTTTCTGTGTTTTGGTATGTGTTTATTGGTCAGGGCGTGAGTTTGGGTGGGTAGTCTATGTTATGTGTTGTCTTGTTGGGTTAATGGGTTGCCTGGTATGGCTCTCAATTAGAGGCAGGTGGTTTTCATTTCCTCTAATTGAGAGTCATATTAAGGTAGGTGTTTTCACACTGTTTGTTTGTGGGTGGTTGTCTTCCGTGTCAGTACATGTTACCACACGGGACTGTTTCGGTTTGTCTGTTCCTGTTCGTGTGTTCTTCGTTTCATGTAAGTTCGTAAGTTTAGGTCTGTTTAGTTCGTTTTGTTATTTTGTTTTCTAAAGTGTTATTTTGTGTTTCGTCGTTTGTCTAATAAATCATTATGTCCACATACCTCGCTGCGTGTTGGTCTGATCCATGCTCCTCCTCATCCGAGGAGGAGGAATATGACGACGATCGTTACAGAACCACCCACCAAACCCAGATCAAGCAGCGGGTTAACGGACAGCAACGACAGCAGCAGTGGGTCAAGGAGGATTGGACATGGGAAGAGATTCTGGACGGAGAAGGACCCTGGGCAGAGCCAGAGGAGTGTCGCCGTCCCAAGGCGGAGCTGGAGGCATCTAAAGCGGAGAGGCGACGATATGAGGAGGCAGCACGGAAGCAAGGCTGGAAGCCCGCAAGTACAACCCAAAAATTTCTTGGGGGGGGGCTAAAGGGTAGTGTGGCGAAGTCAGGTAGGAGACCTGCGCCAACTTCCCGGGCTTACCGTGGAGAGCGAGAGTACGGGCAGACACCGTGTTACGCAGTAGAGAGCATGGTGTCTCCTGTACGTGTTCATAGCCCGGTGCGGGTTATTCCACCTCCCCGTACTAGCCGGGCTAGAGTGAGCATTGAGCCAAGTGCCATGAAGCCGGCTCTACATATCTGGCCACCAGTACGTCTCCTTGGGCCGGCTTACATGGCACCAGCCTTACGCATGGTGTCCCCGGTTCGCCTACATAGCCCGGTGCGGGTTATTCCACCTCCCCGCACTGGTCAGGCGACGGGGAGCATACAACCAGGTAAGGTTGGGCAGGGTCAGTGCTCAAGGGAGCCAGTACGCCTACACGGTCCGGTATATCCGGCGCCACCTTCCCGCCCCAGCTCAGTACCACCAGTGCCTACACCACGCACCAGGCTTCCAGTGCGTCTCCAAAGCCCTGTTCCTCCTCCACGCACTCTCCCTGTGGTGCGTGTCTCAAGCTCAGTGCCTCCAGTTTCGGCACCACGCATCAAGCCTCCTGTGCGTCTCCAGAGCCCTGTACGCACTGTTCCTTCTCCCCGCACTCGCCCTGAGGTGCGTGCCGTCAGCCCGGTACCTCCAGTTCCGGCACCACGCACCAGGCCTACTGTGCGCCTCAGCAGGGCAGAGTCGGCTGTCAGCCCAGCGCCGTCTGAGCCATCCGTCAGCCCAGCGCCGTCTGAGCCATCCGTCTGCCCAGCGCCGTCTGAGCCAGCCGTCTGCCCAGCGCCTTCTGAGCCAGCCGTCTGCCCAGCGCCTTCTGAGCCATCCGTCTGCCCAGCGCCTTCTGAGCCATCCGTCTGCCCAGCGCCTTCTGAGCCATCCGTCTGCCACGAGCCATTAGAGCCGCCCGTCTGTCCCGAGCCATTAGAGCCGTCCGTCAGTCAGGAGCCGCTAGAGCCGTCCGTCAGTCAGGAGCTGCCAGAGCCGCCAGCCAGTCAGGAGCTGCCAGACCTGCCAGCCAGTCAGGAGCTGCCAGAGCCGCCAGCCAGTCAGGAGCTGCCAGAGCCGCCAGCCAGTCAGGAGCTGCCAGAGCCGCCAGCCAGTCAGGAGCCGCCCTACAGTCAGGAGCTGCCCTACAGTCATGAGCTGCCCTACAGTCATGAGCTGCCCTCCAGTCATGAGCTGCCCTTCAGTCATGAGCTGCCCTCCAGTCATGAGCTGCCCTCCAGTCATGAGCTGCCCTCCAGTCATGAGCTGCCCTTCAGTCATGAGCTGCCCTCCAGTCATGAGCTGCCCTCCAGTCATGAGCTGCCCTCCAGTCATGAGCTGCCACTCAGTCCGGAGCTGCCACCCAGTCCGGAGCTGCCACTCAGTCCGGAGCTGCCATTAGTACAGAGTTGTCCCTCTGTCCTAAGCTACCTCTCTGTCCTAAGCTACCTCTCTGTCCTAAGCTACCTCTCTGTCCTGAGCTACCTCTCTGGCCTGAGCTACCTCTCGTTCCTGAGTTGTCTCCTCTATGTAGGAGGGGCCTTAGTGAAGGTTCCTGGACCATGGTCGGGGGCGAGGGTCGCCACTCAAAGGACGCTAAGGAGGGGGACAAAGACAGTGGTGGAGTGGTGTCCTCGTCCACCGCCGGAGCCGCCACCGCGGACAGATGCCCACCCAGACCCTCCCCTTGAGTTTTAGGGGTGCGCCCGGAGTTCGCACCTTGAGGGGGGGGTTCTGTCACGTTCCTGACCTGTTTTCTGTGTTTTGGTATGTGTTTATTGGTCAGGGCGTGAGTTTGGGTGGGTAGTCTATGTTATGTGTTGTCTTGTTGGGTTAATGGGTTGCCTGGTATGGCTCTCAATTAGAGGCAGGTGGTTTTCATTTCCTCTAATTGAGAGTCATATTAAGGTAGGTGTTTTCACACTGTTTGTTTGTGGGTGGTTGTCTTCCGTGTCAGTACATGTTACCACACGGGACTGTTTCAGTTTGTCTGTTCCTGTTCGTGTGTTCTTCGTTTCATGTAAGTTCGTAAGTTTAGGTCTGTTTAGTTCGTTTTGTTATTTTGTTTTCTAAAGTGTTATTTTGTGTTTCGTCGTTTTTCTAATAAATCATTATGTCCACATACCTCGCTGCGTGTTGGTCTGATCCATGCTCCTCCTCATCCGAGGAGGAGGAATATGACGACGATCGTTACAATATGTTAACACGGTGGTACATTTTCTAAATAAACAGAGGTGTATAACTACTCTATAAGGTGTAAAATAAGTCCATTGATAATGTTATTTTCCCCAAATACAATCAGCCATACAATTGAACTGGGCACGGCTATGGTTTGTTGCTTAGATGATGTTTTCCTGCAGGGCTCTTGCACACGTCAGTCTCCACGTTATACCTGCCGACCCACAGAGAGCTGATTCTCAGAGAGCTGATTCTCAGAGAGCTGATTCACAGAGAGCTGATTCACAGAGAGCTGATTCTCAGAGAGCTGATTCACAGAGAGCTGATTCTCTTCCATTGGGATAAGCGGTAGACCGCGATCTTGTTGATGTTCATTCTGATGAAAGTGGACGTTGATGCCTGATGCACAATCAGAAGGATGAAAGCTGTCTACTGAGGACGGTAGTATGATGATAGGATGGACAGAGGGAGTTACAGTATATAAAGATGGTAGTAGGACGGACAGAGGGAGTTACAGTATATAAAGATGGTAGTAGGACGGACAGAGGGAGTTACAGTATATAAAGATGGTAGTAGGACGGACAGAGGGAGTTACAGTATATAAAGATGGTAGTAGGACGGACAGAGGGAGTTACAGTATATAAAGATGGTAGTAGGACGGACAGAGGGAGTTACAGTATATAAAGATGGTAGTAGGATGGACAGAGGGAGTTACAGTATATAAAGATGGTAGTAGGACGGACAGAGGGAGTTACAGTATATAAAGATGGTAGTAGGACGGACAGAGGGAGTTACAGTATATAAAGATGGTAGTAGGATGGACAGAGGGAGTTACAGTATATAAAGATGGTAGTAGGACGGACAGAGGGAGTTACAGTATATAAAGATGGTAGTAGGATGGACAGAGGGAGTTACAGTATATAAAGATGGTAGTAGGATGGACAGAGGGAGTTACAGTATATAAAGATGGTAGTAGGATGGACAGAGGGAGTTACAGTATATAAAGATGGTATAGAGAAAAAGATCAGGGGACACGGCACTGCTCTGTTTGGAATAAAGCACCAACAGATGGCGGGTGTGCTCTGCAATATTCATTCAGGACGGACAGTGGAGTTGTTTGTTGGCTCTGAGTGGTCAGACGGACAAGGTGAAGCTGCCAGTTCCGGTGGATTTCAAAATGGCTACAATCAAGGATAGGGGACATTCTGGCTTAACATAATGTTTCTCATCCTTTAATTAACCAACGACGGCCGCTGACTGTCTAAATACCCAGAGTGCGAGGTTGTTAAAGTTGTCAACAAAGCAGCATGACAGAATTATGATGTCAAGTTTTCGAACTACCGGTAGTTTCTTTGAGAAGATACAGTTGAAGTCGGAAGTTTACATATAGCTCAGCCAAATACATTTAAACTCAGTTTTTCACAATTCCTGACCTTTAATCCTAGAAACATTCCCTGTCTTAGGTCAGTTAGGATCACCACTAAATTTTAAGAATGTGAAATGTCAGAATAATAGTAGAGAGAATTATTTCTTTCAGCTTTTATTTCTTTCATCACATTCCCAGTGGGTCAGAAGTTTACATACACTCAATTAGTATTTCGTAGCATTGCCTTTAAATTGTTTAACTTGGGTCAAACGTTTGGGTAGCCTTCCACAAGCTTCCCACAATAAGTTGGGTGAATTTTTGCAAATTCCTCCTGACAGAGATGGCGTAACTGAGTCAGTTTTGTAGGCCTCCTTGCTCGCAAACGCTTTTTCAGTTCTGACCACAAATTTTCTAGAGGATTGAGGTCATGGCTTTGTGATGACTACTCCAATACCTTGACTTTGTGGTCCTTAAGCCATTTTGCCACACCTTTGGAAGTATGCTTGGGGTCATTGTCCATTTGGAAGACCCATTTGCGACCAAGCTTTAACTTCCTGACTGATGTCTTGAGATGTTGCTTCAATATATCCACATAATTTTCCTTCCTCGTGATGCCATCTATTTTGTGAAGTGCACCAGTCCCTCCTGCAGCAAAGCACCCCCACAACATGATGCTGCCACCCCCGTGCTTCACGGTTGGGAAGGTGTTCTTCGGCTTGCAAGCCTCCCCCTTTTTCCTTCAAACATAACGATGGTCATTATGGCCAAACAGTTCTATTTTTGTTTCATCAGTCCAGAGGACATTTCTCCAAAAAGTACAATCTTTGTTCCCCATGCGCAGTTGCAAACCGTAGTCTGGCTTTTTATGGTGGTTTTGGAGCAGTGGCTTCTTCCTTGCTGAGCGGCCTTTCAGGTTATGTCGATATAAGACTCGTTTAACTGTGGAAATAGATACTTTTACACCTGTTTCCTCCAGCATCCTCACAAGGTCCTTTGCTGTTGTTCTGGGATTGATTTGCACTTTTCGCACCAAAGTACGTTCGTCTCTAGGAGACAGACCGCGTCTCTTCCTGAGAGGTATGACGGCTGCGTGGTCCCATGGACACATATTTCACTTCTTCATGTGACATGCTGCCACTGTTTTGAACAGATTAGATTATTCTATTTATAATCTAACTTGTTCATACTGTTTCTACTCTTTTTCATACTGTTCATACTATTTATACTATGAGATTATACTATTTACAACGATCAGTCAGCTCAATCGAGTGTACCATAGAGAACACAACAAGCATGCAGATAGGTGAAAACACATTATCTAACTGGGGATAGCTAGCTAACAGAATGTCACAAAGCATTATCTAACTGGGGATAGCTAGCTAACAGAATGTCACAAAGCATTATCTAACTGGGGATAGCTAGCTAACAGAATGTCACAAAGCATTATCTAACTGGGGATAGCTAGCTAACAGAATGTCACAAAGCATTATCTAACTGGGGATAGCTAGCTAACAGAATGTCACAAAGCATTATCTAACTGGGGATAGCTAGCTAACAGAATGTCACAAAGCATTATCTAACTGGGGATAGCTAGCTAACAGAATGTCACAAAGCATTATCTAACTGGGGATAGCTAGCTAACAGAATGTCACAAAGCATTATCTAACTGGGGATAGCTAGCTAACAGAATGTCACAAAGCATTATCTAACTGGGGATAGCTAGCTAACAGAATGTCACAAAGCATTATCTAACTGGGGATAGCTAGCTAACAGAATGTCACAAAGCATTATCTAACTGGGGATAGCTAGCTAACAGAATGTCACAAAGCATTATCTAACTGGGGATAGCTAGCTAACAGAATGTCACAAAGCATTATCTAACTGGGGATAGCTAGCTAACAGAATGTCATTTTAATTGCAATAGAAAGTTAGTCAAAATAGACAAGATCTTGCAACAATGGAGAGATAAATACGTGTCTATTTATGGATATTAAAACGTTATACTTAAACACAGTGGTTCCCCAGTAGATTATTAAGAAAAGCTCATCCTTTGACAAAACAATTAATGTTTGCCTTCATCCAGATTGCAACTTCTCATTTTCAGTTAATTGAAAATTAAACCTTGTTCAAAGTATCTCCCTTTCTCAAACAAGCCATACAAAGCTGGTTACAATTTGAATTTCAGGCTCCAGAAAAGACAGCACAAATATTACAACAAATATTATGATTAAACTCAAATATATGAATTGATCAAAATAAAAATAAAATGTATGGATATATATTTTTTAATGGCATTATTTTTATTAATGATATTTATGAATAATAACTTTGGAGTTATGTCACACATGCAGCAATCGGAACTATATGGTTATGTTTGCTCAATACAACATTACAACCAATTGATTGCAGAATTACCACAGAATTGAAGAAGATAAGTGGAAGGCAGAGAAGCTTCTTTGTCTGTCCTATATTAAAGATGAAAATTGGCATAAATAAAACAAATGAACAGTTCCATTTCAGGACAGAAATGCTGACAGCTGCGCCACACAGGTTACACAAAAGCAGGGAGGATTGTCGTCGATGATCTCATGGCACTTGGCTTATGAACTGATATACAAAACAATGATCGATTCAACAATTCAAGTTTTTCCATTTAAATTATTATACAAAATTCCTGCTACCAACAAAATGTTATATAAAATCACTGAATCGTCTATTTTGGTACCGCCCCCTTGTAGCTGGTTTCTGGTCACATGTTCAGGAGGGGCTAAAAAGTCATGACATTGTTTTAAAATTAACCCTACAAATAGCACCATAGGCAATGAATCAACAATATAATAATACTTTTAGCAAAAATATTAATTTTAAAATAACAATCTGTTGATAATATGGATATGAAAGGTTCAGAATCTATGTAAGACATCACAGCACAGTTGAAAAATATATGGAACAAGAAAATCGAGAGATTGTGGCCTATGGAGATAGGTGGGATGGGCTGAGAGAAACTGAGCAGTGGATTTAATCTGTAATAGTTATTCATCTGTAATAGATGCTATTGAAAATAATATATATATCAGGTGTACCGGACATGTGTGAGCACTTTGAATCCAAAATATTTCTCAATGTTTCTCAAAATTACTGTAGCTTGCTAATTAATTTCATGCTTTGTGATACACATGTTTTTTTATGCTGTTTTAGTCCACACAACATGTCGCCCTGTCACTGACAGTAGAACCTGATGAATAACATGGGGGGAAACAATATAATTGGCCATGCTTTTTGTTATACCAGATCCGCAAAGAGAAAGTTCTAGCTAGTGTATCCCTCTGTCCTTCCACTCTTGTTTGATGTAGTTGTTCGGTTTATCAGGTCCCATGCTCCCATGACTTTTATCAGGGGCGCAACTTTAGTTTTAGAAGTGGAGGGGATATAATTATTATTATTATTCCAGTCTGATAAACACTCCAAACAGCCTACCTGACCACTCGGAGGCGTCCACATGGTCCTAAAGCACACCGTTGCATCGTTTTGTATCACATTCCAATGATGAAACTGGGGGAGGACAAAAATGCTATTTCAGATTGTGGGGGGACATGCCGCCCCCCCCCCCCCCCCCCCCCCCCCGCCCCCCGTCACCAGTGAAAGTTACACCCCTGACTGTTATAATTATTTGCTTACAAGTTCATTACAATTAGCTTTTTGCTTTTAGTCTCACGTGGGGAAGTAAGTAAACTGTCTGGCGCCAGAGACTCATTGGGAGGGAGATTAGAGCAGACCCAGAAATTCTGTCTGAACGGATGCACCTGAAAACACTCCATTTACTCAGTGCTGTTATAATTTATGCTATGAAATTCTGTGATTTTATTGGGACAGTTCCCCCTCCATAGTAAATAGCTAGCAAAACAATCCAAGCAATATTCGCATGACCTATATGCCCATAGAGGCGGAGCTGCTGCAGGCAGTCACTGAGGGGCAGAGTAGTAAGTAACTGAACAGCTTGTTTTGAATAATATATTTATGAAACAGGAAAATGTATACATTTATCTCTGTTTTATGCAGTGGTGTAAAGTACTTAAGTAAAAATACTTTAAAGTACTACTCAAGTCGTTTTTAGGGGTATCTATACTTCACTTTACTATTTATATTTTTGACAACTTTTGTTTTTACTTCACTACATTTCTAAAGAAAAGAATGTACTTTTTACTCCATACATTTTCCCTGACACCCAAAAATACTCAATATATTTTGAATGCTTAGCAGGACAGGAAAATGGTGACTCACTAAACACCAATGCTTTATTTGTACATTTTATTAAAAAACAAGAAAATTGTGCCATCTGCTTTACTTAATATAAGGAATTTGAAATGATTTATACGTTTACTTTGATACTTAAGTATATTTTAGCAATTACATACAATTTTAATACTTAAGTATATTTTAAATACTTTTAGACTTTTACTCAAGTAGTTTTTTACTTTTAATTGAGTCATTTTCTATTAAGGTATCTTTACTTTTACTCAAGTATGACAATTGGGTACTTTTTCCACCACTGTCAAATGCTGTGTAAGTCGGGGGTCCCCTGTAACATGAGTACTGTATTTTTATCTTTAAAATGTTATATATCCAAACTTCTAGTAAGAATGGTACTTTTGACTCCAACAATGTTCTTTTTTTTTTTTGTATGGCTCAAGTTTTATTACACACACACAAAAAAACATAGCTAATTTGTTATTTTCCTCCTGTTTCATTACCTCTTAAAAGGACACCTTGACTCCATATCTATTTACACAAATCAAGCTGTAAAATTTTCCCCTTCCTGGGTCATACAATACACTGTCCCAAATTAAACTCACAATGGTCTTTGAGAGAAATGTCTTACAAAGACTAGAACAAGTACTACAAACACACATACTTAAAGAGACACATTTTAGTCCACAAAAGGTCCACGCGTTTAACATTCAAACAGTGTTAGACAAGCCGGATCTTAGTGTTGTGCGTAAACAAGTAAATGTGCCATTTAAGATTCGGTAACCCCTAGGTCCTCTGGCAAGTGTTTAGAGCGCACAGTAACCCCTAGGTCCTCTGGCAAGTGTTTAGAGCGCACGGTAACCCCTAGGTCCTCCGGCAAGTGTTTAGAGCGCACGGTAACCCCTAGGTCCTCCGGCAAGTGTTTAGAGCGCACAGTAACCCCTAGGTCCTCCGGCAAGTGTTTAGAGCGCACGGTAACCCCTAGGTCCTCCGGCAAGTGTTTAGAGCGCACGGTAACCCCTAGGTCCTCCGGCAAGTGTTTAGAGCGCACGGTAACCCCTAGGTCCTCCGGCAAGTGTTTAGAGCGCACGGTAACCCCTAGGTCCTCCGGCAAGTGTTTAGAGCGCACGGTAACCCCTAGGTCCTCCGGCAAGTGTTTAGAGCGCACGGTAACCCCTAGGTCCTCCGGCAAGTGTTTAGAGCGCACGGTAACCCCTAGGTCCTCCGGCAAGTGTTTAGAGCGCACGGTAACCCCTAGGTCCTCCGGCAAGTGTTTAGAGCGCACAGTAACCCCTAGGTCCTCCGGCAAGTGTTTAGAGCGCACAGTAACCCCTAGGTCCTCCGGCAAGTGTTTAGAGCGCACAGTAACCCCTAGGTCCTCCGGCAAGTGTTTAGAGCGCACAGTAACCCCTAGGTCCTCCGGCAAGTGTTTAGAGCGCACAGTAACCCCTAGGTCCTCCGGCAAGTGTTTAGAGCGCACAGTAACCCCTAGGTCCTCCGGCAAGTGTTTAGAGCGCACAGTAACCCCTAGGTCCTCCGGCAAGTGTTTAGAGCGCACAGTAACCCCTAGGTCCTCCGGCAAGTGTTTAGAGCGTGGTAGTAATGAGGGAGAAAGAAAGTAAATAAGCAGTGATACCCATACAAACACGGGAGGGGAAAGTATTCAGACTAGGTGCTGATTACTGCTGAGCTCGACCAACGGACCCTAATTCTGCCCTTTGTAATGTGAGATGCACCATAAACACTGTGGGGAAAGACAGAGTCAAACACAGCAGGATCAGGCACACCTGGCATGTCTATTGATATGTTCCTCAGCCTGTCACTTAGTACCTGGCTAACACACTCCTAGCGCTAAATGTCAATTAACTCATTCAGAAAATGATTTTGAATGTTACAAGACTTCAGTTATTGTATGGTAGCAAAATGATATTACATTTAGTTTGGGTGCAAAGAAAGCAGTCGTTTTCCAGATACAGAGATTAACTGGGTTCCCCAACTTAAAAAAAACAACATTTTCATTGTTGGACATAAAAGACTGTAAAGACACCGTAAAATCAGTTCCAAGTGATTTAATTTTGGAAATCTGTCCCCAAGTATTCCCACGCATAAAAGAGAGACACATGTGCTCGTATACAAATGTAAGCAAGGTTTGAAATGATTATGTTTAAGTCAAATATCATCTCTGTTTGGGTCAATGCAAATTGCAGTCTACAAATGATTTGTAATCATGTTCCGGCCACTACCATCTGCTTGGCCCTCGGATGAATGTAGTTGATGATCCTTGAACTAGTAGATATCATGAAGTATCTCATACCGATTTTCAGGAATACATTTTCCCCAGGTCATAAAGCTGAATTTAATCTTCGAGTTAAAATCTAAACCAAAACAGCACTGCTTTTTGCACACAATAGCATTCTCAGTATGTTCTCAGAAAACTTATCTGAAATTGTAGCGAGACGTACAGTAAATCTGGTGTTTGATAAACATCCACTGTGTGAACCAGAGACACATACAACAGTCACAGCCATGTTAGATCTGGGAGTTATAGAGGTTAAATGAACAAGGCCTCGGGATGCAGACCTAGAGCTCTCTATTCCCACGGGTGTGTCGAAAACCCACTAGGATCAGCGTTTTTGGATGCAGTCTGACACACACACACACACACACACACACACACACACACACACACACACACACACACACACACACACACACACACACACACACACACACACACACACACACACACACACACACACACACACACTGCAAAGAAAAGTCCCACGCAGCTGTGGAAGGCCCACTACTACAGGCAGCTGGAGGAACTGGCAGATAGATCGGCATCAGGCGGGGGGCTATTCTTCACCACTGGTGTGTGCTGTCAACTGCAAGCAGAGGCCTTTGAGCGCGGTAGAGTGTGAAGTGCTTGTCACTGAGCCCTGAGAGTGCTTCCCCTGTTGGTAACAACACCTCAGGTGTTACTCTCTGCGGGGGGATTTTCACCAACATCTTCCTCCTCAGTCAAAACCTTTATTTACTTTTTTGACTTTCTTTCTTTCTTCCTTTTTTTGTTTTTCAGTGGGTGAGATTATGGGCGTGTGGCACTCCCATGATCAAAGTATTTTCAAATGCGTAGATTAAAGTGGGAGAAATATCCACTTACTCGAAACAATCTCATTAATTATGTATTCGTTAAACATATATATATATGTTTTTTTCAATGGCAGAGTTTACGTTTCAAGAGCAACCTTGGGGAAAGTTGCTTTTGGGAGACATTTGTTATTTGTTGAATATGATCTTTGTCTTGCTGGTTATCTATCCACCATCTCTGTGATTAAGCTATGTTTCTGGGGTACTGCAAGTCAAACACTTCTTATGGAATATGCTATTGGCCTATAGGCCGTAAAATGCACACACCTTCTCACTGCATGGCTTTTGTTGGGGAAACAAACGTGGTCCATTCCACACTTGATGTTGAATTATTATGAAGTGTTTGACAAACACTGTTTGGTGCTGTGCCTTGGCTTGAAAGTCAGGTCAGTGATCACCTTGCCCCACTGGCTTTGTAGTGCTGTCGGGATCGTTCTATCTATATCCTCTCCCCTGCAAGTGCAAAAATCACCTCTGTCAACACATCATTACTTTTACCGTGACAGTAAAAAAAAACTCCAACAGATTTCCTCCAGTCTCAATTATTATGGTAATTATTATTATGGTAATGCATGTTGTATTTTTATATTATGAAACATAGAGGTAGGCCTAACCAATGAGATTAATCCAAAATAATTACTTTGAATTACAATTACAGACAGAAACAGACTCAAATTAGCAATATATTTGTTTAGTTTGTTGTGAACTTATATGTAAGTTCATCTGATCCTTTGAGCATTTGAACAAAAGGGGGAGCTGAGGTTAACTTGTGTGTGTGGCCCTTAAAACCCCAGTCTCATGGAGGTGCCCAGGAAAAGTATGCCCCTATGAAACCCAATCCTCACATCTGCAGGATACCCCCCCCCCCCCCCCACCCCCCACCCCTTGACTGTAATGGTTAATGAATTCCAACGCAAAACCAGATGATGTTGAACATCTCCTCGATTGATGGATTACTCCTGTATCGAAAACAAGAGCAGATGAAAACGTGCTCGTCCCTTTTATTCACCCTATGCAGCGCCGGGGTTTTGACAAATTGTGTGCTGGTTAATATTGTTAAAGCTTAGAGCAGTGTCAAGCTCATTCCAACGGAGGGTCGAGTGTCTGCAGGTTTTTGCTCCTCCCTTGATGAATTAAGGTCACTAATTAGTAAGGCACGCACCTCATCTGGGTGTCTGCTTATCAGTAGACATGTTGGTTGACTTTTTAAGTAATCTAATATATGTCATTAGGTACCACTAAGTAGAATTCACAGGTGTATACTTGCCAAGTCAAAATGTAAAAACAATATACTGTATTTGAGAGAGAATATGGAGAAAATAGTATGTTCCCCATTAACCAGTCCTTGAAATCCAGGATATATCTTGTTATTATAATGTTTAAATTCAATTAAATTTTTCACATTTTGATTCAAGCATATAGGATAGAATGAATAAAGTGATTAGAAAGAATAATAACAGGTTTACCCCTTTATCGGAGGTGTTGTTTCATGGGGATGAATCAGGAGGGGAGTTGCTCCTAAACATATGACACATGGAAGATTTCTCCTAGGGAACAATCATAACATTAGGGGATATACCATGCCAAAACAATGCAACGACAGGCATCAACGTACTCAATAACACTTCTGCAAAGGTATCTTGTGCCAATAGGAATAGATTATCAACAGTAGCCAGCAATAAAGAGTTTAGGTGAGGAGGACCCATGACCATCAAGTGTTTACAATTCAAAATGCAGTGATGGAAAAGATACCCAATTCAAAATGACTCAAGTAAAGGTGAAATACTACTTGAGTAAAAGTCTAAAAGCATTTGGTTTTAAATATACTTAAGTATTAAAAGTAAATGTAATTGCAAAAAATACACATACAGTTGAAGTCGGAAGTTTACATACACTTAGGTTGGAGTCATTAAAACTTGTTTTCAACCACTCTTGTTAAACAAACTATAGTTTTGACAAGTCAATTAGGACATCTACTTTGTGCATGACACAAGTAATTTTCCCAACAATTGTTTACAGACAGATTATTTCACTTGTAATTCACTGTATCACAATTCCAGTGGGTCAGAAGTTTACATACACTAAGTTGACTGTGCCTTTAAACAGCTTGGAAAATTCCAGAAAATTATGCCATGGCTTTAGAAGCTTCTGATAGGCTAATTGACATAATTTGAGTCAATTGCAGGTGTACCTGTGGATGTATTTCAAGGCCTATCTTCAAACTCACTGCCTCTTTGCTTGACATCATGGGAAAGTCAAAGAAATCAGCCAAGACCTCAGAAAAAAAATTGAAGACCGAGTATGCAAGTATAAACAGACCACACAGCTCTGTCACCTAGCTCTGTCTCCTAGAGATGAACGTACTTTGGTGTGAAAAGTGCAAATCAATCCCAGAACCACAGCAAAGGACCATGTGAAGATGCTGGAGGAAACAGGTACAAAAGTGTCTATATCCACAGTAAAACGAGGACTATATCGACATAACCTGAAAGGCCGCTCAGCAAGGAAGAAGCCATTGCTCCAAAACCGCTATAAAAAAGCCAGACTATGGTTTGCAACTGTACATGGAGACAAAGATCGTACTTTTTGGAGAAATGTCCTCTGGTCTGATGAAACAAAAATAGAACTGTTTGGCCATAATGACCATCGTTATGTTTGGAGGAAAAAGAGAGAAGCTTGCAAGCCGAAGAACATCATCCCAACCGTGAAGCATGGGGGTGGCAGCATCATGTTGTGGGGGTGCTTTGCTGCAGGAGGGACAGGTGCATTTCACAAAATAGATGGCATCATGAAGCGGGAAAATTACGTGGATATATTGAAGCAACATCTCAAGACATCAGTCAGGAAGTTAAGGCTTGGTCGCAAATGGGTCTTCCAAATGGACAATGACCCCAAGCATACTTCCAAAGTTGTGGCAAAATGGCTTAAGGACAACAAAGTCAAGGTATTGGAGTGGCCATCACGAAGCCCTGACCTCAACCCTATAGAACAATTGTGGTCAGAACTGAAAAAGCTTGTGCGAGCAAGGAGGCCTTACTAACCTGTCTCAGTTACACCAGCTCTGTCAGGAGGAATGGGCCAAAATTGACCCAACTTATTGTGGGAAGCTTGCGGAAGGCTACCCGAAACGTTTGACCCAAGTTAAACAATTTAAAGGCAATGCTACCAAATACTAATTGAGTGTATGTAAACTTCTGACCCACTGGGAATGTGATGAAAGAAATAAAAGCTGAAAGAAATAATTCTCTTTACTATTATTCTGACATTTCACATTCTTAAAATAAAGTGGTGATCCTAACTTACTTAAGACAGGCAATTTTTACTAGGATTAAATGTCAGGATTCGTGAAAAACTGAGTTTAAATGTATTTGGCTAAGGTGCATGTAAACTTCCGACTTCAACTGTAAGTAACAAAGTAAAATTATAAGTACAAATCAATTCAAATTCCTTTTATTAAGCAAACCAGATGGCACCATTTTCTTGTTCTTTTAATTTACAGATCGCCAGGGGCACACACCAACACTCAGACATCATTTACAAACATAGCATTTGTGTTTAGTGAATCCGCTAGATCTTAGAAATAAGGATGACCAGGGATGTTCTCTTGATAAGTGTGTGAATTGGACAGTTTCCCTGTCCTGTTAAGCATTCAAAATGTAACACGTACTTTTGGGTGTCAGGGGAAAATGTATGGAGTAAAAAGTACATTATTTTCTTTAGGAATGTAGTGAAGTAAAAGTAAAAGTTGTCGAAAATATCAATAGTAAAGTACAGATACCTCCAAAAACTACATAAGTAGTACTTTAAAGTATGTTTACTTAATTTTCACAGTGGTGTAAAGTACTTATCACAACACCCTCATTAAATCAACAGTATGTCTTTCAGGAGCTTGTCTTTAACACTGCACCTCATTAAATCAACAGTATGACATCCAGGAGCTTGTCTTTAACACTGCACCTCATTAAATCAACAGTATGACATCCAGGAGCTTGTCTTTAACACTGCACCTCATTAAATCAACAGTATGACATTCAGGAGCTTGTCTTTAACACTGCACCTCATTAAATCAACAGTATGACATTCAGGAGCTTGTCTTTAACACTGCACCTCATTAAATCAACAGTATGTCTTTCAGGAGCTTGTCTTTAACACTGCACCTCATTAAATCAACAGTATGACATCCAGGAGCCTGTCTTCAACACTGCACCTCATTAAATCAACAGTATGTCTTTCAGGAGCTTGTCTTTAACACTGCACCTCATTAAATCAACAGTATGTCTTTCAGGAGCTTGTCTTTAACACTGCACCTCATTAAATCAACAGTATGTCTTTCAGGAGCTTGTCTTCAACACTGCACCTCATTAAATCAACAGTATGACATCCAGGAGCCTGTCTTCAACACTGCACCTCATTAAATCAACAGTATGTCTTTCAGGAGCTTGTCTTTAACACTGCACCTCATTAAATCAACAGTATGACATCCAGGAGCCTGTCTTCAACACTGCACCTCATTAAATCAACAGTATGTCTTTCAGGAGCTTGTCTTTAACACTGCACCTCATTAAATCAACAGTATGACATTCAGGAGCCTGTCTTCAACACTGCACCTCATGAAGTGTCTGTCTGTGACCTATTACAAACTCAGAGCCACTGAGGCGTTTTCAATGGGGAGATACGCCAACTCTTCCATTATAGAGGGGAGACTTTATGTCCACTGCACCCGAGCCCCGAGTCTTATAATAAAAGCAGATACTACATCTACAACTAGTCAAATAAAGGATGGTACTTCAATCAGTGGAGTACTGGTAGTCAGCTGGTGCTTCCATTTTGACCGGTCTGTCTGAAGTGCCTTATATCTAGGTTTGATTTCCTGTGTTACTTTGGACACTAAGTGCCTCTCAGCCTGAGTTGCTTGCTAGCACAGTCTTAGCCTTGCTACTCTGTTATACTCTAAAGCATCTCCTAAATGGGGTATATTATTATTATTATTATCGTTTAAAGAAACTCAATGGGAATTGTGGGGAAATTATTTTCTATTTACATTTTGGGAATTATTACAGGAGGAGGAGGGTCAGTGTTTGCTTTGTTCATTACCACATTTTGTAACTGACTTTATTGTGTCAAATTTGGCTCCTGGATTGGAACATTTGACTGTGAATGTGTGTATCACAGAGCCCCCTTGTGGATGAAGAAACAAACAACTGGTATACATCTTCTCAGTAGAGGGAGACCAGGGAACAAAGTAACACTTGTAGGCTTTTGCTTGTTATGAAAATATTATTTGAGTTGGATTAATTATATTTTTATACAAACAACATACATATCTCAGCTACCATTTCACACTGTAACTACGTTTCTAGGACATACCAGTTGTTTACAATTCAACCGAACGTGGCTAGAGTGACATTTTCTGGATTCCTAGATCTATGATCAGGGGCAACTCCATTCCGGCTAAGGGGGTTTAGAGGTGGTGAAACGGGACAGTTTGGGCAGGAGAGCATCCAGGAGAGCGAAAGTTCAGCATCTGGTGTTCCTCATGGGGCTGGGTAACAATCCTCCTCAGTTCTGATTTGTCAGCTTTTCTCACACCTAGGACAAGAAAAAGAAAGAATAGAAATGGTAAAAAGACAGGTGACAAGGGACATCTGGTGTGGTGTGTGTGTGGTGTGTGTGTGTGTGTGTGTGTGTGTGTGTGTGTGTGTGTGTGTGTGTGTGTGTGTGTGTGTGTGTGTGTGTGTGTGCGTGTGTGCGTGTGTGTGTGCGTGCGTGCGTGCGTGCGTGCGCGCGTTCGTGCGTGCGTGTGCTCGTGTGCGGGTGTGTGGGTGTGTGGGTGTGGGTATGTGTGCATGCATGCGTGTGTCTAATTACCTCACTGGAGGTCTTCATTCAAACTCAGTGAGCTCTTGGAAGAATGGGACAATGTAGGGTTGAGAACAGCTGGCTTCCTGTGGGTCACCTTGTCATGCACTTTGTCCGATATTCGGGGTTCATCATCTTGGGTTGATTGGAACCTACAGCATATATGCAATATAGTTATTAAATCAATGGAGGCATTGAACAAATACAAATAAGACAGCTAGATACACCTAATGTACGTCAACCCTATCTAACTAATACAACACTGTTATATGCTACACAATACATCAGATTATTTTATCAGACTCACAGCATTTTCCTTTCGTTCTGTGCCACCAAATGTTTGCATACTACTAGTAAAGTGATCAGGTTTAGCTAATACTGTAACATGGCTGGCGGGGAAAGGCTGTGGTCTGTGCCACCCGGGATCCTTGGGACGACCATACCCAATTGAAGTTGACATTTTAAATGCTTAAGGTTAGGTAAGGGTTCTGGTTCTGGTTAGGGTTAGGTAAGGGTTCTGGTTAAGGTTAGGTAAGGGTTCTGGTTCTGGATCTGGTTAGGTAAGGGTTCTGATTAAGGTTAGGTAATTCTGGTTCTGGTTAGGTAAGGGTTCTGATTCTGGTTAAGGTTAGGTAAGGGTTCTGGTTCTGGTTCTGGTTAAGGTTAGGTAAGGGTTCCGGGTCTGGTTAGGTAAGGGTTCTGGTTCTGGTTAAGGTTAGGAAAGGGTTCTGGTTCTGGTTAAGGTTAGGTAAGGTTTCTGGTTAAGGTTAGGTAAGGGTTCTGGTTAAGGTTAGGTAAGGGTTCTGATTCTGGTTAAGGTTCGGTAAGGGTTCTGGTTCTGGTTAGGTAAGGGTTCTGATTCTGGTTAAGGTTCGGTAAGGGTTCTGGTTCTGGTTAAGGTTAGGTAAGGGTTCTGGTTAGGTAAGGGTTCTGGTTCTGGTTAAGGTTAGGTAAGGGTTCTGATTCTGGTTAAGGTTCGGTAAGGGTTCTGGTTCTGGTTAGGTAAGGGTTCTGATTCTGGTTAAGGTTCGGTAAGGGTTCTGGTTCTGGTTAAGGTTAGGTAAGGGTTCTGGTTAGGTAAGGGTTCTGGTTCTGGTTAAGGTTAGGTAAGGGTTCTGATTCTGGTTAAGGTTCGGTAAGGGTTCTGGTTAGGTAAGGGTTCTGGTTCTGGTTAAGGTTAGGTAAGGGTTCTGATTCTGGTTAAGGTTAGGTAAGGGTTCTGGTTAGGTAAGGGTTCTGGTTCTGGTTAAGGTTAGGTAAGGGTTCTGGTTAGGTAAGGGTTCTGGTTCTGGTTAAGGTTAGGAAAGGGTTCTGGTTAAGGTTAGGTAAGGGTTCTGGTTCTGGTTAGGTAAGGGTTCTGGTTCTGGTTAGGTAAGGGTTCTGGTTAAGGTTAGGTAAGGGTTCTGGTTCTGGTTAGGTAAGGGTTCTGGTTCTGGTTATGGTTAGGTAAGGGTTCTGGTTAAGGTTAGGTAAGGGTTCTGGTTAAGGTTAGGTAAGGGTTCTGGTTAAGGTTAGGTAAGGGTTCTGGTTCTGGTTAGGTAAGGGTTCTGGTTCTGGTTAAGGTTAGGTAAGGGTTCTGGTTAAGGTTCGGTAAGGGTTCTGATTCTGGTTAAGGTTCGGTAAGGGTTCTGGTTCTGGTTAAGGTTAGGTAAGGGTTCTGGTTAGGTAAGGGTTCTGGTTCTGGTTAAGGTTAGGTAAGGGTTCTGGTTAAGGTTAGGTAAGGGGTCTGGTTCTGGTTAGGTAAGGGTTCTGGTTCTGGTTCTGGTTAAGGTTAGGTAAGGTAAGGATTCTGGTTCTGGTTAAGGTTAGGTAAGGGTTCTGGTTCTGGTTAGGGTTAGGGTATGTGATCATGATCTGATGAGGGGGAAGGTAGGGGGTGTAATAATAGGTTATTGAAAATAATTTTGATTAGGTACCTAGCCATGCAATGTCATAAGGTTATTCATTACCTTATTTAGGAAGCTCATTGGATCTCATCCAGGTTGAGGTCAAAGTTACTCTTTCATTTCTCACAGACTCTATGCACAAATGTGTTTATATCCCTGTTAGTGAGCATTTCTATTTTGCCAAGATAATCTATCCACCTGACAGGTGTGGCATATCAAGAAGCTGATTAAACAGCATGATCATTACACAGGTAAAAGGCCCCTCTAAAATGCTCCGTTTTGTCACACAACACAATGCCTAAGATGTTTCAAGTTTTGAGGGAGCGTGCAATTGGCATTCTGACTACAGGAATGTCCACCAGAATTGTTGCCAGAGAATTTAAATGTAATTTCTCTACCATATGTCACCTCCAACGTCATTTTAGAGAATTTGACAGTACATCCAACCGGCCTCACAACCGCAGACCACATGTATGGCGTCGTGTGGGCAAGCGGTTTGCTGATGTCAACGTTCTGAACAGAGTGCCCCATGGTGGCGGTGGGGTTATGGTATAGGTAGGAATAACCTACGGACAACAAACACAATTGCATTTTATCAATGGCAATTTAAATGCACAGAGATACGGTGACGAGACAATTCTTGGAAGCTGAAAATGTTCCAGTTCTTCCATTGCCTGCATACCCACCAGACATGTCACCAATTGAGCTTGTTTGGGATGCTCTGGATCGACGTGTACAACAGCGGGTTCCAGTTTCCAACAATATCCAGGAACTTCGCACAGCCATTGAAGAAGAGTGGGACAACATTCCACAGGCCACAATCAACAGCCTGATCAACTCTATGCGAAGGAGATGTGTCGTGCTGCATGAGGCAAATGGTGGTCACACCTAATACTGACTGGTTTTCAGATGCATATCTGTATTACCGGTTCATGTGAAATAGATTAGGGCCTAATTACATTTATTTAAATTGACTGATTTCCTTATATGAACTATAACTCAGTAAAATCTTTCCATTTTTGCATGTTGCGTTTATATGCGTGTTCACTATACAACCCTTTCCACAGAGGGTTCTACATGGAACCAAAAACGGTTCTCCTATGGGGACAGCTGAACAACCCTTTTGGAACCGTTTTCCCTCCAAATGTACAGCTAATAATAGGCTAGCTAGTAGCTACTAGCTTTCTTAAGTTTTGGTAGGGGCGAGCTGGATATTCGAAAATGGCTGGGCACTCCCAAGTGAAAAAAAATGGAAGACCACCAAGTCAAGTACAATGATGAACTCACAGAGCAGCCTGATCACCAAGGTTTAGCATGTTACATCAAAGAAACGTCCAGCTTGTCCAGCTGGCATTTGAGAGGGAACTGAAGTACATTTCGCCAGGAAGAAAATGGAATCAGAAACTTCTCATGAGGTTCAACACAGCATGGAGGAAGCTGCAACTCGTCTAAATGGTAAGCTACAACATTTATGACCCTGGCAGCCTTGCCAGAATTATTAATTAATTGGTTCTCTCTCATGTAAGCCTACTGTTTTTTTGGCAGATTTTTAAATGTAATGTATAGTTCAGGCCTTTACTTCAATACATATTTTAGATGTAATGTCATTGCTTTTTTTGCGGGTCTAATTGCTATTGATAGACATACAGCTTTGCGTTATTTGACGGGTATAGGTACAATGACCAATGTAGCCTATTGGTTGTGCTCTGAGGTGATGCTGAAAATTACCCTTTCAAATCAAATACATTTTTATTTGTCACATGTGCCGAATACAACAGGTGTAGACCTTACTGTGAAATGCTTACTTACAAGCCCTTAACCAACAATGCAGTTCAGGAAATAGAGTTAAGAAAATATTTACTAAATAAACTAAAGTAAATTAAATAAACAAATAAGTGACACAATAAAATAACAATAATGAGGCTATATAGGTAAATTGACTATGCATAGATAATAAACAGCGAGTAACAGCAGTGTAAAACCAAAGGGGAGGGGGGGGGGGGTTAATGCAAATAGTCCAAGTGGCCATTTGATTAATTATTCAACAGTCTTATGGCTTGGTGGTGGAAGCTGTTAAAGAGCCTTTTGGATCTAGACTTGGCACTCTGGTACCGCTTGCCGTGCGGTAGCACAAAGAACAGTCTATGACTAGGGTGGCTGGAGTCTTTGACAATTTTTAGGGCCTTCCTCTGACACCGCCTGGTATAGAGGTCCTGGATGTTAGGAAACTTGGCCCCAGTGATGTAGTATGTAGTATGCCGTACGCACTACCCTCTGTAGCGCCTTGCAGTCGGAGGCCAAGCAGTTGCCATATCAGGCAGTGATGCAACCGGTCAGGATGCTCTCGATTGTACTGCTGTAGAAATTCTTTAGGATCTGGGGACCCATGCCAAATATTTTCAGTCTCCTGAGGGGGATAAGCCGTTGTTGTGCCCTCTACACGACTTTCTTGGTGTTTTTGTTGGTGATGTGGACACCAAGGAACTTGAAACTCTTGATCAATCAATAATCAATCACTCAAATGTATTTATTAAGCCCTTTTTACATCAGCCGATGTCACAAACTGTTGTACAGAAAGCCAGCCTAAAACCCCAAACAGCAAGCAATGCAGATGTAGAAGCACGGTGGCTAGGAAAAACTCCCTAGAAAGGCCGGAAACTAGGAAGAAACCTAGAGAGGAACTAGGATCTGACCCATTCCACTACAGCACCGTAGATGTGAATGGGGGCGTGTTCAACCCCTCTTTTTCCTGTGGTCCACAATCATCTCCTTTGTCTTGCTCAAGTTGAGGGAGAGGTTGTTGTCCTGGCACCACACTGCCAGGTCTCTGACCTCCTCCCTATAGGCTGTCTCATCGTTGTCGGTGATCAGGCCTACCACTGTTGTGTCGTCTGCAAACTTAATGATGGTGTTGGAGTTGTGCTTGGCCACGCAGTTGTGGGTGAACAGGGAGTACAGGAAGGGACTAAGCATGGACCCCTAAAGAGCCCCATGTTGAGGATCAGCATGGCAGATGTGTTGTTACCTACCCTTACCAGCTGGGTGCGGCCAGTCAGGATGTCCAGGATCCAGTTGCAGAGGGAGGTGTTTAGTCACAGGGTCCTTACCTTAGTGATGAGTTTTGTGGGCACTATGGTGTTGAATGCTGAGCTGTTGTCAATTAACAGCATTCTCACATACATTTACATTTACATTTAAGTCATTTAGCAGACGCTCTTATCCAGAGCGACTTACAAATTGGTGCATTCACCTTATGATATCCAATGACATCCAATGACAACCTTATGACATAGGTGTTCATTTTGTTGAGGTGGGAAAGGGCAGTGTGGAGTGCGATTGAGATTGCGTCATCTGTGGATCAGTTGGGGGGTATGCGAATTGGAGTGGGTCTAGGGTTTCCGGGATGATCGTGTTGATGTGAGCCATGACCAGCCTTTCAAAGCACTTCAAGGCTACCGACGTGAGTGCTACGAGCGATAGTCATTTAGGCAGGTTACTTTCACTTTCTTGGGCACAGGGACTATGGAGGTGAAACATGTAGGTATTACAGACTCAGTCAGGGAGAGGTTGAAAATGTCAGTGAAGTCCACGCTTGCTCTGAGTACACATCCTGGTAATCCGTCTGGCCCCGCCGCCTTGTAAATGTTGACCTGTTTAAAGGTCTTTCTCACATCGGCTACGGAGAGCGAGATCCCACAGTTGTCCGGAACAGCTGGTGCTCTCATGCATGCTTCAGTGTCGCTTGCCTCGAAGCGAGCATAAAAGGCATTTAGCACGTCCGGTAGGCACTGGGCAGCTCGCGGCTGGGTTTCCCTTTGTAGTCCGTAATAGTTTGCAAGTTCTGCCACATCCGACGAGCATTAGAGCCGGTGTAGTAGGATTTAATCTTAGTCCTGCATTGACGCTTTGCCTGTTTGATGGTTCGTCTGAGGGCATAGCAGGATTTCTTATAAGCGTCCGGATTAGTGTCCTGCTCCTTGAAAGAAGCAGCTCTAGACTTTAGCTCAGTGAGGATGTTGCCTGTAATCCATGGCTTCTGGTTGGGAAATGTACATAAGGTCACTGTGGGGACGACATCGTCGATGCACTTATTGATGAAGCCGGTGACTGAGGTGATATACTTCTCAATGCCATTGGATGAATCCTGGAACATATTACAGTCTGTCCTAGCAAAACAGTCCTGTAGCGTAGCATCCGCGTCATCTGACCACTTCCGTATTGAGCGAGTCACTGGTACTTCCTGCTTTAGGTTTTGGTTGAAAGCAGGAATCAGGAGAATAGAATTATGGTCAGATTTGCCAAACGGAGGGCGAGGGAGAACTTTGTATGCGTCTCTGTGTGTGGAGTAAAGGTGGTCTAGAGTTTTTTCCCTCTGGTTGCACATGTGACAGAATGGTAGAAATGAGTTAAAACAGATTTAAGTATGCCTGCATTAAAGTAAGCACATCTTGGGCTACCAGTCTTCGTGGCGCTTCTCTTCAACATCACGTGTTTTCTTGTGTGCAAAATTACAGTTGTGTATATGTGTCACGCCCTGACTTTAGTTATATTTGTTTTCTTTATTTTTTGGTTAGGTCAGGGTGTGACAAGGGTGGTTTGTTTAGTTTTTGTATTGTCTAGGTGTTTTGTCTTGTCTAGGGTTTTTGTTTATCTATGGGGATTTTGTATGGTCTAGGGGTTTGTAGGTTTATGGTGGCCTGAATTGGTTCCCAATCAGAGACAGCTGTTTCTCGTTGTCTCTGATTTGGGAGCCTATTTAGGTTGCCATTTTCCATGTTGATTTTGTGGGTAGTTGTTTTCTGTTTAGTGTGTCTGCACCAGACAGAACTGTTTCGTTTGTTCCGCTTTGTTAGTTTTTGTTCTAGTGTTCAGCTGTATTAAAAATCATGAACACGTACCACGCTGCGCTTTGGTCTACTCCTTCTTCCTCAAACGAACATCGTTACAATATGGCTGCATTTCAGATTTTTTTACGAGAGTCAATTGTTGCTTATGTGTGTCACGCCCTGACCATAGAGAGCTTTTTATTCTCTATGTTGGTTAGGATGGGGTGTGACTAGGGTGGGTCATCTAGGTGTTTATATGTCTATGTTGGCCTGTTATGGTTCAATCAGAGGCAGCTGTTTATCGTTGTCTCTGTTTGGGGATCATATTTAGGCAGCCATTTCCCCTTTGTGCTTTGTGGGATCTTGTCTATGTATAGTTGCCTGTGAACATTATTCTAGCTTCACGTTTCGTTTGTTCGTTTTGTTGTTTGAAGTTTTCTATTCCAAAATAAAGGATGGAAACATACCACGCTGCATCTTGGTCTACTCCTTATGACGAACATGACAATGTGATCTAAAAAATATGGCGAAAGACTGAGTTTCAACAACTTAAGGAGTCACTGAAACGTGACAGAATTGTGTGTGGAATCACAAATGACCAAGTGCCAAGCAGATTACTCAGAGAACCAGATCTCCTGTTAGCTAGAGCAATAGAAATTTACCGTGCTAGTGAGGTGAAATAGCACACCCAACTGAAAATGCTTCATGATGAAGTCAAGGTACCCATTCACAAGGTGCATAAGCAAAAGAAAACACAAAACTAGACACCGACCGTGCACAGCTATGGGACAATTTAAGTGAAACACAATGTGTAGCTCAGCTAGTGAATATCAATGAGAAAAACACTGAGAAAGAGCAATGGACAGAAACACTGAAAATAAACAACCACAAACTTACTGTTAATCTGGATACAGGAGCTGAGTGTAACATCTTGTCCTTGAGAGAATTGAAAACGCTGAGAGGAAAAGTTAGTGGCAGATTCCATGCAAAAATCCACCTGCAAGCTAGTGACATATTCTGGCCACGAGATGGAGCCAAAAGGCAAGAAAACACTCCAATTTCAGTACAAGGAGAAAGTGTTTTAACAGGAATTTCAAGTGATTGAATAAGATGCACCTGCAATACTTGGAAGATCAGCTTGTCTATAAATGGGCTTAATACAGAGAATATTCAAGCTTGAACAAAGGACAGAGACTGACATTTACAGTGAATATAAAGATGTATACACAGGACCTGGATGAGTTCCTGGAGTGCATCACATACAAATAGACCCAGAAGTCACACCACTGGTTCAGTCATGCAGAAATGTACCTGTAGCACTAAAAGGAAAAACTGGAAAAGTAACTGAATCACGTGGAAAACATGGATGTCGTCATCAGGCAACCTGAGCTTACTGAATGGGTAAACAGCTTGGTGATAATCGTGAAGCCAAACAAAAGACGGGTATGCATGGACCCACAGGATCTACACAAAACCATCAAGAGAGAACATTATGCCATTGAAGAGGTAGTTGCTGAAATGCCTAACGCCAAGGTATTTTCAGTAGTTGATGCAAACCAAGGATTCTGGCAAACCCAACTGGGATTTGAGCACCCGACTCTGCACGTTCAATACCCCGTTTGGGAGATATTCCTTCAAGAGACTGCCGTTCGGAATTGTGTCCGATACAGAGGTGTTCCAGAGGTACCTCGCCCAGCATCTGGAAGTTATGGAAGGTGTCGTAAACATCATGGATGACATTCTTGTCTGGGGTGATGACACAGAGCAGCACGACCGGAGACTGAGACTGCTACTAGACAGACTGAGAAGCATCAACATGAAACTGAAAAAGGACAATTAAAAAATCAGAAGGACAGAAATTTGCTATATTGGACAGTTGTTAGGCCTGAAACCAGACTCGGAAAGTACAAGAAGTGCCAGAACCAGAGGACAAAGCAGAGCTTCAGAGGTTCACGAGAATGTTGCAGTATCTCGCAAAGTTCATCTCAAATGTCTCATATGTCAGCGCACCACTGAGACAACAGCTGGAAGGACACGTTCAGTGGCACTAGGAGTCTTCACAGGAACAAAGCTTCAAAAGCTTGAAAAACACTTGTCAGCAATGTGCCAGTGTTAAAGTACTAGGATGTATTTAAAAAAAACTGTGACACTATCTGTGGATGCAAGCTTGGAAGGCTTGGGAGCTGTGATCATGCAAGATGGTCAGCCAATTGCATACGGGTCAAGTTCCCTCACAGACTGTGAAAAGAGATACGCTCCAATTAAAAAAAGAGTTACTGGCGATATAGTCCTATGCTGGTGGCCATCAAGAGGTACGTATAGTCCTCTACACTTGTGGTCATCAAGAGGTACGTATAGTCCTACGCTGGTGGCCATCAAGAGGTACGTATAGTCCTACGCTGGTGGCCATCAAGAGGTACGTATAGTCCTACGCTGGTGGCCTTCAAGAGGTACGTATAGTCCTACGCTGGTGGCCTTCAAGAGGTACGTATAGTCCTCTACACTGGTGGCCATCAAGAGGTACGTATAGTCCTCTACACTGGTGGCCATCAAGAGGTACATATAGTCCTACGCTGGTGGCCATCAAGAGGTACGTATAGTCCTACGCTGGTGGCCATCAAGAGGTACGTATAGTCCTCTACACTGGTGGCCATCAAGAGGTACGTATAGTCCTCTACACTGGTGGCCATCAAGAGGTACGTATAGTCCTCTACACTGGTGGCCATCAAGAGGTACGTATAGTCCTCTACACTGGTGGCCATCAAGAGGTACGTATAGTCCTCTACACTGGTGGCCATCAAGAGGTACGTATAGTCCTCTACACTGGTGGCCATCAAGAGGTACGTATAGTCCTACGCTGGTGGCCATCAAGAGGTACGTATAGTCCTCTACACTGGTGGCCATCAAGAGGTACGTATAGTCCTCTACACTGGTGGCCATCAAGAGGTACGTATAGTCCTCTACACTGGTGGCCATCAAGAGGTACGTATAGTCCTCTACACTGGTGGCCATCAAGAGGTACGTATAGTCCTACACTGGTGGCCATCAAGAGGTACGTATAGTCCTCTACACTGGTGGCCATCAAGAGGTACGTATAGTCCTCTACACTGGTGGCCATCAAGAGGTACGTATAGTCCTCTACACTGGTGGCCATCAAGAGGTATGTATAGTCCTCTACACTGGTGGCCATCAAGAGGTACGTATAGTCCTCTACACTGGTGGCCATCAAGAGGTACGTATAGTCCTCTACACTGGTGGCCATCAAGAGGTACGTATAGTCCTACGCTGGTGGCCATCAAGAGGTACGTATAGTCCTACGCTGGTGGCCATCAAGAGGTACGTATAGTCCTCTACACTGGTGGCCATCAAGAGGTACGTATAGTCCTCTACACTGGTGGCCATCAAGAGGTACGTATAGTCCTCTACACTGGTGGCCATCAAGAGGTACGTATAGTCCTCTACACTGGTGGCCATCAAGAGGTACATATAGTCCTACACTGGTGGCCATCAAGAGGTACGTATAGTCCTCTACACTGGTGGCCATCAAGAGGTACGTATAGTCCTCTACACTGGTGGCCATCAAGAGGTACGTATAGTCCTCTACACTGGTGGCCATCAAGAGGTACGTATAGTCCTCTACACTGGTGGCCATCAAGAGGTACGTATAGTCTACACTGGTGGCCATCAAGAGCTACGTATAGTCCTACGCTGGTGGCCATCAAGAGGTACGTATAGTCCTCTACACTGGTGGCCATCAAGAGGTACGTATAGTCCTCTACACTGGTGGCCATCAAGAGGTACGTATAGTCCTCTACACTGGTGGCCTTCAAGAGGTACGTATAGTCCTCTACACTGGTGGCCTTCAAGAGGTACGTATAGTCCTCTACACTGGTGGCCTTCAAGAGGTACGTATAGTCCTCTACACTGGTGGCCATCAAGAGGTACGTATAGTCCTCTACACTGGTGGCCATCAAGAGGTACGTATAGTCTACACTGGTGGCCATCAAGAGCTACGTATAGTCCTACGCTGGTGGCCATCAAGAGGTACGTATAGTCCTCTACACTGGTGGCCATCAAGAGGTACGTATAGTCCTCTACACTGGTGGCCATCAAGAGGTACGTATAGTCCTCTACACTGGTGGCCTTCAAGAGGTACGTATAGTCCTCTACACTGGTGGCCTTCAAGAGGTACGTATAGTCCTCTACACTGGTGGCCTTCAAGAGGTACGTATAGTCCTCTACACTGGTGGCCATCAAGAGGTACGTATAGTCCTCTACACTGGTGGCCATCAAGAGGTACGTATAGTCCTCTACACTGGTGGCCAAGAGGTACGTATAGTCCTCCACACTGGTGGCCATCAAGAGGTACGTATAGTCCTCTACACTGGTGGCCATCAAGAGGTACGTATAGTCTACACTGGTGGCCATCAAGAGCTACGTATAGTCCTACGCTGGTGCCCATCAAGAGGTACGTATAGTCCTCTACACTGGTGGCCATCAAGAGGTATGTATAGTCCTACACTGGTGGCCATCAAGAGGTATGTATAGTCCTACGCTGGTGGCCATCAAGAGGTACGTATAGTCCTACGCTGGTGGCCATCAAGAGGTATGTATAGTCCTCTACACTGGTGGCCATCAAGAGGTATGTATAGTCCTACGCTGGTGGCCATCAAGAGGTACGTATAGTCCTCTACACTGGTGGCCATCAAGAGGTATGTATAGTCCTACTCCACTTGTCAGTGGCCTGAGTGGTTTGTTTACTAGCATGGCTTAGCCTTGTTTGTTTACTAGCATGGCTTAGCCGCATTTGTTTACTAGCATGGTTTAGCCTCATTTGTTTACTAGCATGGTTTAGCCTCATTTGTTTACTAGCATGGTTTAGCCTCATTTGTTTACTAGCATGGTTTAGCCTAATTTGTTTACTAGCATGGCTTAGTCTCGTTTGTTTACTAGCATGGTTTAGCCTTATTTGTTTACTAGCATGGCTTAGCCACGTTTGTTTACTAGCATGGTTTAGCCTCATTTGTTTACTAGCATGGTTTAGCCTCATTTGTTTACTAGCATGGTTTAGCCTCATTTGTTTACTAGCAAGGTTTAGCCTCATTTGTTTACTAGCATGGTTTTGTTTAGTCTCGCATGGCTTTGTTCTGAGAGGCCATGGGTAAGTGTACTTCCAAGGGGGAATTTTTGTGCACAAGAGTTCACTACCGTCATAAAAAAATTACCTTTATGATGACTCATACACCTTCCTGTCTGGCAAAACATTAGCAATAAGGAAATTAAGGTTAAGGTAAGGGTTAAAGCAGGGTTTCCCAAACTAGAGGTCGCAATCCCATGTGGGGTCGCCTGATTTGAAAATGGGGTCACACAACAAAATTTGCCCTTGGTTCATAGAACCGGGGTTAAGTCAGTAACTTCCAGTAGCCACTAGATGCGATCGTAATAAACAGAAAGGTTTCTGTTTTCTTCCTATAAATGTGGCTCTATCTTTTGAATGATTTAAGCAAAAAACATATATTATGACCTCATCACTGAAAGATAAGACTCTCAGGATCATGTATGTTCTGTTTCCCTCTACTATGCCCACAAGCCTTTAGACCGGGCTCTATATCAGCCTGGGGAGAGGGATGGGGGGGACATTGATGATGATGTTCTTTTCTACACAGAAGATCCATTCTATACTATTGGCTGATGATTCTGAACTTCCCAATACCTTTCTGATGCATTTCAGTCACTTCAAACCAGACTGTCTTCAGAATGAAATACTGTCAAAAATACTGACAGATCGAACTGATTTCAAATAGACTGCCATAGCCCCAATTATTATTATTTTTTACATTTGGCGTTGATTTCATCACTTTTTGTGTGGTCGAAATACATTTTTATATCAAAATGTGGTCGTGGGCCAAAAATGTTTGGCAAGGTTATGCATAGGGTTAACCACCATCCGGATCCATACAAAATATGCCGGCTGCATGTACACTCCGTAACTACAAACAAATACGTCTGAAGTCTCACTTTAGGTTTTCCCATGACTAAGGAAAGCCAGGTTACAGGTTTGTCTTTCATCGTGGAGAGTAGGTTGAATAATGGATGTGGCGGTGCGGGTGAGGGGGGGGGGGGGGGGGGGGGGGGGCGTCTGATAGCGCTTCGTTACTATGCAAAGCGATTGACATGGTGACGGTGAAAGGACTTCGTAGTGTTGTATTGCCGGGGAGAGAGGCATTGAAGGATACCCGGAGGAGGCGTTATGTTGTACTAGAGTGCCAGTTATAACAGCTGGACCTACTGTACACAGCAACATGTAGTAGCTGACATGTAATGGACACGTCAGTGTTAATACGGAAAAAATGACAAACAAGTTGATGCATTAACGTCCTGTTTCAGTTGGTGTTTACCTGGCATTTATTGAGAAGATGTGGTCACTATGAGGATACATTGGGGGCACAATAATGAGGCCTAATAATAATTGGTGTCTTAGCGTTAAATACTATGCCGTGGTAAGAAACTAAAGCTAATATTATGTAATTACGTAATACCATGGGATTTCTGTCAATAGTTGTCTGCAAAGTAAAGTATAAGAATAAAGCATACGTGGTTGTTCCTGTAGTGTCAAATGGTATTGCAACAGTAAATATCATGCCATTTGTCTTTTACAGAATGAAGAGGTTTTATTCGTTTTATTCGTGGGAAGAGTGCATGAATCTGAGAGAAGTGAAGGTAAAGATTGGTACACAACACATAGTTAAGATATTGTTTTAGGTACATTTTATGTTTACAAAGGTGAAAGTATCAGCTACAACTGACAGTGCTCACAATTATTATCAACAACAACCGTATCGTTCTCATGGAAATCCATTATTCAATTTCAGTTGATATTCTATGACAATTATATTATGAAGAATGTTTGTCACTTTAAACACATTAATATTCTTCTCCTTGGTCCAGCCCATGACGAATGTCCACAGTCAGTGAAGAAGCTGAATCATCCCGACGTGGTGAATTTAAAGGTCAACCCGAGAGAACGACGACCTGTACTTTGAATACATGAAAGAGAATCTCTGTCAGCTCATGAAGGACAGGTAAGGGTGTTTCATTTCCAACTACAAAACCCTGAAAACTTTTGTTTAGATAATGCTTGTGGGGCATATAGCATACACCCATTTCCTTGCCAAGTCATGTATTTAAGAGTGGGAAACTGCAGGTGGCTTTTCATTAGGCAACAAAATGGAAGTAAATGGACTGAAACAGGGAGGGACTATAAGAAATGCTTAAACTCGTTTTCTGTTGCAAAACGATAACTAAAAAACGACGTTGCGTTGCCTTACTAACACAACCCAGATTAATTAGACGTTTCATATACAGACAATTCTATAAAGTCTTCATTTGCAGAAACAAGTTCTTCCCTGAGTCAGCGATCAGAAACATACATTTTCAGATATTACAAAGCCAATCATATATTCCTTAACATGGTAGGTCTCCCATAAGAACCAAAGGAGGTCGTTACCATTACCATCACTGGCACTCCCATCATTCATAGAGTTGGCTATTGTCTGTAAACACTGACAAATATTTTGGCTTTTTGTGAATTAGCATACTACTCCATGTGGCACAACCCCATATGGTGCGATTTAAAGGGATGGTTCACTCCATTGTCTTGCGATTTAAAGGGATGGTTGGTTCAAAGTTAATTTTCCTCAAAAGTGGTCTAAAGTCGTTATTGTATACTTGTTGTGTGTAGATTCCACTACATTAGAATCAATCTATAGGCCTCAATCGCAAATAAAAGTACTGAACTCTCAATTTAAAGCCATTTGAATCTATTTTGCCTGAATGATTCATGTAAAACTCAAATCCATAACAATAATCAAACATGAAATGTGGTCCTAAATACCCCATGATTCACCATGTTTCATTTAAAAATGAATTAAAAAACATATATACTGTACAATTAATATTTCTGGATGACTTGTGAAGAGGTTGAGCTGAGTGTTCCTCTCTGATCCCTTGCGCAGGATTCTTCCAGCGGGATATGAAACCAGAGAACCTGCTCTGCATGAGCCAAAAGCTGGTCAACATAGCCGACTTTGGATTGGCCAGAGAGATCCGCTCCCGCCCCCCCATACACGGACTACATGTCCACAAGATTGTATGGGACCCTCCATAGTTGTTCAGTGGCAACATTTGGTCCCTTCTTATTTCATACAATGCATAAAGAAGTTGAAAACTCACTGTGCCGTCTCTGTGTCCAGGTAACGCGCCCCAGAAGTGCTGCTACGGTTGTTTAACTACAGCTCCCCTATAGATGTGTGGGCGGTGGGCTGCATCATGGCTCAGCTCTACACTCTCAGACCTCGGTTCCTCGGGAACAGTGAGGTGGACTAGATCTTCAAGATCTGCTAGGTTCTGGGGACAGTCAATAAGAAAAGAGAGAGAAGAGCAACCAATCCTATGTCTCTACAGAGAGATATTGGTGTTATAGTTTAAATGATTGCCTGATTGTACAGTATATTTGGTTAATGGTGAAATGTCTGTGATGCATGTCGGAAGTAATCCACCATGACAACTATTCATGTACATTGAGCTGATTAGAATAATTGTCTGTAATATTTATGGAATGTGTTTTCTAATTAATATCTACTTAAATGAGCTCTAATGGGCATGAATAGTTGACATACTGTATCGCTTTTAACATACACACATACATGTATATGCCATTCTTTACTTGAAAGTGATTCATTGGCTAAGTATCTCATACTAAGTGAACATACATTATGAAGTAGTTAAATTAACTCTCCTCTTTTCTCCTCCCTTCTTTCCTTCTCTCCCTCACCTCTCCTACTAGTCTGACTGGCCGGAGGGCTACCAGCTGGCCCCGACCATCAACTTCCCCTTGCCTCAGTGTGTGTCCACCCACCTGATGACCCTCATCCCCAATGCCAGCACAGAGGCCATCGCCCTGATGAAGGACCTGCTCATGTGGGACCGTAAGAAGAGACTCATGGCCGTGCAGCTCCACAGGCGTCACAGACAGAGGCTTGGTGTGCTGTAGCCTGGTCAGAGATCTGTTTGTGCTGTCAACTCCTATGGTCATTGGCTAGGTGTGCTGGGGAGTAAAGCCCTACAGAGACTGTCTGATTAGCCCATAGGGCTCCTGCATGTGCTCCTTGTGTAATACGTGTTAAGGGCAACATATTTACTGTATGTGCTCTAGTCTGATCTTGTGGTAGCTCTTCCGCCTTGGTCACGGGGGTCCATCCCCAGCTTGACCGCTCTTATTTTCTCTTCTTCCTGTAATTAGAAATGTGTTCTAACTATTGTTGTGGTAATGACTTTCTTGAATGACAACAACAAACAGACTGGGTCTTAATGACTTGATTCCATGATGGGAAACTCCTATCTTATATGTAGATAACTAATACCAATAAACTATAACCCCATTCTGTGTGTTCTAGGCTCTGCGGTACCCTTACTTCCAGATGGGCCAGGTGGCGGGGCCTCGGCCCAGGAGTGAGTTACGCAAGGCCACAGTGAGGATTCAATCCCGAGGCTCATGAAAGCCCAAAGTTGAACTGCAGTCCTCGGATCATGGCGTACCAGGGCCACCACCCCAAAGCCCCCAGCAGACACCACCAGACCCCCAACAGCCCCTCCACCAGGCCCCCCAACAGCCCCTCCAGTAGACCCCCCCCAACAGCCACTCCAGTAGACCCCCCCCAACAGCCCCTCCAGTAGACCCCCCAACAGTAAGTTATATGACAATTGTAACATTGTAACACGGTATCCCTCATAAATCTAACTCAAAGAGACATCTGTGTATCTGTTTGGATTTGGACATGACTGGACTCTTGACCTATGAAATGTCTCATTCTGTGAGCTTGTGTGGCCCAACACTTTGCGGCTGAGCCGTTGTTGCTTCTGGACGTTTCCACTTCACAATAACAGCCCTTATAGTTGACCGGGGCATATCAAGCAGGGCATAAACTTGACGAACTGACTTGTTGGAAAGGTGATATCCTATGACGGTGCCACGTTGAAAGTCTGTCTATGGATTTTATAGACCTTTCCCCAGAGCTGTGCCTCGACACAATCCTGTCTCTGAGCTCTACGGACAATTCCTTCGACCTCATGGCTTGGTTTTTGCTCTGACATGCACTGTCAACTGTGGGACCTTATATAGAAAGGTGTGTGCCTTTCCAAATCATGTCCAATCAATTGAATTTACCACAGGTGGACTCCAAACAAGTTGTACAAGCATCAAGGATGATCAATGGAAACAGGATGCACCTGAGCTCAATTTTGAGTCTCCATAGTAAAGGGTCTGAATACTTACGTAAATAAGGTATTTATGTTTTTGACTTTTAATGCATTAGCAAAAATTTGCTTCGTCATTATGGGGTAGTGTGCAAATTGAGGGAGAAAAATATATAATTTAAATCAATTTTAGAATAAGGCTGTAACGTAATAAAATGTGGAAAAAGTCCAGGGGTGTGAATACTTTCCGAATGCACTGTACATTAACATTCATCTACTTGACATTAAAGAGAGCCATTTTGATGCAATGAAAGTGAGTGGATGTTCTGCCATGGATGTCTGTCTCAGAGTTACTTTAAGGCTGGAAAGGACACACTATGGCCCAATTTCCCAGGATACTGATTCAGTCTAGTCCTGGACCAAAAAGCACTTGCAACAGAAATTCCCCAATGTGAATGCTTTTTAAGTCCTGGACTAGGCTGAATCTGTGTCCAGAAAATTGTCCCTATAGAAGGGGTCCTGTAACTACGGTATAGTAAATTCAGCACATGGATCACTCAGATCTTTTTTTCTTTTCAGGGACAGGCCCCAAATGAAAAGGCCAGAGCTACTCAGCTCTGTGGAAAACCTCTAGCAACCAGACTAGAGGTCCACCTGCACAGCCAGTCCATAGGAGGGTAGACTTGGCATCCAAGTACGAAATCGCTAGTGCACCAAGAGAAGCTATAAACCCAACTCGCAGGTTTAGCCACAGTCTGATATGCACTAAGAAGGAAACCATTCTGGAGCTCTGAACTTCACTGCCCTCAGTGCATGTACTTCTGAAAGGCCTCAAAATGTATTATTCCAAAAAAGTAACATGTACAGGGATGTTCAAGGAGAGACATTTTTATACCTTCTATTCATGTTTTTATACTGGCATCATTTGGGTGATATATATGAACACAAGACATATGCCAGGAGGATAGATCCCTCTAACTTCACCAGAAGAGGACCGGAACCATCTATTGTAATTGCTGATTGACAGGCTGATGTGTTTGCTCTAAAACAGGGGTTCTTAAAAAAAAAGTTTTTCAGCTCAAGACCCAAGAAATTAGAAATTGTCAACCCTCCCATGACTCAAATCGTCCTCCAACGACCCAAATTAAGAAGAAATAAATGTGTAATTATAGATGTATTCTCATCATTTTACGACCCACCTCTCACATGCCCAGGGCCCACTTTGGGTCCGACCAATAATTTAAGAAACACTGCTCTAAAGTATCCCTCAAAGACAATCACGTCCTGAAACCCGTTGGATGCCGACATCTGGCATGCCTCTTGCAATTAGTTTATGATAATATTAGATTTCTTGTGAATTTTGTATTCTAGATTTTTTCAATGTAATTATATTCTGTTTCTATTATTTTTAAGCGTTTTGTTTACATTACTAAACTCAAAGGACATTTCATTAGGAAATTCTTCCTAAAACTGTAATTGTAAAGTTTTATCGCTCATATATTCCGAGTAGTCATTTACTGCATCAGTGGCTAAAGCAGCATTGACTTCAGTTATATTATGTATGATGGCAGTCTACGCTTATATAAAGATAAATAAATAAACACTGGCCATCTTATAAACCTTATACACAACTTCACGGTTCATTTATCTCTTGTAACGTAATGACAATCTGCGTAACAATATGAACAAAAATGCATGACAGTCCTTGTTATTTATAAATCACTGTTCAATTATACATTTTTCCAAAAATAACATTCACATATCTGACTGATATTCTTGGTGAACGATATAAGACCGTAGAAAAGCACGAGAGGATAGTGATTTTGACATCAGTGTCTGTGAACGTCTTCTTCATTTCAGTGCATTATGACTCCTGGGGCTTCTGCAGCAGCATTCCAACACCCAGCTTCCCCACCATAAGTAGACTACACAAGGTAGAGACAAAAATAACACGGTAAGTAATCTCATACTGCATCATCCTCATACCCATTTCCTAGTCCTGAAACAACAACAAAAAAAGAAGGGAGTTGATTGGCTACCTTGCTGCTGCCATCATTCCAGCAGGCATCATCTTCCTGGAACCGTAGAATCTCTTTCCCATCACACCTGCCAGGGCTCCTGATGTGACTGTGTGATATAGGAGGAAATGACTCAATACAGTAGGTCTACTGTAAAACTAATTATCATGAGTAGCTAGAAGTCAGTTAGTAGTGATCAAGAGAGGTCTGGGCGATGAGACATATGTATGCATACTTGGTTAGGGTGTCTAAATGTGACAGAAACTGTACTTTTAACAGAGAGATACATTCACAAAACAGTGAAGGACAACACCAAAAAGTTTACTAACCTAGAGACACCCAAATATTTGTAGGATCTTGCGATATCTGGTAGGCACCAACCCCAGCTAGGCTGCCGAAGAGAATACCTGCCGCCAAGGAGGGGACACTGCCTGGAGACACCAAAAGATGTACAGGGGAGAGTGGAAACCGTGTTACCAGTTCATTGTCACAAGACTGGAAATATGATGCAATGCATTAGACTCGAAAGCAATTTACTCTATTCAATTGAGTTAACATGACAGCACAATAATAAACGTACGTGCTTTGACATAGCCCATCACTCCTCCAGATGCAATGAGTGCTGCATACCCATATCCAACCCAATCAGTCATTCTAGAACATGTAACGAAGGAAAGAGGGAGAATGTTAGGCTACTATCGCCATTTGCCACACCCACTGCAGAACAATTGGCAGTGGGCATGTGGCGACGATACACATGTAGCAAGTCATTAATTAACTCAAGATGTGCCTGTTAAATATGTTAGATGGCCATGTTTGTTGTTTTGCAAAAATGTACGTAACTGCTAAGCTGAGGTGTATTGATTATACCGATTCTGTTGCAAGACGTTGTGTCGCATTAGTGGAAACTCAGACTGTTCTCAGGGCAGACCTGGTTGTCGCTAGATACCATACATGACCAAAAGTATGTGGACACGTGCTTGTCGAACATCTCATTCCAAAATGAGATTAATATGGAGTTAGTCCCCCCTTTGCTGCTATAACAGCCTCCACTCCTTTGGGAAAGTTTTCCACTAGATGTTGGAACATTGCTGTGGGGACTTGCTTCCATTCAGCCACAAGAGCATTAGCGAGGTCGGGCACTGATGTTGGGAGATTAGGCCTGGCTCGCAGTCGGCGTTCCAATTAATCCCAAACTGCCAGATGGTGAAGCATGATTCATTACTCCAGAGAACGCATTCCACTACTCCAGAGTCCACTCCAGCTGACGCTTGGTATTGCACATGGTGATCTTAGGCTTGTGTGCAGCTGCTCGGCCATGGAAACCCATTTCATGAAGCTCCCAATGAACAGCTTTTGTACTAACTTTGCTTCCAGAGGCCGTTTGGAACTCTGTAGTGAGTGTTGCAACTGAGGACAGACGATATTTACGCGCTACGCACTTCAGCACTCTGCAGTCCCGTTCTGTGAGTTTGTTTGGCCTACCACTTCGCGGCTGAGCCGTTGTTTCTCCTACACGTTTCTACTTCACAATAAGAGCTCTTACAATTGACCGGGGCAGCTCTAGTTGGGCAGAAATTTGACGGACTGACTTGTTGGAAAGGTGGCATCCTATGACGGTGCCACATTGAAATTCACTGAGCTCTTCAGTAAGGCCATTCTACTGCCGGTGTTTGTCTATGGAGATTACATGGCTGTGTGCCCGATTTTATACACCTGTCAGCAACGGTTGTGGCTGAAATAGCCTAATCCACTAATTTGAAGTGGTGTCTGTCCACATACTTTTGTATATTTAGTATATGTTTGAGTCGCGTCAGGGACAATTTTTGCTTATCCTAACCGTAACCTAATTATCCTAACCTTCCACGTTCATTCACCTAACCTGTTACGAAAAGTAACTTCTGTTCTTCTGCTGCACTGGGAACGGAACGCAATCATGGTTACATTAAGACACATTGGAGCTGGCACGAGATATGCGTCAGAAAACGTACCTCAACGCATGGATGGGATATACAACTGTACTCAATTTTACCTTTATCCACACTGTTCCATCGAGAAGATTGAAAAACTGCTAGTTTTCCGGAAAACTGACCTTTTTGTCCTCATGCTAGCTAGCAGTAGCCAACTCAGCCGTTTTGTAATGGCAGTGTCAGCCAATCAGCTCCTTTGTTGTTCAACACCACGTTCCATAACAACTGCGGTGGCTAATGCTAGCTAGCATGAGGACAAAGTGCAGTTTTCTTGGAAAACTTGGAAGTATTTAAAATGTCTATATGCAGCAGTGTGGATAAAAGTACATTTGAGTACAGTGGCATATCCCATCCGTACATTGAAGTACATGTTCCAACTCCTATCTCATGCAAGCTCCACCATGTCTTAATGTAACCATGATTGCGTCAAAGACCCCCAGGGGAGCTCCGTGTAAACAAACGTGACGGTAGGGTCACTATCTTCTGGTAACAATGTAGCCTGTCCTAGCTAAATTCATCAGTGGAACACTGTAGTTAATTGCCCCAACGTCGCTACAATGTTTCCCTTTTTAAAATATATATTATATTTGATTTTCTTCAGTACATTGTAATGTATAGGCTGGGAAACAAGATAGATAATAAATCAATCCCACAAAAGTGCAAGTCAGAGCGCAACATAGCCTACTTAGCAGTTTATGACAACAGTGCCCATTGAGTCAATGGAGTTGCCCATGTGTGCGATCGGCATTCATTTATAAGGCAGATAGCTACATTGTCAAGCTTTGGAAACCTTTGGATGAATAGTAAAACACAAGCTTGTGTACAACCTTGCTCCTTCTGGCGTATCCTTCAACGCTGCTTCGTAGTGCGTATCGTAGCAATGACGCGTTGCCAAAGACCCCACGGGAAGTGAAGTCTTTCTCCACATGGTAGACAGCATAACGTAATTTGTCTGGAACACTCTGGACCTCATATCCCATGTACCCCCAATTATAATGTTTACGAAGTGACGCTATCAAAATAATTGACAAAAGCTCTGTTCAAGTGTCTACAATAAATGTATAAAAACATGCAATTAAAGCACATATACAAGGGGGAACCTAATATTTTAAAGGCCTGTAATTAATTGATGAAATACAGTGAATGTATTGTGACACTACATCGCGTAGCCTTCTATTTATCGTGTTTTTGTTCTACTTTACTTTTTTGAATGGTACTACTGATATTGATTACTGCATTGTTTGGGGGCCCTAAGTAATATTAGGTTGGGGGACCTCCCACCTCACTGCAAAACATTTTAGTGACCCCCCCCATCAAGTTTTCTGCAATTCTACCTATTTTGCCATGGGGTAGAGAGACATGTTGGTAGTTTTAAAGCTAATTTCCAGCAGTTCTACACATTTTGTCATGAGTTATGCCATGTTAATATGATATCTGAGTGACAATGACTAACAAAAATCAATGGCGGCCCCCTGGAGGTCAAAGCCCCTGACATGTGCCCTGCGTGCCCGGGCGGTATTCGGCTATGATTACTCCAAGTTTAAATACCTGGCTAGACTACCAATCTAAAAATTGTTAGCTGACATGTCTAATTGAGTGACTGTCAGTGACATAATAAGATAAAAACTGCTGATACACAACCAAATTGTCACATGCACAAGTACAGTGAAATGCATTATCAATCAATCAATCAATCAATCAAATGTATTTATGAAGCCCTTTTTACATCAGCTGATGTCACAAAGTGCTGTACAGAAACCCAGCCTAAAATCCCAAACAGCAAGCAATAAAGATGTAGAAGCACGGTGGTTAGGAAAAACTCCATAGAAAGGCCAGAACCTAGGAAAAAACCTAGAGAGGAACCAGGCTCTGAGGGGTGGCCAGTCCTCTTCTGGCTGTGCCGGGTGGAGATTATAACAGAACATGGCCAAGATGTTCAAACGTTCATAGATGACCTGCTGGGTCAGATAATAATAATCACAGTGGTTGTCGAGGGTGCAACAGGTCAGCACCTCAGGAGTAAATGTCAGTTGGCTTTTCATAGCCGATCATTCAGAGTTAGAGACAGCAGGTGCAGTAGAGAGAGGGTCCAAAACAGCAGGTCCAGGACAAGGTAGCACGTCCAGTGAACAGGTCAGGGTTCCATAGCCGCAGGCAGAGCAGTTGAAACTGGAGCAGCAGCATGACCAGGTGGACTGGGGACAATAAGGAGTCATCAGGCCAGGTAGTCCTGAGGCATGGTCCTAGGGCTCATGTCCTCAGAGAGAGAGAGAGAGAGAGAGAGAGAGAGAGAGAGAGAGAGAGAGAGAGAGAGAGAGAGAGAGAGAGAGAGAGAGAGAGAGAGAGAGAGAGAGAGAGAGAGAGAGAGAGAGAGAGAGAGAGAGAGAGAGAGAGAGAGAGAGAGAGAGAGAGAGAGAGAGAGAGAGAGAGAGAGAGAGAGAGAGAGAGAGAGAGAGAGAGAGAGAGAGAGAGAGAGAGAGAGAGAGAGAGAGAGAGAGAGAGAGAGAGAGAATAGTGGGTATGTGGGCATGACCCTGAAAAACTCAGTCTGGGTCATGCCCACTAGCGGCAAGTAATGCTTTTCACTGTACTTGTGCATGTGACAATTAAACTTGAAAACTTATAAAGCTGCATTTACAGGGTCAGCCCAATTCTGAGAATTCTCCCACTAATTGGTCTTTTGACCAATAACATAATATCTTTTCACATCAGCTCTTTTTCAGAGTTGATCTGATTGGTCAAAAGACCAATTAGTGAGAGAAATATATAGAATAATTAAGCTGCCTGTGTAAACACAGACTTACAGGTTTCATGTTCAAATCTGCTGAATAGCAGTCATGCTGTATTCTTCTTCTTAGGCTGACCTCTGACAATGGCTTGGCGTTTATAGTTTCCAATTTGTAGATTCAGCTTGTTATAAAATTAAGCTTGACAAAATGTTACAAATACATATTGCAAATATCAGCCTACATGTTATCCTATTCATTACCCAAATGAAACATGTATCATCTATTGATAATGCCCATTAACACAAAACACTTATACATTGTTTAATAATGATATCTTGTGAGGTAAGGCAGGAAAGAAGCCTATAACGATGCACTTTTCACTGATGTGGGAAGGTTTTTAAAAGCCATGTTACTAACGCTCTGGGAAACACCTCGACTACTAAAGATGCATCATAAGATGGCTCTAACGTTGATCTTAACGCTACCGAGGGTCTGGGAAACGGCGCCTTGGTGAATCGACTACAGCAGGCCCTACAGCCAAGTGGAAAATCGTTTTGTTTGCATTGTACAGTAAATGGATTGCCTTTAAATTGTATAATTTCTGCCAAAAGATGGCGCAAGAAGATCAATTAAGGTATATACCTGCCGATGTCTGTGTTCAGATTGTATCTGTCTGTGATTCATAAATAGGAATACTGGGCCAAATTTGAGATTATTATCATTATGAAGGGTTTTAGGATGAGACGAAATGGTACATTAAGAAAATATATGTTTAATTCGAGTATAGGGAATAATTAAAGCGTATTCTTGATATTAAGGTAATTTTGTTTTATATTCTATTTCATTCAACTAAATGATCATTGCAGTGTAGTGCTCTGCACGGACCTGGTAGGCTTTGGGCGTACTATTTCTTACTGGAATTCCCTTTGCACACAATACATTTGGTTTCAAATACCGTTTAATTGGAAACTCTGGCTTTCTGCAGTGCTCTTCTTTCTCTTAGCGCTTGATGGCGCAAGACCACCATTTATTATTGTGGATATCGTCATTTGAGAATAACGATTGTTTCATCACTCGAAACACATAGGGTAAGTACACATCTAGAACTCCAGAGTTCATAACATTATGTGAGAGGCCTCTTCATAGATTTTCTTGGTTAAATTTGAAGCACATGAGGGAAGGAATATAATATTGGCTAATTTTGTGTACATTGTTTTACACCATATTTATAGTGCTTCAAACAATGTTATTCTTATTTACGTAGCTATAAGGCATAGTTTCATCACGCCTTACTTGTACGATAATGAATAAAGTTATGTGCCAAGGTTTGGGTAAATAAGAATTAAGCACGAAATATGAATTAACCACATTCTATGACATGTCATGTTGTGAAGTAGATGATTTATTTAGCATTGGACTGTTCATTCAGTAAACATCTGAAATACATCTAAACATCTGAAATACAACAACTACTGATGATGATAATGATAATACAGTTGTGTTGTTATTGGCAAGACGCATTACATGCGCATTACCATTACTAAATTGTGAGATATATCAATGCCCAAAAAGTGCAACCAGTCGTTTCAGTATCGTTGCCTATTAAGCATCTTGCACGGTTTTATGGTGCTTAACGGAAATTGTGCAGGGGGCTCGTGGTAGGGGTGCTAGCGGTTGAAACCAAGCCGGCTTAGACAAACAGGTTGGATATTAACATGGAAACTTATCCTGTCCAGAACTCACACAACACACTTGCAGCGTTCCTGTGCACAGTATTCCAGTACACCTTGGTGCTCTGAAATATATTTTAGATTGTTCTATTTCATCTGTACTCCTGCCTGTACTTCTACTCTTCTCAAATCGATTGTCTTTGAAGTCAAACTTTAATATTCCCTCAAACATGTATAGATTACAAGGTTGTAGACAGTTGCCAATTACAGACTATAACACAACAGTCAAAAGAAGTGTGCAAGTTAAATAAAAAAATGTAATCTAAAATATTAGAGTGTTTGCGTTAAAAATTGTGTGACTGTCTATTTCAAACTGAGCTGGGTTTTCTTAGGAAAAGTATGCTCAAAAGTAAAGGCCTGTTGTTTATGCTATATAGGCCTAGCTTACAATTCACTGTTGAATTTGACATGGCATAATTGTTATTATTGTTTATTTATCATATGTATATCAACTAAATAACATACCATTGCTCAAGCCATATATCTTTCCATTCTGCAATTGACAGTGCAACGCCACCATGTTGTTGACCGCAACATGGATAGAGTCGACATGTGTTCGGTTAGAAATTAAAAGAAAATACGTTTATCACCTCCACGCGCGCACGTGTTGCTCGTTTTGTTGTTGTTGGTGTGCCTGATGAAGATGAGTTCATCCCGAGGAGTTTACATAAGTAGGAAATAAACAGATGATAAATAAACCGTGACCCCAATGCACGTAAGGGAATCTGGTAGACTGTGTGTAAGTAATGATGTTACAGTAACCATCAGATTTTATCCTGATACAGTTTCATTTTGAATGTGAATATATATTTTACAACCAACTGACAGAGCCAACTTATTGACATGTTGTAATTCAATAAGATTTTTCATTTAGATTAGTATTTATACATGTAAAAATTGTAACACGTTAGCAAAGTTATATTGTTGACCTCGCGGAGTAGGCCTATCCACAACAGTTAGCCAATATAAAAAAAGTTGCTGTTGTACCCTTTTCTCTCATATGTTCAATGCAGTGAGACCCAAATGCAAATTCACATGAGACCATTACCTCTACTTCAGGTAGGTTTATACACCCGGTCAATTGCGCATGCGCCACCAGGTGGCACACACGGTTTTTATGGCCAGGTGAGGTAATCTCGCTCAGCACAGGTAAAAGCTCAAATTGTTTTAGGGACCGAAGGCTCAATGAGATTACACGACATGCAAGCTACCATATCAGGACAGATTGAAGAAAAAATCATGTCGATAATTGGCAAAATGGGAGATTGGCAGGTATGTGTTGTTTGTTTCAAGACAAAAGGTGTTATTGAACGTGTGCATACTACAGGAGTTTAAGCTAATATGTCGAATTTATGGACACTATTGGGGAAATGCATTGGCCATAAACGATTGCCTTGTAGAATTAGTAGCACTATCTTTAGCCTAAATATAAATAAAGTTATATTCTATAGATATTGTTTAAATTATTTTCACTTGTACAGTGTTAGTTTTCCTCAAACGTTAATAATGTTCCCATTTACCCCTGATTAACAATACCGTATTGGCTGTTGTGCTAACTTTGGGAAAGTCTGTTTAACATGATGCATAGTACCTAGGCTATACCGCTCAAGCAATTTAAGAATATAGAAAACCGTCCCTTATAAAGAAGCAAAGAATAGCCTATATGGAATGTGTGAACAGTATATATTTTTTCAAACATCTATTTGAAAGAACCGTGCTCACACATTTTGTTTTGCTTTGTTTAAAAAAAAGTGTGAATACAAAATCAATTAAAATAGCACAGTCTTACATAATATACTCCAACTTTTCATTTTATATGATAATTCGTCTCTTCGATGGTAAATAACCAACACTTGAAATAACATATACAAAAGGTATAGCTCGCCTAGGACTTGTGGTTCTTGTCATCTCAAAGTTCGAAACAAATCTATCCGATCGATGTATTACTGTGTATGTTGCATGTTGGCCTGGTGAAAGGGTTTTTAAATAATAATTCAATGTAGATTTTGAAACAGAACGTTCTAACGCGGTGAAAATGAGGTCGGTAACACAAGCCATGGTGAGATTTAGGTTTCACTCTCCGAAAGAACACCACCTCTAAAATCAACACCGCAGCACACACACACATCCCACGATTTCTAAGGCACTTTTACCTAGACGATAGTTGTCATTGTGAGCTAGTTTCATAGGTCCTCTCTCTAATAACAACTAGTTATAAAGGTACCCCACCAAAAAATGGTAATCTGTAGTTGGCGACCTGGTTCTTGACCCGAAACCCCTGGTGCTCAACTTCGCCGGCGACGGGTCTGAGACCAAATACTTTAGATCCTCATTCACATTAAACAAGCTATTTTGTTGTGTTAATTATTTACATTCCAAAAACAGCGCTCTTCCATGTCGTCAATGGAGCTGTATAGCTACTTTAGAGTGGTCCCTCTTTTACATGACAGTGACAGAATAGCTTCTCAGTGTCTCAATACATCTAAAACAACAGTTTACGAAAATCAGGTATTAAGAGAATAGTAGAGAGAGAGTATTTGGCATAGTGTGGCACGCTCTTCAGGGCAAGTTGAAGATACAGAGACTGATTATACCATAGGTTAGGCCAGGCCATGTGTGTGTGTGAGCTGATGCGAGTTGTTTTTATGAAGTTGTTTCATAAAAAATATTCTCATGAAACAACATCTGCTAAAACGGAATATGCAAGAAAAGTGAAGCAAATTAATATAAGATATAACACGTAATTACCCAATTATTACTTTGATCATATCCATCATAATAATGAACGTTCACACTTCTGCCTAGGCGCAGGGTTTGTTCTTGCCCTTTTGTCATATGTAATGCTTACGCTCAGTTCGTGCTGTATATTGTCATTGAAGTAGGGAGAAGTAAATACATGTGTAGTCTCTCTCCAGTTGTACCTGTGTTGTCCATTGGTGTTGGGCAGATGGAATCAAGCGGCTGTTGATATGCTAATGAGGGAATGCGAATGTTAGTACAGTGGTGCGCGAGCCTTTTACTTCCACCATTAGAGGGAGATCTCAGAGCGCAGACAGCCAAGTTCACCTAAAATAGTTTCAGCTAGAGCACAATTCACTGTGTAAAACAAGGAGAGGCGCTCTCAAGACCCACCACAACCCATGAAAATGCTTTGGAAATTAACTGACAATATAAAATATGAAGATTACGAGGTAAGAGGCTCATGTTTGATTTATTGCAGTTTTCATGTCATTAATGGCGTGCAGTTTTATTTGTATTTCGTCAAAATCTGGAATTGTTTTGACATTTGTCTGGAAACATATTTAATTCAACTGAAGGATATAAAGATGCATACTGGTTTATTTCATATGTTCGATATGTTTCTATATTGATATGGAGTCATTACAGTTTTTATTGTGTAAAAATATACATTTGACAGTTTCAATATTTATAACGCAAATATTGTCATAAATATCATCATCATAACAGTCATATTAATAATCATAATCATACATTTTCAAAGCAAGGAAGTTGATTAATACTTGTCAAACCTGATGCACAGGCAATAACAGAGACAAATATGTTTATATAATTTTAAACGAAACTGTGTAAAATAGGATTTATCAAAAATCATTGCTGAACAATGAGTAAAATGTAGGCCTATACATCTAATGTAAGATAATGTACTTAGATAATGTAAGATAATGTATTTAGGGACACATACTCAACATGCATTTGCTAACTATCATCGAAAAAGTATGTTTAAAATAATGTGTTTAAATTTATAATAAATTATGGGATGCCTATCCCTAATATTCTTATGAAAGAAGTCGGTGCATTTCAAGCCCTTAGCTCGTGCACAGGCTGCGTGGTTGTTGTTATAGCACACAGAAAGTTTAGCAGTCATATCAGGCGGTTGTTTAGGAGCGGTGGAGCCAGTTGAACATGTTTCTGCCCGGGTCAGGAGAAGGAATATAGTCTCGTCAAGACCCGGGAAGAAACGCAGGGCTTGAATTTGTGATTATCTCAAACCCAGTTTAATTTACGGGTAACATACCCGTTTCTGTTAATATAAATCAGTGTTACCTACACGGTGTTTTCATAATGTGGACTCTTTCGCTGTTTTGTCAAAACGATCGCGTGCAAATAGGTTAGTAGGGGAAAATAAATGTCATAAGCGTGTGAGGTGCGTATCCGTATGAGAACTTTGTAATATATTTGTTCCGAGTTAAAGTTAGCTTGGATGGCGTAGTTTGAAGTGGTTAATAACCGAGGATTCATTCATTGGAGATATTCGGGAAGGGCCATGGAACGCGAGGCGTCGGAATCTGAATTGGAAAACAAAGGCGAGCAGACAACCGCCCTCTGAACAGTACAAATGTGCCAGCCGAGATGCCCTCAGCGTTTGCTGGATTTTCACACGAATCAGAGGGGCACATTGTTTCTTTCCATGGGTCTTCCTCTCTCTCTCTCTGGTCACCCCTTCATTCTGTCTTTCTTTCACTTTTGTTTGCCCTCGAACCTTTTAAACCCCTCCCCCCCTCTCTCTGATTCGTCAGACTCAAGAGAATCTCCCTCTTTTTGTCTCCCGCTCTCTCTCCCCTCCTCACTCACTCCCTCTTTCTCTCCTCATCTCTGATTAGATATACTGATTCCTCATTCAATGGACGTCATTTAGTGCAGACTCTGCCTTGAGTTGGTTCCTTGCTTCACGCTCGATTTCCGACCATTCTACCCTTATTAAGAATTCGTGTAGCCTAATATTAATAGTCATGAATATCTGCTATTAGGAGTCCAAGGGAAGAAGCAGCTCTTTGCTAATAGAGCTCAAGCGAAGGAACAGCAGTGATAGAGGCAGACGACGGAACAGGGATACAAGAAACTTTAAACATAAATCCACAAGACCAAACACTGCATTTTAGAATCGAATGAAGGATAGTGGGAATTTAACCAAATTCTGATGGATTATCGTTCTTCGCTGATGCTTATCTGAACATTGGGCTACGTGATCTTTCAATATTGTTGTTGCTGGCTTTATTTTGTTTACTCGTAAATTATCGTTGATTTGTCAACGTTTTTATTCAGAAAAATATATTTTGAATCGCTCGAAAATCTTCGCAGATGTTAGTGCACAGTTTTTCCGCGATGGTAAGTTGGTCTCCTTGGCAAAGACTGAGATAGGCCTAGCATTCAGACTTCGATTGGTGCATTTATTTAAACAAATTGTTTTGCTAAGATAGCATCCAGACAATTTAAGCCAAACCAATACGGATGCAACATTGCTCTCAAATTTTACATCAGTATCGAAATATTCCAACTGTAGGCCTATTCATTTATTTATTTTTCGAAAACGATCAAAGACGAATGTATTATTGGCCTACAGTAATTATCACTGTTATTATTGGTATCATTAGTATTACTATCATTATTATTAGGCTATTATTCATCCGTTCAACAGGGATCTGATTTAATTCAATATTGCCGATAGTTGATTTAATGTCAACCAACAAATTTGGATACACACGCAATAGGCCTGATGGTAGGTGACAGTCCATAAAAGTCCCTGTGAAAACGGGTAAAATGGAGGGTTGGTGTATAGGTTTAATTTCTCCGATTCCTTTTTCCTGCAGGATCGTCACGACGGTACCAGCAATGGGACAGCCAGACTACCTCAGCTGGGAGGCGTGGGCCAGTCTCCGTATAGTGCTCCTCCGCTCTCCCATACCCCAAACTCCGACTTCCAGCCACCGTACTTTCCCCCACCCTACCAGCCCATCTACTCACAGTCTCAGGACCCCTACTCGCACGTCAACGACCCCTACTCCCTCAACTCCCTGCACGCTCAGCCGCAGCCACAGCACCCTGGCTGGCCTGGCCAGAGGCAGAGTCAGGAGAGCAGTTTGCTGCACCAGCACCGCGGCCTGCAACATCAGCTCTGTAGAGAGTACCGGAGAGAAGTGCTCCTGCCGTCGGGCCACGGACTCGATACGGGACTCTCAGATTCTATCCCAATCCATGGAATACATCACTCTTTAGAAGATGTTCAGGTAATTCAGCATTATTTGGTAATTATATTATTATTACTATTACATTATTACTTTCACATTATTGATATTATAATCATAATAACTGTTGTTATTATTATTTTATAATTACGATTTATAAATTATTATTATTACACGCGTAGCCTTCTATTAAAGTTTGCTGCTGTAAATTGGCAGCTCTGTGGCCTACATTTTTTGACTCAATTTTATAAATTCAGAAATAGCAAAAGATTATGCCCGGAATTGAATTCAATTGACAGAGGCCTTTTTATATGAATGTATCAACCGCAATTTGATTTTACAAACACCTTCGAGTCAAACATTTTATACAAGCCTACTTGCATGGATTATTCAGTCTATATTTTCTAGCTGTGTTTGCACGTTATTAGCCTTATTAGAGATAATTTGTTTACCCCCTCCCTCCACTTAAAATATACATAGTGTTATAAATAACACTTACCCTAAACTAAACAGATCTAAACTGCAGCTCTGAGGACTATAATTTGATCTCAAACCACTCTCACAAAATGGATGGTATACCACGATTGTTGATTCATGTACCCTGTCATTTTTTTGACGTGATTCTGGATATCCTCCCTACATATTTAATTTAATTGTGCTCATTGACAAGACTCGTTCAAGTCCGGATACGAGCGGGGGTCTGTGAGCTATAATACAATAGTCCACTCGGGAGTTTTACACATGAACTGAGCACCATGTTTTAGATGAAGTTCCATCGCTCAGCGGGTAATACGAAGAAACGGAAAGTAAAGGGTCTATCTATAGTCAGGAAGCGTTTTGTTTTATTGAAAACAAAGGCCCAATCTCTAATTAGTGTGCACGGCTTGTAATACCACCGTTATTCCTAATATAATTAATATTTATTCATAAGTAGCCAATCTGTGGATGGAATCAGGTCACGATTATGAGGCATTATTTAAGTCTGGTTAAGTCTATTGGACACGACGCACCCTGCCCAAAAGCTATAGACAATAACCCTCACCCTTTATTGAAAATAATAACAGGTAACCTATAGGCCCCCCATATTGTCTGATTGTGGGCTACACGCCAGCCTTTTGCAAACAGCATGACATGTAAGATTAATTCCATTGTATTCTTTATTAAATAGTGTTTGTGCATCTGTGTGTTGCAGCATATTGAGGATCAAGGAATTCACATCCCAGACCAGACTGTAATTAAAAAAGGTAAGCAATTTCCTTCGAGATGCCATGCATGTTTGCACAAGCGGAACACCACACCAGTCCACCACTCTGCTCGGGAGCTCGGTGCGGTAGCTAAGGCTTCACTGAACCAAATGGATTAATGCGCAGTGTTTTTTAATACATGAGCTCGAGTGCATCAAACTAACTGCACATGTTTAATCAATGAAGGCCAATGTCAGCATTTCAAAGTAGTCAGATGCGAATATGCCCTATATAGGTTATGCTGTATCCTATAGGTTTTAATGTGTTGCATCCTTTTCGCTCGATATCGTTTATAGGCCTATAGGCTACCCACTGTCCACGTCATTTCAACCCCAAAAATCTATGCGATGATGTCAACGTGGAAAACTGATATTATTTGAAAAAAGTAATCAACATAAGATGTAATCAACATAAGATATATATATATATATTATATGTGATTTTTTTTTAACCCAACTTTGAACCTAAATCCAAATACTTTTTTTATGTTGATTTCACGTTGAATTCACGTTAGATGACAACGCAACCAAATGTAAATCAAAGCTAGACGTTGAAGTGACGTCTGTGTCCAGTGAGTAGTTCTCTTTGCACTGCGGGAGCAAGTCGAACATGGCAGTTGTTAATGCTGTATGTATTCTGCTGTATGTATCAAGATGATACCAGATCCTGCATCAAGGTGCGAACAAATCTCAACCTGTAACAATAGGCAAGGTCTCTAAACCATTTATAGAGTCCAATTCCATCAATGTTTTACATAGCTGCGGTTGTTTGTGGAATAATGCGTTCAGGGTTGCAGTATATAGACGGGCCTAGCATAATAGCGTGTGAATTGACTTGTTTTCTTCTATACTACAAGACCATTTCGGGCGTCTGAGACCTACTTCATGGTGAGGTTGAATGTTACTCCTCTCGCCATGTAGAGTCTTTTGTCAAGTCAAATTAGTTGCGCTGAGGATGAATCTTGAGAGATGCTCTTTCCGCGTCAGCATGATAATTGGCTCTTATATTAGTAATCTCAAGAGTTCGTTTAGCTTCTATTGTCTCTATTAGCCTCCCCTGAGCTCTTAATGTCACAAGTGATCTATCCAAAAGGCTAGTCCCTTTGTCTCCGGTTCCTGCACACAAAACGGTAAACCCTGCAAAGAGAAATCACACGCGCGAATGTATTTTTGAGGGGGACCATGGATATTTGAAAATCAGCTTCTCTCAGCGTGATGTGTGTGTGATGTGTGTATATTGTACATTTGCAACATAGAGAGTGCGCGTGTGTCTGTATAAATGTGCCACGTTTCAGAGGTCAAATGTAATATATAGCCCATCCTAAACAAATATATGGTTTAAAAGCCTTAAAATACGATCAAATCGTTTTTAGAAATGGTTAGCCCTTTGTGCAGAGGCCTAATAACACCAACAAGAAAACAATACATATATTAATGTTATTATTAGGCCTGTTTATATAATATGTTATGATTCGTGTTAATATTATCATTATGATTTGGCCTGTCATAGCCTACCCTATGCCCATTGTTTGAATTGTGTGTAGACCTCTACACCCACACTGCGTTTGATATTAATCTCATATGGTTAAGGGTCTACATTGAATGAGATTCACTGAACTTTGGTCTTTGTGTGCCCTAGGTCCAGTTTCTTTATCCAAGAACAATAATGTCTCCACCATTGGGATAAATAAGGACGGTCTTTTTGGCGGTGTGGTAAACCCCAACGAAGTGTTCTGCTCTGTTCCGGGTCGATTGTCTCTGCTTAGCTCCACATCAAAGTACAAGGTCACGGTGGCGGAAGTGCAGAGACGACTTTCGCCGCCTGAGTGCCTCAACGCGTCACTGCTGGGCGGGGTGCTGAGAAGGTGAGCCGGACTTTAATGTCTCTCCTAATTTTTTATCCCACGAATAATTAAAATCGACCAAGCGTGACACCTGCATTTAAAACAGCCCGAACGGCAGACTGTTAAATTCCATATTAACTTTACGCACACACTGAATTTGTTTTCTCGCAATGTAGCCCACAAATTAATGTAGGCCTATTGGCCTTACCCTCAACCCTCTAACACATGTTTAAGCACATCACATAGGCCTACACCAAAAGTAAACTACTGTAATGTTTGGTCTATTGATTCTAAGCTAGACGCAAAGCCAGTATTTTGTCTCTATATTGTGTATTTACTAAAGCAGTTTCAGTGAGTTGACAATGCATAGCCTATATTGACACGCAAACAGGCCTATAGACACCGATATATAGTTACAGAAGCACATGAAAGAAATACGATGCCAAATAGATAGTTATCTCTTTGATTAAATAATATTCATTCAACTCTTTTTGGATCAGATAGTGTGTCCAATTGAGGGTTGAAAAAATATTGAACATGCCATTTTATAAATTAGCCTATTCATACAAGCTATTTTTACTTTCTTGTTACAGAGCCAAGTCTAAGAATGGCGGAAGGTCCCTCAGAGAGAAATTGGATAAAATTGGATTAAATCTACCTGCAGGTAGACGCAAGGCTGCAAACGTTACCCTGCTGACGTCACTAGTTGAAGGTAAATTGCATTGTAAATTATCTGAATTCCGGTTCCGGCGATAGCAGGTGCTTTGAACGGTTTCAGGGGGAACATTCGAAATCAGTACGTTAGTGTAATTTGGGCCGACTTTGCCTTGCAAACCAATAATGCATGAAGGATATCTGTGTATTTTTGAGAGAGATGATGATGATGGTAATTATTCTAGAGGCTTTACGCAACATTGGCCTGTGTATTTAGCCTACCTGTGTGCAATCCTCTCTTTGTAAAAGTGCATGGGCCTAAGGCTAGGCTACTACATTGTGAGGTAGGAGTCGGTTAGCCTTGCTGGCCTAGTTTGTGCCAGATGAATTAGGCTCGCTGTTGAAGCCGGGTTATGGGCATTTGCTTATTTATTGTCTAGCGGGAGTGTGGAGCTGTTTCACCTCTGGCAGAAGTGGATCGATTGATTTATTATATTGATTTATTTTAGTGGCTTGTTATCATGATCATTGTTATAAGGCGTTTATTATTATTAAGCTAGTACTAGTAGGCTAGTAGTAAGAATACTAGTAGGCCTAGGCTACTACCAGGCTACAGCCACTGTTATTGGTCTACTATTATTTACACTGGGCTCGTTCTTTCTCTGTGATGGAAGTGGAACTGACCTATGCAGGAACTATATGTTGTGAGCCTATTAAATAATATAAATGAGTCATTTTCGGTGTACTGTGATGATGGCATTGGATATTGAATAAAGAAATGTTGCTTGCAAAGTTGAGCCGTCATTATTCAACGCTGTGGTATTTGGTGAGCTGTGGGTTTTAAAGGTGAAAGCATGGGATGGTTCATTGGTTCCTCTTAATCATTACAGCCGAAGAGTGAATGCAATATTCATTGTGCTTCATTGAAATTTGGTGCTGTATGGTAATGAGGCTGAACAAATGTATGATTCTTTGCGATAAGGGGAGGGGGGGGGGGGGGGGGGGGTGAAGGCTCTCGGTTATTTAGTGAAAAGACTATGCTTTTTTTCTGAAGTGCTGTTATTGTTTATGATCCGCTCCATTTTATGGAAACGACAAAGGAGTTTACTGGACTTGAGCTTTGATGATAATTGTCGCGCATGCGTTCTTCTGGAGTTGAGATTTATGTCAGGAAGCCCCGCAGTAAAAACCCAACTGTTTCAGGAAATTAAAACCAAAATCAACAAAAAAGGCAGACCTCAATGGAATGAACCTATAATTCTCAAAGCTAAAGTATGTCGGAGCGAGATTTACGTATATAGCCTTTTAAAATTGCTTTCCTATATCGTATAATCTGCTGGACTTTCAATAATGTTTAGGGATGGCTAATCGATGTCATGGTGATGTGCATGGCGCTATTTATAACATTGTTGTAGTGTTTCCCTGATAGTGAACTCTTCTCTCAAAAGGACGTATGGTACCTGACTTGTATTAAATAACATTTAATTTTGTTACATAATGTGAAAGAAGGAATGCTACAGGTGCTATATAGCCTACTGCTTTAGACATGGATACGAAAATAAGGCCTTCTCTTTGGCCGAAGACGTTCATTAGATTAATCATCTGTTAAGTGGAAGTGTTAATTGGTCTATATTTGATGTCACCAATTCAGAGCAATATATTATACACTCAATCCATTATTTCCTTCTTAGGCGAAGCAGTGCATCTTGCCAGAGATTTTGGTTATGTATGCGAGACTGAGTTTCCAGCCAAGGCAGTAGCGGAATATACAAACCGCCAGCATTCCGACCCAAACGAACACGTCCAAAGAAAAAACATGTTATTGGCAACGAAGTAAGTGTTACGTTATCACATTTCGTATGTCCCAAAAAATGTTTTCAAGTCATTCTCATGTTTACATCGACAGTGTTTGCAAACACAAACTCAAATGGATGGTCGTTTTTTGTAGGCTTTTTGATAGGTTTCACATGGATTTCAGAAGTGGTTCATTTATGGCATTGCTATTTGGGTTACATTGTAGTATTTTTTCCACTAATTAATTGCATTCTGAATGAATGTGACACATTACAACTGACCAACAAAAATTATTGGATAAAAATGAATCGACTAATGTCAAATTATTTTAGCTTCTAATGCGCCGGATAAGTCATCACGTGATGTTATGCACGCGACAAAATGCTCAAATTAACAAACACTTTTGGAACTCCACCCTGTCAACTAACTGAATTTAAAATCCCAACTCTCTGTTTCATTTGATTCATGCCAATCATGTTTACAGTGGTGCATAAGCATGAAATTAAACACGTGGACGAATCGGCCTATATTAGCCTATCCAAACTGGAGTGTACTGTCATTGGTCGGTCTATTGAGCAGGCCTCATCCACACGCAACCATTTTGTTTGCTGTGATTGCGTTTGCGTTGACACATAGCTGGTTCTACGCCAACATAACCTTTCCCCACTGCATTAAAACATTTCGACACTACAGTAGGCCTATCACACGTAGCCTATAGCCTATAGCCTAAGTCACTTTGAGCAAATATGTTGTGCTAACAACTATATCAATTCTATCAAATTAATAGGATTTTTGGCCAACTCTTGTATACTGAATTTATATTAGGGGCAGACTGGCATTATGATTGTAATTAACACATATATTGTCTCCCCTTTTAGGCAAATATGCAAAGAGTTCACAGACCTGCTTTCCCAGGACCGTACTCCCTTGGGGAATTCTCGACCACAACCTATTCTTGAGCCAGGGATTCAGAGTTGCTTGACCCATTTCAGTCTCATTTCTCACGGATTCGGGACCCCGGCCATGTGCGCGGCCCTCACCGCCCTCCAGAACTATCTGACCGAGGCGATTAAAGCCATGGACAAAATGTACCTGAACAACAACAGTCACTCAGACAGCGGCACTAAAGGCGGAGACAAAGATGAAAAGCACAGAAAGTGATTCTCACCTGAAAGCCCAAATATAAATATTCTAAATACATATAGATACTATTGATCAAGTAAACTGGCCACTTCCTGATCTCGCAATGATTTTACATGTTTGTTTTTAATACCATTCAACTTTGGATTTTCGGAAAGCGACGTGCAAGATGCCCATCATAATTCATGAGAAAAAAATTGCTGAAAGGCGCAAAGGAACAGCTCCAGAGAGAGAAAGGTCTTTGCCACATGGAGGACTTTTTATGTAGGCCTGCTCCCTCTTTTTATGAGCTGCAACGGACTGAAATCCAGCGACCATTATATCTCAATTTACGATTGTAGCCGTATGACAAAAAGAGGCTAAAAGAGGATGAATTCTTATCAGTATTGTGAATAATAAACTTTGAAAAATCCACATTTACATGTCATGACTTCAGTTGCAGACTCGCATTCCAAATGACCAACTTGAACTTTCAACACGATTCACGGTTATATAAGGGAATCTGTGTTCATGTATGTATATATTTATTTATCTGTAATTTAATGGGAATTGTAAATATGGTGCGTCTGTTGAAACTTATTTTTTATTTATCTGTTGCCTCCTGTTTTAGTGGGTTTAAATATTCGGTTAGTTCTTCATGTGGTTTTATGGTTCTTAGAAAACAGAAGTTTGGGATATTTTTTTTCTCTGGGATATTTCAATTCAGCCTTCTTGTAGCATGTTGAGGCGACATTGAAGCAAGTGAACAAATGTAATAGAAATAAACCTCCATTTCTCTCTATCATCCTTATTCTATTCCGGTTTTTTGTTGTTGTTGAAAAGAGCATACGCGATATCCTGATAAGAACTCTTTTGTGTTTCTACTTTCTTGTTTTTATACAAGATTTTATGTGTTGTGCCAATCAGAATACGTCTCACCTCTTGTTCTTCCCTTGAAGCACCATAAAAGCAATAAATGGATATAGTCTTTAGATTATTTTTTTTATGTTCGAAGAAATTCAAAACATTTGGGACCACCTGATATCTTGTATGTCCAAATTGGAGGCGGTTTTAGCTGTATTGTATAGACCTCTGCTGGCAATAGTTCCCATGCCTGTCAATGTATTATAGTCCTTTGTTGCCCAGAAAAAAATAAATATTTGATACGCTTCATGTCGATTTGTATTCATATCTTTTAATTTTTTTATTCAGTGGTTGATATACGCCCGGGTGTATTTTCGTTCTTGGCAGTTTTTTTCCTATTCAGCACGGTTACAGTAATTGCGTTTAACTGTCCCCTGACAATTGCTCCTTGCAATAAGCAGCTGAACCCATTGTTTCCCTCAAGTAGGCTATAGTAAAAAAAAGAAAAAAACACACATATACTTTCAACTCATAGTTCATAGCACAGGATCATTCAAAACCGCAACGGAGCTTTTTACCCTGCCAATTGACACAGAAAACAATGAATACATTGGTTTGATGCGTGTGTGAAGCGCCAGCCCTCAAGCGAAACCGTTGTTTAAAATCAGTGAGATGTACACGGCTGTGTTGAAGGTTATTACACTTGCCATTCCCTACCATTCTGCTTTTTTTGTTTCTTTCAAGATATGCATCAAATAACTTTTTTTTTACTACTAGGCTGTCTGTAATTATTGGTGTTGTTTGACAGCGTTCAGTTGGAATACAACTTATTTCAACTGCATTAAGTTAATTGATATGGCAAATAAGTCGGAATGTGGATATCTGTTATATTTGGTCACATCTCTACCGTATAGCCCATAGGCTTCGTTTAAGTCATATCCATGCAGATGATCACGTGTGCTGCTGCTAATACACCAGATGTAGCCTTGTTTTACGTGCAAAAAGGCCATGGGAACATTGCATTACATAACGTAATTCAAATTGAGTTTGGATTGTGTATTGATGGCATGCACCTCGAAATCAATATACTTGATGCATGGAGTCTGTGGATGTATATGAATATGCTATGTCTGTGCTCTAGATCTCCTTTTCACGGTCACGTTCTAGTCTAGAGCGTTCTAGCTTCGTCTTCTCTTTCTCTAACCCAGACAGTCTGTTTTCAAATAAGGTGAATGAAGCCTAACTGTACACGTCCTTGGCATAATTGCGATGCAGTGCTGTGGCAGGTGAAGCGAGCCATGGTCTGTCAGGGCTGTTTTTGTTGGCTGCATCTCAGATTGTGTGTGGGATCCTAACCCCAGGCACAATAGCTCACTCATAAAGAGGAATACCCGGCTGCTCCTTCCGTAGAAAAATAGTCACAAGGAAAACAATTGTATGCTTATTTATGCATTTGTATTAGGAAGCACCTTACGTGTGTCATTAATGCTAATGTTATTTAATAAATGAAAACAGTTTTTGAGAGCGAAACGAAAGCATTATAGCCTAAATTTCTTTCACAATGGCTGCTGTCGAAAGCTATAGGCCATAGGCCTGCCTATCAAGGCATGATACAGGAAATGCCATTGCCCCCATTTCTTTAAAAAAGTGTTAAGCTAAAAATAATATGTATTTATTTCGTTTGTTTACGTTGATACAAACATGTCATTTACATAGGCCTATACGTTTTAACACAAATGTTGCCATAATTTGATCATAAACAGGTAGAACTAGTTTTACATAATGCCTTACAGCTAAAGTAATTTACAACAACGAAGAGGCCTGCAAGTTTTACAGGCAGTCAGCAATACCCAACTGAATTTGTCTAATTCAATCCGTAACCCCTGGTTTCAGCTACATCAATTACACTTGATTCCACTATAATAATTAATACGTGTGTCTGCTATGTACTGTTCCCGAGTTGTTATTAAATAGCCTATTGTTAAATGGTAAAATATATATAAATATATTGATCAGATATTCCCATGCACTCTTGATTGCATAGGCTATACACGAACATGCAGAAATACAACGCGCGCATGTATGCATGCTCTCGGGCACGGGCACGTTTATCTGACTGTAGTCGGAAACTATTTTGATGAGATGTTGTTGGGAGCTATTGCTGAGCTAGCACTAGTGTCTTCTGCAACGACCCGTTTTTTCAAAAAACACAAGACCAGAGTAGACTCCAACATCTTTCTTGGCAGTAGAAGACTTTGCGATGGCTGATCTTGCAATAGACTAAAGACTGTTATTAGTGGCTATAGCTATGGTTTGATTTTCGGTGCTGAGTCCATCCTCTTTTGATTCCAGTTTTAATGCATGAAATAACAGAATGTATTTAATCGAACATTCAAATGTAACTGGCCCCAAATACAAATTCAATGGTTAACAAACCTAAGCAATTATGAAATAATAGTCTAACACTGGCTTAAAATAATGAAAATTGCATTTTAATGTATTTGCATCAGATCAACAAACGTAATGTATCAAGTGCAACTATGGCTTTGAACCAGTTTCCATAACGATGAAACGCTGTACTGCTTTGCCATGTGTTGTATAGCCTACACAAGGAACCTCGATGGTCCTTATATTGACCTCTGAACTGAAAACCTGTTGTGTCAAGCGTGCACACAGTATAACATTCCATCTGCAACATGCAAACAATGTATATACAATATTTGGAGAGTTTACCATGTACAAATGTGTTTATATATTTTAATTTATTATAGTTCCTGTATGGACACATCTGTTTCATCAAATTGCCAATTTCTTTATATCTTGTTAACGACGAATTCCAAACTGCAGGTCACTCGACAAGTAGCCTAGCCTATAGGCTAGATACAAATGTGTTGTATGCATATAGGGTTCACTCAAATGACAGATGAAACGGGGACCGGTGCAATCGAATTATGTGACTATGTTTGCAATGAAGCGCAAAATGGCTAATTGTCGTCAAGTCTGACATCAAACCTCATTTCGGTCTCAACACCCCTCTCCACTTACCTCACCCCACTGTGCGAGCCGGGCCTCAAAAGCCACGAAAGGTCATGGACTCCACCAAATCGTTCTTGATTACTTGAGACATCAGCTAATCGATTAGAAAACATTAACTGACTTTGAATAAACAAAATTACTTCTGAGTAAGTGGAAAAGCCGATATTTCCAACGCAATATGGGTCATTCAGAAATTAGAATAGGTGTTTGATGATTATTGAGGCGACAACTTTGGAACCACACACACGCACACACAGCCACGCACGCAGGCACGCACGCGCATACAAAAAAAGCCTAGAGATATAGGCCCAATGTCTCAAAA